>NC_060141.1:38558746-39180285 GCF_021461385.2 Schistocerca piceifrons
CGCACGACCGCTACGGTCGCAGGTTCGAATCCTGCCTCGGGCATGGGTGTGTGTGATGTCCTTAGGTTAATTAGGTTTAAGTAGTTCTAAGTTCTAGGGGACTGATGACCTCAGAAGTTAAGTCCCATAGTGCTCAGAGCCATTTGAACCATTTTTTGAAAAAAAAGAAAACACGCATTTTTGTAGTTGCAATGATAGAACCACAATACCCTCAAGAAATGTTCATGTATCGATTATGTAAAAAATTAAGAGTTACCGAACCAAAACGGGGAGAAAGGATATGTGAATGGTTAATTTGATAATGAAGAGAAGTCGAATGGAATAAGTAATAGAACCTAAAGTCTGACTATAGTGAGCAGGCTCAAAGGAATGTAGGCTACTGTAGGTATGTGGAGATGAAAGGTTTTCACAGGATAGAACAGAGTGGAGAGTCCGTCAAACCAGTCTTACGACGGGAAACCGCAGCTACAACTTCAATTTATGTAAAAAATAAACAGCCTTCATCCAATAATCGCGATTTTTATTTCAGTGCACGGTACATTTCGAACACCGTGGGTTCATCTTACGTGCTTTATCAGTTTACATCATTACACTGATCAAGCGCCTGATGATGTGCCTGTAGGGTTCGAAATGCATTGTGCATTGAAATCGAATCACGAATAGAAACTGAAGGCTTTTTGACCAAAGTAGTTCCGCCACAGCGACAAAATTGACAGTGTTAGCTAAAATTAAGAAACATTAATTTACTAGGTACCGGTTTATCTACTTAACATGTCTTTGAACGTAAATGCCAGCTGCCCGGAATTAAAATAAAATTCTTACTGTATCGTGTAAGTAAACACTTATCTCTTAGTTCTACAATACTTACATACTCTCCTAGCTTTAGTGGTGATCTCTTTGCCTTTGGTGACTATCATCCCTGTAATTGCATCACGGTACACTCCTCCAGACATATGAAAATTGCCAAAGAACAGGTAAACGTGAGTACTGACACATTCGATAATCGACTACACCTTCTCAGAATCGTCAGAATGGAATAAGTCTGTTTTTATTTCCACCCAGTAGCACTCGTCGAGTCGTCTTACACAGCTTTATAAAATCAGTGAAAAAAACAGCCTTGATCGCGATAGTCGTTTTATTAAAATGACCGGTTTCGGCCTAGGCTTATGCCTGCTGTTTCAGCGGCTAACGTCAACTGACTACCACGCGTCGTCGACTTCAGCTGATGGTGCTATCTGAAGATGGCATAAACATGGCGCGAAACCGGCTATTTTAATAAAATAACCATCGCCATCAAGACTGTTTTTCACTGATTTTATACAAATTACAAGATCGCTGTTTTTCCACAAATGTTACCAAAAATTACACAGCTTTACTTGGCCCCTGGCCAATACGACAGGCAACTGTGGTTATTTAATGGTGTTGTGTTCCAGTGATTTTTAAAGTTTTTGTGTTTAAGCAATGCGATTTTGTTAGGTACTAATATCTCAACGGCAAGGTGTGTCTGATCGCTCAGCATGTTTACACTGATACTGGCACTGATTTGTTCTTGAGAAGCATTGTGAAGTCCAGCAGAATTACATCGCAGTACAACTCAAACACCAATACGCTTGGATACTTGACCAACGGGACCAAGACGTCCGTTGCAGAGGCTTCAGAAATAGTCATATCTGCTACTAGCGGCCCACACTTAATGCTCGTACATGCGCAATTTTGTTCGCAGCAATGAGTTGACTCCAGGCAGTGTGGGTATTTTAGGCGTTCCATTTACGAAGCATATGTGTGGAACCAGTTATCCTTTCTTTCTTTCTTCATTTCTTTTTTTGTCGTGTGACTTTTCTTCTTTTCCGCAGACTCCACCCTGCTGTGTTTGTACAACGGGCGCTTTTAGGATAATTCCAGTTCACCCTCATTTATTTGTGTTTTCTAAAACAGCTTCCTCTGGCATCAAAATCTTTGCTGATCGGGAACACCCATTAATCATTTTCATAAATGTCTTTCGGCAGCTGGGCATATTCTCCCCAGCGTCTGCCTGCTGCCAGATGGTTTAAACTGGCGAGATTATCCTCTGCACATATTTTCTGTGATTTTTGCCGGGTCTAGTACAGAAGATTTCCGCTGTATCTAACACTGTGCGGGTGCCACATGTTGCGCCTTTTTGTTTACACGGTAAAGTTCTTCTATTACTACTCGTATATCTTCTCGTGGACCACCGTCCGATTCCGCCTGAAACTGCGGTTCGTTTTTAGCGCGGAATCCAGCTCTTTGCCCGCTGACACCATTGCGGATCTTCACGTGGTGTTGTTTGTCAGACAAGACTGTTTGGAATTTCCGGGCGCTTCGTGCCAGCTGGCATATGCAGTTTCGAACCACGTCCTCCTATAAATACGCTCCGTCGGGACGCCACGTTCGCGGTAACAGTTTGCTGAACTTTTCCTGTCTGGGGAAAGGAGTAACGAGCGATCAGTCCCAGTTCGCTGTCAGATTCTGAGAATTGCGGCACGTGACGCAGTCAACCAATATTCTGCCACACCAGTTTACTAGAAGAAGAAAAGAAACTTAGTTGCCGATAAGTCTATGAAGGAACAGATCCATCACCGTTCGATTACGCAGTCGGCGAAGAAACAATGAAAACTGTGACTGCCCTAAAACACCCAGGAGAAAATGTCCGTGAGACGATTGGTGGAATGACGACACATAACATACAACCTTCATATAGACAAATTTTAGGAAATGGAGTTGCCATGCTAAGATTTGTTGGAAGAATCTTAACATGTAATTCATCCACGAAAGAAATGGGTAACAAAACGTTCTTAGGGCCAGTTATTGCGTCTCACCCATTAGTCTGGTACCCTTACTACGAGGGCGTGCAGATAAGTAATGCTTCAGTTTTTGACCCTGTTCTCAATATCGGTTCAGGAATTACATATGTATTGAAACGTCCCCTTAGAAAAATTTATTAATGACTGTGCTGATAAACCTCTTACATTATTTGATTTTCAAACAGCTGAGCAGAACTGAACGTACTCAGACATTTCGCTCTTTACATATTCTGATCAACACTAAACTGACACACAATATTTTTAGCGCAACGCAATCTGACTTTCAAAACTCCCTACAAAAGAATGACCCTGACTAACAATAACCTATACCTTTCATGAATCACTTACAAAAAACCTTCGTTTCTCGAACTACTGCAATACAGCCAGCTAAATAAAAGATTCTAACTACTGAAGGCACTAACTACTGATAGGCATAGTCAGCAAATGAAAGATTTTGATAGAGAACAGTCCGCAGCTCGTGGTCGTGCGGTAGCGCTCTCGCTTCCCACGCCTGGGTTCCCGGGTTCGATTCCCGGCGGGATCAGGGATTTTCTCTCTCCCTCGTGATGACTGGGTGTTGTGTGATGTCCTTAGGTTAGTTACGTTTAAGTAGTTCTAAGTTCTAGGGGACTGATGACCATAGATGTTAAGTCCCATAGTGCTCAGAGCCATTTGAACCATTTGATAGAGAACAAACAATGTATTTACTTTAATAGTGTTCAAAAGTCATAATATATATATATCAGTTCATGACATCCAAAATTTACTCTCTCTGATGCACACACGACCAGATCGTCCGCTCTCAAAATTCTGTCATTTCTCTTCCCACATCCACCACTGCTGGCGGCTCACCTCCAACTGCGCAACGCTACGCGCTGTTCACATCCAACTGCCCAACACTACAATAGCAAATATTCCAACAATGCCAACCAGCCACAGACTGCACACAGCACAGCCAGTGATTTTCACACAGAGCGCTACATGGCGTTACCAGCATAGCCCGCATCTCGTGGTCGTGCGGTAGCGTTCTCGCTTCCCACGCCCGGGTTCCCGGGTTCGATTCCCGGCGGGGTCAGGGATTTTCTCTGCCTCGTGATGGCTGGGTGTTGTGTGCTGTCCTTAGGTTAGTTAGGTTTAAGTAATTCTAAGTTCTAGGGGACTGATGACCTTAGGTTAGTTAGGTTTAAGTAATTCTAAGTTCTAGGGGACTGATGACCTAAGATGTTCAGTCCCATAGTGCTCAGAGCCATTCGTTACCAACATAAAAAACTAAACAGCCTACTTACAGTATATTGATTCAAATGGCTCTGAGCACTATGGGACTTAACATCTGAGGTCATCAGTCCCCTAGAACTTAAAACCACTTAAACCTAACTAACCTAAGGACATCACACACATCCAAGCCCGAGGCAGCATTCGAACCTGCGACCCTAGCAGCAGCGAAGTTCCGGACTGAAGCGCCTAGAACCGCTCGGTTACAACGGCCGGCCTATCATGTACATTACTCGCTCGATTTACCGCTCCGCTGACGCAAATTGCAATCCTCTGCCGCTAGACGGCTCCGAATTACAGCGTGTAAGATGGCGGTGTGTAACGTGACTACGTGGTTGCATGAGAAACAGCGTACTGTAATTGAATTTCTAACCACAGAAAACGTGCCTCCAATTGAAACCCATTGGAGAGTGAATGCTGTGTACGGTGATGAGTGTATCGACATCAGTAATGTGCAACGTTGGGTTTTTGATGCTCGTAATGAAGGAAACGATGACGATAACTTCAATGTGCGTGACTGAGCTAGGAGTGGGGGATCGCATCAGACTCGGGTTGATGAACTCATCAGAGAAAATCGTCGGATAACACAGACACAGCTCTCAGGTAAATGTGTCAAGAGGTACTGGTCATCACCGCAGAAGTGCGCACAGTGCACGGTGGGTGTCTCGAATGCTCACTCCTGACACGAAACAGACAAGATTGGACACCCATCAATAATTTATTTTGCCATAATGAGCTTGAGTTTGATGAGTTCAAATGGTTCAAATGGCTCTGAGCACTATGGGACTCAACTGCTGTGGTCATAAGACCCCGAGAATTTAGAACTACTTAAACCTAACTAACCTAAGGACATCACACACATCCATGCCCGAGGCAGGATTCGAACCTGCGACCGTAGCGGTCGTGCGGTTCCAGACTGTAGCGCCTTTAACCGCTCGGCCACTTCGGCCGGCTTTGATGAGTTTCTGAACAACATTGTGACAAGTGATGAAAGCTGGGTTCACCATTTTGATCCCAAAAACAAGGGAGCATCAATGGAGTTCCCCCAGAAAGGATCAACGACGCCAAAAAAGTTGAAGACCACACCATCAGCAGGCGAAGTCATGCTCACAGTGTTCTGGGCTTGGCAAGATGTGGTGCATTTGGAATTCATGCGTAAAGGCACCACCATAAACTCTGCAAAGTACTGCGAGGCCCCCAGAAAACCGAAATCACGAATTCAAAGAGTTCGTCCACACACGGAGCACCTTCTCCTTCGGCAAGACAACGCCAGCCCATACACGAACGCTGTGACATCTGCAACAATCCGACGTCACGGCTTCGCTGGCATCGATCTCCCTCCATACAGTCCCGAGTTGGCCCCATACGATTTTCATCTGTTTCCAGATCCTACAGAACACCTCCGAGAACATCCCTTTGATAGTCATGAAGCGGTACAACCATAGATGGGGTCGTGGCTTTATGAAAGTCTAACATTCCAGAGTCACACTATCAACATTTTGGTCTCTCGTTGGGAGAAATGTTTTTGTCGCTAGGGTGACTATGTTGAGAAATAATTATGTAGACACGAAGAATAAAGATATGAAATGTTAATAAAGTATGTTTTATTTACGAAGCTCTGAAGCTTGTACATAAAAAAATTCGGAGGCACTACTTTTCAGCACGCCCTTGTTTACTGGGCTAATGGAACAGATTCAACGGAGAGCGGCGTGTTTCGTAACGGCATTGCTCAGCAATGACGAAAGTACTGCGGAGATGTTCGACAACCTGTAGTGGCCGACCCCACAAGAAAATTGCTCTGTGCACTATGGGACTTAACATCGGAGGTCATCAGTTCCCTAGACTTAGAACTACGTAAACCTAACTGACCTAAGGACATCACACACATCCTGCCCGAGGCAGGATTCGAACCTGCGACCGTAGCAGCAGCGTGGTTCCAGATTGAAGCGTCTAGAACCGCTCGGCCACAACAGCTGGCTACCCGACAAGAGAGCTTTTCTGTAGCAGGAAGTGGTTTAGTGACCAAATTTTGATTGCGAATGTCGGAAGAACAATCGGACAACGTATTACTTCGTCCCGTACATGCCTCGCGAAATGACTACGACGATAAATCCTCCGTCACACATCGTAAGCTGTCTTACGGACCTTCAATGTAGATATAGAACGTTGTGTTCTCAGTGCACCAGTTTTTCACCCAGCTGGTGAGCTATAATTATTGGTTGGATGTCCACAGACGTGTACGTTTATTGGTGTCTCACAAATCAACCATGTAACAAACGCCGTGTAGAACCACTTCTCTATACTATCGCAGCTTTCAGTCTTCGAAAAAGACTTTTCACAGCGTTCTAACAAACTAACATAAGAAGTTATAAACTTTCTACCCGAAGCATTATAAATAACTGAATACAGATTATCAGTCAATTTGGTGCAGCACGCAACTTTGGTTTCCAGCAGGTTTCACGTCGGATTTTGATCAGATCAGTCCAGCGAAGCAACCAGATTTTATTCAAATCACAAAGCAATGGCTGTCGCTATGCGAAAGACGAACATTACAATGTTATTGAAACCGGATTTTATTCAAACCATAAAACAATTGCCCTTGCTTTGCAAAACATTATTACCCTGGTACTGGAAAGGACAGACACGGAATTGTTGCCACTGTATTCTAACAATTTCTTGTGAACTTATGCGTCCATCTTATTATTGACCAAAATTAATGTTTCGACGCCAAACCGGGAAAAACAGCCCCATTCGAACGTTTGTTCGCCAGAGCCACTGCCTTGTATCCGCTGGGTAAGTTTGTTGGAATTAGCCAAGTGCTGTCATTCTCAAATATGGGACGATTGTTGTTTGGGTAAATCTGCTCACAGTGAATTACGCTGCCCCCCAAGACACAGTTTCTAAATTCAGTCCTTGTCTTACTGTGTTAAACCTTTAACATAGGACTATAATTCTCAATCACAGGGAATGGTAGCATTTTGAATGTTTGTATCCGCTGGGCGCGTCCTGTACCGTGGCACGTCGCCGCACTTCCTTAAAAAAAATGGTTCAAATGGCTCTGAGCACTATGGGGCTCAACTGCTGTGGTCATCAGTCCCCTAGAACTTAGAACTACTTAAACCTAACTAACCTAAGGACATCACACACATCCATGCCCGAGGCAGGATTCGAACCTGCGACCGTAGCAGCAGCGCGGCTCCGGACTGGAGCGCCTAGAACCGCACTTCCTTCCATTGCTCCACACGCCAACGGTGGAGCTCAGCGACAGGTTGTCGGTACAACGGCGCATTCTTGGCTTCAGAGTTAAAGTTTATTTCTGGAAACAGCGTGTAACTCCTAGATCGCCGGTAAGCAATTTCTCGGCGAAGTCCTTCTTTACAGGAATGCCACTGCAGCAACAGGGACTCCTGCGAAACTACAGAAAGAGGTGGCGTTGTGATCGGAGGGCACTAAATTCGTCCTAGGGACGAAGAGGATTAAATTCCGTTCGGCCGTCAGATTTAAGTTTTCCGTTGTTCCTCCAACTTGTGTATAGCTAATTCTGGTTTGGCTCCTCTGAAACGTTCACCGCCCACTTTTTACTCTTTATCCGATCCAAGTTTGTGTGCTCAATGGCGTAAATCCCCACTCTTCTTTCCTCCCGTGAAGTGTAGGAAGTACGAGAGAGTTACTAACAGAACTGAAGTACTCGTTTAGAGCCGTGTTTGGTTACAGACAGAGGTACAGACAGAGCTGCTGCCACATAGCTGTAATCTGTTAGAGTCACACCAGTCTCTATTACTAAACGAGTGATCCTGTTCATAGCACCCGTACAGTTGCGGACTGCTTATCTGGCACGTTCCAGGGGCAACAATGATTTGATTTTCATTATTTCATATAATTATTGACCGGATTTAAACATTCAAAATGCTACCATTCCTTGTGATTGAGAATTATAGTCCTATGTTAAAGGTTTAACACAGTAAGACAAGGACCGAATTTAGAAACTGTCTCTTGGGCAGCGTAATGCACTGTGAGCAGATTTACCCCAACAACAATCGTCCCATATTTGAGAGTGACAGCACTTGGCTAATTCCAACAAACTTACTTTACACGTAATTTCGAACCTTTCCTAAACTTTTTCTCGCTTACATTCTTGTTGTTGTCGTGGTCTTCAGTCCAGAGACTGGTTTGATGCAGTTCTCCATGCTGCTCTATCCTGTGCAAGCTGCTTCATCTCCCAGTACGTACTGCAGCCTAATCCTTCTGAATCTGCTTAGTGTATTCATCTCTTGGTCCTTCCTCTACGATTTTTACCCTCCACGCTGCCCTCCAATACTAAATTGGTGATCCCTTGATGCCTCAGAACATGTCCTACCAACCGATCCCTTCTTCTTGTCAAGTTGTGCCACAAATTTCTCTCCTCTCCAGTTCTGTTCAATACCTCCTTATTAGTTATGTGATCTACCCTCCTAATGTCCAGCATTGCCGGCCGCAGTGGTCTAGCGGTTCTAGGCGCTCAGTCCGGAACCGCGCGACTGCTACGGTCGCAGGTTCGAATCCTGCCTCGGGCATGGATGTGTGTGATGTCCTTAGGTTAGTTAGGTTTAAGTAGTTCTAAGTTCTAGGGGACTGATGACCACAGATGTTAAGTCCCATAGTGCTCAGAGCCATTTTGTCCAGCATTCTTCTGTAGCACCACATTTCGAAAGCTTCTATTCTCTTCATGTCCAAGCTATTTATCGACCATGTTTCACTTCCATACATGGCTACACTCCATACAAATACTTCCTCACACTTAACATCAAATATTGCCAGAAGTTTGAAGCTTGTTTATACATTGGTTTTACTTTTATTACCTAACCATTCCAGCCATTCTGGAGATAACGTGGTGGTAGCAAAATAGTGAAACGTAAAAAAGGTAATTACTCAACACCCACGTATCACCCTCATTCACACTTCATTCAAATGCGCGACTGAAAGAAATTATTGAAGGTATTTTAAATACGGCTGTGTAACTGTTAGAAACTCCATATCCTGTCTTCAATCGTATTTCATTTTATTGATGTAAAACACCTTCCCTCGTCTGTAATAAAATATTATTTACGATTTGGCTTTCTTTCCAAATCTAAAAACAGTTCATAACAAAATATGACTTCATGTGCACTATTTTATTTCCGATATTCGGTCTCATTAGTATGTATCGTCTACTTGCACATATTTGAGGTAGTCCCTAGTCTACCGTAAGTAAAATCAATATGTTTTGTAACAAACTGGTTTTATGTCTAGAAGCAAGCGAAACTGTAAATATGTTTCATTACTGACTACTGACTGTGTCTTACATCAATAAAACGACACGCATTTGGTGACAAAATGCGCACTAAAGCAATTACGGACAATATGGCTAGACAAGTTAAAAATTTAAAAGAATCGTTTTATATATCGACTTGAATAAAAATTGTATTTCTACGTCTCTTTATTGATACGTACCTGTTCCTCTTGGGGCTTTTTGTTGACACGGGAATACTAAGGATGCAGTGCAAACGCAGTTTTTAAACGATGGAGAACGCGGCCATTTTTTTTTTCATTTTAAGGGAGCCGTCTTTTCATCGACTTGGTGCAGTACCGGCTGCGTTGAATCGTTCGGGAAAAACTTCAAATCTTTCCGCTCTGATTGTCGTACGCTTGCCTCGTATTCCATTTCCTTTAGAGTACCAATTTTTTTTACATTCTCGAAATTGATGTCTTAGATCCAAATTCTTACTTGCTGAGATATCATGTAAGCTCAACTGTCGTAATCAACTCCTTTCCACATTATCCTCAGAACTGTGGTTCGCAGACATTTGTTTCAAATAAAACATCACTCATTCCCTACAACTAAAGGGATAAAATATGACTTTTTATTTCTTCTTTCAAAGCACGTTCTATAGCTTGAGAGAACTTTGAACGCAAAGTACTTCAGCATCCCATTTCCTCCCTCAATACTTCAGCATACCATTTGCTTGAATTCTTACTGGCGATTCTCTTAAACTTTTGCCTAAATTACGATGTAGGTCTATATGTCTTTCTGGGTAGCCCTATATTCAGTATCTCATCACGATGTAATCCAGCTGATATTTTCTTGTGTGTGTCTTTCACATACTTAACCAAATAGCCGAGTCGACGAACTACTTCCTCTTCATCAACCTGATAGGAACTTCTCTATCACCGATAGACATAAATGATTTTCTGATTAATGGTCGAAGTTATCAGGTTTCTCGACGAGCACCGTGACGTACTCCGCTAGAAACGAAGGCAGACTTATAGAAAAAAATAGTCATCCTCATATTTCACAGCCTAATCCGTATCGCAGAAACCACTTTGTTCGGTCTCTTAACCCCTTCCTACTTAATCACTAACGTAAGTAACTTTTGCCCAGTGTTTAATACGAAAGTTCTCCCTCGCATATTTGTGCGCATTTGTCGACACTGGAGATAACTACACCGTACGCTGAGCACAATGCTAATAATCACTATTTAAATTCAGCATGTGGTGCCACTAATCTTTAATACACACAATTCAGATGTGATGTAAGGCGCCGAAATGGCCGAGTTGATACATTTTGATTATAGCGCTGGCACAACTTTCTTAGCGGGTGGATAGAAAGGCAGCACTAACGAGATTGGAACGGTACGGGTAACCGATGTATTCTCCTGGACACATTATACGATAGTTTGCAAACTGCAAAATTTTGTCTTAATGTTCTACTACGTTACGAATTTCTCGTTCAAGAAAACATGCCTCTTAGCGGAAGAACCCACAGTTCGCACCGTGTTTTCTGTTTAGAAATACCAAGGCCCACCTAATGATCCGAACGTTTCCGTTCCACGAGGACCCAGAAGGCTTCCCGAGTTTATTTCTGGCGCCGCTTTTCTTCTTTTTTTAAAGCAGTGTTGCTCCTCTGTGAGTGATCCCTCTAGCGTAACACCTGTTTATTTTGGGATTCTGGAACGTTCCAAGATAAAAGTCTTTCTGTGAGACATGTAGCTCTTCACTGCCTTGTTCTGCGGATAGAAGTAAAGATAAAACTTAGATTTCCAAAGATTAGATACGAAGTTAGTCAGATGGTATCGTTTTGATTGTAATTGCACATCACTTATCAAATGACTATTTGACTGAAGCAGTCTAGCCATTTAATTCTGTAATTGCTCGCAGGTCACTTCACAGCAAAACTGGTTATCGTATGCAACAACACACATTTATTTCTAATGCACTGTAACTTGAGCATTACAGATTTATTCTTCAAATACTGTTCACAGCACGGGGAGCGTCTCTCGATTTCCGAACGCTCGAACTTTCACAATCAGTCAGTCCTTTCCTTACAAAACGCCAGTGTGGTAATTCGCAGTTCATTATTTCATTGCCACACATGACGAGCGGCTGCACCACACTGCAGGCTGAAGCTACGCTCGTGTCCGAAACGTTGCATCACTGGCTCAAGTTCATTAAATATTTGACAATAGTGCTCAGTCTCCTTCGCTCAGTGATCAGCGCGTCTGACTACCCTGCAGCGGGTCCGGCTTCGATTCCCGACCGGGTCGGAGATTTTCTCCGCGCGGGGTCTGAGTGTTGTCATCATCATCATCATCGGAATACAAGTCATCCAGTATGGCGTCAACTGAAAGAAATTGTAACTCGGCGCCCGAACGTTCCATATGGGGCCTACCGGCCGATATTACCACACGAGCACCATTAACTGTCTCGTTTGTAGTTATATTGCTGATAGATCCCCCTATCGGTTATCTTTCCAGATCATGTTTGCTGCATTTTGAACGAGTGCCTCAACACTTGAAGGATTTCTTGGACAGCAACGACAACAGTTTTGACTAACTCTTCCATTGGAGGGAATTTCTTCGTAGTCTGCCGTAGGAAAAAACATCTGTTTGATTCAAATTTGTGCTTTCAGTGTAACATTCTTACGTGAAATGAATAAATAAATCTTCTTCAAGTCTAATGTCGTAGTGTCCATTTTGTTCTATGACGTGCAGTAAAATAAATTCTTTTTTCCGACTTTTAGTTGCTGCTGAGTTTTTTCTTATAATACAAAAAAAATGAACCGAGATTTTACATCATATTTTAAGTTAGAAGTTCTGTAAGTCTTTGTTCTTATGAAGCTTTCCCACGATTAAATTCGTATAGTCATAAGTTGGCTTTGAATGTGAACTGAAAAAAATTGACGTCTGTACACTACTTCATTACATACCACAATCCTGATTACAATTTTTGATTCCTAAAAATCCGTACTGTACCTGTCTGTTCCATAACACCAACTGTGTACCATTAATGAAATGAAGCGCCTCTGTGGAAGGAAGGGGACTGCGTAGAGTCAATTTAAGCGTTCATGATGACTGACATATAGACAACTTCATCGTCCGTAACGAATTTTTCCAAAATTTCTTTTGGGACGTTTAGTTAAGAACAATATCTTGACGACCATGTGAATTTTGCCGTTTGATTTTTTTCTTGGGTTGTTTTTCCTCAGTTTCACGCCGTTGGCTGTTGCAGTTGCTTCTAACGTCAAAATGAGATATCGTTTGTTGAATTCATTTGATTATCCGGATTTTCCTTAATTTATAGCTTTGGTGTGCATTGAAACTTTCTTTAAGATTTTGAGCAACCTTAAATAAGTTTAAGTTTCAGGAAAAAGCGCTTTTTTGCTTCCATTCTCGTCCAGAGCAGTAGTACTTTCGATATCTGCAGTGCGTATAACCTGTCAGCAGTTTCGGCGGTGGAGGGCGAGTTATTTTGGTTACAGCACCGTTCCATCTCTTGTGAAACTCAACGCAATCGAATTTCAACTTTTGCTATCGAGTCGCCCAAGATCTTCATTTCACTGTTCAGGTTCTGATCGGCCGATGTCTCGGCCAGATACTGATTTCACTATACTTACCCGAATTTTTCCCGATCTACGCTGCTACTACTGTCTGATTTCGCTTGTGTAGTTGCTCTCGATTCGGATGTGGCCGGTTAGAATGCTGGTGCTGGACCAATTACTCCGCGCTAGTACATGGCCGACAACAGAGAAAGATCGTAGCATGATGTTGCATGATTTTCTCATCGCCATAGTTTGCTCCGATATCCTGCACTAAGTTTCAAACCTACAACAGATACGCTTCAAACACAAGTCTCGTATTTCGGACAGAATAGTCGCCATAGTGCACTTTAAAAGAAAACTAATTATTATCTGTTTTTTCCTCCGTCTTAAGCTCATTGCGACATAGTATCTGAAACTCCATCTTTGTACAAGATCGTTGACGGACTTCGGCTGTTCAGTATAAAATGTAAAATAAAAATACCTTCAGCCGTGTATATTTTGAAAGCAATTTTTTTACTGCAGTCTTCAGTTCATGACCAAAGGGACTGCGATGTTGAAAACAAAAGTCCTCGGATATCAGTTACATAATGCTGGTCCCTATTCCGACTGCACATGAGGTTGTATTCCTCCTACACGTTGGTTAGGGGACCTGATCACTGAAACTGGTGGCAAAATAAATCTACTGCAAATATAGAGCAGCTGAAGGTGTTTTTAATTTTACTTTGCAAAGTGCCGCGCTTGAGAGGGGAAAAACAAATAATAACTGATACATAATATTTAGTAAGGAAGATAGCCGTGCAAACTAACATAAAAATAAAACCATTACAATTACCCGACTGAATGCACTTGTGCGGTTCTTCTAGTGTATAATACTAAATCACTCATTCGTTCTGTTTCACCTGCCGATTCGTATAGCTAAGTAGAAATACGATATCGTTTACCAGCTGCTATATTTCGTGTTGTGACCTAATTTCTTCCGTTAATGTGTCTGATATTTGTGTGTAACAGTATTATATAATAAGTATCCCCTTACGACCCCTCATGAAATATTACATTTTCTGCAATTACTGAAGGTAGCATTTACAATGCGACAGCCTGTTAACATTCGTGGTAATAAACTGTAGTAAGTACCCCTCCCTACAATAGTTTGTGCTAGTGTTCTGTCTACATATCTCAGTCTGTTTCAAAATAATTTGGTTGTTATTATTAATCGTATTATTCCAAGGCGGCAAAGAGTGCAGTGTGACAAGTACTTCAGAATCAAAAACACATCATTCATACTGTTCTCTCGTGGTGTAAATACACGAGTATTATGTTTTGCAATGCTGTGTTGACTGCTGCTTCTCGTGAAACAGAATAAGGTTGAGAAAGTGAGAAATCTGGTTCTAATGTACATGTGTGTGTGCGCGCGCGCGCGCGCGCGTTCGTGCACTGGTGGGTGGATGGTTGGGTGCGTATGTACAGAAGCTATCGCCTGCATCCATTAAAAAGTTTAGTTCATCACGAATACCATTTAAAAACCTGAGTTTAATGTAGATACAAGTACTTGTTGAAGTTCTATTAGTGGTGTCTTAACTCCAACCGTACAGCGCCTTGTTCTGAGAATGGCTCTGTAAGCGTGTCGAAAGAGTGAAAATGTTCATTATTACAAAGACCTTCGTTTCTTCAGAATACTTTGTAGTTTCTCCCTATTTTAATCGCGGCAACACACATGAACACTCAATAACAAAATTGCATTGATGTATTTGGAAAATGAATGACTCGTAGAATCGAGAGATGACGAAGAGGTAATAATCAGGCTAATGAATTAAGTTGTAGTATGCTCAATTTATCAGAGACAATGAAGTCACCACGTAATGAGTAGGCCTGAGCCAGCAAGTGGCTAACTATTAGCTGCGCACGTCACCCGTCCTGGCCGGAATAACAATGTGCTGTGGATACTTACGTGGCTATGCTACGTCCCTCTGCGAGGGTTATGATTTTGGTGTGCAAGGTTTTGTTCATCATAATTTCTACACGCTTGCCTGCGCATATATCGTAAAGCGTAGAACACTCAAATTGCCGAACAGTGTGTTAATCAGACTGGGTTCGAACCCGCAGTCTGCGCTGTATTGGCTTTGGTCTCATCTAGTGGAAAGCCCGGATGCGATTTCTAGGCGGTTCTGTGACTCTTTAGTTGAATACCTCATGCAGTCGATTCTCGCTAAATCAAACCTCGATAAAATGAATTTCTCGATAAACCGAAATATTTTTCTGATCCCTTGAAAAAAATCTCGATACATCAAAGAAATCTACATGTACACAGATACTCCGTAAGCCACCGTACGTTGCGGGGCGGAAGGTGACCTGTACCAGTACTGTAATTTCCTTTCCTGTTCCACTCGCAAATAGAGCGAGGAAAAACTGCTATCTATATGCCTCAATATGAGCTCTAATTTTCGTATCTTATCTTCGTGATCCTAGCGCGAGATGTATGTTGGCGGCAGTAGATTCGTTCTGTATTCAGTTTGACATACTCAAAATGCTCAACTGCCCAAAAATTTTATGTGTTGTGGAACATTCGACATATCGAAGCGACTGTCATTGACAGACCGCCAACAAACGCTCTAAAGTCAGCGGCCGACTGACTCTCGTTAATTCGAACTGTTTCGCAATTTACCTCTTGGCGACGCTCTTTTGTACATAATAAGTTGTTGATGGTGAATAGCAATCAACCACGAATTGGTTTTACGTTACTTTAATCAAAAAGTGCCGTTACCGGTTTCGAATTCTTTATAATTCATCATCAGACGGGGTTCTTTCATCCTTTCATCAATACGGATTGTACAGTTCGATTCCCGGCTGGGTCGTAGATTTTCTCCGCTCAGGGACTGGGTGTTGTGTTGTCCTACTCATCATCATTTCATCCCCATCGACGCGCAAGTCGCCGAAGTGGCGTCAAATCTAAAGACTTGCACCAGGCGAGCGGTCTACCCGACGGGAGGCCCTCGTCACGCGACATTATTATTACTGGTTTCCTGTGAGTTGCCCTAGGATAAACAATAATGTGCAAATTACGAATGTGCAACCAATTTTTGGCTGGTAGCTGTTCACCATCAACAATTTATTTTATGTAACAACCACGGTCTCCAACCACGTCTGGATATGATAAAATTGTGACTCCTCTGTATACTCGACAATATATGATGTACTACAGCAGATAACTGATTTAAAGAAGTGCAACTGTTTCAATCTAGCAGAAAAAAATATTTAGAACGTGGAAGACTGAGTGAAAAAAATGGATGTATCGAAAACTTTAGGTATTCCGCCATTCGTGCTTTCGGCTATCCTGAAGCAGAAGAATCAGACTGCTGGAAACGTTTCATACGGAGGGAGGAAGTCGACCTAGCTAGGCGAGTTCCTCGTCTTTGATGAACGCTTGTTGAAATGGCTTAGTCATTGTAGATGGCGAAACGTACCCACCGGACTTTATATGCTTGAAGTAAAGCACTGAAGGGTTCGCTTTTAGTTAGAGATGGGTCACTAACGTTGGAAGAGGGGCTATGAAATCCGTTGAAAGATGACATGTGGGGAAAGTGCAAGAGTTGATGACACAGTTTGTACGGCGTGCAAAAATAAACTAGGAAGCCTGCACTTTCTTCATTTCTCTTTGCTTAGTTTGACTTTCGTTTAATTGAACTCTAAATTATTCAGACTATTTCTGAGATATCTTTAACTTCGAATGTGTCGGCCTCAGGAACATAACAACTCGAAAACACAAAAAACAAAATTCACAGACATATGATGAGGTACGTAACATTCCAACTGTACACAGAGGTGACGATGTCGCGTGAGAAGCCGGCCGCGGTGGCCGAACGGTTCTAGGCGCTACAGTCTGGAACCGCGCGACCGCTACGTCGCAGGTTCGAATCCTGCCTCGGGCATGGATGTGTGTGATGTCCTTAGGTTAGTTAGGTTTGAGTAGTCCTAAGTCTAGGGGACTGGTGACCTCAGATGTTAAGTCCCATAGTGCTTGGAGCAATTTGAGCCATTTTTTTGTCGCGAGAGAAAACGCCTAGGCTCAGAAACAAGTTAAAGCTCTAGGACGAGTAAGACTCGCCAAAAGTCGATCCTGAAACCCAGGATGACTGGACGGCGTCTGTAAGAGGAGAGTGGAAACTGCTCGATGCGGTCTGCTGTATTCATAGCCGCCAAACACACAACTGAGCAACGGACGCTGACAAGTCGTGTCACAGTGGAAAGGCTGGGCCGGAGTCGGTGTGGATGATACTGTTCTCGATTCTCATTACGATGCGCGAAAATGTACAGTTTTAAGGACAAATTTTCCGCCTAAAATGACTAAACTAAAAACAAAAAGAAATTATGGAGCGATAATTTGTCAAATTGTAGATATGGTAGGATGGATACGTTGCTTTCCAGTCTCTGTATAAGTTGACAGCGAGGGCTGCTGTGTTGAATTACGTTCACAACTTTTTTGGTGATGTTCCAGGAAGCAAGTGTTGGTTCTGCCTGTGTAACGCCCAACGCTTTCATCCGACTAGGTTTAGGGACAGTGTGGATGAGCTAAACTAGAATGTGTACCAGCCTTCAGTTTACTCGATGGTATTCGACACTGCCGCATTCTTGGTTTGATAATGACGAAAAGTCGCTATCATGGATCGAGTTTTGTTTTCTCTAGAAAAATAATACGCTTATACAGTGTCTCTACTGACAAACTGCCTATTGGCTTCTGTCTCGGGTTCTTCGGCCGACGTTCATCTAATGATTTTTTTGACGTTTCGCCAGCACGAGTGGCTGGCATTGTCAAAGCTTCACCCTCCATTGCCGGTGGTGAACTGGAGCCGTGCTCGCGGCCGCAGACTATATGTACCTGGCGCGCCAACGTCCGAGGGCTTCTCCGCGGTCATTTCCGGTGCGGTTCTCCTCTTGCTACTTGCGACGGTCGTTCGCTGCAGTACGGGAAGCCAGGATCCGTTGACCTTAAGGCTTTCCTCTTTCTTGTTCAAACTGTTCGCGTGTTTTTGTATTTCCACAGCTTCTCTGAACAAGCGCGTGTGATAGTGCTTCTCTACAGCCAGAACTTCCGTGTCGCCGATTTTTATTACGCGGTCGGTCTCATTCAGTGCGTGCTCTGCCACGGCCGATTTCTCCACCTGCTCCAACCTGCAATGTCGCTTATGCTCTTTGATCCTGGTGTTAATGGATCGTCCAGTCATTCCGACATAGACTGTTCCGCATGTGCATGGTAAGCGGTATATTCCCGACATTGCAAGTGGGTCCCTTTTCTCCTTTGCCGATCTAAGACACTTATATTAGAAGTGTAACAGAGCCAAACACGTTGTTGTTTGTTAACTTTTGTTTTAACCTTTTCATAGTAGCTGCTTCTGTTTGGTTGTTCTTATTGTGTGTCTGCTGTGTTTGTTTTATTATGCCTTTTATTTCTTCTTTTACTAGTTCTCTTGTCAGTCCTATGTTTATTTCACAATTATTTTGTTGTTCTTCACGTGTAAGGATGTGTTCGGTTTCTACTATGAGATTTTCTATGTATTGATTGTTCACCTTGCTATTGGTGCAGTGTTTCAAACCTTTTTCCAAGAGCATTTTTTCGTTTTCGTGTAGTTCTGTCTCTGTTAGGTTAACTAAGCGTGGATGGAATGAGTGTTGGTGTTCATGTGGTTTCACATTTAAAATGTAAATGTATTTTTGCGTCTTTTTTACTGTTAGTTTCATTATCTTGTGTTTATGTTTATTTTGTAAATGGTTCATTGCTATGTATGTGTTGTGCTCAGTTTTTTCTACTAGTGCCATGAAAACTGCGGCGTTTCCTCCAAAAGTTAGTTACAAAACACTATAAAGTAGAAAACAACAGAACAGTGATAAACACAGGAAACCTAATAGAAAATATACAGAACATACAGGTACCACACACAGCATCACTGATTTCATTCGATATAGAAAATATGTATACCTCCATCCCTATCACAGAAACAATAGAAATCATAGAACAAAATCTCTCATCCCACAGCAACCTCACCACAGACGCAATAAAAGAAATAACAGATATGCTCAGACTGACAACTGAACAAAACTACTTTCAGTTTGAGGAAGAATATTATCTACAAACTGATGGACTGCCCATGGGATCCCCAATATCAGGAACACTAGCAAACATTTTCATCAGTCACCTTGAAAATCAGATATTTGATAAGATAACCACAAATGAAAGTTTCAAAATCATATATTGGTACAGATACGTGGATGACATTATTTGTTTGGTAGATGAGCCAAGTGAAAAAATAGATGAACTCCATTCAGAAATAAACAAAGCTCATAAGAACATAAAATTCACACTTGAAAAAGAAAAAGAAAATCAAATAAATTTTCTTGACATTACAATTAAAAAAGAAAATGGAAAACATACATTTAACATCTTTAGAAAACCAACAGCCACGGACACAATAATACATTCCACATCCAACCACCCCCAAAGCCAGAAATTTGCAGCACTAAGACACATGTTACATAGATTATACAAAGAACATATCAGATGTTGGAAGTATGAAACAAACCATTCCACATTTGCAGAGCATTTAAAACACTACAACCATCATCCTACAAACATGGAACAAGAAATGAAAATAATGAGAATAAGCAACAATGACAAACATCTTATACAAATGCAAGAAAACTTCCACATCCAGAAAGCCATAGCAGAAAACAAACATGTGATAAATGAACAAACACACATCAGCACAGGCTCCTTACTACACTTAATAAAGGAAATGATAACATAAAAAATATAAAAAATAAAAAGTATATAACACCAAAATACACACACACACACACACACACACACACACACACACACACACACACAGACCTCCCCTCCAAAAAAAAAAAAAAAAAAAAAAAAAAATGCATAACACCAAAATACAGACACACATACACAGCACAAATATATATATATATATATATATATATATATATATATATATATCACACCAAAACACACACACATACACAGGACATAAACAAAAATAAATAATTAAATACAATAAAATTAAATTATTATGACACCAAAACACACACACATACACAAGCGCACACACAAATGCATACACGAACAGACCACAGATACTTCGATAGTTACACTCATAAGTTTGGCAGTAATATTCGATCTTTGGCAAAAACATTTGACAGTCGGCAACAGAAACCAAAACATTGCATTAAAACAAGCGTTCAGTGCATAGTGCTGTGGAATGCGGAAAAAACAGCAAATTGGCGCTCATAGGAAGAAGAACAAGACCAAATATGCAACAGGAGCGTAATATGTAAGAAACTGTCTACGCCACCTGTAAGTACAGTTCAAAACATTACTACTTAATAGGAAATACCAACCACCAGAACTGTTTATAACCTATAGGCACAGTGACAAAAATGTAAATAAAATAGCTAACATATGTACATATTACAGGCCACTGATGATGCCTTGCAGGAAATAAAGGCGAAACGCGTATGGCACTAAAATTGTGTTTTATTCAGTTGCTGACAGACGGTCCATAAGTGAAAATCATCAACATACCGTAGTGTTTCCGACTCTGTTTGCGAGCAAACCATGTTTAAAATACACCGCTGAAAAAAAATAATACGCCCTTTTAGAGGTTTCCAACTCACTCAAGTTTTATTGTTGCTGCAGTGCATATGGGTTACATGAAATGATTACGTTTACAGATCAATAGCACAAGCGGCTCTGAGGTACCAGGTATCGACCCATGCCGAAACACCCATATTTGTACGAGGTGTAGCCTCCATGGGGGATTGGGCGGGAGGGGGGGGGCGGCAATGTAGGTGCTGACTTCGCAATAGTTCGTGTCGACACATCTGAGCTCAGAAGCCCTGGTGGCTGTACCATCCGTCACCGCTGCCCTTACAATACATCGATGCTGGCGGGCGTTGTGCGGCGTGCACGACCAGAACCTCGTCTGCGGGTGTGAGAATGTTCACGTGACCACTGATGCCAGCATCGTTGCACAACAGACGCAGACCGTCCAACTTGTGTAGCAATTCTCCGAAAGTACCACCCTGTTAACTCGGAAGGACACAATTTTATACTTCCAAACTCCCTCAGTTGACTGTAGGAAGTTGTACGTTTCTGTGGCATGGCTACCTGCCTGCTTCACACATTTGCACCACACTGGCCTTTTTGCTGCGAGCATTCCCTGTTAAACGGTAGACACAGATTGCGCTCTGGTAGCTGCGTATCACCACTACGCTATTTGTTGACAGACGATTCGGAAACCATTATCGGTGCATCGACTGACTCCTAGTTGGGATCAAAATTACCGTCGTATTTCAAGGTGTCATAATTTTTTCCTGCAGTGTATATTGTTTGGACAGGGTTGACATGGGGCTGGGCAGGCTAAAAACATAGTCACTCCAATACTGTCAACATGAAATTAAACAGATGTACGTACTCGGTTCGACGTTTAGAATCGCCGGTGACTTGTTCAGTACGGCTTCTCCCTTCCGTTCACCTGTTCTTCTCTCGCTCTTCCTGGTTACTTCGGTGGTGTTTGTTTTAATTCTCGTGGCAGTCCACCTGAGAGTTTCCGCTGTATTCCTGTATCTGGACCATCCTGCATTGCTACGTACGGATTTTTTTTTTCTCTTATTCCAATAGTCTTTCAATCTCCTATTACTCCTTTCATCCAGTTGTTCCTGTTAAACACGATGAAATCCATATATTTTTGACCAACGTGATTCCTCCAATGATGAACCCGGCAAATGCCAGTGTTCTTTCCCATATCGGGCGTGAAATTGCTTTGGCACTCTCATACAGCTCTTGCCGTGATTTATGTATCCAGACTTCACCTTTTTCTTTCGTTCTCTAGATGTGTCTCATGCTCTTTCGCTCAGCCATCTCCAACCGGAGGTAGTCTAGTCGAGACTGTCTATCCTAAATGATTGTCCCCGTTGCGTACGATGCGGTGTTTCTGACTTTTCACATATAATGTCTCAGTCTGGCATTCACTAACATATTTTTCTTTCTATAGATTGTCTTTGCAAAATATCTAATTTCTCTACCGTTTGAAACTTGTCTATTATGCTCTTGTTGATCTGTAACTTGTCTGTTATGTTTTCCACAGCTAGCGGAAGGTGTTAAAATTTTCCACCACTTGACCGTCTACCTTCCAGTTGCTCTCTGCTTTCAGAACCGCGGTCTTATTGTACGCCATCTTGAGGCTGGCTTTTTCAACAGCGTAGCAAGGTTTTTCAGTGGTATTTTTACATTTCCTTCGTTCTCATGTGGCATCGGGAAAGGCTAGGCGGCCTACTGTGGTGTTATGTTTTATTTTGTACGCCTTCAGTAGCCACGGTCTTGTTCACCTGTCTCCACTGCTGGGCCGCGACATCCAGCAACAAGCTGACCAGAATAGGTGGTAACCCATCTTTCTGACGAACTCCTCTATTTATCTAAAAGGTTTCCGGCATTGAACTTTGGTATCTGACCGTAGCAGTTGCGCCTTTCAAGGTTTCCCTTACTAATTATTGAACTATTGTGTCCAGTCCTCTGCCACGGAGAACATTCAACAACAAATTTCTGTCTAAAGATTCGTAATCTTTGCTAACGTCCACAAAGATTACTCCAGTGTTCTCCTTTTCCCCTGGCGTTTTCCTAATATCCTTTCTAGGTCAAAAATATGTTTTTACAGTTCCTCACTTTCCGAGAACCAGACTGATACTCTGAGATACTTGACTCGAGCTGCTCTTTCATCCTACTCAGAGTGTCTCTTATACCCTGTCTTCAGTACTAGGATCCCTCTGTAGTTTCCACTACGTTTTTGTTATCTATACTACGTACTTGAATGACGATGGCTTCTTTTCATTCTTTCGGTATCTTACTGTTCATTCATATGTCCATTATTGTTTTGAACATACTGCCTTCTGTTGACTTCCAAGTTGGAATTCAGACATGGCAAAGCTTACGCAGCCTCTTCGCCCCCACTCCTCCCCCACCCCCTCCCAAAAAAAGAGAGGCGTTACCCTGAAGCAGCACAGTTGAGTATTGAACTAGAACATGTACTGCAAGCCTCGTGCTGCACGGTCCGAAATATTAAAATCGGGTTTTATAGACTCGTTTTGTGCAGGGAAAATGTTTTTGTTATCTGTTGCCTACAGTACCTAATAATCAGAAAACAGAGAGCTTGTATGGCAGTAATTTACAGTGATGCCGTTTCCACCGCCGTGTAACTCGAAAAACTGCATTAGCCTCGCCATACCTAGGTTACAGAGACTTTTTCACGAAAAATAAATGCAGCCATTGTGAGCACGCCTAGCGTAGTGTGTGAAATGAATGGATCCCGTTCTGTATGAAACAAATATTGAGTATTCAAACTGGAAGGTAAGGTATTTGAGAAACTTCCTGGCAGATTAAAACTGTGTGTCGGACCGAGACTCGAACTGGGGACCTTTGCCTTTCGCGGGCAAGGGCTATACCATCTTTTTTTTCTTTTTTCTTCTTCTTCTCTTTTCGATATAGTTCGTTGCGTTTGGTTTGGGCGGACGTCACAAGACATCCGTTCAAGTTCATCGTTGATTTCCTGAGTCAGTTTATTTATTACAGAGAGCACGCAGCCCTCTGACCGAACACGCTGAGCTACCGTGCCGGCAGGATCTGAGCTACCCAAGCACGATTCACGCTCCGTCCTCACAGCTTTACTTCTGCCAATACTTCGTCTCCTACCTTCAAAACTTTACAGAAGCTCTCCGCTGCAGAGTGAAAATCGCATTCTGGAAGGTATTTGAGAGTTTGTGAAGAAAGGAAAGCTGTAATGAAGTCACAAAGCCCAAATGTATGAGAAATCCAGTGTAATACGTGAACACACCAGATACACACGCTCAACCGTATGGGTTAAGGACAACCATAGAACCATAACATGCAACATACCTACCGGACATCATAGCACAAAATTACGTGAAAATAATTTCACAAACGTTATAGAAATGAACTCAAGAGACAGACACTGGTCATCACGTGTTCCTATGCAGTCGGAAACCAGGACGGCAAGTCCAGATGCGAAATAAACGCGAAAAGCACTCATAATGTTATCCAGCATCAACAATCTTGCGGTTTTCAGTTGCGGTACTGCAACCCCAATGCTCACAGCTTGCTAGTCTCACCATTCTGTTGGTAGTTGCTGGTCGAATGCGCCCATTTCAAGTGCACAAGACGAGAGTCTGGGAGACTTCTGGTCCGGAGTGCTGCCCAGATCGAGAGCCGAGTATAAAGTGCGTCTGTGGCTCCAACCACATGAGGCGAGCCACTGAGCTACGCACGGCAAGCTCTCCGATTGGCCGGCAGAGGTCAGAGTTGTAGCGCTGCTGCAAGTGACACCCGCTGCTTCCTGCTTGCAAAGACATACCGCTCCCGCGGTACAGATGTCAATGTAATTTCCCGAGAACCCCAAGGAAGTGTCATAGGACCGTTGCTATTTACAGTGGATGTAAATGATCTCGTAGAAAGCCTCGGAAGCTCTTTAACACTGTTTGCAGATAATGGGGTTGTCTATAAGAAAGGAGCAACGCCGGAAGACAGTATCGATTTGCGGAATGACCTGTAGAGGATTGATAAATGGTGCGGCCTGCGGCTGTTGGCCACGAATGTAAAATAAGTGTAAGATATTGCGCATATTTATGGAAATAAATCCACTACTGTACAACTACACCTTTGAGAAGACTATACAGAGCGAACTTATGTGGAATAGTTACATACAATAAACTGTAGGAAAAGCAGGTTCCAGTCTGAGGATCATAGGGACAATTGAAAGGAGATGTAACTCGTCCACGAAGGAAGTGGTTCGACCGATTCTTTAGTACTGCTCATCAATTGGGGACCCTTACCAAGTAGGACTGATACGGGGGCCACTCCAAAAGAAATGCACACTATTTTAGTAAAAATACAGTTCAACCTGTTCCCGTGAGTGGCGCCGTCACATAATGTCTTCAAGATGGCTGCTATACGTTCATCAGAAGCAACGTACTGTCATAGAATTCCTGTGCTGTGAAAACGAGACAGTGGGAAACATCCACATGAGGTTGAAAAATGTGTATGGAGATGCTGCTGTCGATCGCAGTACAGTTAGTCGGTGGGCAAGCAGGTTACGTGATGAAAGCGGGCACGGCAATATTGAGGATTGTCCTCGCAGCGGCAGGCCTCGTACTGCAGACACTCCAGACAATGTGCAGAGAGTTAACGAATTGGTGACTGCTGACAGACACATCACAGTGAACGAATTGTCACACTACGTTGGGATAGAGGAAGGAAGTGTTTGCAGAATACTGAAAGTGTTGGCGGTAAAAAAGGTTTGTGCCAGGTGGGTTCCCAGGATGTTGACAGTGGCTCGCAAAGAAACAAGAAAAACGGTATGCAGCGAACTTTTGGAACAGTACGAGAATGGTGGAGATGAATTTCTTGGAAGAATTGTGACAGGTGATGAAACATGGCTCCATCGTTTTTCACTAAAGACGAAGAGGCAATCAATGGAGTGGCATCATGCAAATTCACTCAAGAAAAAAAATTCAAAACCACACCTTCTGTTGGAAAAGTTATGGCTACCGTGTTTTTCGATTCCGAAGGACTCTTGCTTGTGGACATCATGCCAAGTGGAACCACCATAAATTCTGATGCATATGTTACGACACTGAAGAAACTTCAAGCTCGACTGAGTCGTGTTCGACCACGTCGGCAAAAGCAGGATGTTTTGCTGTTGCGCGACAATGCACGGCCACATGTCAGTCAAAAAACCGTGGAAGCGATCACAAAACGTGGATGGACAACACTGAAACACCCGCCTTACAGTCCTGACCTGGCTCCATGTGATTATCATATCTTTCGGAAACTGAAAGACTCTCTTCGATGAACAAGGTTTGAAGATGATGACTTCCTTGTGCACGCTGCCAAACAGTGGCTCCAACAGGATGGTCCAGAATTTTACCGTGTGGGTATACAGGCGCTGGTTCCAAGATGGCGTAAGGCAGTTGAGAGGGACGGAAATAACGTAGAGAAATGAAAATATTGTTCCTAAAGGATGTATCTACACACTGTAAAACTTTCAAACATGTAGAATAAAAGATGGATTTAAAAAAAATAGTGTGCATTTCGTTTGGAGTGACCCTCGTACAAGAGATAGAGAAGATCAAGGGAAGAGCAGCACATTTCGTCACGGGATGGTTTAGTCGATGCTAGAGCGCTCCAGAGATGCTCAACAAACTCCATTGGGAGACGCTGCAAGAGAGGCGTTGTCCATCACGAAGAGGTTTACTAATGAAATTTCGGGAAGAGTCGGAAAACAAATTACTTCCTGCCCCACACATCTCACGAAGCGAATCACGACGAGAAAATTCTAGAAATTTGTGCTAAAACAGAGTCTTACCGACAATCATTCTTCCCATGCGCCATTCGCATGTGGTACAGGGAAGAGGGGAATAGTTGATAGTACCAGAAGTACCCTCCGCTTGCGGATGTGGACTGATCGTCTGTCAGTTGACAAGTGACTTAACGCGTATCGCGCACGTGAGCGATGTACTCGTACTGGCGACAGAGTGACTACATTCCAACCTGCAGCCTTTTTGTTCTTCGAGCGTTCTGGAGGTTGCGTGATCTCTGTTATTTAGCCTGCAGCAGTGCAGCGTTAGCCTTTCTATAGGTTTCCTACTGTTCACCAGGCCTATTTTCAGTTCCCCATCACACCCTTTCACAAACGGCTCTCTCTCCTCAGTGCCCTTTATCATATACATAGATTGCATTTGATTCACAGGCCATTTACAGGGTGTTTCAAAAATGACCGGTATATTTGAAACGGCAATAAAAACTAAACGAGCAGCGATAGAAATACACCGTTTGTTGCAATATGCTTGGGACAACAGTACATTTTCAGGCGGACAAACTTTCGAAGTTACAGTAGTTACAATTTTCAACAACAGATGGCGCTGCAAGTGATGTGAAAGATATAGAAGACAACGCAGTCTGTGGGTGCGCCATTCTGTACGTCGTCTTTCTGCTGTAAGCGTGTGCTGTTCACAACGTACAACATTCCTTAGAACAGAGGATTTTTCTGGTGTTGGAATTCCACCGCCTAGAACACAGTGTTGTTGCAACAAGACGAAGTTTTCAACGGAGGTTTAATGTAACCAAAGGACCGAAAAGCGATACAATAAAGGATCTGTTTGAAAAATTTCAACGGACTGGGAACGAGACGGATGAACGTGCTGGAAAGGTAGGGCGACCGCGTACGGCAACCACAGAGGGCAACGCGCAGCTAGTGCAGCAGGTGATCCGACAGCGGCCTCGGGTTTCCGTTCGCCGTGTTGCAGCTGCGGTCCAAAGGACGCCAACGTCCACGTATCGTCTCATGCCCCAGAGTTTACACCTCTATCCATACAAAATTCAAACGCGGCAACCCCTCAGCGCCGCTACCATTGCTGCACGAGAGACATTCGCTAACGATATAGTGCACAGGATTTATGACGGCGATGTGCATGTGGGCAGCATTTGGTTTACTGACGAAGCTTATTTTTACCTGGACGGCTTCGTCAATAAACAGAACTGGCGCATATGGGGAACCGAAAAGCCCCATGTTGCAGTCCCATCGTCCCTGCATCCTCAAAAAGTACTGGTCTGGGCCGCCATTTCTTCCAAAGGAATCATTGGCCCATTTTTCAGATCCGAAACGATTACTGCATCACGCTATCTAGACATTCTTCGTGAATTTGTGGCGGTACAAACTGCCTTAGACGACACTGCGAACACCTCGTGGTTTATGCAAGATGGTGCCCGGCCACATCGCACGGCCGACGTCTTTAATTTCCTGAATGAATATTTCGATGATCGTGTGATTGCTTTGGGCTATCCGAAACATACAGGAGGCGGCGTGGATTGGCCTCCCTATTCGCCAGACATGAACCCCTGTGACTTCTCTCTGTGGGGACACTTGAAAGACCAGGTGTACCGCCAGAATCCAGAAACAATTGAACAGCTGAAGCAGTACATCTCATCTGCATGTGAAGCCATTCCGCCAGACACGTTGTCAAAGGTTTCGGGTAATTTCATTCAGAGACTACGCCATATTATTGCTATGCATGGTGGATATGTGGAAAATATCGTACTATAGAGTTTCCCAGACCGCAGCGCCATCTGTTGTTGAAAATTGTAACTACTGTAATTTCGAAAGTTTGTCTGCCTGAAAATGTACTGTTGTTCCAAGCATATTGCAACAAACGGTGTATTTCTATCGCTGCTCGTTTAGTTTTTATTGCCGTTTCAAATATACCGGTCATTTTTGAAACACCCTGTATTTCGTAAATTATTGACGCATCTGTATATATGTTTTAATTAACTGCATGTAATATCACCTTTCAGTGAAAACAGATTACCTGTATTTGGACCGCGCAGATCTACCGCTGCACCTCAGTTGCATCAAAACGCTTTTCAAAGAAATTGCCGAAAGGTAAAGTGAGCGGTGCTCTCATAACAGGCTGGGTGGGTTTAAAAAGAAATTATCCCCACAGAACAGTTACGTCACTGCGAATAAGAGGTGTTATTGAACTACAGTAAATGTAGTACTAGGAATAATTTCTGAAAGGGAAACCAAACGCGGAAACGTCCATGGTTCAAATGGCTCGGAGCACTCTGGTACTTAACTTCTAACTAAGCTAAGGACATCACACACATCCATGCCCGAGGCAGGATTCGAACCTGCGACCGTAGCGGTCGCGCGGTTCCAGACTGTAGCGCCTAGAACCGCTCGGCCACCCCGAAAAAGCGAATACAGTAAATACAACTAAAAAGATTGATGTGATAAGAGTCGATTAATTCACGCAATTTTATGTTGTAGCTGAAAGCGTCTGTTATGTTCTTACATCATAACCAACTTTTATGATCAGAACATTTAAGTTGTGATAAACACAGGGCCTCCTTCTCAAGCAGTCGATTAGCTCTAGTTTGAGAGATTGCAGTTTATCTTAGATTTACGAAAATAGAGGGTAATTCAACAGAATTTTCTTACAATATACTGAAATTTAAAGGTACAGGATTAGCGTAGTTCCCGCTGCTTCGCTCGCGCAGGCTGTATAGCCTGCAGAGATTTTTTTGTTTTTATTTAAACGAATGTTAATGTTGTTCACAAATTGGAACGCCTTCTAAGCTTTTCACGAAAATTAAGGTCATACAAGCATGGTCTTTTCCCTATGCACTTCCGACCAAAAAGCCATTCTGGTATCTCAAGTCCGAAGTTTTTGGTAATCATGCCTTTGCGTTCTTCGAATAGCAACTTACATCCGCTAAGAAATATTTCTCTATATCTAACCAAGAATTGAAATACCAATTTTCATAAATTTAGCTTTAAAATTTTTTAAAGTAACGAAATATTTTCTTAAAAATTTTCATACCCTATTGCACTCCCATACAGGCTGAATTTCCAGAATCACTGAAACATGTAATTTTTTATGTCTAACCGAGAAGTCAAAGAGCAACTGTCATAGACGTGACCATAAAAATGCTTTATTAGTTCCATAGTAATGATTTATTTTCAAAAAGAAACTTCATCACTATTTTACCCCTTAGTGGCTGAATTTCCAAAAATGCTGAAACACGTATGTTTTATTTCCTGTCTGAGAAACCAAATGCCGGTTTTTGTGGTTCTAACTTCATATTCCCCCTTAATAGCTATGTACTTTAAAAATGCCTTTCGTCCCCTATTTTATCACCTTAGGAATGGAATTTCGGACAATCCCTTCTTAAACGATGCCTACAGGTTAAGATCCACTACTTCTCCAAACTTCAAATTTCTATCCCTAGCAGTTTGGGCTGGACGATGATGAGTCAGTGAATCAGTCTGACCCTAGTTCACCCTCTCAGGGGTTGAATTTCCAAGAACAGTGAAACACGGATTTTTTCATCTCTAACAGAGAACCCAGACAACAATTTTCAACGATTTAGCTTTAAAAACCCTTTCGCAGTGAAATATTTTCACACAACCTTTCACCCCCTATTTCACCTCCTAGGGAGTTGAACTTCCAGACGCAGTGACATGCGTATGTTTTATTTCTCACAGAGAAGCCGAATACAAATTTTCATATATTTAACTTCATACATGCTTGCACCCTCTTTTATTTCCATAAAAACTCTCATCCTCTGTTTCACCCCCGTAGGGACTGATTTCCAAAAACAGAGGAACACGTATTTTTTTTTATTTCTGAGAAACCAAAAGTAAATATTCATAGATTTGGCTTTAAAATGCTTTCATAATAAAATATATTCATAAAATATCTCATCCCCTATTTTATCCCCTTTAGGATTCAGTTTTCAAAAACACAGAAATACGTTTTTTTTTATTTGTGACCGAGAAGTCATTTACCAATGTTCACAGATGTAGCTTTAAAAATACGAGTGTTGACCAGAAAGTGATGCACCGCATTTTTTTTCTCAGCCGAAAACAGTGCTACGAATGCGAAACGTTATTCGAACTCTCCTCAGTGAGCGCACCAAGTTTCCGTCACTTCCGACAGATAGCGTAGCTGCAGGACAGTTTCAAAATGGCGTCTGTAGGTGATGTACATTACAAGCAACGTACCGTCATTGAATTTCCCACTGCAGAGAAAGAAACAGCGGGGAATATTCACAAACGCTTGTGCAAAGTCTGTGGAGCATCTGCTCTCGACAGAAGTCAGTTATTCGCTGGGCACGGAGGTGAGGTCATCAGAAGGCGGCTCGGCGGAGCTCCACGATTTGCAACGGTCGGGGAGACCATCCACGGCTGTCACACCTGACATGTTGCACTTGACTTGTTTGTGCCATTCAAGGATGCCATTCGTGGAACATATTTTGAGGATGATGAGGAGGTGATTTACACAGTGAAGGACTGGCTCCGTCACCAGGACAAAGATTGGTACTGACAGGGCATGCACGCCGTTGTTTCGCACTGGAAGAAAGCCATGGAACTGGATGGGGATTACGTGGGAAAATAGGGTGTGTAGATGAAACATCAGTCTTTCGTGTGTGTGTTCAAAAAAGTGTGTGAAATTTTGTGGGGCTTAACTGTTAAGGTCATCAGTCCCTAAGCTTACACACTACTTAATCTAAATTATCCTAAGGACAAACACACACACCCATGCCTGAGGGAGGACTCGAACCTCCGCCGGGATCAGCCGCACAGTCCATGACTGCAGCGCCCTAGACCGCTCGGCTAATCCCACCCGCCTCATGTGTGTGTAATTCTCATTATGTTCAATAAAGAATTGTTGAAGGAAAAAAATGCGGTGCATTACTTTCCGGGCAACCCTCGTACTTTAGTAGTTATTTACTAATGAAATATTAAAATGAAATAGATCCACCCACTATTTCACTCCATAGGGTAAATTGCGAAAAATGCTGAAACACGTATTTCTTTATTTCTGGCCGAGAAACCAAATACTTTCGAAACAGGTATAGTGTCCATTTCCATAGACTTCCTCTAACAATAACTTCCTACAGCGAAGAGTGAGTATGCAAACTTAGCACATTCGTTAACGAGGTAATATGCGCGCTTGAGTAATCAGGACGAAGGCGTGTCAGACGAGTCACAACAGTCTGCCGGTTCTTTTCACCTCGGCAGAAGTGATTAGTGGTGGCACCTTTGACGGTCTGCACGTCGACATAATCAGATTAGCTGTGACAGCGCGGCGCCGCGCGTCCAGAGGGGTCAGTGAATCAGCGCTCCTGGACCGGCTGGCCTTGCAGGCGTGTCGCGCGTCACGTAAGCTGCTTCCAGGAACGCGAGAAGAAATCTGGACCGCCTCTGGTGCTTCACATACTTCCAGCGGGCCGCCCGTGCTCAGCTAAGAAGACAGGACACTGCTGTCTTTGCGTCGAAGTCGGCACATTAGAAACGGAGCGGTGGAGCGAGAACTAGTCGGGTCTTGCTTTAGCGATCAATCTTATTATTCGCCTTAAGACAATCAGGAAACCACAAAATGTAAATTAGCGTGTGCCCTCTCCACTGTCTTGAACGACTGCATCAACTCGCTTGGTTTGAACATTGCAATAATGATTCAGGCATGAGATTTTGCACGATAGTACCGATTTGCTGATTATTTCTATAGAAAAGAATGGTTAACGTCCTGATATAAAGTCAACTGAAAAGAGAACTTACAAGCTCACGTTAGAGTTCAAATGGTTCAAATGGCTCTGAGCACTATGGGACTCAACTGCTGTGGTCATAAGTCCCCTAGAACTTAGAACTACTTAAACCTAACTAACCTAAGGTTCAAATGGCTCTGAGCACTATGGGACTTAACATCTGTGGTCATCAGTCCCCTAGAACTTAGAACTACTTAAACCTAACTAACCTAAGGACATCACACACATCCATGCCCGAGGCAGGATTCGAACCTGCGACCGTAGCGGTCGTGCGGTTCCAGACTGTAGCGCCTTTAACCGCTCGGCCACTCTGGCTGGCCACGTTAGAGTCACTACCAACCAAAGAAGGGAAATCTGAAAAGTGGGAGGAATATATATGTCGGCTATACAAGGGAAATGAAATGCAAGGTAATATTATACAAGCGAAAGACGAACTAGATGAAGATGAGATGGGAATATGATATTGCGAGAAGAATTTGACAGAGCAGTGAAAGATCCGTGTCCATACAGGGCCCGTGGAGTAGACGAAATTTCCTCAGCATTACTAAGATCCATCGGAGAGCCAGCCATGACAAGACTATTCCACCTGGTGTGCAAGATACATGAAACAGGCGAAATACCCTCAGACAACAAAAAGAATACAATAATTCCAGTTCCAAAGAAGGCAGTTGCTGACAGGTGTGTTACCAAACTACCAGGTTAATAGGTCATGCTTGCAAAATACTGGCACAGATTATTTACGGAGGAATGGAGAAACTGGTAGAAGCGGACATCAGGGAAGACAAGTTTGGTCCCCGGAGAAATGGAGGAACACTCGAAGTGATGCTGATCCTACTACTTATCTTAGAAGATATACTGGAGAAGAAGAGGAATACTAATTTTTATGCCATTTGTGGATGCAGAGAAAGCTCTTCACAATGTTGGCTAGAATACCCTGTTTTAACTGTGGGAGTCGAAAAGGGAAACGTTATATCCAACCTATACTGAAACTACAATAACAAGATTCGAAGGACATGAAATGGAATCAGTGGTCGACATGGGGGTGAGACAGGGTGTAACCTATCCCTAATCTTACTCAATTGGTACAATGAGTAAGCAGTAAAGGAACCCAAGGATCAATTTGAGGAAAGAATCAAATTTCAGGCAGAAGAAATAAAGCTTTCATGTGCTTCTTCAAATTTTTCAAGCGTAACGAGTGTTCCACGAAGTTCGGGATTTTATGATAAAGTCGACTTCTTGCCACGATATTTCGGTTGACAATCAATCAACCATCTTCAGGTGACTGATTTGCACGGTACACCAAACTTTGGTGTAAAGACGCATGCGCAAAGGCAACATAAAAAGTAGGTTTAGTAAAGGGCATGATGACCAATGACACGTCTAGCGACATTTAATTTATTTGATTTTGACACCTGAATCTTAACTCGGCAAGTGGGCATTCCGACATAAGGCGCGCATGTTGTAACACATGACGAATGCACCTACGCGCCATAGATGGAGCGAGCAGTACTCTAGAGAGCGCGAAACTCGACAAAGGTCGCTCACGTAGCCGCTGCCTTTGCGCATGCATCTTCGCGCCAATTTTTGATACACAGGTAGCGTGGTGAACTAGCAGTCTACAGTGCAAAACACTCGCCTGAAGATGGCTGAATGGTTGTCAGCCGAAATACCGTGATAAGAATTCGACTTCATAAAAAACTTTCGTGTTTGCCAGTGACACTGTAATTCTCTCAGAGAGAGAAAAGTACTTGGAAGAGCAGTTGAACGGAATGAAGAGTATTACTTGATATTTTTCCGATGTAACTATTTCAGTGGTTCATGGGCATCGCATCAGATAATGTGAAAGCTGCACAATTGAAACTAAGTCTTTAAATATTTTTATTATTAAACACCGACCTACAGAATTTTCCCTGACAAAGACAACTTAAACTTAACCTATTCATTTCTTACCCATAATATACAAGCCTAACGCTATATGACTGCTATACATTGACAACATGACTTCCAATAATTAACACAAAAGAATAGCCCAGAATTGCAAGAAATTCTAACAATAATACATATCCAAAAATATGAAATTAAAGAAATATGAATCTACCTCCAGCTCTGTTAATTGCCTAAACTCACGTCAATCACGAATCCCGTTAATGGAAATCCCATTCTTTTTCATAAGTCACTTACTTCACAGAAAATCTTGATAACACGAACTACAGTACTTAGAGCAAGTAGCAACAACAGCCAGTTAAATAAAAGGATTCTTTCTAACTACTATAGACTGTAACTACTAGAAGGCATATGGTTAGCAAAAGAAAGATTTTGTTGAAGAGCAAACAATATATTTAGGAAATTTTACCTTATTCATGTGACATCCAGTTCCAAAAATTATATAGTTGTCAATAATTCCACTACCCAAACATTATCAACCATACATCCATTATCATAGCTTTCCTTTTTTTATATATATAAGGAATTTTATCTCACTTTACACTGCGTGTCCTACCAACACAGAGTCTCCACTAAGAAAAAACATGTCCATACATTTCTCTATCCACTCGCTAACCGCTAGTCCGTCCAACCACAGAATCCCTTGCCGAGGGCGCAGATCGCTGTCAGCGATATTAACACAGTCTACTGCGGTGCCAACATACGAACAGGCTACTTACATAGCCCCCCTGCTACACTGAAAAAAAATTTGCAGTGTTTTGTGCAGTGGGCAAGACTAAGTTGTTAAAATTTTTATATTAATAATATCAAATAGAGCAGCTGCACACAAAGATTAAGTAATATAATGTTGGTCAATAAAGTAAACATTCTCCTCACAGTCCCTAGAGACAGTCCTAATAATTCATCAGAAAAGAAGTCTACGCCAGTTTTACGCACAAAGGTTAAGCAGTATATGAAAATTCACAAGTAAGTAGTGGACAACCAACAGTCTTTAAGAAGTACTGTTGTCCTCCTCACTGAAACACAGTGCTGACTCTTGACATGAAGATTTCAGTTGGTATCTTAAGATTGGTAATGGGCCACAACAGAGCAGACCCACAGCAGTATCTGGCGAAGTTTTGAAGAATATTGGTAGAATTGGTGGGTCACCACAGAGTAGACCAACTACAGTCTTAGTAGAGATTGTGATAGTTGTGGGCCATCAAAGGTGCAGACCCACTGTAGTCGGTGTAGAGATAGCCAACAGCCATCCGTTGTGACTGTGCTCACAATTGAAGAGTTTTGAGGATAATATAACAAGTCCATGAATCACAATTGTGTAGTCAGTATTGATGCATGTTACAAGTCGCTGAGCCACCACTTGTGACTCACTAATCCTTTTTTATTTTATTTTTATTTATTTAATTTTTTGCAGTTTGCTTACAACTAGCAATGCTTTTAACTAGTCCCTTGCTGAATTATCAACACACGTGGAAGCACTTACGCGGTCATATAATCTCTGAGATTTGATACATATAGTATGACCAACAGACAGATGTGTGCAGTAAAGAGATTCCCTACTATTTACCAAACTTGAAGAAGTGGTGTCTATACAATTACAATTTTACAGCATAAGAATACAATTACAAATATAAAGAGAACATGATTATAGTAAAGAACATGATCATACAAATAACACTTGTAGTAATATACGCTTTACAAAAGGAGTAAAAATAAGCATATACTGTATATGAGTATTACAGGAATTATGATATAAGTAAATAAATGAAAAATGATAATATCAGTAGAAACATTAACTTGGCACATGAATATTAAAAGAAAACATAACAGGATAAATAATGTCTGAACATCTTCCTACAGTAAAGAACATGGTACAAAAATAGAGATTAGGATTGAGGATAACAGCATTTCTCATCATAGTGAATGCAGCCCAGCATCAGAAGGAAAAAATATTCTACTAAATTTATCTTATCAGGTAAACACTAAGAGACAGGAAGAACACAGGGACACAATATCCTTTCTTTCAGGAGTGCTAGTTCTGCAAGTTTCGCAGGAGAGCTTCTGTAAAGTTTGGAAGGTAGGAGACGAGGTACTGGCAGAAATAAAGCTGTGGGGATGGGGCGTGAGTCGTGCTTAGGTAGCTCAGATGGTAGAGCACTTGCCCACGAAAGGGAAAGGTCCCGAGTTCGAGTCTCGGTCCGGCACAAAGTTTTAATCTGCCAGGAAGTTTCATATCAGCGCACACTCCGCTGCAGAGCGAAAATCTCATTCTGGCATTCAGACGTTCATTTGGCAGCGATGTGGACCTGCTCGAGACGTCGCTAAGGCCGTCCAGGACGCCGTAATATAAGAACTTCAATCAGCGACGTCGCCATACCCTTTACCGGCGCCAAGTAGGCCTAGTAGTCCCTCAAAAGGAGATCTTTACTTTCCCGACGCAGTAGTGTGACGTCGGACACTGAAGACCACCACCAAAAGATGGCAAGCAAGCAGACACTGACTGGCAGGGCCTTCCACGGCCACAGACTGCACCACACGACAGGAGCACAGCTACATCTTTCTAGAAAATTAAGACGCCGCCGGCCGGCCGTGGTGGCCGTACGGTTCTAGGCGCTCCAGTCCGGAGCCGCGCTGCTGCTACGGTCGCAGGTTCGAATCCTGCCTCGGACATGGGTGTGTGTGTTGTCCTTAGGTTAGTTAGGTTTAACTAGTTCTAAGTTTTGGGGACTGATGACCACAGCAGTTGAGTCCCATAGTGCTCAGAGCCATTTAAGACGCAGCCGGTACTGATGTATTACACTATGAACTACCTGAAATTCAATGCTGAACTCCAAAAAACTCTTTGAGAATCCTCTATGGGCGTCCTGCCAGAAGGACCACAGAACACATCACCTTGATACCAAGGCGAACTATCTTTCAGGTGTTACATTTTGTCAAAAACAAAACAATGAACTTCTACACTCATCAAATTCCGGAGGACGGTAGGACCATAATTGTCATTAAGAATCATTCTCTTGATATCAGAGAAACGGAAGCTAAGGAGGAGCTGCTCCGCTTGGACGTCACTGATCCCATCGACCACCACCAGAACAACTGCAACTTCTTTGTACATGCAGTAGCTACATATTGAAGAGATGAACTTTTTGTCATCCCACGTGCTTTCCTGCCCTCTTCTTTTCTCGAAACGTTCTGAATTTAGTACCTGATTCTCAGTAACTCTTTTTGACAGTTAAACATTGCACCAATGTAACTTTTTATGTGCAAAATTCCTAGGCCTTTAAGAGCTGAACTTTTCACATTTCATTTACATAGCTAACAGTAGCTCTTCGTGAAGTACCTCAATATTTCCTCCAATCACTATTAAGTTTTCCTTGATTACCTTCAAGAAATTAAATATTTCTTTTTAAAAAGCAACACCGCGTTGGTCAATTTGATATTCCATTTGCCCAGATCCTGCTCTACGTTTGGCTACGAAAATTCGGACAAAACCCATTGTGTGATTTATAGAGAGTCTTGTTTTCGATTCCCTCAAACGTTTGAGTAGTTAGAAACCTTTGAAATGTGACATTATAGAAGGCCATTGAACATTAGATTGATTGTTAGAGTATGAAATGAAGGAGTTCCGCACCAACGAGAAAAGAAATGCCTAGTGCAAATCATCATTAATCGAAGAGACATAAGGTTGGGCACATAACATGACACAAGTCCGTGCTTTATATTCTAGTTGATGGGATCTGAGAAGGAAAGAATTGCAGGGACAGGTCTAGCTATAAGTACATAAGGTGGACCGTTAATGATGTAGGATTCAGCCATTGTGCTGAAATGAATTGAATAGCTGACGAGCGACGGCAGGCAGAACTGCACCAGATTGAGTATGTTAGGTGATCGAAACTACAAATAATAGTGACGTTTCGTTACATTCTTCTGGATAAAAAAGTGGATAGAAAACTTGTCTAAACTTTGTTTCGGGACAGCACTGCTGCCTGTTTGGTTTACTGTAGAAATCATATATAATTCGCCTTTTTGTAGTAGCTCTGTATTTGACAAGATTACTTTTTCTCTTCTCTGTCTAGTGGTGATATTTTGACGTGTACTTGACAAAATTACGTTTTCTCTTCTCTGTGTAGTGGTGATGGAAAACGACCCAGATACTTACAACGTGCCATTATAAAATGAACTTACTGAGCATCAGTCTAATTGTCAGTACGAAACCATTGCTGCGCTCCGCTATGTCACGCATTTGTAATGACAGTTTTCGAACGCTACTTTGTCGTCCTTATGTAACAAACCATGTTTAAACGCTGTGTACATTTTTTTTACGTTTATATTCCTCGAGGTTAGCAGGAGGATAATAGTCATCTGTAAAACGAATTAAGATAACTTATGACAGTCATTAGGCGAAATGTAAACTTCATGCTAGAAGTGGAGATAAGAGATACCCTTTTAAGGCGAAAGTCTCTAGGCCGAACTTACAGTGATAAAGTTTTACTCGGTAATTTATCTTTACATACTAGGTTCCTAGGCGTGAAGTTTTGTGGTTATGGTCTCACAGCTGCTTTAAGCAGTCGCTTATTATTGTATTTATACAATTTATTGGAAGCATATTGGGTTAAAATGTTTTTTGCAGGTCACTTAAGTTGCCTCACAGTATTTTGTTTTTGTAGTGCTGCAAATAAAAAATTGACTTAACAGGTCTGTGGTCTATTTGCAAGTTCTTAATACTGTTTCTTAGATTATTTTAAGATGTATTCCTGATCAGTATTGTTAGGATATTGTGTTATACGTTCACGTAATGTAAATAGTAGATTTCACGCTATTTCGGCAACTTGTGTGTTCAATAATATCATTCCCTGACGCAATAAGATAGTCATTTTGTGTCACAAGGCTTAGTGCATCCAACTAATTGTTTCACGATATAAAAGCCGAGACCACTTGCGGGCAATGGAAAGTGGGACGCTTGAATCAGTGACTGGTAAAGCTAACCGCAATCTGACGGCGCCGGTTGTGTTGGCATACTGCAGTTATTTCAGTCTTTCATTTCTTATTACATAAAATTTGAATGATTAAGTATTTACGAACGTTAACGGTTCCCGGAAACATGCGTGGTCTAAGCTATTGAGCGTTCTTCTAATACCGAAAAATTTGCAGTTCAAACAGACATACTGGGTGTATCATAATTACTGGCGTAAACACATACAGTTGAAAGTACACGATACTAGAAGCAAAAAAGTCTCAGTAAACATAGGTTTGAAAACGCACACTTTAAGAGCTACGAGCAATTTTTCATCTTTGATACTGTGAAGCAAATCTCTTCTACTGCAAGCTCTTTGCTTTCCATATTTTGGGAACTGATAGTATGGAAAAAAAGTCCAGTAAACATGTGCTCTAAAATGCATAGCTTAGCAGTTATGAGCATTTGTTCATTATGAGAGTTGTTCCAAAGTACTGCAGATGAACAGGTGGTCATAACTGCTAAGCTATGCATTTTAGAGCACATGTTTACTGGACATTTTTTTCTTGTTTTGGTCCATACTACCAGTTCCCAAAATATGGAAAGCAAAGAACTAGAGTAGAAGAGATTTGTTTCACAGTATCGAAGATGAAAAACTGGTCGTAGCTCTTAAGGTATGCATTTTCGACCCTATGTTTACTGAGACTTTTTTGCTTCTAGTATCGTGTACTTTCAACTGTATGCGTTTGCGCCAGTAATTATGATACACCCTGTATAATTACTTCTTCATTTAGTTAATAGATGCTTCACTTTTTCGCTACCTGTTCTCAATAGGTGCTGCATTCGTGGACAGGTTATGAATTAATATTGTAAGATGCCGATGTACTATGATGCTGAGGATTATCTGAAAAACTTGGATTGCGTTCAGCCTGTCGAACATGCAGTCCGCATAACTTAACTTTCTTCCACATCCCGTAATCACTCTTCAGTACAGTCGTTTGACTATACAAATTGGTTACCAAAAGAGAACACCAGAGAACACTGCTACGTATGACAGTAAGCCCAGATGTAGATTGATATCGCGATATCGTCCTTTTTGGCGACAATTTACTTCGACAATCTGCGCCGGTGGCGATGATGTGGTTCTTGTGTGGCTCATCAGTTTTCATGCCCTTCGCCACTGGGAACGGGAGGGTGACCAAAGTGGCAGGGTTGACTACATTCACCCGTAAGTGCATCTCCCGACCAGTCATGAACAATATGCGTTTTCGAATGTATTTGATACAAAAAGATAGAAATATATTTTTAGAGAACTATAATTCAAGTTAACTAATATTAAATGTGTTGCTGAGGATTCGGCTGTGGTGGCCGAGCGGTTCTAGGCACTACAGTCTGGAACCGCGCGACCGCTACGGTCACAGGTTCGAATCCTGCCTCGGGCATGGGTGTGTGTGATGTCCTTAGGTTGGTTAGATTTAAGTAGTTCTAAGTTCTAAGGGAGCGATGACCTCAGAAGTTTAGTCCCATAGTGCTCAGAGTCATTTGAACCATTTTGTTGCTGAGGACTATATTAGAGTTTACTGAAACAGACGGATGTTACTTAAAACATTTGATGGTTACCAGGTAATTATCATTATTGTATTTAATTTAATCATTGTGACGTGGTTGTCAAAGTACAGCGATATACACTGCCTGAAAAAATATTAGTACACCCTTTTACAGGTTTCCAATTCACTCAAGATTTATTGTTGCAACAGTACATGTGGAGTACAAGGAATGGTTACATTTACTGATCAACAGCACAATCGCTTCTGAGATACAAGGTATCGGGCCATGCTGAAACACCCATATTAGCGCGTGGTGTAGCTTCCACGGGCGGCAACACAGGCGCTGACTCCGTCATGTAGTGGAACGAACAGGTGGCGGATACTGCCCTGGGCTACGCTGCACCACGCCTGCTCGATGTGTTCACATAGTTCTGTAAGAGTTCTTGGTCGATGTGTCGCACGAGTTACTTCTCGTACCATCATATCCCACACGTGCTTGATTGGAGACAAGTCCGGAGATCGTCCAGCAGAGCACGTTGAGTTTCACGGGCAGTGTTTCGGTGAGCATTATCCTGTTGGAACAACATATTACCTTACTGTTGCACAAACAACAAAACAACGGGTTAAAAACGTTTTGGACGTACCGAACGCTTGTCAGCGTCCTCTCCCGAGCACCGAAGGAGAACGAAGAATTGTTGGTTTTCGCATCCCAGACTCTAAGGACTGGTGTGGGGCCAGTGGACGATTGCACTCTAAATCTACATCTACATTTATACTCCGCAAGCCACCCAACGGTGTGTGGCAGAGGACACTTTACGTGCCACTGTCATTACCTCCCTTTCCTGTTCCAGTCGCGTATGGTTCGCGGGAAGAACGACTGCCGGAAAGCCCCCCAGCGCGCTCGAATCTCTCAAATTTTACATTCGTGATCTCCTCGGGAGCTATAAGTAGGGGGAAGCAATATATTCGATACCTCATCCAGAAGCGCACCCTCTCGAAACCTGGACAGCAAGCTACACCACGATGCAGAGCGCCTCTCTTGCAGAGTCTGCCACTTGAGTTTGCTAAATATCTCCGTAACGCTATCACGCTTACCAAATAACCTTGTGACGAAACGCGCCGCTCTTCTTTGGATCTATTCTATCTCCTCTGTCAACCCGACCTGGTACGGATCCCACACTGATGAGCAATACTCAAGTATAGGTCGAACGAGTGTTTTGTAAGCCACCTCCTTTGTTGATGGACTACATTTTCTAAGGACTCTCCCAATGAATCTCAACCTGGCACCCGCCTTACTAACAAACAATTCTATATGATCATTCCACTTCAAATCGTTCCGTACCCATACTCCCAGATATTTTACAAAAGTAACTGCTACCAGTGTTTGTTCCGCTATCATATAACCATACAATAAAGGATCCTTCTTTCTATGTATTCGTAATACATTACATTTGTCTATGTTAAAGGTCAGTTGCCACTCCCTGCACCAAGTGCCTATCCGCTGAAGATTTTCCTGCATTTCGCTGCAATTTTCTAATGCTGTAACTTCTCTGTATACTACAGCATGGAACTTCCGACACTATCTACTAGGTCATTTGTATATATTGTGAAAAGCAATGGTCCCGTAACACTCCCCTGTGGCACGCCAGAGGTTACTTTAACGTCTGCAGACGTCTCTATGTCGTACGCGCAAACGACCATCATTTGCATGCAGCAGAATCTGGTTTCATCGCTCAAGAGCACAGCGGGCCGTTCAGTCTTCGACGTGATCCTCTAACGACACAATCGATGCTGTGGCGTGAGTGGAAGACGAGCTAGAGGTGTGTGTATGTCCGTGGTCCCACTGCTAATAACCGATTCGCACCAGTTCGTGTTGCCACTCCTGAGCTCATAAGCCCTCTTATCTGTGGTGGTTGCTGTACGATCTTCCACTTCTGCCCTTACAATACGACGATCCGGGCGCGCGTCTGTGCTGCATTGATGTCCAGAACCTCGTCTACGGGTGTGAGAATGTTCACGTGACCTCTGATACCATCATTGTTGGCATAACTGACGCAGCACGTCCGGCTTGTGTAGAAATTCTCCGGAAGGAAGGATCATGCTGCCACTCGGAAGGCACAATTTGACTCCTTTCAAACTTGTTCATTTGGCTTTAGGAAGTATGAATGCGTCTCTGTTATGGTTGCCCGCTTCTTTCACACATCTGCACCACACTGAGCCTTCTGGCTGTGAGCATTCCCTTCTTCTTCCTGGTAGACAAAACAAATGGCATGCTGGGAACAAGAGTGCCATAAGGCTGTTTAGCCAAAAGTCCTGTAGTCTCAGCAATACTCCAAGTCTTCCAAGCAATAATATTGGCTTCAAGGCCACCATAGTCTGCATGATTGCCCCAAACAACAGCCAAGGTAAGCCACGTACTACCTCCAAACACAGCTTGTACATCACAAGTGAAGTTCAGACGCAGTCCACGAAAAACATTTGGTCCTCCAATTAATTGCTGTGTTTACGTGCCTCAGCAATGCCTCTGCGACCTCTAGATTACCGTCGTCGCTGGCGGCGCAGTGTAGCTGTGTACAGGTCGTTAAAAGCTATTGATATTGACCTGGCTGGGCAGTTTTCCAAACAGCAATTGATTGGAGGACCAAATGTTTTTCGTGGACTGCGTCTGAACTTCCCTTGTGATGTACAAGCAGTGTTTGGAGGTAGTACATGGCTTACCTTGGCTGTTGTTTGGGGCAATCATGCAGACTATGGTGGCCTTGAAGCATTTCCAGATGGCGCTCTCGTAGCTATGCCACTACCCATTTGGTGCATGTTGTCATCGGATCGAAATCAACGGCGTCTTTCGACGTGTACTAATTTTTTTCCTGCTGTATAATAGAACAGAGGGACGACCGTTGAACGGGTGGCCTATAAAATTTCGGTTTAGAGTCAGATGTAGTTACAATAAAAGATTTCTTTGGAGCAAGCTATAGTAGATATCAACATGTATTTAGTTGTTGGTAAGTGTGAGAAGGTTAAAATGTTTAGAAATGAGAATTAATTACATTTTGGGAAGTACACATACAGATTTGTTGACGTGGCGACGTGCGATGTTCTCAAGCAAGTGTCTGATGGCGAATAACAGCAATGTCGTTAGATATTATGTAGATTGAAGGTGAACGTTTCTCTGCCTCGTGATGACTGGGTGTTGTGTGCTGTCCTTAGGTTAGTTAGGTTTAAGTAGTTCTAAGTTCTAGGGGACTGATGACCATAGATGTTAAGTCCCATAGTGCTCAGAGCCATTTGAACCATTTTTTGAAAGTGAAGGAAGCAGAAAGGAAAGGGACTATTGATGTCAGCTGCATCGGGACTTTATGCGGACCCGCCAGGGTAGCCGAGAGCACTAACACGCTGCTTCCTGGACTCGGGTAGGCGCGCTGGCCCCGTGTGGAATCCGCCCAGAGGATTAACGATGTGGGCCGGTGTGCCGGCCAGCCTGGATGTGGGTTTTAGGCGGTTTTACACATCCTGCTAGGTGAATACGGGGTTGGTCCCCATGTTCCGCCTCTGTTACATGGCTCGCACACATCTGAACACGCTCGCACTATTCCACGGATTACACTCGACGCAGACAGTTGGGGTGCACTAATTCCTTCCCGGGGGGTACGGGGTGGCGGCAGGAAGGGCATCCGGCCACCCCTTAACCATTAACATGTCAAATCCGATTAACGATGGCTGACCCTGTGTAACTGCGGGACAAGGCTCAAGCGATAGAATAGCATCGGGACTTTATGCGGAATCAGCAGCGACGAGGGAAAATGTGTGCCGGATCAGGAGTCCTCTTGCTTACCAGGTAGTTGTGCACTGAAGGTCGTGGACTCAGTGTCCATCGAGGCGAATCAATTATATGAACGCGTGGTGTCTGTTCTTTCGGACATGGGGAAGGGAGTAGGCTGTAGTTATCATGAAGTAATTCAGCGAATCTATGAAAACAAAGAATCAGCCTGGGTCGTCGAGGAGTTCGATCCCGTTCTCCCGAATGTGTGTATTGTTTGACCCATTGTGGCATATCCAAGAAGATTTTTGGACGTGGACGGAACATGAGCGTGAAAAGAGGAGGCGTCTAGGAAGCGAGATGAACATTTTTTTCTATTATTTCTCGCTATTTTATGGTGTTCTTTTCTCTTTTTTCCTTGTTTATGTGATCGATACTGCTGTCAATTTATTTTTCCAGAAATGCGAACATTTTTGTTTCGTTAGTCTGTTCTCATTCAGTCGATAGAGGTGTCCAAAGAAAATTGGCTGGTTCAAATGGCTCTGAGCACTATGGGACTTAACATCTGAGGTCATCAGTCCTCCTAGAACTTAAAACTACTTAAACCTAACTAACCTAAGGAAATCACACACATCCATGCCCGAGGCAGGATTCGAACCTGCGACCGTTGCGAAAGAAAATTAATCGTCTCTTTGCTACTTCTGATACTTTCTGCATATTTTCATAAATCTTCTCTTTACGTCTCATTTTCGCACTCTCTGTGCTTTATATTGCACCATCCGCCTCCGTAGCGTAGCCGTAGAGATACCGCCTACCACGCAAGGGGCTCGGGTTCGATTCCCGGCAGGGGACTGTGTTTTGTGTGTCCTTCATCATCATTGACTCGCAAATCGCCGAAGTGGCGTCAGCTAAAAAGGATTTACAATACGGCGGTCGAACTCCTCCAATGGAGCCTCCCGGCCAACAATGCCATACGATCATTTCCATTTTTTTTTATATTGCGTCCACTATTTTTCAAATAATTCGTTTTTCCCATATCTCTGTCCTGCCCAACTTAAAATTCAACGAGAAGGATTCACATGCATATAAACATTCTGGTCTCATTTTCGAACTCACTGTACTCTATGTTGCACCCACTATTTTTTCGAATAATTCGTCTCTCTGATATCTCTGTCCAGACCAGCTTACAGTTCAGCGTGAAGAATTCACACACATATAAACATTCTGGTCATACCAGTGTAGAGCAGTGTTTGAGTTTTGTTCTTCCAAATATTCAGTTTTTGTTGCAGATATTTCTCGTTAAACCACATTCTCTTCCCATTTTATTAACTTGTACAACTACTGCTAGTTTTTCTAGTTCTTCTGCTGTATGCTTTCTTCGAGATATATAAATTTACTAACTCGCCCTATTGTATCTATTGGTGTTGCTATATATTTTGGAGCATTTTTTATATTTGTCATGAATCTTTTTTTTGCCAGCTGAAATTATGGGACAAGTATTTAGTATTTTTTTTTTCAAAAGATTTATCTGAGTAGCCGCTTCTGTTACATTTGCTGAAAGTATTGCAATATCATCTGCAAAAAGCAGACAGTTAGTCTGAATTCTATTTGATTTCCTTTCCAGAATTGTTGCTTAAATTTTCTGGTTTTTTACCTACAAATTTCAGTTGCTTACAGTTTTTTCTAAAATGGAGTTAAATAATAAAAGTGATAAACTATCCCTGTTTTTATTTCAAACGGCTGTGATCCTTCTCACACAAAATTTTACTTTATATATTGTACTAGCGGACCCGACAGACGTTGTCCTGCATTTTTTTGTTTGATTTAAATGATACCCATCTTCTCCTTCTCAAAATATCAATGGATATTGCAAAGCGTCGTAAGAGCGATGACTGTGTTCAGTCGTATGCACTGTGTTATCTCTGCGTTGGATTCGTATATCTCGACGTTCAAATGCGTCGCCAACCATAACAACTGCAACTTCATTAATGGTCGGTGCATTATATCGGCTCGAGTGCTGCCCAGATGGTACTTTGCTGTATAACTGTCGTTTTGCAGTCTGTTTGAAACGGTATTGAACAACTGGACCAACTGGCTGTGATTCTGTAGAAAACGGTTCCAAAATACCCACAATTTCTCGCTCCTCCATCTGCTCGAGTGCGTTTATTTGCTGCTCCTCATCACCCATAAAGTAGATTTGCATGAATTTTCAGTCGGTATCAGGCATCGGCATTAAAGAACCAATTTGATGATACACTTGGCCGTGAATCTTAAACGTTGATTGAAAATTGCGACCATCTCCATTCTGAACGATTTTTGTCGCTCCAAATAATGTCACTTGAAAGCACGAATTGAATTTGCAAATTTTACGCAAAAACAATTTAGACTGAGGTGTAGTTCCAGCGAATAGTTTTTCAATGGTTCTGGCGGCGAATTCAATGGTGGCAATACAACTTTTCCAGATGCGCAGCAGAAACCGGACGATTCACCTTTGTATTTGAGTGCATGACAGTGTTGGCACTGTTTGTTCATAGCACCGATTACAATTTGTGAATGTGACGAATAGTCGATGTCCGACTCATATTCAAACGCAAGGCGAAGAAGTGATGCACGTGTCAATGCGCGATACACTTGCAGACGCTGTTGTTCACGTGTTCTGAATGTGTCGGTGACTCGTTGACGGGACAGTCTTTGTCTCAATGCATTAGCTCGAAGGCGTTCGTTGCGTTGCTCTTGACTTCCATTAGCACGTCTGATTGCAGCCTGGTTTCTTAAATTTTCATTGTCTGCCAATTGATCTGCCGATCTATTTAACCATTGGTTCTGGACTAATTGTGAATTCCGAGTCCGTCGACCAATATTTCCTCTTCCATTGTGGCATTGTTTTATGTACGTAACTTATATGTGGATATAATATACTTAATATGTACTGAAATGCGACACCTGAAATATCAAAAGACACCGTACAAAAAAATTAAAATGTCAAAATAACGAAACACACATAATAATTCACTCAAATTAAAATATCGGAAAATAAACGAAATCCTATGAACGTAACTTACATCTGAATATAATACGCTCAATATTGCACACAAAAATTCAACGCCACCTACCGTGCTGATTTAAGAATATAAATTTTCCAGGCCCCCACTTGAATGCATTCACAAAAATTCATTCAAATCGATCCAGCCGTTTAGTTGCAGTATAGGTATATAACCTAGATACCGACTGCAGCGCCATCTGCCAGGCAGATTTGTGAATCTAAACCATCCAGGGCGACACACAAACGAATACAAAAAAATTCATTCAAATCGGTCCAGCCGCTTAGGAGGAGTTCAGTGACATACACACGTACAGTAGAATTATATATATAAAGATTTGTTAGAATTTCGCAAATTATTTTATCTAATATTGCTTAAATCCTTTAATGATTTTATCTATTGTTTCTCTGCCTACGGAATCAAATGCTTTCTTGAAATCAATGAATGATACTATCATAGATTTTCTGGTTAACATTCTGTTGCAAATTATAGATTTTTAGTTATAAATCTGTTCTGTACAGGATATTCCCTTTCGAAAAGCATCCTGATTTTATTTGTCTAATGTTCCTTTAACTCTGTTCAGGAGAATTGTTGATGCTTTTTTTTATGCCATTGGCAGAAGTGACATTCCTCTGTAATTATTGGCGTTTTGTTTGTCTTCCTCTTTATGTAGCGGGTGGATTAATGCTATCTTCCGTTCTTGTGGAATATTGTCTGTTTCGTGTTATCAAAAAGCAACTGTGAATCTCTTAAAATGTCAAGTTTGATTTCAATAATTCTGATATTATGGACTCTTCAGCACTTGGGTTTTAGTTTATGAACTTTTCTAAATTCGTACATTTCGCTGCAGGTGTGTGTGTGTGTGTGTGTGTGTGTGTGTGTGTCCCCACTCACTGTACTGCTGTATTCGCAGGAGTTGCAAAACTGAAAATCTGTGTGAAAAAGAGGAAGATCTACTGAAATGAAGCTTAAACTAACTGTGACATTTCCTGACATAAACGCATTTTTAGAAGAGACACAGTATAAATGTAATGAGCGCCGTTCTTCATGCAGAGAAAACAGTTTTACAGACGACCAAGATTAATGTTTTTATTATTTTATTATATTGCGACGTATTCCTCGCAGAAAAATGGCTTTCGTTTAGTTGCGAGACGCGTGCCAGCAGAGAGATGTTCTCACATATTTCCTCCTCGGTTTCTGGCACTTGCTCTGACAGTATTCAGGGGGTCCGACAGCTGTTGCACGTGCGCCAGTCGACATCACGCCAAAACACATCGGCGTAGTTGGCATTCTGCCACAGAGCCAAAGGTCTGGAAAACTCTCTCGTCAGCCTAAAATCATGTCCTACAACCCTTCCCATAAAGTACTGATCTCTAATATGATCACTTGGCTATGGATCTAATTTTCTTCCTTTCTTCTTTCGTTTGCGGGATTCAGACGACATTTGAGTGTACGTAGCGTAGCCTTTAAACTCGCAGAAATCTTGATATACAATTCCGCAGAATTAATTAATTAGTTAATTCACTAATGAAATGTGCGACGGAACTATTAACTATAAAAAATGACTACTGTATCGTTGTCAAAACAAGAGGAACTCACATCGTAATGTAAGTTCTCGAGGAACGTTATGTGAAACCAGCGTTGTTATTAATTCGTTATAAACATAAATGAGCTAGCAGAGAATACCTACAACTGCGTGAGTACGTTTTATGTGCTGTTGTAACAAAGAGAGATGGAAGCACCTGAAACTTCTTGCGAAATGTAGATGAACTTCGTAAAAGATTCGCTTGGTGCAACGACCGGTAGCTGATTTTAATTAAAGCAAATATGGCTAACCATTTTGATATCTTCCTTTTTTGGTATCTATGCACAAAAATAATGGTCCTCGGGCTATCGAATTCACTCAATACAGATATATGAAAGAACCTTTGAACAAACTCGATAGCTGAAACAGAAAGGCATTGTTAGCCAGCTAGGCATGACAAAGACGATGGAGCCCAAAATCAAGTTTAATAAGAAACATGAATGACTCTGTCTTGCATACCCACACCATTCGCACGATGCCTTCCATAATAATGAGGTACGACTATAAAGTGCGTCATCGCTTTCTGACGAGTAACGCGTCCTTGTCGTTAGTAAATGTTCACTTCTTATGACCAGTGTTGGGTGTGGCTGATTCATTTTCGTACTCCTCAATGTGTATCTTAAGGTTTAAACATTATTATTAGACATTACAATGACTCATCACAAATCATGCTATGATAACCAGAATCGTGCAGAATCCTTCCAACACATACTGAATGCAGTCACTCTAAGTGGCATCTACTCAGTAGGTGGACTAAACTCTACACCCTGTCTACAAGGACAAGTTTGGACATTCCTGTTTCTGTGATCGAGTGCATAATTCCCTGAAATGCTTCATTGTTTGGAGATACTCTAACTCTATTACTAATTCAAAATGGTCTCCGAGGAATAGTAACACCGCTAATCTGCAACTGAATGCGAAGAAAGATCAGTAGGTCCAATCTACGTCATTAAAAGACCTGTGACATTAATATGGATCCCGCAACAGGCAACTCCTAAAACTATTAATAATTGAACATGGTTTCCCAGAAATCTTAACGCCGGCAGCGCTGATTGTGGAAAACTCTCAGTGGGTCCGAATTGCGCCATTAAAAGACAAGTGACGTTTATACAGATCACGCACCAGCCAAGGCGCAATTTTTTATTGACATTCAGCAACCTCATGTTCAGATTCTCTGATCTTCAGTCTGTAAATATACGCTTCCCCCTTTCTTCTCTGCCTATTTCTGAACGTTCTTGTTATCAACGGCGGCTAAGCAAGTATTCTCCATGAACGCGGATTTGTCTACGGGTAATGTTTACAAATGCGGCTGGTGAAAAACGGAGTATCCGGCTGGGAAAGACGTTGCTTTCGTGACAACTTTTTCATATCGTGATAGGTGCCGACACGCGCTTCATTGCACCAATGGCTTCAGCGCCATATATAGTCCTCTAACGGTGACGCAACGCACTCGAGATTGCCACTATTCTGCGAAGCAATAAGACAGTCCTTGGTTCAAGACAGGTTTCGTTTGCTGTTACGTAACTTCCGCCGTGTGATGGAAACGTTTTCTTTACATGATGCACCACTTCAAAGAATAATTAGTCTTTAGTCAAACTGTTATGCAAATGACTTGTATGTCGTTGCAAGAGGCCTATTTTTCTCTCTGCTTCCATGGACCGTTTTTAAATCTCAAGTAATTTTTCTTCAGCGTTGTTGAGAGCATCGACTATTAAGGCTAAACGGGGAGCTATTCGCGTTCGAATCTTTGTTTCAGACACATTTGTAACCATTGTTTCATAAACGTTGCTGTCTGTTTCTGCTAACAGGACAAACACTATCAATGTTTCGATCTATAATCGTGTAAGCTAATTACTGTCTTAGAGGTACTCATCGCTCTTCTCTTTATACTAACAAAAGACTCCAAGGATGATATCTCTACTGTTAAATTTCCTTTTTCGGGGATATTTTCGCTTAAATCAAAAGAAAGTCAACTTATTTGCATAATCTCGCTTTCCTCGAATTTTACACTGATTAACTTTTCAGTTAGAGATAGATACTCAGATCACTTCAACTAATAAAATAATTCTGTGTAAGAACAGAGCATAATGTAGTGTATGTCTGAACGAATGCGTGAAGCGTGAGACGTTAGCGAGTTTTATTGCAACCAAATGATTGATAACAGACACATGGAAACTCGATCACAGCAGTCAAACCTCCCAGTGCTCTCATTGAGGAGGGACTCCTTTGAAACGCCTCTATTGCGGCGAAACTTGCACTGCCAGTGCATCTTACTTTGACAGCTCGTGCCGCATCTTACTTGAACAACGGAATCCGCCGTACCATCCTGAAACACGCCTCTGCTATGGTGCCACACCTGCTGGCCGCGTGTGACAGGAGACAGAAATTAGCACCAGGGACAAACAGCGCCATTGGACACTTGAAATGTGGAGAACGGTGTCCGCCCCACTTAATTTTGCAAGTTTGCTTTTTTCACCGTTATTCATGTTAAGGAACTTCAAAATTGTCAACTAACAGGCAAAACAAAAGAAAAAAAATTGTAAATGGAAAGAAAGAAAGATTGCATCCAGTTCTTGTGGGTAAACGTTGGCAAGATAGATATCCATTGCGAAGCACGTGAGGCGATACGGATCCCTGTAGTCTGCGAAAAGAAACTCACGCCGCTACTGACATTCTCGTTGCGGGGTTTTCAGTGAAATGAGAGTACTCTTACGTGAGCCACCATTCCTCCTCTGGGGAAACGATAATGCCTGGTCCCATTTGATCGATTACAGCATTCAAAAAATGATTGAAATGGGTCTGAGCACTATGGTACTTAACTTCTGAGGCCATCAGTCCCCTAGAACTTAGAACTACTTAAACCCAACTAACCTATTGACGTCATAATCCATGCCCGAGGCAGGATTCGAACCTGCGACAGTATCGGTCGCGCGGTTCCAGACTGTAGCGCCTAGAACCGCTCGGCCACCCCGGCCGGCTACAGCATTCCCCATGATATCTGTGTGCAGAACAAGACAAGACAACGCCCCATAATTCAACAGCTGTAGTAAACGCCATATCGTGACGAGTTGTCATCCCCATGAGTGCGAAACAAGAATAAGGAGGCATCCTTAAACCAGTCGCCGAACAGCGATTTGTCATGTACACTGAACTATGATGCTCTTGTATTTTCAGTCCTCACATTAGTATTATGTTGATAACAGGATTCGGCATTGTTGGTGGGAGTACAAACAAGTCGTGGTGAATAATACAGCAGGCGTAGGGAGACTTTTGGTGAGAGGTAGTAGGCATGAGTGACTGCGGTAGTCATATTTGTATATAGTGCGTGACACTAAAATTCACGAACATACAATATATATTTAACTGTAATCAAGAGGCTAGGAAACAAAACACGGAAATACGTGTCCTGTATGTGTTCAAAAAATAACTTCATACTATTCATTCTTTAAAGTATGAAGAATTATTTCTAATCCCAGATATTACTGCACCCACTCCTCCCCCACACAGGCGAGCAAAATGTGACACGGGCATTTTAAGTTGTTCACGTACGAGTCCTTTTTGTAAAATTTACAAAGATTGTCATCAGCACGTTCAGTATTCTGCTTGTATGTTTCTGGAAATGAAACACCTGGCATCGTGACTCCAACTTCAAGCCTCGATGCACGTACCGAGTCATTGCCACCTGTCGTAGCTATCATGCTAGCGCGTGCTTTTCGGGTGTCGCTTCTATATCTTCCACTAGACTACTCCTGTACATCACATTTAATGGGATCAGTGCACATCAGGTTCAAGTGGCTCTGAGCACTATGGGACTCAACATCTGAGGTCATCAGTCCCCTAGAACTTAGAACTACTTAAACCCAACTAACCTAAGGACATCACACACATCCATGCCCGAGGCAGGATTCGAACCTGCGACCGTGCGGTCGCGCGGTTCCAGACTGAAGCGCCTAGAACCGCTCGGCCTGCGCATCAGGGGTACATCAACACTCCACTACTGTTTTCGAACCGAGCGAGGTGGCGCAGTGGTTAGCACACTGGACTCGCATTCGGGAGGATGACGGTTCAATCCCGTCTCCAGCCATCCTGATTTAGGTTTTCCGTGATTTCCCTAAATCGCTTCAGGCAAATGCCGGGATGGTTCCTTTGAAAGGGCACGGCCGATTTCCTTCCCCATCCTCACCTAACCCGAGCTTGCGCTCCGTCTCTAATGACCTCGTTGTCGACGGGACGTTAAACACTAACCACCACCACCACTGTTTTCGTCGTAATGTTCTTGAGAACAGTTTTCGCGCGAATCGGGTTCACATCCCAAATTAAACATCATCTCTTCATTACGTTTCTGCATTCATTTCCATTGTTCCAGCCTTTTGCCAATTTTTTATATTGTTATACATATGTAACTGGGAAAGCATTCTAAAAAGTTTTTAAAAACTCTTGCTTTCACTGCTCACATGTTGTTGTTGTTGTGGTCTTCAGTCCTGAGACTGGTTTCATGAAGCTCTCCATTCTATCCTGTGCAAGCTTCTTCATCTCCCAGTACTTACTTCAACCTACATCCTTCTGAATCTGCTTAGTGTATTCATCTCTTGGTCACCCTTTACGATTTTTACCCTCCACGCTGCCCTCCAGTAATAAATTGGTGATCCCTTTATGCCTCAGAACATGTCCTACCAACCGATCCCTTCTTCTAGTCAAGTTGTGCCACAACCTCCTCTTCTCCCCAATTCTATTCAATACCTCCTCATTAGTTATGTGATCTATCCATCTAATCTTCAGCATTCTTCTGTAGCACCACATTTCGGAAGCTTCTATTCTCTTCTTGTCCAAACTATTTATCGTCCATGTTTCACTTCAATACATGGCTACACTCCATACAAATATTTTCAGAAATGACTTCCTGACACTTAAATCTATACTCGATGTTAACAACTTTCTCTTCTTCAGAAACGCTTTCCTTGCCATTGCCAGTCTACATTTTATATCCTCTCTACTTCGACCATCATCAGTTATTTTACTCCCCAAATAGCAAAACTCCTTTACTAATTTAAGTGTCTCATTTCCTAGTCTAATTCCATCAGCATCACCCGACTTAATTCGACTACATTCCATTATCCTCGTTTTGTTTTTTGCTCACATGTACAAATCACTATTATTCACTGTATCGTGGAGATGCTCTATATATTATCTTTACCGCCTGAAAAATAACGTACAATCGAGCCTTTCACATTTCTTTTCACACTGACATATTCATTCCGTTGGGTAAACACATTCAAATATTTAATTAAATATGATAACAGACTATGTCACATTACACAGGAAGGGACGCACAGTATAACCTCTCAATGCGCCAGCATTCACAGGTTGTGAAACTGATCTCAAGAATGAAAAAAAAAAAAAGTTAGTTCTCGAAACTGGAGTAGAATGTAAATTGAAAATCCCTCCCTTCTCTGCCTCGTGATGACTGGGTGTTGTGTGATGTCCTTAGGTTAGTTAGGTTTAAGTAGTTCTAAGTTCTGGGGGACTGATGACCATAGATGTTAAGTCCCATAGTGCTCAGAGCCATTTTTTTTTTTTTTTTGAAAATCCCTCCTGATATTTGTAGTTTCGGATACTGCAGGCCAAGAGGAAAAAGTAAACTGTGATGGTTCAAATGGCTCTTAGCACTATGGGACTCAACTGCTGTGGTCATAAGTCCCCTAGAACTACTTAAACCTAACTAACCTAAGGACAGTACACAACACCCAGCCATCACGAGGCAGAGAAAATCCCTGACCCCGCTGGGAATCGAACCCGGGAACCCGGGCGTGGGAAGCGAGAACGCTACCGGACGACCACGAGATGCGGGCAGTAAACTGTGATATCACTGAAGTAGTACACTGTACTTATCAGTGTACCGTAAAAAGTTTTTATACCGGACTACATCTGCTCGTATAATTTGCACGAGTCTTCAAGAATCAAAACATTCCAATAAATTTCTATTAGCAGGACACTTCAGATTGAAAAAGTACATGCAGTATGTCCCTGAGAGTAATTTATTTAAGCAAAGGGGAATCTAGCAACTATTTGGACTGTCAGCTTGATCGTTACTGACCAGTACGAAGTTTCTGGTATCCCAAGGTTTTCACCTACTCGCTCGCAAGGAACGGGGCTGAAGGCGAATTTTATTTTCGTAGAGAAGTTGGCAGAGCCCGCCGGCGCGCGTTCCGTGTTTACATCTGCTCTATTTCTGCGCTTTTACACTGAGCCGAGCTTTAAACAAAATGGCTAGACCGCACCACCGTAACACTTTGTGTGCACAGAACCAAGTGTCGGTCGAAAGCGCCATCTTTCGTATGCATTTAACCATCTATTCGGGCAGCATTCTCGACTGTTAAAACCATGGTTTTTTATGTATGATAGTCTGATAGGCGTTCTGTTGTCAATATTAATTTTGCACATCTTACCAGCCGTATCTGACATAGCCATTCCTTGCCGTCCCCCACTTGCCTTTGCCGGCCGAAGTGACCGTGCGGTTAAAGGCGCTGCAGTCTGGAACCGCAAGACCGCTACGGTCGCAGATTCAAATCCTGCCTCGGGCATGGATGTTTGTGATGTCCTTAGGTTAGTTAGGTTTAACTAGTTCTAAGTTCTAGGGGACTAATGGCCTCAGCAGTTGAGTCCCATAGTGCTCAGAGCCATTTGAACCATTTTGAACCCACCTGCCTTTTTACCTGTTCGTGCCCACACAGCCATCTCAGTAGGGGGGGGTGACGATTAGATAGAGTGTTTTAGGCGACTTTCATCATGGCTTTTACGATACGAAGTTAAGGACAACACAGCGGCCAGTCCATGAGCGGAGCAAAACTCCGACCTGGCCGGGAACCGAACCTGGGGCCCGTCATTCCTTAACTTCGAGGGACTGGTTAGAATCCTGCCTGGGGTATCAACATTTCCCATTTTGTACAGATATCTATTCTAATTGAGCTTCGGGCCATTCAGTTACAAAACCGCAGCGATAATGACATATCTTCGACAAGCGTACTGAGAGTCATCTTACAGGTCGTTGAAAATATTCTTTCATGACCAGTATTCAACGTAATTCCTTTACAAAATTGTTCTAAATATTCAACCTGCGTCCGTAACAAAGCTTCCTGCTGTATTTATTTCGTTGGCACACGGTCCGAAAGTAGCCAGTCCAGATCCTAGTAATGGAAAAGAAATTCGTAATTAGTATTTGGCCGGAAATGGCACCAAAGTCTGTGTGATGTTACTGGTCGTCGGACTATACCCATATTCCGTGTGTAGAGAACCAAATCTCTCCGCAGTGTTTCGTGAAGCAAAACTACGTAACCACTGATGGAGAAGATCCGCCTACCGTATAAGGACATTTAGCACACTGGCTCTGTTGGCGCTATTCGGGGAAAGAAAACTACATGCCATCACTGGTGTCCAATCTCCATCTTCCTGTCATTCCACAGATACGACACTGCACTGAGCAAGATTATGATCATAGCAACCGATTCATCATTATCGTCATCAACATCAGCCATTTCAAATTCATTACTGAATAAACACTCGTCCGTGCATTATAGTTTTTAGCTCCACGTGTTCATGCTGGTCCAGACGGTTCCACTGGGTTGACCCTTGAGTCTCACCGTATCCACCGGACTCCAGACCAATACTCTTTCGGCCCGCCAACCGTCCGTTTGCCTAACTACACTACTGGTCATTAAAATTGCTACACCACGAAGATGACGTGCTACAGACGCGAAATTTAACCGACAGGAAGAAGATGCTGTGATATGCAAATGATTAGCTTTTCAGAGCATTCACACAAGGTTCGCGCCGGTGGCGACACCTACAACGTGCTGACGTGAGGAAAGTTTCCGACCGATTTCTCATACACAAACAGCAGTTGATCAGCATTGCCTGGTGAAACGTTGTTGTGATGCCTCTTATAAGGAGGAGAAATGCGTACCATCACGTTTCCGACTTTGATAAAGGTCGGATTGTAGCCTATCGCGACATTGCTGCTCGCGTTGGTCGAGATCCAATGACTGTTAGCAGAGTATGGAATCGGTGGGTTCAGGAGGGTAGTACGGAACGCCTGCTGGATCCCAACGGCCTCGTATCACTAGCAGTCGAGATGACAGGCATCTTATCCGCATGGCTGTAACGGATCGTGAAGCCACGTCTCGATCCCTGAGTCAACAGATGGGGCCCTGCACGAACAGTTCGACGACGTTTGCAACAGCATGGACTATCAGCTCGGAGACCATGTCTTGAAGCTGCATCACAGACAGGAGCGCCTGCGATGATGTACTCAACGACGAACCTGGGTGCACGAATGGCAAAACGTCATTTTTTCGGATGAATCAAGGTTCTGTTTACAGCATCATGATGGTCGCACCCGTGTTTGGCGATATCGCGGTGAACGCACATTGGAAGCGTGTATTCGTCATCGCCATACTGGCGTATCACCCGGCGTGATGGTATGGGGTGCCATTGGTTATACGTCTAGGTCACCTTTTGTTCGCATTGACGGCACTTTGAACAGTGGACGTTACATTTCAGATGTGTTACAACCCGTGGCTCTACCCTTCATTCCATCCCTGCGAAACCCTACATTTCAGCAGGATAATGTACGACCGCATGTTGCAGGTCCTGTACGGGCCTTTCTGGATACAGCACATTCTCCAGATTTCTCACCAATTGAAAACGTCTTGTCAGTGGTGGCCGAGCAACTGGCTTGTCAAAATACGCCAGTCACTACTCTTGATGAACTGTGGTATCGTGTTGAAGCTACGTAGGCAGCTGTACCTGTACACGCCATCCTAGCTCTGTTTGACTCAATGCCCAGGCGTATCAAGACCGTTATTACGGTGGTTGTTTTGTGTACTGATTTCTCAGGATCTATGCACCCAAATTGCGTGAAAATGTAATCACATGTGAGTTCTAGTATAATATATTTGGCCAATGAATACCCGTTACAATCTGCATTTCTTCTTGTTGTAGCAATTTTAATGGCCTGTAGTGTATATGTGCTGTCTACCACCAGTTCATTTACGTTACAGTCTTAATTGGTGCTTGCAATTCAGAAGGTTCCTTCACCCATTTTTTCCCCTGTTCCAAGATGTACCTCTCATTTGCTCTCTTGAGTAATCGTTAGACTATGAGCGACTTTCTCATTAAAAGTCCATATCTCATTGTCAAAAGTAAGTATTGTTAATTCACACTAATGTAAACATTTCCTTCAAACGCTTAGTTATATAAACTCTGTTTTGATAAAGAAAATAACTCCAGTTTATTTTTACCCCTTTGTTTCTTTATTTATTTCTTGTCCACTCAGGCGTTGTCTTCAGCCGGTCTAAATACAATAACTCATCAGTTGGTTCCATTACTTCATTGTTAATTTGTATTACTTGTATTATTTTAGACACTACAGTTGTTCTGAGGACTGCTAGTAGGCTTGCTTTATTAAGTTCATGCGTTAATTCTTGAAGTCTGTCTGCACGAAAGGCAAGCAGTGAAATGTCATCTGTAAAACGAACGCGTGTTCCTCCTTTCCTTCCGAAAATCTCTCTAGTGATGATTAGAGTATTGTGCGTATATAGCAAAAGGAACAGATTCGTTGCTAACGAGGAGTACACGGCAGTGCCACAACCTAGTTTCCCAGAAACTTCGCTCAATGGAAGAGAGGTCAAGATAAGGGAACTCGTGTCTCGGCTTACCCGTAGATACTCGACCGTTTTTGAGAAAACGCCGGTCAGAGTTTTCGAGGTGTTTTCCAGGTACTGTGGTAAAAGGTTTGGTCAGTCACGCAGAGATGTAGCAACACGGCTGGCTGAACATCAGCTTGGTGTAGGTTGCAGAGTTGTGACTCCACATTTGCTGAACATGTTCTGAGTGAGGGCCACAGCTACCAGACAGAGTCCCATGTCCTTCACTTAGCAAACACAGGCCATAAACTCAGTCTGTTGGAAGCCCTAGAAATAACCATACATGTACCTCACTGTCCGGATGTGACCTTAAATCTTCTCCTCTTCTAAACTTCAGATAATCCTCTGGTTTTCATTACTGCCCACACTGTCTGTTTCTTCATGTTCCTCCATTTACCTGTCTTCATTGATTTCTTTTATCTTTTTTATTGAATGTGCCTTTGTAACTCATATAGTCTGCAGTTACAATTGTGAAGTCTTTCTTTTAACTGGTCCTACTTTTCATGTTTAAAACCTCTTGAAGTTTTTATTTTGCTTGGTTCATTTATTTAAAGCTAACTGTTATATTAGTACAGTTTTTGAGTATGGCGTCAATGTTTCTCCTGTTTCCTCCCTTTATATTTGTGTATTGTTCAGCTTTTTACTTTTTACAATGCAGTACCACCACAGTGTCAAAGATGCCATTTACTGTATGTTTCCTCACATTCCTCCATTTTCCTTTATTTATTCATTTCTGTTTATCTTACTGATATTGCTTAAGTTCTTCATATGTTGTGTAGTAACAGTTGACAATTCTTTCTCTTATTTGGTTTGTGTATCATAACTCCCCAAGTTTTATCACTCTTGAAGTAGCCTTGTCAAGTACTAATTTTATTTTATTAGATTTGTTTAGTAATATAAAGTGTTATGTAGGCATGCTTTTCCAGTTTTGTGTTAATGTTTTTTTTCTTATTTTTTCCCTTTATATTTATTTATTGTTCCATTTTTTAAATTGCATTACCACCACACTGTCAGAGATGTCATTTACTGTGCGTTTGTGCTTCAACCTGGTTGTGTAATGTCTTTTCCAAACATTGTAGGTTCTTTGGCGACAATAGTCAGTAAATGTCTAATGAGGGCCGTGTAAGCCGAAAACCGGTTAGCACAATAAATTAATACTGTAGAGCAAAAGCAGACTAGCGCTTTGCATTTATTATCTATGCACAAGCTGAGACCCGTGTACGCCTAATTTCGACTGAGCGAAGTTCCTGGTAAGTCGAGCGATGGCACTTGCCGTGTTCTCCTCGTAAGTTACGCCGCGAAATAGATGTAATTGTCACACAACTTGCATTTTGAGCTGTCTTGCCAATGCGCTTTTAGCGTGGACGCAATATCTGAGTTATTACTAAAAGTATAAGCACCATTTCAATCGGCATGTCTGTACGCCATTTGTCTGGAGGAACCGAGACCTGATGTGTTTCCAGGGCATTAACACGAGATCGCTCGGTTAACACGTGCCACAGCGCATCCAAATCTCTGAAATGCTCCGTGGAGGTAGGCAGCGCTTCGTACTGGTTAAATGTTTGTCTCTCTCTGCACTTACATAAAGCACGAACTAGTCATCCCTGTGACTGTGAACGCAACTACGCTGGTGTCCAAAATAAAAGAAACAAACGGAAATTTTGCAAAGTTGCGTTTATTTTGTCACAAAACAGTAGAAACAGTTGATAGTAAAGTAGAAACAATGTAAAGAATACAGAACGTAGCCGGCCGATGTGGCCAAGCGGTTCTAGGCGCTTCAGTCTGGAACCGCGCTTCCGCTACGGTCGCAGGTTCGAATCCTGCCTCGGGCTTGGATGTGTGTGATGTCCTTAGGTTAGTTAGGTTTAGGTAGTTCTAAGTTCTAGGCAACTGATGGCCTCAGATGTTAAGTCCCATAGTGCTCAGAGCCATTTGAACCGTACACAACGTAAACAACAGCAACAACAAATGTTATTTGTTTTTTCCAATTTGACGGATTTGCACACTCATTTTCCGACTACTGGTTAGCGTGCTCAGTATGTAGTGTGAGGACCTCTGCCAGCAACGCAGGGGCTGTGAATGATGTTATCAATATCATAGTGAAGCAATAACGCCAGTTCTTCTTGCGGAGGTGCTCACAAGTCTTGGAGAGTGCTTAGTGGATGCTGACGTGATGCAGCTCGTCTCCCCAGTGCACTCCAGACATGCTCTATGGGATTCAAAGTGGGGGAGCGTGCGGGCAATATCTTCCTTTTCCAAGAAAACTTCAGCCACCTGTGCTTAGTGAGAGCGAGCATTATCATCCATTAGTGCAAGTCTGGGCCCACAGCACCTCACAACAACCACACATGAAGTCCTAACATGTCTTCACGATACCTGATAGCAGTTAAATTTTGCCGATTCACCCATACAATTTCATTAAAAGGTGTTCGAGTGATCTAGACAATCTCTGCCCGCGGTGTTTGGGTCCCGAAATCGTGTTCCATGTTCGCTCCAGATGCGAATCCGCCGAGAATCACTCTGCAGGCAAAATCGGGACACATTTGTGAATAGGACATTGGCCCACCGTTCGACCGTCCAGGTGGCATGTTGACGACTCCACTCTAGAAGTTCTCTATATTAAAGACACATCATAGGTGCACATACAGCAGGTCTCCCACAACAAATGCTACTCTGCCAACGCCTTCTATACACGATTAGCCTCGAAAGAACACGTCCAGTGGATGCTGAGAGGTCAGATGTTAGCTGCCGTGCAGTACCAAGGCGCTACTGTTGTGCCCTTGCAGCCAAATAACAGTTCTCCCTTTCTGATGTCACGCGTGGTCGGCCCTGCCCTTCGGGATACAGTTTAGATCTCTGTAAACTGTCGTCACATCGGAGAAACAACAGAACGATTCACACTAAGCCATCGGGCCACATCAGTTTGCGACTGTCCTGCTTCCATTCTTTCTGTGGCTCTCCTCCGCAGAGAGTCTGGTAGTCGTCTTCTCTGTGCTATACTGCACCGTCTGTGAATGTGTACACAGCGATTGTGGATGTGGGACTACCCGGCAAACACTACCCCGTTTGTTAGGTACCCTGACGCCATCACTGGAGTGGTTATCTGTTGATCGCACTGCCATCTTCAAAATGGTTCAAATGGCTCTGAGCACTATGGGACTTAACATCTATGGTCATCAGTCCCCTAGAACTTAGAACTACTTAAACCTAACTAACCTAAGGACAGCACACAACACCCAGTCATCACGAGGCATAGAAAATCCCTGACCCCGCCGGGAATCGAACTCGGGAACCCGGGCGCGGGAAGCGAGAACGCTACCGCACGACCACGAGCTGCGGACTGCCAGCTTCCATGAACACGATCGTAGTGACATCTGTTCACAGTTTGAACAATTGTGTTGTTGTTGTGGTCTTCAGTACAAAGAGTGGTTTGATGCAACTCTAGAATTAGACACCGGTCGAGGATCGATTTGTTGCTTTAGTTTTTGACACCAGTTTATTTTCCCTCTGACTTCTGACAATCTTCGCAGCACATTTTGTGATTACATCAGCTATTATCTTCATCAGCGTCGTTACTGTACTGTACTGAGGCATGTTACCTATGGACCCTACCCGCATCCTACCAGTCCAGGAAAACCGACGGTGGCTACTGGGAATCGGATCGCGAGTTCTACCTCGCTAGCGTCCGTCACTGGTGATTAGTGTATTTCTAACTGTAACGTTTAAATGTTTGTTCATCAGGCTACAGTTTTTTTTTGTCTGCTGTCTTCGGAGTTGGCGGAACTTACACTTTATGCAAGAAACAAAAACGGGAACAGTGGTACTTTGGGTATGCGCGTTAATAACGGACACCTTTCAGGATACTTAGAAATGTATATTTCGCGAGGTAGAATTGGACTCTTAAAGAAGCTGTGCAATATGTGGAAACTAATTAATTTGCACAAAATTTTTCACAGCTTTTCGTAATATCGCCTCTCAGCGTTCCACATGTACATAAATACGCCGCAATACACCGTGCGGTAGGTGGCGGAGGGTACCCTGTACCATTACTAGTCAGTCCCATTCCTGTTCCACTCGCAAACACAGCGAGAGAAAAACGACTGTCTATATGCCTCCATATGAGCTCTAATTCCTGGTATATTATATCCTTGGCCCTTACCTGCAGTGTGTGTTGAAGGCGGCAGAATGGTTTTGCAGCCAGCTTCAAATGCCGATTGGTGTTTCTTCCAGGGATTCCCAGTTGAGTTCTCGAAGCATGTCCGTAACACTTGCGTGTTATTGGAATTTAACAGTAACAATGTAGCAGCCAGCCTCTGAATTGCTTCGATGTCTTCCTTCAATCCGGCCTGGTGGGATCCCAAACACTCTAGCAGTACTCAAGAGTAGGTCGCACTCGCGTCCCGTATGCGCTCTTCTTTACAGATGAACCACACTTTCCTAGAATTCTCCCAATAAATCGAAGTCGACCATTCGCCTTCTCTACCATAATCATCACATGCTCGTTTCATTTGATGCCGCTTTGTTACGTTATGCCGAGATATTTAAACGACGTGACTGTGACAACCAGGACACTACTAATGTTGTATCCGAACATTACTGGTGGTTTTCCTACTCATCCGCATTAACGAATATTTTTTCTACATTTAGAGCTAGTTGCCATTCATCACGCCAACTAAAAATTTTGTCTACGTCATCTTGTATCCTCCTCCAGTCACTCAGCTTCGCTATTTGACTGTTCACCGCAGTGTTTTCCTTGATTCCTCTTATATACGGCTTCTGAATCCGTTACAGCAGTATCACATCGCTTTAAGCTACGAAAACGGGAGATCCAGGCTACACCTCTAGATGGTGTCCAGTGTGTTAGGAGCAACAGCTTGTGTAGCTCCTTGCCGGTTCTCATTAAAAGCGGCGAATTTCCTTATACTCCTACTAGCAGTGTCACTAAAATTTCAGCGGGCTGAAGTTCTGGTTTATTGATGACCTTCATTATCTGCTTATCACTAAGGTCGTTGCTGTAAATGATTCTGATACAGCAGAGGTGTCTTTAATATTGTAATGAACAGAAACTTGCATAAACAATGACTAGAATTAATAAAGGAGAGCGCTTTTCATTTATTATAATGTTGTTCTTCCAAGAACCGACGGAAGATTCAGTTAACATAATGACTTGAATTGCTTTCTTTATTTTTTATTTTGGACACACATGAAGAGCAGATTTTAAATATTTTTCAATCTGAAAGTGTTAGCTTGGCGGGCAGGCCAAAGATAAACTACATCAATGGATTTGTTGTTAAATGAATTAAAAGACTGTATTTAAGTTAATTGATGGATGGCAATGAATTCAGTGAGGATGCAATGACACGAAAAGGTTTCAGTGCAAGTCGTTCAGACATTCTCAACCTGCAGTGAGTGGAATACGTGGTGACAGATGAAAATTTGCTGCAATTCAGAAATCATAAGTGGCAACAGCAGTTGGGATGACAGTTTTAGTCAGGCATTGTGGTGTGTCCAAATTATTGATATATATATAACTAAACTCGCGAGCTTGACATCCCAGTCCGTCACTGTATGTTCAAAGGATATCTTTCTATGGATGAAAGGCCACTCTGGGACACCTGCAAGTGAACAAGCAGACGCACTAGCAAAGCAAGCCTCTTTGCATGGAGCTATTGAATATGGTGAACTCCATCTCGCAGATGTGATACCCATGCTCGGAATGCGGTTGTCATCGGACTGGCAAGAGGAATGGCCGATCATCACTGGAATTTCAACTCAACCTAAGCCACCCCTCTATGTGTTTGCGGAGAGGAAGAAGATCCAAACCAAGTGTTCCTACAGTGTCTTCGGAACACTTATTACATCAACGTCCTTACAAGTTATTTTCGGGCGCTCGGTCATCAGTTCCCAAGCAGCCTCCGGACCTTGTTAGCATCCAACGATATTGCAACGTATAAAATACTGTACGGGTTCTTAACAGTGCCAACATTCAGATATAGCTCCCTGCGCTCTTTTCTAACGCTCTTGATATTAGAATATCAGGAGAAGACCACAGCTCAATTAGCGGATTATATTCCCACATGCTACGGAGCAGGATGTGGAACGCTCAGCGTGTAATTGTACGTCACTATGTTCCTCCTATATGTATGTGTCTGATTATTTTGTGTCTGATTTTATGCCAGAATCTGTGGCTGTAATACCCAAATGTGATTATTGTATACTGTTCTCATGTACTGTCTAGATGGTACTTATAGACCAGCACCGATATTCTACATCTACATGTACATCCATACTCCGCAAGCCACCTGACGGTGTGTGGCGGAGGGTACCCCGAGTACCTCTATCGGTTCTCCCTTCTATTCCAGTTTCGTATTGTTCGTGGAAAGAAGGATTGTCGGTATGCCTCTGTGTGGGCTCTAATCTCTCTGATTTTATCCTCATGGTCTCTTCGCGAGATATACGTAGGAGGGAGCATTATACTGCTTGACTCCTCGGTGAAGATATGTTCTCGAAACTTCAACAAAAGCCCGTACCGAGCTACTGAGCGTCTCTCCTGCAGAGTCTTCCACTGGAGTTTATCTATCATATCCGTAACGCTTTCGCGATTACTAAATGATCCTGTAACGAAGCACGCTGCTCTCCGTTGGATCTTCTCTATCTCTTCTATCAACCCTATCTGGTACGGATCCCACACTGCTGAGCAGTATTCAAGCAGTGGGCGAACAAGCGTACTGTAACCTAATTCCTTTGTTTCCGGATTGCATTTCCTTAGGATTCTTCCAATGAATCTCAGTCTGGCATCTGCTTTACCGACGATCAACTTTATATGATCGTTCCATTTTAAATCACTCCTAATGCCTACTCCCAGATAATTTATGGAATTAACAGCTTCCAGTTGATGACCCGCTATATTGTAGCTAAATGATAAGGGATCTTTCTTTGTATGTATTCGCAGCACATTACACTTCTCTACATTGCGATTCAATTGTCATTCCCTGCACCATGCGTCAATTCACTACAGATCCTCCTGCATTTCAGTACAGTTTTCCATTGTTACAACATCTCTATATGCCACAGCATCATCCGCAAAAAGCCTCAGTGAACTTCCGATGTTATCCACTAGGTCATTCATGTATAATGTGAATAGCAACGGTCCTACGACACTCCCCTGCGGCACATCTGAAATCACTCTTACTTCGGAAGACTTCTCTCCATTGAGAATGAATACTGCGTTCTGTTATCTAGGAACTCTTCAATCCAAACACACAATTGGTCTGATAGTCCATATGCTCTTACTTTGTTCATTAAACGACTGTGGGGAACTGTATAGAACGCCTTGCGGAAGTCAAGAAACACGGCATCTACCTGGGAACCCGTGTCTATGGCCCTCTATGAATCTCGTGGACGAATAGCGCGAGCTGGGTTTCACACGATCGTCTTTTTCGATACCCACGCTGATTCCTACAGAGTAGATTTCTAGTCTCCAGAAAAGTCATTATACTCGAACATAATACGTGTTCCAAAATTCTACAACTGATAGACGTTAGAGATATAGGTCTATAGTTCTGCACATCTGTTCGACGTCCCTTCTTGAAAACGGGGATGACCTGTGCCCTTTTCCAGTCCTTTGGAACGCTGCGCTCTTCTAGAGACTTACGGTACACCGCTGCAAGAAGGGGGGCAAGTTCCTTCGCGTACTCTGTGTAAAATCGAACCGGTATCCCATCAGGTCCAGCGGCCTTTCCTCTTTTGAGCGATTTTAATTGTTTCTCTATCCCTCTGTCGTCTATTTCGATATCTACCATTTTGTCATCTGTGCGACAATCTATAGAAGTAACTACAGTGCAGTCTTCCTCTGTGAAACAGCTTTGGAAAAAGACATTTAGTATTTCGGCCTTTAGCCTGTCATCCTCTGTTTCAGTACCATTTTGGTCACAGAGCGTCTGGACATTTCGTTTTGATCCACCTACCGCTTTGACATAAGACCAAAATTTCTTAGCATTTTCTGCCAAGTCAGTACATAGAACTTTACTTTCGAATTCATTGAACGCCTCTCGCATAGCCCTCCTCACACTACATTTCGCTTCGCGCAATTTTTGGTTGTCTGCAACGCTTTGGCTATGTTTATGTTTGCTGTGAAGTTCCCTTTGCTTCCGCAGCAGTTTTCTAACTCGGTTGTTGTACCACGGTGGCTCTTTTCCATCTCTTACGATCTTGCTTGGCACATACTCATCTAACGCATATTGTACGATGGTTTTGAACTTTGTCCACTGATCCTCAACACTATCTGTACTTGAGACAAAACTTTTGTGTTGAGCCGTCAGGTACTCTGAAATCTTCTTTTTGTCACTTTTGCTGAACAGAAAAATCTTCCTACCCTTTTTAATATTTCTATTTGCGGCTGAAATCATCAAGCCGTAACCGCTTTATGATCGCTGATTCCCTGTTCTGACTGTTTCAAATAGTTCGGGTCTGTTTGTCACCAGGAGGTCTAATATGTTATCTCCACGAGTCGGTTCTCTGCTTAACTGCTCAACGTAGTTTTCAGATAAAGCACTTTAAAAAATTTTCACTGGATTCTTTGCCCCTGCCACCAGATATGAACGTTTGAGTCTCCCAGTCTATATCCGGCAAATTAAAATCTCCACCCAGAACTATAACATGGTGGGGAAATCTATTCGAAATATTTTCCAAATTATCCTTCAAGTGCTCATCCACAACAGCTGCTGAGCCAGAGGGCCTATAGAGACATCCAATTACCATGTGTGAGCCTGCTTTAACCGTGACCTTCACCCAAATTATTTCACATTTCGGATGTCCGTCAATTTCCTTCGATACAAGTCCCTGTCCGCAGCTTTTGAAACAATTCTTACAGAACATACAAAAGAACATTTTATTGTTAACTTAGATACATACTCGTTGTCAGTAATACGATTTGAACTGGGAATATCCCAAATGTGTACCAACGGCGTTATACCATTTTTTATTGTGTTGCCAGTGTGATTTCCATAGCATACTACCTCTGTGTATCCTGTGTTACACTTTCGTCTTGCACTGTGGATATAAAGTTTATTTTATGCCAGAATCTGTCCGTTGGTAAGTCTATATAACTTCGTACTAGGGTACGAGTTAAACTCATGTATACTTTGCATTCTCAAAAGAAAATGTAGTGCTGTATAACATTTCCAGTGTTGAGATGGCTGTGTGGGCATATACCGAAAACCAATAAATTAAAATGGGTACATTTCAGAGAACAATATAACCGTAAGTTGCGTCATTACATGTATAGTGGACAACCCATACACACCAAGATGTTCACACCAGACTAACACCACTAAGAAATAGCACAGATTTAAAATCACACGCAGAATATTCCCATAAAGACTGCAGTATTAAAATGAGAAGAGACACTAATCCTTCGATCCTGGCTCTCCAAGCGGGCAGCGCAGCCTATTTGAGATCTCGAACCTCTGTTGAGCTCTGGTCTTCCAGTCTGATCACAGTGAACTGCAATTGTGGCGTAGCGGTTCGCAAATGGGAAGACTTGAGGCTGAGTTGTCGTTTCCGAGAAACGCTCCTGGAAACCTTGGTTGGAATCAGGAGACTGAAACAATGTGAGTTGGCTTCTTGGTACATCAATTTGAAATGAACAATATCTACTCTGTTCTCAATCCTCAACCTCGATGAGTAAAATCTTTTTCAGAGTTGTTCCCGATTGTTGTACGTCATTTGGCGACGATAGTTCAATTCTGATAATGGCCGTGTGTGCCTAAAACATGTTAACTTAATGAATTAATTCTACCGAACATACATAATATTTTACTTTCCATTTATAAGACTGAAAATATTTTACATGTAATTTGTGAATGGACAATACAGTACCAATAACATATTGTCGGGTTACTGACAGCGTCAAACCGCAGGATGCCCGCGAAGGAAGGTAGAGTTTGTTGAGAGGCCCTAGTTATCTGTGGGTTTTTCGCTATACAAGTGTTGAGGAATCTTATGATCATATTTTTTACCGCAACAAATTCTTTGAATACGTCGTAACAGTTGAAAATGTGTCAACTGGGACTGGAAATTTCTGATTATTGCAAGCAGCCGCGTTAACCATTAGGCTGTTTCAGCACGCTTCCAGGCTTGACTCAAGATTTTATTGAAACTACAGGTGTACAATTTGTGGCAGTCTGTAGCATTGTCTAGTAACAGAAGACAAACGCAAAATACTAGTTTAGTACATTGCTGAAAGCTTTGTGGAAGCCTTTGATTGCAAAGTATCATTTCCAGATTGAAAAATATTTAAAATCTAGTCTCCATGTAGGTCCAGAATCAGAAATAAAGAAAACGATCAGGAATTTTAATTCTTGTTGTTTACGCAGGTCTCTGTTCGTCGTCAACTCTGATGCCTCAGAATCGCCCAATAGCGGCGACAGTACTGACAAGTGGCTACTGAAGGTCGGATCTAAAAATCAGTTCTTTTAAATTATAGTGAGAGGTTAGTACAGGGTGTTTCAAAAATGACCGGTATATTTGAAACGGCAATAAAAACTAAACGAGCAGCGATAGAAATACACCGTTTGTTGCAATATGCTTGGGACAACAGTACATTTTCAGGCGGACAAACTTTCGAAATTACAGTAGTTACAATTTTCAACAACAGATGGCGCTGCAAGTGATGTGAAAGATATAGAAGACAACGCAGTCTGTGGGTGCGCCATTCTGTTCGTCGTCTTTCTGCTGTAAGCGTGTGCTGTTCACAACGTGCAAGTGTGCTGTAGACAACATGGTTTATTCCTTAGAACAGAGGATTTTTCTGGTGTTGGAATTCCACTGCCTAGAACACAGTGTTGTTGCAACAACACGAAGTTTTCAACGGAGGTTTAATGTAACCAAAGGACCGAAAAGCGATACAATAAAGGATCTGTTTGAAAAATTTCAACGGACTGGGAACGTGACGGATGAACGTGCTGGAAAGGTAGGGCGATCGCGTACGGCAACCACAGAGGGCAACGCGCAGCTAGTGCAGCAGGTGATCCAACAGCGGCCTCGGGTTTCCGTTCGCCGTGTTGCAGCTGCGGTCCAAATGACGCCAACGTCCACGTATCGTCTCACGCGCCAGAGTTTACACCTCTATCCATACAAAATTCAAACGCGGCAACCCCTCAGCGCCGCTACCATTGCTGCACGAGAGACATTCGCTAACGATATAGTGCACAGGATTGATGACGGCGATATGCATGTGGGCAGCATTTGGTTTACCGACGAAGCTTATTTTTACCTGGACGGCTTCGTCAATAAACAGAACTGGCGCATATGGGGAACCGAAAAGCACCATGTTGCAGTCCCATCGTCCTTGCATCCTCAAAAAGTACTGGTCTGGGCCGCCATTTCTTCCAAAGGAATCATTGGCCCATTTTTCAGATCCGAAACGATTACTGCATCATGCTATCTGGACATTCTTCGTGAATTTGTGGCGGTACAAACTGCCTTAGACGACACTGTGAACACCTCGTGGTTTATGCAAGATGGTGCCCGGCCACATCGCACGGCCGACGTCTTTAATTTCCTGAATGAATATTTCGGTGATCGTGTGATTGCTTTGGGCTATCCGAAACATACAGGAGGCGGCGTGGACTGGCCTCCCTATTCGCCAGACATGAACCCCTGTGACTTCTTTCTGTGGGGACACTTGAAAGACCAGGTGTACCGCCAGAATCCAGAAACAATTGAACAGCTGAAGCAGTACATCTCATCTGCATGTGAAGCCATTCCGCCAGACACGTTGTCAAAGGTTTCGGGTAATTTCATTCAGAGACTACGCCATATTATTGCTACGCATGGTGGATATGTGGAAAATATCGTACTATAGAGTTTCCCAGACCGCAGCGCCATCTGTTGTTGAAAATTGTAACTACTGTGATTTCGAAAGTTTGTCTGCCTGAAAATGTACTGTTGTCCCAAGCATATTGCAACAAACGGTGTATTTCTATCGCTGCTCGTTTAGTTTTTATTGCCGTTTCAAATATACCGGTCATTTTAGAAACATCCTGTACAAATACGAGAAATTCAGAGCTTGTGAAGAGAACGGGCAAGGAGGTACTTACTGTATATTTAGGTTTATTGCCAACCTTCCTTATCTTAAAGCGATTGATTCTTCTTTAAATGAATCAAAACCCCTGTGTAAGAGGAATCGAAGACAGCGCAAAACAGTAAGAGGCAATACCTTGAAAATCGGTGAAAAAATTTATCGCACTGATTACAGTTTCACATGTCACTAGATTATTTCTTCTGCATTGTAATACTACCTCCTAACGCCGACATTTTTAAGTATCGTAGAACGTCTCCATAGTTAAGATGCGGATCCATGCAACTAAATTGTTTTACACGTAATTTGTTAGTGGGGCAACACTGACTTAACATCATCTCGTATTAGACAAGGTGAGGAGCCCGTTATTCCCTCGCGCCGGCCTCTGGAGAAGTGCCGGTCATTGAAATCACATAACGGCCGACCTCGCCTACGCCTTCCCCCCCCCCCCCCCCCCAACCCTCCGTGTTTACGCCACAGCTAGGCAGCCCGCGTCTACACACACAAGACGTGGCTCCCGTCCTCTCGCTGCTACGCGGACTGTCATATACCAAACCCCTTAACCGAAATAGTGTTGTGCAATGGCGCTCGTATTATATATCAACTGCCTCCTTAAATATGCTAATCCAGAAGCCACTCACCGAACTGCTAAGCGACGTCGTCCTTTTTTTCTGTTTTCCAATACACTGTTCATTTTCCGAAACTATTTGCCTGATGTCTGAAGTGAAACGCATTTGAATTCGTCTCTTTAATATGTACGGTACTAGCGGCAGATAGTATTAAAGTTCCATTTGAGAAAGCGAAGGTGATACCGATTTTATCTCCGAAATGAGCACGGCTACAACAAGAGACTGTGCACCAATTAGTGAGGAAACTGGATGAAAATAAAATTACGTTACCTTAAATGGTTCCGAAAATTATGTGAGATGTACCCTGTATGTTACAGAGGAACAGATGAGGGGGAAAAATTAAGTTCTAACTTTGATGGCGACCAGGGAAATTGAAAACAAATTCTTGTTGTGAACTAAGGTGAAAACAAGCGCGAGGGGAAATCCGAGGACAAAAAAGGACACAAATAATTGAGTTCACAGAGATGGATACCAGTACATACGATAAAAGAAATGCAGGCATGACCGTTATCAGAAACTGACCGCGTGAAAAGAACTGGAAAATATTTTTTTTCTTACTTTACTATTATGTTCGCCTCTCGTACTTGGCTACAAAACCATCGATGTGAAAGCCCGAAATCTTAAAACATTTGCCGGCCGCGGTGGTCTCGCGGTTCTAGGCGCGCAGTCCGGGACCGTGCGATTGCTACGGTCGCAGGTTCGAATCCTGCCTCGGGCATGGATGTGTGTGATGTCCTTAGGTTAGTTAGGTTTAAGTAGTTCTAAGTTCTAGGGGACTGATGACCACAGCAGTTGAGTCCCATAGTGCTCAGATCCATTTTTTTAAAAACATTTATCATGTGCGACTGGCTCATTTTTCCCTTTTCTTGACACTGGTGATTCGGAATGAATAGTAATGAACGCAACTTTTAGCTTATCCGGTTTTGGGTCTCGTTGACAATATTCGAGAAACAGTGATGCGACAGAGGATTTTAATAATGAAAGGGAACTTCACATTCTCAACCAGGAACTAAGTGAGATTGCAGTTTGTCCCATCTATAATGATGTCGCTGTATACGGAGCACAACGTCATATACAACGTGGTTGCGGAAGGAAAGTTTTCAGTGATACCGTTGCCATCATCTGTTTAGGGTTTACACGGAAAATCTTGAGTCTGGATGGTCGTGCGTGTATTTGAACCATTGCTAAGAATAATCTCATAAAATGTCTGAGAAATAAACTTGCAAAGTAACCTTATTAAAAGCGAATATTTTACTCGTTCAAAAATAAAGCTATTTTTGGAAATAAAATGATAAACTAAAAGCTATTACAGATTTCCAACTCAGCGACGATTATTACCAGTAACCTGATATGCTAGCATTTTTTACGGGTTCATAACACATAAATAAATATCGAGATTGAAATTTATTTACCGCAAGATTTGGCTGGTGGCAAAAAGGTACGTACAGTTATACCAACTCTGGCCAAACTTTCTTTCCCATTCCTTTACGCAACTCGGCTGGTTCCTTCTTTGAGAACTACGGGCAACTTTAATTGTAGGCTTGGCTAACATGTTGTTTAGCTTTGAAGACAGATTTAATGGTCCTTAAGACCGACTGCACTGGGAATAGAACTGGCGCGCTTGGATGCAGACGATAAAGAACAGAACGACGTGGACAACAGCACTACGTGAGCGTCAGACAGGTGTGGACATTGTCTGCTTCGGTGCAGAGCAGAATTCATCAGCCTTCCAATGCGTGCAGGCTATTTCTGCTGCGAGATAAATTATGCTATAAAAGAAACTATCCAAATCGTAACAGCACATTGTGGGAATGACGAGCAGTATCCTGTAAGTTGCTTATCGGTAAGGAAACGCTGCAACCCTTAGTATTGTGATCCTCATGCGGTCTAGCTTGTGTATTACTGGTGTGATACAGCGGCCTCGTATTCTGCAGGGTGGCATTTCAAACATTCATCCGTCCTTCTGTCCACACTTAGGTTTTCCGTAATTTCCCTACGTCGCTCAAGATGAATGCCGGGATGATTCCTTTGAAAGGAAACGGCCGATTTCCTTCGCCATCCTTTCCCAATCCGAGTTTGTGTTTCGTCTCTAAGAACCAAGTTGTCGGCGGTACGGTAAATCTTTATCTTCCTACCCTTTTTAAATAATTTTTAAATTTTACGGTCCACATTAAACAGTACAACGCAAAGCAAGGTTTCATTGCTATGCTGAGAAGACCTTCCTCCGCGCTGACCATCACTAAGGGCAAGTTCACGCTGCAATCTCGGTCTCTTGCACATCGTTTATCCTCCGGCTGTTTACATCGCTAGTCGAATGGATTACTTATGGAATGAAGCGAAAAAGACACCTCTGCATCGTCTGACGACAGTAATAGCGGCTCATTCGGGCGTCAAAAATGTGATTATTGGCAAGGAGAAAGAAGAGGAGCCGTGGATGCGGCCTTAGACTACAGTACGTCCACACTGCAGATGCTTTCACCAGCCGTAACAACAGCTCAGAAATTATCCACAGAGTACTTTTTTCAGACAGTTACGAGGTTGGCAACAAATTTTCCAGTTTATCGTAAATATATTGAACCAGAAATAGTGAAACATATCAAGGTTCGGTCCACAACGTCATTAATGTAATATCTGTGGGAGAAGTGTTGGTAGGACTACTCACATCAAATGGTTCAAATGGCTCTGAGCACTATGAGACTTAACACCCGAGGTCATCAATCCCCTAGAACTTAGAACTACTTAAACCTAACTAACCTAAGGACAACACACACACACCCATGCCCGAGGCAGAATTCGAACCTGCGGCCGTAGCGGTCGCGCGGTTCCAGACTGAAACGCCTAGAACCGCTCGGTCACACCGGCCGGCGGACTACCCACTCTGAGGTAATATTTCATCAGTTTTAATCCACACAAACTTCGTCTACTACACCTGCTACTTATAGATTTTCGTCCTGATATTCTACCGAATAAAAACGATAAGTAAGATGAAACATACAACAGATTTACAAAAATTATTTTGTCCAGTAAGAAGGTCTTATAATGATCTGTGTACCTCTGGTCTTAGTCAACTGTGTGTTCAATAACGTCTGAAATAAGTGCTTCTACAAAACTGTCTCTTGTTGTTCACACTCTTGAGATCATCTCATAGGCTCAAAACAAACTCTACTGTTTGCGTGTAGCAGACTCACTGGTAGGATACTGCGAAAATTCAGTGACATTACGACGCACTTAATTTTGTTACTCGAAATTTCAGAAAGAAATTATTCTATTACGAAATTATATCTCAGTAATTATTAACACCGCGAGTTGTGACGCCAAAGATATTACATCGTTCGTGCCATGAGTGTCCCAGCACTTATTTGAAATTCATTATTTTATTTCATTATTTTATTACCAGTCGTCTGCATGATCTAGAGACAGCAATACGAATTCTGGTTGTTAGTCCTGAAACTAATATTTTATTGCATTGGAGAATATCAGGTTTTGGATTGCTGACTCAGTGCTTGAGCTTTCAAACATATTGAAACTAATGAAAAAGGCTTAATCTTGATTTTTTTATTGTTTAGTTCTGTATTTTAGAGTTTATGGTGTCTACATATTAAAGGAGCCCTGCTACACCGAGTGGTATTGTATACTTATGAATTTACTTACTCGTATGTTTTCACATGCAAACAAGACATAAACTGCGGACCTGCAGTGTAGTAAAAGAGATGAAGTCTGTGTTTCTCCTGATCTCCTCTATTCGTAATTCAAAACTCGTACGCTGAATTGCTTCGCATACGTTCAAAATGGTTCAAATGGCTCTGAGCACTATGGGACTTAACAGCTGTGGTCATCAGTCCCCTAACTAACCTAAGGACGTCACACACATCCATGCCCGAGGCAGGATTCGAACCCGCGACCGTAGCAGTCGCGCGGTTCCGGACTGCGCGCCTAGAACCGCGAGACCACCGCGACCGGCTCTTCGCATACGTACTTCGCATAGTAAAGGCGCTAATTCCCTCAAAGAACGGAGATATAACAAGTTAAACAGCTAAGCGATGGTTATTTGTCGTTCCATGCACGTGTGCAGCACGGAAAGAACAGCTAATTACCCTAATCTTGACCTCGCGATCCCTACTGGAGCGATACGAGCAGGGAGCTGTAGCATGTTCCCAGATTCAGCGCTTAGAGCTCGGCCTTGAATCTTCGTAAGCAGGCTTCCTCGGGATAGTTTGCACCTATCTGGTAGCGTCTACCAATTCAGATTTTTCAGAATCTCTTCTAAGGCTCTCCCATGGATCAAACAAAACTGTGACAATTCGCGCTGCCCTGTCTGTCCGATTTGGTACTGGTGCCACACATCTGAACAGTATTCAAGCATGAGTCGCACGAGTATTTTGTAGATTTCAGGTCCCTCATATTCAACCAAGGACTACTACCTCCTTTACCTACGACAGATCCTTTGTGGACTTTCCATTCCATATACCTACAAACTGTCGCACTCAAGTATTTGCATGAGTCGATAAATTCCAGTTGTGGTCCGTTGATGTAGCCATAGGACACAAAAAAGGGGAGGGTCTAACTTGCGGGTCACCGATTTTGACCAAGTTTTGCAAGGTCGGTCTATATTGAAAAGAAAGGGACACGGTTTCGGCTATTGGCTAGACATCCTATTTTTGAAAAATAAATTGAAGTCATAGCTGATGACGGAAAATCGTATTTTCAATGCTATACATCGATAGATCGTCTAAAAACAAACATTTTTTATTAATGCAATGTATGAAGGTTTCTGTGTTTTCATGCTGTTGCTAGGATACCCGTCAATCTACGCATACAGTAAAGCGAGGTCGGCGGTCGAGCGGTCGAGGCGTTTGACTCCCACCCGCTAGTCCGTATTCGATTACTGGTGGTTGCTTTTTTTCACTCATATTTTTTTCGGTGTATCTGGTACTGTAATATCTTTCTTTGTCTTTTTCTGAAGTAAACCATTGGTAGGTGTGATTAATAATGAAACAAGTATATACAATATATGACAGTTAATACATCGCGATACATGGCGCGCTACAATTGAAATTTCGTAGATGATAATGCTCAACCGACCTGCATCGTGAAAGTAATACCATCGAAATGTACCTGTCGTTATCAACGGTGTAATGTTTACGTATTCCAACATGTGAAGAAATTCACCACACGACTTCACAATCACGCGATCACAGCGGAGTAGAGAATTACAAGATAGGGTTGACGCTATCAAAACACGTGCGTTGGTCTTTTACTGTCAATACATTATATCTACTTATTTGATTATTAATCACACCATTCGATGTTTTATTTCAAAATTAGGGAAAAAAAGTATTTCGACTATCGGAACATTATGGGATACACCGAAAAAATATCGACTGAAAAAAGTCATCATCAAGAATCGAACGCTGACCACCGTTTTGACAGTTCAATGCTTTGACCGCTTGATTGCCGACCTCACGCTGATAGACGCGTAGAATCACGGGTAACCAGGCCACAGCATGAAAACATCAAAACTTTAATAATTGGGACGTCATTAACTTTGGACCTAATATTACATTAATGAAAGATATTTTGTTTTCAGGCCTCATTTTTTTTTAAACTAGGGTGTCTAGCAAAAAGTCGAACACTTGTCTCTTTATTTTCAGTGTAGATCGTCCTTACAAAACTTGATCTAAATCTGACCCACGTTTCTGACCCTCCCCTTATAAGTTGTTTTCGTATTGTGGAGTGCACAGTTTCACATTTCTGAACATATGACGCAGATTGCTACTGAAACTTCCTGCAGATTAAAACTATGAGCCGGACCGACACTCGACCTCGGAATCTTTGCCTTTCGCGGGCAAGAGCTCTACCGACTGAGCTACCCAAGCACGACTCACGACCCGTCCTCACAGCTTTAATTCCGCCATTACCTCGTCTCCTACCAGCGCACATTCCGGTCCAGAGTGGAAATTTCATTCTGGCAAGTTGCTACTCTTTGCACCACTTTCTTTCAGACAGTACTTCATTATAGATAACTTCATGATCTGCGAAAAGTTGGGGTTACTGTTAATGTTTTCATTAAGATACAACATGAACAGCAACGGTGCCAACGCACGTCCGCTGGGCACACCCTGAGTTACTTCTAGCTCTGTCAGTGACTCTCCACCCAAGATAACAACACGCTGCGTCCTCCCAGCCAAGGAATTCTCAGGCAGGTCATAAATTTAACTTGATAGCTCATACCATCGTACTTCCGATAATAAGCTTACGTGTTGATCCACGGCTTTTGGGACGTCATATGAAGAAAATGCGAGGTGGGTTTCGCATCATCCAGTGTTAGATCTTATGTGTTAATGATTTCTTGATAATAATGGTTGCACTACAAATACGCCTCTTAATGGGAGACACAGAAGTCATAATTCTACATGTTTCAGCATATGTTTCATCTTTTCATACATTTACATGCATACATGCAAAAAGCACAATTAAGAATTGTAGTTAAATTTAAGTAAGACTACATGCTTTCACCCATGGCAAAGTATACGGCAGAGGGGACAAATGACATCGCAGATGATCTGAACATAACCTCAGAGACGTGGAAGATTATTTCCGCATGCTTTACTGGCATGACTCTGTTGGCGCTGTGGTCTGTCTCACAAAGAAACAGTCCAATCCGACATGTCCAAACCTGACATCAAATTTTCTATACAAGAATAATACAGAGAAATAAATGCAGCGTCAAAATTTTAGCTGCTAAGACGCATACATTAATCATGCGTGCCTCAGCGATGCAGATAGCCGTACCGTAGGTACAATCACAACGGAGGGGTATGTAGCCTTTTCATTAGTTGAAGGGGTAACAGTCTGGATGATTGATTGACCAGGCCTTGTAATGTCAGTCGAAACGGTCTTGCTGAGCTGGTCCTGCGAACAGCGGGAAGCAATGAGAAACTGCAGCCGTAATTTTTCACGAGGACATGCAGCACTACTCCCCCGTTCGTATCTCCGGGCGGGGTCTACTCAGGAGGATGTCGTCATCAGGAGAAACGAAACGAGCATTCTAAGGATTGGAGTGTGGAATGTTAGATCCCTTAATCGCACAGCTAGGCTAGAAAATTTAAAAAGGTAAATGGATAGATTGAAGTTAGATACAGTGGGAGTTGGTGAAGTTCGGTGGCAGGAGGAACAAACTACTGGTCAGGCAAATACAGTGTTATAAATACAAGATCAAATAGGGGTAATGCTGGAGTGGGTTTAATAATGAATAAGAAAATAGGAATGCGGGTAAGCTACTATGAACAGCTTAGTAAACTCATTATTGTAGGCAAGATAGACACGGAGCCTATACCCACCATAGTGGTACAGGTTTACATGCCAACTAACTCCGCAGATAATGAAGAGATTGAATAAATGTATAATGAGATGGAAGAAATTATTCAGATAGTTAAAGGAGACGAAAATTTATTTGTGGTGGGGTACTGGAATTCGATAGTAGGAAAAGAAAGAGAAGGAAAAATATTAGGTGAATTTGGACTGGTAGTTAGGAATGAAAGAGGAAGCCACCTGGCAAAATTTTGTACAGAGCTTACTTTAATCATGGCTAATGCTTGGTTTAAGAATCATAAAGAAGACTGTATACGTGGAAGAGACCTGGAGATATCGGAAGATTTCAGATAGATTACATAATGATTAGACAGAGGTTTAGGAATCACATTTTAAATTGTAAGATATTTCTAGGAGCAGATGTCGAATCTGAAACGTAGATTAAAACTGAATAAACTGGGAAAGGTAGGAAATTAAGGAGATGGGACCTGGATAAGATGAAAGAACCGGAGGTTGTTGAGAGTTTCAGGAAGAACGTCAGCCAACGGTTGACTAGAACAGGGGAAAGGAATACAGCAGAAGACGAATGGGTAGCTTTAAGAGATGGAATAGTGAAGGCAGCAAAGGGTCAAATAGTTAAAAAGACAAGGCCTAGTGGAAATCCTTGGATAACACAAGAGACACTGAATTTCAGTGATGAAAGAAGGAAATTTAAAAATTCAGCAAATGAAGCAGGCTAAAGGGAATTCAAACATTTAAAAAATGATACTGACGGGAAGTGCAGAATTGCTAAGCAGGAATGGCTAAGGAGAAATGTAAGGATTTAGAATCATATTTCACTAGGAGAAAGATAGATACCGCCTACAGAAAAATTAAAGAGGCCTTTGCGAAAAGGAGAAGTAGCTGTATGAATATGAAGAGCTGTAAAGCAGTAATAAGCAATGAAGGGTTGGCTGAGAGGTGGAAGGAGTATATAGAGGGTCTGTACAAGGGAGACGAACTTGAAAGTAATATTACAGAAAGGGACGTGGTCGTAGATGAAGATGGGATAGGAGATATGATACTGCGAAAAGAATTTGACAAAGTTCTGAAATTTCTAAGTCGAAGAGGATTAGACGATATTCCGTCAGAACTACTGATAGTCTCGGGAGAAATAGCCACGACAAAACTCTTCCATCTGGTGTGCAAGATGTATGAGACAGGCGAAATACCCTCAGACTTCAAGAAGAATTGGAATATCTATTCCAAAGAAAACAGTTGCTGACAGGTGTGAAAATTACCAAACTAACAGTTTAATAAGTTATTGTTGCACAATACTTACACGAATTCTTTACAGAAGAATGGAAAAAACTGGTAGAAGGCGACCTCGTGGAAGATCAGTTTGAATTCCTGAGAAATGTAGGAACACGCAAGGCTATACGACTTATCTTAGAAGATATGTTAAGGAAAGGCTAACCTGTATTTATAGCTTTTGTAGAGCTAGAGAAAGCTTTTGACAATGTTGACTAGAACACTCGTTGAAATTCTGAAGGTAGCAAAAGTAAAAATCAGGGAGCGAAGGGCTATTTACAATTTGCCCAAAAACCAGACGGCAGTTATAAGAGACGAGGGGCATTGCAGGGAGGCAGTGGTTGAAAAGGGAGCGAGACAGAGTTGTAGCGTATACCAGATGTTATTCAATATGTACACTGGAAAGCAGTGAAGGAAACCAAAGAATAATTTGAAATAGGAATTAAACTTCAGGGAGAAAAAATAAAAACGTTGATGTTTTCCGATAACATTGTAATTCTGTCAGAGACAGGAAAGTACTTCGAAGAGCAGTTGGAAGAAACGGACACTATCTTGAAAGGAGGATATAAGATGTACATCAACAAAAGCAAAACAATGATAATCGGATATATTCGAATTAAATCAGATAAGAAAACGAGACACTTAAATTAGTACAGGGTTATTACAAATGATTGAAGCGATTTCACAGCTCTACAATAACTTTATTATTTGAGATATTTTCACAATGCTTTGCACACACATACAAAAACTCAAAACGTTTTTTTAGGCATTCACAAATGTTCGATATGTGCCCCTTTAGTGATTCGGCAGACATCAAGCCGATAATCAAGTTCCTCCCACACTCGGCGCAGCATGTCCCCATCAATGAGTTCGAAAGCATCGTTGATGCGAGCTCGCAGTTCTGGCACGTTTCTTGGTAGAGGAGGTTTAAACACTGATTCTTTCACATAACCCCACAGAAAGAAATCGCATGGGGTTAAGTCAGGAGAGCGTGGAGGCCATGACATGAATTGCTGATCATGATCTCCACCACGACCGATCCATCGGTTTTCCAATCTCCTGTTTAAGAAATGCCGAACATCATGATGGAAGTGGGGTGGAGCACCATCCTGTTGAAAGATGAAGTCGGCGCTGTCGGTCTCCAGTTGTGGCATGAGCCAATTTTCCAGCATGTCCAGATACACGTGTTCATCCGTTTCTTCACTCACTGCAGGCAGACCCGTTGATTTCCGCTTACAGAGGCATCCAGAAGCTTTAAACTGCGCATACAATCGCCGAATGGAGTTAGCAGTTGGTGGATCTTTGTTGAACTTCGTCCTGAAGTGTCGCACTGTTAAGACTGACTGATGTGAGTGCATTTCAAGCACGACATACGCTTTCTCGGCTCCTGTCGCCATTTTGTCTCACTGCGCTCTCGAGCGCTCTGGCGGCAGAAACCTGAAGTGCGGCTTCAGACGAACAAAAACTTCATGAGTTTTTTTACGTATCTGTAGTGTGTCGTGACCATACATCAATGAATGGAGCTACAGTGAATTTATGAAATCGCTTCAATCATTTGTAATAGCCCTGTAGATGAGTTTTGCTATTTGGGTAGCAAATTAACTGGTGGTGGCCGACTTAGAAAGGATATAAAATGTAGACTGCCAATGGCAAGAAAAGCATTTAAGAGGAAAAGAAATTTGTTAACATCAAGTATAGGTTTAAGCGTTAGGAAGTCTTTTCTGAAAGACTTTGTCTGGAGAGTAGCCATGTATGGAAGTGAAACATGGACGATAAACAGTTTACATAAAAAGAGATATGTGGTGCTACAGAAGAATGCTGAAGGTTAGATGGATAGGCACATAACTAATGAGGAAGTACTGAACAGAGTTGCGGAGACAAGATATTTGTGGCACAACTTGACTAAAAGGAGGGATCGGTTGGTAGGACACATTCTGACACATCAAGGGTTCACCAATTTAGTAGTGGAGGGACGTATGGGGCGTAAAAGTAGTAGAGGGAGACCAAAAGATGAATACAGGAAGCAGATTCAGAAAGATACAGATTGCAAGAGGCTCGCACAGGGCAGAGTAGTATAGAGAGCTGCATCAAGCCAGTCTTCGGACTGAAGACCACAAGAACAACAACAAAACACACTGCAATTATATTTTTTTAATTTTTGAACTTCGTCGGATTCATAGCTCAGCAGGCGGCTGGAGAAATGTACACGCCCCAGCGTAACTTTAGCAGAGAACGCATTTGGAACGTGGCAGGCACATACCCTTGGTTGACGGCACATCGGTAAACAAGTAACACGGAACTACGGTATCGTAACGTATAAAGCGAATTTTAGTTTTCGTTGATAGTTTTTCTGACACAATTGTTTACTGTTTATTCATTCAAATTTGCAACACATTTAATATCTGTAATAAAAAGCAGTTTCCTTTGCTGTATCGCTGAGTGTTACCAACGGAGATAAAACTGAATTTATTTTTGTGTTTTCTTGATATATGCTTGCTAATACCATCTGTCTCTGTGCAGAGTTTCAAAGTGATGTGGGATCCTGTTAATTTTTTCACACTTACAAAGATGAAATGTGAAGAACGTGGTGTGCAATCGAAATCACCTTCTTCTGAAGACCTACATGTGTGTAATTTATTAGTCAGTTTGTTGGACATTCATTCGAATGACGTCGAGATTTAGTTAGAAATTGTGTAAACATTAGAAAGAACAGGAAATAACAAAGCATTCCGTGAATTGTGGTTCGAAAGATTATTGTCGTGCTAATTAAAATGCAGAACAAAAATACAGTCGTTTTCTAGCTCAAAGAGAACGTGAACAATAATAGCGTTCAGACAAACAAAAGATTACACATTTTTGGTTAAGAAGGAGGGAGAAACGCTTAAAGTTAAGCTATGTGCAATTCCTAGTTCGTTTCGTAAAATCTGATTGTGAATTGTATAAATGGAAGAAAGATTTACACTAAGTAAGAAATATGTGCCAAAATGAAACGAAGTTTATTTCAAGTAAACATATAGTGGAGGTGTCATTAACAGATACTACTATAGAGAAATTCGTAACTGGCTTGAAACGAAGTTTCTTGTTTTCCTCTAAAATGGTGTGCATAAAGTCAATCAGTCAGGTTTTATGCAGCACCTGTGTGCAAACCACACTTTATCACTATGAGAGAAAAAGAAGCTCGTGAGATCGATGAGCACTATGACACATTCGTATACAGCAATGCCAGTGGTGAGTATCAGTGGATTACTGTTTCCGCAGCTTTATTGACAGTTTGAAAGCAAGACTATTGAAAAGCTTTACAACTGCTCGCGACAGTCAGTGCACCGTTATTGAAGTAAGATGAACATTTTTTTTTATTTCCACACTGTTAAAATAACTCGGATTCCATCCGGAACTAACAGCATGATCCAGTCTGTCGATGAAAAAAGCTTAATACATTTTTCAGAATTTGTTGGACAAAATAATTTCAGAGAGCTCTATGTCATTTCAGGTGTATCAGCGGGACAGTCGCGTTAAGATTCAATCATTTGTGCATTGTCAGTTTGCATCGCCACGTTTTGCGAATTTGATCAAACCTGCCTGCTATTCAGCAAAATATGCAGAACATTTCTTACTCCATCCCAGTTCTGTCTTAACAAATCTACTAATTACAATGAAGTGCCTGAATACATAAATTTTTCACTTATCTAGTGTGCCTGGTGCAAGGAAAATGTTTGTTTTCGTGATCCAACAGACATTTCGCATTTTTTGACTACCTCAGGGAATAAACAAGGAATTGTTTCATTATTAGTAAAATATACATTATTCAAAAATTATCATAAGAATTATGGTACAGGAATTTTTATTGACAACAAATTTAAGTTCCAAATGACGGAAGTCCTTTGTACTGTAACATCATACACTGCGCTGACCTTCCTTCCTCTGGTAGTCACTTGTGTGACGGTTATATTTGCCGCAATTTAAGTGTCGATATGAACTGCAAACCAGACTGCAAATTGTGACCTGGAACGTTTTTGGTATAGTTTAAATGCTTAAAATTCGCGTGTGTGCGCTCCGAACTTTGCGCTACGGGCGCTACGTTCCATTGTCACGGCTGCGCATTCTTATTCGCGCTATGGAGGAAGGACTGTACAGACTTACGGGACAGTTACAGGCCGTTGTTCGTGGGGCAAAAATGAATAGCTTTACAATTTTAAAAAAGAATACTTGCATGCGCCTTAACGGCTAAAAATTTGACAGTGCATTTCTTTCGGTGTATTCTTCCTGTGTGAAGAATTTCACGGTAGGTTTCGACATGTCCCTAGTCAGGCCGGTCCACTGTATCGCAGCACCAGTTTTTTGAGCATATATTTTGTCGGAATCAGCTACCGTCATAACCAAAGTAGTGTGTGCAAGACCTGTGCATAAATTAAAACAGCATCGCCATTTTACTATGCAGTATTGAATATGACGTGGTCAGTAACATTTAATCGTTTACCCAGATGGACACATGCAGCTGAGAATTACTGAAACGCGAAGCAAAATAAGTAACTGCAGCGTGACGGTTCCTCTTGTCTTTAAAAAGTGATGCATACGGCCAACAGCATCTGTTCATTACTGAATGTTGACGGTCGACCGTCGTACCAGTAGCTGTCAACACATGTACGTATCGGCGTCACTTCAAAAGCAGGATTAACAGAAGCTACTATAATTTTAAAGAATAGTAAATAACTGAAAGTCGTTTTGGATCTAATACTCAGTACAGTGGTATTGTCGCAATCCCAAACAGAAAACAATGACGGAGCCAGCAGCGGACACTTTCAAGGTATATTTAGCTTCAGTTGCGCGGGTAACGTAGCCATTCGTCATCATGAATCTCGACATGTATATATTAGGATGGCGGTGAGTACAAGCAACTTTAGCAGAAAGTGTGCCAACGCTATACATAGCACCTATTTTTTCACGTTTCTAAACGAGAGATCTGCTGCAGCTAGAAGTTCCTCTCTTTTTACACACTGGAAACGAGCTGTGCTTTAGTTGGGACAGTCGCAAAATTAGAGGCAGCTTTATAATGTCTTGCTGCGACGTAAGATTCTTCCTCCCTTGAGAAATATTCTGTTGCGAAGCGCACTTTGCTTTTCTTTTTCCATCGTGTCAATAAACTTGGTTCATTTTGCGAATGTGTTAATAATGCACGTTTTCTATTAATCGATGCCTCTCAAATACGATTTGCCGTGGTAAGCCTCGTTTCATGCGACCGTGTGCTGGCGTACTGCAAACGTCATATTTCTTGTACATGTATTTTTTAATCAGTTAGGTATAAAAACATGATCTCTCTTTTATGCTGATTCTTGCCGCAAAATTAATTCTCAGCATCCAGATAGTTTCTCAGTCTGGACGACGACGTAAGATAAGAGCCTCAGAATTTTTTATTTTTTCATTGTTACAGCCACGGACCAGAGATACTTTACTCGTTCGTTGCTTCCTTTTGCAAGGCGCAATTAAAGAAGCAGTTAAGTTCAGAACTGAAAAAAGGAAACAAAACAGTAATTCTAAACGACCCTAAAATTGCTTTTGAGCAATTAGATCATCGCAACTGGAAATCTGATAACAGCTGTCATGTGATCTGGTGGAATTAATAACTAAAGCCAACAACGAAAATAAATTCGTTCATATAATGTGGGTAAAGGGATACTCGAGTATTCGGCATAGTGAAACATTAGACGTTCTTGCAAAAGACAGCAACAAAAAAGTGGACACAGCTTCCATATTCCGACTTTGTCCACGCTACAAGAAAAGAGGCGTCGATCAGTGGGAACAGCATGGCAAATATTGAAGCAGAAAGAGGGCTTTTTTCCAGTCCAGCGCACTACTTCAACTAAACCGTAGAATAACCAGAAAAATCTCTCGAGGAGATATGTGACAGCAGTATCAGACACACACACACACACACACACACACACACACACACACACACACACACACACACACACACACAAGCACGCACTGAAGCACTGGAACAGTATGGCTTGACCCGAGTTTCGGACGGAAGAATAAGGAAAGGATCTGTCACCTCTAAATCGTTTGAAATAAATAAAAGATTGAAATAAGCCTGTTGTTTACCTCCAACATTGTTCAAACTACGAATTTATCGTCAAATCACTTTCCACAACTGGAAAAAAATGCAGTAAAACGGGAATTTAGTTAGAAGACCACTGTGTCTATACCCTTTTATTCGCACATGAGCGTATGGTGGTTGCGACTGGTATTAAGACAAGAATACAGCAAATGGTATGGGTCTCTCTGTAAAAGAATCTGGAGGCAAAACTTCCTCTCAATCGGATCTCCTGGAGGGATCACATTGATATCAAATACCAATGTGCTGGAGGAGGATGAAGAAGGAAAGACGAAACGGAGTACGAAGAGAGGATTGAAACTTAGAATGTGCTCACACTATTGCAGGCTGGCAAGATGGAAAATGCCAAACAGGAAATGATGAAGAATAGACTGGATGTATCATGTATATGGGATGTGAGAAGGGGGAATGAGGGAGAATGGGATAGTAGAGAGTACAGATTGTTTTACTCAGGCAGGGAGAAGAGTGGCAGCTATGGTGTGGCAATTACGGTAGAAAAGCGGGTCTTGAATAACGCGTTGAAAGTGGGGTACAAAAAAGCAAGTCTGATGATGATGAGATTAAGAGGTGAGAATTAGGATGTCGTTTTAACGCAAATATACATGCCAACAAGTCAACACAATGACAAGAAAGTAGAGGAAATGCTGAAAATATTGAAGAAATTATGGATAAACAAAAAAGAAACATTGAAAACACACAGTTTCAATACCACAGAAGAGGATATACTTGGATATCTAGGCTGAATGATGACAGATAACTAATTGATTACATCATAATTCAGAATAGGCACAAAAACTGCCTAAAGAATGCCAGACACAAAGTCGAATCACAACTTGGTGATGGCGGACGTGCAAATAAGGTTGCAGAGAGTGAGAGGAAAAAAAAGAAACAAAAGAGAAATTTGAGCCACAGAGACTAAAGGAAGAAGATAAGGATGCTGGTTGGAAAACACATTTATGTCAGAATGGGATAGAGGACCCAATGAAGAGAATGCAAACGAGAAATGCAGTGGGACGGGAGAAAACCTTAAGTAATCTGCAGAAGAAGTTGCAGTGGTGAGAAGTTCGAAAGAATAAGGAAAGAATGGGTAACAAAGATGGAAGAATGAAGGGAATGGAAGACAATAGGAACTGAGGAAGGAAAGAGAATGTGCAGAAATCTGAATGGTGAATGAAGGAGACAAGTAGAATAGGTAAGGAAAACATGGATGAAATAGGGATGTAAAGAAATAGAGAAACTAGAAAAGGAAGGAAAATATGAAATGATAGATAGATTAGCTGCTGGCGTAGTCTTTGAAGCAAAGAAAAGCAGGCCAAGTATAGGAATATAAAGGAGTGATGGTACTATGGTTCATAAGTCAAAGGAAGTGTTAGGGAGGTGGCGAGAATAAGTAGAATGCCTCTATGAAGCTGATCAAAAACTAAACGATATTGAATTAGAAGAGGAGACGAGAGTTATAGAAGGGGACAAAGGATGCTGTATCTTGGAAGGAGAAGTAGAAAGGGCTTTACGAGAGATGAAGAATCATAAAGCAAGTGGGACTGATGGACTACCAGCAGATTTATTTAAGAGCTTTTGGCGTAGTGGTGTGAAAAGAGTTAACATATCTTTGTAATGAGATAAATGAAAAAGGTGAATGGCCTGATAACTTCCTCTCGGCAGTAATGACAGCGATTGAGAACAAAAGGAATGCCAAGAAATGTGAGGATTTTAGAACTACAAGTTCGATTGCTTATACAGCAAAAGTTTTATTAAGAGTGATAAACAGAAGACAGAAAAAGTATTGAAGAGGGACATTATGGATTTAGGAGAGGAAAGGGTACAAGAGATGCTGAGAATTGTAGGTGAGAGGGACATTGAAAGAAGAAGAGAAGTTTTTACTGTTTTCATTGACTTGGATAAAGCCTTTGATAGAGTACAGTGGAATAAGTTAATGGACATTCTGAGGAAGAATGGTGTCGACTGGAGGGATAGAAGGCTGACTAAAAAACCTATACCTATAACAAAAAATACGAGTACAGATTGGAAATGAGGTGAAGAGGAAAGCACAATTGGAAGGGGAGTGAGGCAAGGCTGCTGTCTCTCCCCAATACAGTTTAACATGCATTGAAACATGTTATTCAGAAATGTTAGAAGCGAAATAGAGAAGTGCGAGTTGGTGGTAGGTGGACAGAATGTATTCGATTTGCAGATGATACAGTGGTATTGGCAGTGAGCGAAAGAACTATGGCCAGAATATTAAAAGAATTAAATAAGACTTGTGATGAATTCAGAATGAGATTTAATAAGAAAAAGACAAAATATATGGTGATAAGAGCAAGAAAAGAAGAACGGCTATAAATTTAGGACAAGAATATATTAGTGCTTTCGAATATCTGGGAAGCATTATTGCAGATGACATGAGATGTAATAAGTTGAAAACGGGTATAGCATTGCTAAGGAGACACTACGAAAGGAGGCTTCTATGTGGGTGCATGGAAGAGACATGGACACTGAGGAAAGAGGAAGAAAGAAGAATAGAAGCATTGGACATGTGGATTTGGAGAAGGATGAAAGGGATAAAATGAGTGAAAAATTGAGGAGGTGTTGAGAAGAGTGGGGGGAAGAGAGAGAAATTTTATAGATAATCATGAAGAGGAAACACAGGTGGCTTGGACACTGGACGAGAGGTTGTTTAATGAATGGATGCTATGGAAGGAACGGTGAATGGAAGAAGATGAAGAGAACGCAGATGATAACAGATGGTGGATAGTATAAAGATAGGAAACAATCATGAGTAAACGAAGACTGCATAGAGAGGTGCATGTGAAGACCTGCACTAGGGTAGAACACATGATGATGATGATGATGATGACATCAAATGGGGACTCAAATTGAACATAGAGAAGACAAAACACGTTAAGCACGGGAACACAATCAGTAGATCTGGATTTACCAGACAGTGTAAAAATCAGTAATTATGAAAGATGTAAATACCTAGGGAGTATAATTAATAAAGATGGAACACGTTATGGTTACTTGAGAAACAGATTGAGCTCAGGAAGCAGAGCTATATCAAAATTAAACTCCCTTTTATGGTCCACAAAACTCGGATTGGAAATAGACTCAACATGCTGGGGTGTAACAGATATAAGTGCGGATACTTTTATACGTCGTGCGTTAACATTTACACACATCACTGCGTTGGTTGTTCTTTCTCCGTGTCGAACAGCCTTCCCACAAACGCGTCACAAATTTTACGACCTGATGTTTTCTGCACCACTAGTGGACTACGCCTGTTGCATCCACGAGTCCACACTTTAACACCTGGCGTATTGCCCTGGGAAAAGTAAGCATTAATGGCTTGATCTTTTCACATGTTCTAGGAGGTACTCGTACTAACTTACCTAAAAACATACGACTTGTAGTAGCCATAAGTATTACTTTGTAAATGACGTAAGTACTGATGTAATGTTGTTCAGCACACCGTACTCAGTCACGAGTAGGCACATCTGTACTTATATCCGTTACACTGTGTATACAGGGTGTTTCCGTAAGAGATTGCAAAACTTTAACAGGACGTAGAGGATGCTCCACTGTACAATATGAGGTAGGAGAGTTGGGGTCCAAGAAGACAGCTTAAGTAGATATGTTGTTGTTGTTGTGGTCTTCAGTCCTGAGACTGGTTTGATGCAGCTGTCCATGCTACTCTATCCTGTGCAAGCTTCTTCATCTCCCAGTACCTACTGCAACCTACATCCTTCTGAATCTGCTTAGTGTATCCATCTCTTGGTCGCCCTCTACGATTTTTACCCTCCACGCTGCCCTCCAATGCTAAATTTGTGATCCCTTGATGCCTCAGAACATGTCCTACCAACCGATTCCTTCTTCTAGTCAAGTTGTGCCACAAACTTCTCTTCTCCCCAATCCTATTCAATACCTCCTCATTAGTTACGTGATCTACCCATCTAATCTTCAGCATTCTTCTGTAGCACCACATTTCGAAAGCTTCTATTCTCTTCTTATCCACACTAGTTATCGTCCATGTTTCACTTCCATGCATGGCTACACTCCATACAAATACTTTCAGAAACGACTTCCTGACACTTAAATCTATACTCGATGTTAACAAATTTCTCTTCTTCAGAAACGATTTCCTTGCCATTGCCAGTCTACATTTTATATCCTCTCTACTTCGACCATAATCAGTTATTTTGCTCCCTAAATAGCAAAACTCCTTTACTACTTTAAGTGTCTCATTTCCTAATCTAATTCCCTCAGCATCACCCGATTTAATTTGACTACATTCCATTATCCTCGTTTTGCTTTTGTTGATGTTCATCTTACATCCGCGTTTCAAGACACTGTCCATTCCGTTCAACTGCTCTTTCAAGTCTTTTGCTGTCTCTGACAGAATTACAATGTCATCGGCGAACCTCAAAGTTTTTACTTCTTCTCCATGAATTTTAATGCCTACTCCGAATTTTTCTTTTGTTTCCTTTATTGCTTGCTCAATATACAGATTGAATAACATCGGGGAGAGGCACAACCCTGCCTCACTCCTTTCCCAACCACTGCTTCCATTTCATGCCCCTCGACTCTTACAACTGCCATCTGGTTTCTGTACAAGTTGTAAATAGCCTTTCGCTCCCTGTATTTTACCTCTGCCACCTTTAGAATGTGAAAGAGAGTATTCCAGTTAACATTGTCAAAAGCTTTCTCTAAGTCTACAAATGCTAGAAACGTAGGTTTGCCTTTTCTTTATCTTTCTTCTAAGATAAGTCGTAAGGTTAGTATTGCCTCACGTGTTCCAACATTTCTACGGAATCCAAACTGATCTTCCCCGAGGTCCGCTTCTACCAGTTTTTCCATTCGTCTGTAAAGAATTCGCGTTAGTATTTTGCAGCTGTGACTTATTAAACTGATAGTTCGGTAATTTTCACATCTGTCAACACCTGCTTTCTTTGGGATTCGAATTATTATATTCTTCTGGAAGTCTGAGGGTATTTCGCCTGTCTCATACATCTTGCTCACCAGATGGTAGAGTTTTGTCATGACTGGCTCTCCCAAGGCCATCAGTAGTTCTAATGGAATGTTGTCTACTCCCGGGGCCTTGTTTCGACTCAGGTCTTTCACTGCTCTGTCAAACTCTTCACGCAGTATCTTATCTCCCATTTCGTCTTCATCTACATCCTCTTCCATTTCCATAATATTGTCCTCAAGTACTTCGCCCTTGTATAAACCCTCTATATACTCCTTCCACCTTTCTGCCTTCCCTTCTTTGCTTAGAACTGGGTTGCCATCTGAGATAATGGGAATAAAATCACATTAGTGAGTACTTTTTTATTTACTTTAGTTAACTGCAAATACAACCATTGACACAATGAATGTACCATTTGTACTGTGTCTTACAAAATGTGCTGAAATTGGCGGCCATCAACCACAGTGCAAGCATGACATCGGCAGCCAAGATTCTGACGCACGCTGACAATTGTGATCAGACCCTTTTTCTTCGAGTAAATGCGGGGTACTGCTTTTCTGCTGGAAGGTACGATCTTTACGAGGGGTGGTGCTCCATTTCCAATTGCTACACGTATGCAAGATCTCTTGCGCACGGCATTTGGTGAGGATCGCGTCACTCCCAGCTTGCTTGGCCTACGAGATCGCCAGGCATCAGTCCGCATGATTATTGGTTGCGGGATCACCTGAAGTCACAAGTCAAATATCCTACGGCAAATTCTCATCATACCTGCTGATATGTTGTAGAGTGCTGTTCTTAAGATTGTTACTTTTATTATACGTATTGTTAATGAATGACAGCCGACATGTTCATGCTGTTTTTTTTTTTTTTTTTTTCAAATAAACTTTTCAGACAGCGGAGTTTATTTTTCCTGTCTCCCCCAATAAAATATTTCTTTCCACTTTTGATAGCAACATCACAGTTATCATAATCACTATTACATACTCTTTCGTAAGTTACCATGAAACTTGTGGGTTCGTAATTATTTTTTAAATTATTATTTGTTCTGCTGAAAGACGTACGGAAATATGTGACGTTGCATCTTTGACTACAGTAGCATTTTGATTGAAAAAAAGCAATTACTTACTGTTCCAACAAATCATAAGAAATCAGTTCCCTAGTACCTGACTACAAGCTTAAAATATTTTCTAACGTCTCCTAACAAGTGTTCTGCAATGCTCCTCTACGCAACAGACAACTTACCTCATCTTGCCGCTGCAACTGCGTGATCAGCAACATGCTAAAATATTTCAGAAGCAATACTGCGATCCATGCAGAGTGCAATGCATCGTCATAATAATTGCAGTAACTACTGCCATATATATATATATATATATATATATATATATATATATATATATATATATATATTAAAAACAAAGATTCCATGACTTACCAAACGGGAAATCGCTGGTAGATAGGCACAATAAAAAACACACAAACACACACACAAAATTTCGAGCATTCGCAACCCCCGGTTGCTTCGTCAGGAAAGAGGGAAGGAGAGGGAAAGATGGAAGGATGTGGCTTTTAAACCATTTTTGCGACCTTCACCTTGTATCTTACGTAATTAGAATAAAATAAGAGAAATAGTGGCGTGTACAGAAACAGATAAAGAGCCATTTTTATTATGATTTTTTTGTGGTACAAAATATCTTCCGCTGCACACTATACACAACCTTGCGGAGCATTTATTTGTAAGTACATATCTTGATTGTGTACGTGTTTGTCTGGCCAGATACTTCTAAATTATGCATTTAACGTAGTGAAATATGCAAATCTCGATCTGAACCATCCGTACCCCCCTCAGGGATTTTACGGACAGCTCCGGAAGAATACTGCATGTCGCTAGAAATTCACACAGTATATTTCTGAACGTGACGATCTTGCACTGCACCTCCAGAGGCAGTTAAGTGCAAGAACATTTCCTAAAAGGAATCGATCATGAAAGAAAATTAATATGATGCGGATATTACAGGTAAGAAATTAATTGTATTGCAACTAGTTTAAAGCACTGCACGTTCCGTCATCTTATGCTCGTGGTTGCGTGTAGGTAAATCGCCTATCAAAGCTAGACACTGTAACGTGGCTTCGTCAGAGTCAGTTAATGAGCAGCACTCAGTGGGGCTCCTTGGCTGTGCAGTCAACGTGTGGCCTTGGCCTGCCGACCCACTGCTGCTGCAGGCCTCTGCGCTAGGCGGCATGTGGTCATCAGAGTACCAACTCCGCGGCCGTTGGTGCCGGCTTACGAAGCCACAGCTGCCACCCCTCCGTCAAGCAACTTCTCAGTGATCCTCACAAAGCTAAGTGTACTTTGTTCAGGTCTTCCACCAAAGAAACTATACCGGGAATCGCATCAGTGTCCTACTTGCAGTACTTACTATCTCTGCCAGATCAGTCTCGCAAACTAATGTGATATCGTTTCTAACGTTTGAGTTATCGTTCGTCATAAATCAACCCTAGCAACATAACAATCAGTTTATCTACCGTATTTACTCGAATCTAAGCCGCACCTGAAAAATGAGACTCGAAATAAAGGAAAAAAAAAATTCCCGAATCTAAGCCGCACCTGAAATTTGAGACTCGAAATTCAAGGGGAGAGAAAAGTTTTAGGCCGCACCTCCAAATCGAAACAAAGTTGGTCCATTGTAATATGAGACACAATTTAGTTCGAATGAATGACGATACAGCTACAGTAGTTTGTTTCGAGTCGTCAGCTCAGCAGTTAATCTTTACCAGGTAGCCATTGCTATGCGTCAGGCGCTCCGTCAGTATTTATACGGGTACCCTTCCTTTTTCACGTGCTTCGTCTGGTTTGAATCGATTGCTTATTTTGCTTTGCTCTGATAAGTGCCGTTTTCTTTGTTATAGGTGTTTACGCCACTGTACGCTGAAAATGCATTACTGTACTGTGTCATGCACCGTTTGTCGCATTCTGATAGTGCGTGTTTACGGCCTGTCGCCGCTCGCGGCATAGCTTGCTTTTGTGCGCGCTACCGCCTCTTACAATTAAAAAAAAAAGAGAGGAATCGTCTCATTAGCGAAACAATGGCAAGAGACTGCTATTTGTTGTTATTTACACTGCTGCTTTCTTTGATAATGATCAACAAGAACCAAATAATAGACTGTGTATGATAGAGCATGTTCTGAACGAGAGTTAGGCGAAAATTTTTCTCCGTTTGAAAATCTTTGCGGCCGCTTCTTTAGTTCATCAAATTCTGCACAGAAATTAGTCATCTTAGATTTAAAAATCTATTCAGTTGCCGTGCTTCATTTCTGACTGTATCACTATTAGGCATAAAAATAATACGAATATAAACATGACACGATACGTATATTCTTCCGCGTTTGCTGTTGTCTCGCTCTAGTTTCGTAGTTTATTAGGCAGACAGGATTTAAATGAGATAGCAGCAAACACGAAAGAATACATGGCAAAATGTTTATATTCGTATTATTCTTATGGTGAAGAGAATACTGCATGTGATTCACATTTCATCAGGTTCCTATTAGCAACCGTCTCTTCTCACAGGTAGGAACAAATTCAGAACGTAGAGTTGGCCATATTGACAAACATCCCAAACAGTCTTGCCAGTCGGATTTTCGTAGTACATTGAAATTCTGCTACATTCGAAGATGAACAATACGGAATTTGTATTTACTTCGTTGGATAATGTATGAAAATGGTCGAAACTCGGGACGGAGAAAAAAAAACTCGTCTTCCACCTTTTTTTTAAAATTTATTTATTGACGCAGAGGTTTTGGCGCCAGTATTTATCTTTGTGTCTACAAAGGATGCTACATATATTCGACGGCAGAAGTTAGTTGTGGCGGCACCTACTAACATTTTTCAGAACTTCCGCTTGCTTTGCACTCGATTCTAAGCCGCAGGCGGTTTTTTGGATTACAAAGACGGGAAAAAAAAGTGCGGCTTAGATTCGAGTAAATACGGTACTTTTGGTCTTGTAGTTGTCACACCGTCTTCGCCGAGGCTTACCATTCAGGGTCCATGATTAGTTTTAACGCAGAGATGTACAGCGGTGAATCCGAACTCCAGCAACAAAATTTCAGAGGTTGTTCAGCGATACTTTCCGAGTGTTTTTGTGCAAGGGACCTTTCGTCTACGGCGACTCTTTACAGAGGCTTTCCTTCTGTAGCTTTTTATGAGTACCGCTCGCGGCGACTCTGTGAGTTCCTCAACTCACTCCCGGCCGATGACAGTGTTATCAAACCTTCCTCCCTTCCCCTGCGAGTACAGTAAAAGGACACTGGATGCAAAATAAAGGTCTTGTTTCTATTCCTATTACGGCACACACTCTCACAGAGTTACGAGGGAATCCTGTAAGCTTAAATATCACTGCAGGTGAAGGAGACCTATAGAATGCTCAGGATTCTGTTGCGTCCTGCGTACATTTTCCATTTGGCTGTCTTTCATCTTTGTACGTCTGATGGATCCCTATACGTAATTAGATTTCGTCATTTTGGCAGCCGCCGTAAATATCCGAAGGTCTTGGCTCAAAGGGTGGAGACGCGTCCTGCCAAATATGTTACGCCGCATGACAGCGTGGCGGCTTACGCGGCTCATTTCCCACGAGTTGATATTTCTGTAACGGTGTGAAAGACTCGCTGGCGCGCTGTCCAGACACGCGTCACGCTACACGGATCGCAGAAGCGCTTGATTAAACCTGAGGCATTATTCCCGCTTGACTGGGAAGTAGCTACGTAACGAAGAAAGCATTCAGATTGGTATACCCCATACTTCAAGGGCAACAAAGTTGACGCTTGAAATTTGATCACTGTTGAATTCTCATTTACATCAAGATAACAGTGACTTTTTCAGAGGCTCATTTCTAATTACCAGTTTGAAGTGAGACTTATTTAAAAACTTTGGTGCTTTTTCTGAGCCCTGTTGGATAATTACTAGTTCGAAGCTGAACGTATTCAACATTTTTTATATTTGTCCGCAACATGTACTGAAATACTGACGCAGAGTTCCTCTTCTTTGCCCAATGCAGTGTATCCAGTGCGTGTGTTAACACTTGTAGATTATTGCGATCAGTCCTCTTGAAGTCTACACAGTTTGTTGTCTGCATCTACATCTTACTCCTCACGGTGCAAGGCGTACTGAATTTCTGGTATGACTATGCCTCCCACCCCTCTCCCCACCCCACCCCCCCCCCCCCGCCCCCACACCTGTTCCATTCCCGAATGGTGCACATTGGGGATGTGAATTATTGTCGGTGAAGCTCTGTAAGTCCATTATTTTTTCGTTATGGTCATTTTGTGAGACGTACTGTACACTCGTTGGTACAACGGTGGCTCCTTTGGTCTGTTCGCGGAGGAAACCGAGTGGATACTATAATCATATATATTAGTTCACTTTGTTATCACGTAGATAAGAAGAATTACGTAATTTTGTAAATCAATTTCCAGAGGAATATCATGAGTTTTTACAACTGTCTCTGAACATTAACGTGTCACTGGATACAGACGAAACACGAGTCTCTCACACGCTGTCGGCTTGGTTGGTGATCGCGGAGAGGGCTGAGCGGTGCTGTGCTCGGTCGTTAAGCAGGAGAGCTGATGTGGCGCAGCGAGACGTCTGTGGGCGTGGCAGCGACCGTGTCGCTCATTCATCGATGCGGCTCGCAGTGACTTGTCTCTTCTAGTGGTTGCGTTATGAGGTACCAACCTTGTCTTGGCACCTCGCGCTTCAGACGACACCACAGAAGTAGTAAGTTCCCGCCTCCTCCTGGAACGCACTCCCTCGCAATTTCAGTAGTTAGTCTGTCAGCGATGGACGACATCTCTGTTCTAGTGTCTGCCTTTGAAATTTGATGAACATCCCCGTAACGCTCTCACGCCGACTAATCGATTCCGTGGCGAAGGCCACCGTTCAAAATGTTCAAATGTGTGTTAAATCTTATGGGACTTAACTGCTAAGGTCATCAGTCGCTAAGCTTACACACTACTTAACCTAAATTATCCTAAGGACAAACAGACACACCCATGCCCGAGGGAGGACTCGAACCTCCGCCGGGACCACCTGCACAGTCCATGACTGCAGCGCCCCAGACCGCTCTCCTAATCCCGCGCGGAAAGCCACCGTTCTTCATTGGATCTTCTCTAAATCTTCTTGTAATCCACCGTGATATCTTATAAGGGTCCCAGGCTCATGAATAATAATACTCCAGAATCGGACTTACAAATGTTTTGTAAACCACTTCTTTTGCTGATGAATCACATTTCCTTATTGTAAAATGTGAACTTTCACGGCTGCAAATGTCACAATCAATAAAATGCTTGGGGGCTATTATGCCTTGGTCGAATGGATTTCACCTTAAAACCCAATGTTTCCTTCCCATCTGCGGAGGACATTTTCAAGGGGGATCGAAACTTCTTTGAATGTCGGATCTATACCCTGGCTCGCAGCTGACTACAGCAAAATTTTGCTTCCGCGCAGTGGCGTGACGTCACATGTTTTGAATGTCCGAGCGCATTTGGCCATTGTCGACTGCCGTCGTCCGCTGTTGCTGTCACCCCATGGTGGAACACTGGTACACATCTTCTGCAGCACCGGAATCGAGGTGTCGTTCAGTTTCCCGCCCTCCTCCTTTCCACTGAAGTTACGGACCGTTACCTACAGCGAGATTCGAACCATCACCCACCACAAAAGCGAGACATCATAAGAACGTTGGCGGATAGAACAAGAAAGATCTTCGAACCAGAGCTGCTTGATGCACACTTAAAACGTCTGGCCAATGTATTGCTCAAAAATGGTTATTCGTTCGCTGAGGTGAAAAGAGCGTCAAGAACATCGCGGAGAAGTCATAGCGATGCTCAAGCGCCGGTGAGATCGAAAATTTTTCTGCCTTTCATTAAGGACGTCACTGACCGCATAGCGAAAACCTTGAAAAAGTGGAACATCGCGGTCATCTACAAACCCGCCCAGAAGATACAAGATCACTTAAAATCGGCCAAGGATGCTCGCCAATCGCTGGAAAAAAGCATGTGTAGCACAAAAGGAACAGTCAAAAAACGTCTAGAAGAGAGCAAGGGGAATTGCCAGAAGAGGGGAGACTGACAGATCAACTGCTGCGGAACATGCTTTGCAGAGGAGACCACCATATTCATTCTGATGGGACTCAAGTACTGGCAGCCACAAGCGGATACCACGGAAGGTTATACAGACAGGCCATAGAGATTTGCGTATTTTATGAGTAATACGGTACACTGATTTACGTTCAGTGTAACCTGCCCGTTCCTGGAATTTCAGTAGGAAGGAGGAGGGCCTGAAATTGAATGACATCAGGATTCTGGTGCTGAAGAATATGTGTACCAGCTGCCCGCCAAGGGGCGATAACAACAGCAGACGACGGCAGTCGACAACGGCCAACTGCGCTCGGACATTCGAAACATATGACGGACGTCACGCTACTGCGCAGAAGCACGCGGGAGCGCGATTTCGCTGTAGTCCAAAGACCTTGTAAAAAATAACTAGACTCACTGATGGCGCTGCAGTCGCGGGATAATTTGAACCTTCGGCTGGACGCCATTATAGTGGTTGTAGTCTGATGTGTTGTGTAGTATTGTTGTTTATGAAGACCCTGATTCAACGTTGTATATTTGTTGGGGCATACATACAGTATTTGTTACTCGTAATTCTACTGTCTGTACATTCCAGTCAAAAGTACAATGGTGAAGAGTTGTACAGCGATTAATTGTACAAATAAATTCGAGAAAGGAACGAATATTACATTTCACAGGTATGTGAATATTTTAAGTTGTTTTTTTATGTCAGTGCGCTTGCTTAATAAATGTTTTTGTAACACGGTATTAGCATAATGTCTGTGCATCTATTTGCAGGTTTCCTTTCTCAAAACCACAGCTGTTACAAAAATGGTTACACGCTGTCAGGAAGCAAGATTTCCGACCGACAGAATACCATTTTACATGTTCTGATCATTTTGAAGAAAGGTGGCTTATCGGTAGTGTTTTCATGGTCTAGGTTAGGTTGAAACTTGATAATCTGGTCGTGAGTTGCCAAAGGACTATGCCATATATAACGCACTTCTCGTCATAAAATCTAAAGCAAGGTAGAGTCAGAAAATATCTATTAATATAGTGGGCAAATCTTCGAGTATTTTGATGCATTTTGCGTACATCTATCGTAAATGAACTACGAAAAATGCTAGGGGTCCAGTACATAACTTTTAGCTACGGCAGATTCCATGTAGTACGTAAGATAAATTCATAAACAGTGACTAGTTGCTGTTTGTTCATAAATTAAAAAGTATATTGTAGTAACGTATTTAAATGAGGCATTATGTTTGCGACGTAACTCAAGGGAAGGCATTTTATAACCAAAATCGATGTATAAACATTCGAACTCCGCGCGTCAGTTTACCACTCTAATGGCCTCCGCCCAGCTATTCAATTTGTCCGCTCTTCACAGTCGACCGACCACTCGTGCGGTTGTGGGGGCCTGCTGTAGTCAGTAGCGATCCTGGGTGTCAATCGGACATTCAAAGAAGCTACGATGCCCCTTGAAAAGGTGCTCCGCAGATACTGATGAAACGTTGGGTTTTATGGTGAAATCCATTCGACCAAGACATAAAAGCACGGAACATTTTATTAATTGTGTCACATTTTCATAACATTCTTCCTGTTGTATCCTGCCTAGTCGTCGAATATGGGGTATCTAGGAAACCCGCTTCCTCGGATCGCTAGACAACAATTCAAGCAAATCATATTACTGAATTTTATTTACAATGACAATGCCTAACTTTGAGAAATTTACAATGATGTTTCGCAAGCGAAGGGCGACATGCAACATTAGCGATCTCTTTAGTATATGCAATTCGTAATACAAGAGGAGTAATATAGCTCCTAAGTCGCTGCTATACAGGCGGCTATTCTTGATTCCGGACTGGGTAGTCTGTCCGAGTGCAACTGGCTGACGTCTTCTTTACAGCCCTCTCTCCTCTATCGTTCCCAACAGGCGGGCCGGCGCTTCACTTCACTCCGGAACACTGCCAATAAATCTCAGCCTGGCATCTACTTTGTCTACAATTTGTTTTTGTGGTCATTCCACTCTAGGTCGTTCCGGATGGTCATTTTCAGGTATTGGACGGCAGTTACTGTTTCGATTGATTTGTCGCCTATTGTGTAATCGAACAGCAGTGGATTTCTTCGCCTATCTGTGAGTAATACGGTACACTGATTTACGTTCAGTGTCACCTGCCCGTTCCTGCAGCAGCCACCGATCTTCTTCACGTCTTGCTGCAACTCGCTACAGTCTTCTGGTGTTGCTAACTTCATACAGACAACCGCATCGTCTGCGAACTTCCTCGTGACGCTTCCGACGGTGCCCATTGTGTCACTAGTGTCTAACGTAAACCGTAACTGCCTTTGGGGAACTCTTGAAATTACCTTTGCATCTGTAGTTTTCTTCCGCTAAAAATGGCGCGTTGAATTGTATCTCCTAGGAAGCCCGAATCTAGTCACAAATCTTGTCCGATAATCGGTAAGCCCGTATTTTGCTCAGTAAACAACGATGCTGTGCTGTTCCAGATGCCTTCTTCAATTTCAGTTGTAATGAATTGACAAGAAAGGGAGACAGGGGGTTAACCGCTCCTCGACGACAAGGTCGTTACAGACAGAGCTCAAGCTCGGATTGGGAAAGCAGACGGACTGTGACCTTTTACAAAGGAATGGTTCAATGGCTCTGAGCACTATGGGACTTAACATCTGTGGTCATCAGTCCCCTAGAACATAGAACTACTTAAACCTAACTAACCTAAGGACATCACACACATCCATGCCCGAGGCAGGATTCGAACCTGCGACCGTAGCAGTCGCGCGGTTCCGGACTGCGCGCCTAGAACCGCTAGACCACCGCGGCCGGCTTTTACAAAGGAATAACCCCGTCATTCGCCTTAACGGATTTAGGGAAACCACGATAAACCTAAACCTGGACGTAAACGTGGTCTTCCTCCGCCGTTCTCACTGTCCATCAAATTCTTCAGGGCACTTGACGGCATTGTAAATATGTTACCTCAGGGTATTTTGCTTACTTGAGGAAAGCCATCTGCAACAGTGCCCAAACCGTTCAAGGAATTTGACGTATTGACAGATAACCTGCCGACTTTTATGGACTAAATCTGCATGTCTGGATGAGGAACTGAGCACTTACCCTTGCGGATGATTATGTAGTGTACTCCATCCCGCTCGGTGATAGGAAAGTACAACATGGAACCTGGTGTAGGCACGCATTGCTGCTCTCGAATACCGTTAGCTGCGACACTCGAATCACATCTATCATGCCACAGGCCTCTGTTCGTGAGATACCGACAGACCAAAGAAGGTGCACAGACACATGGGGTTGGATTGGGTTGTTTGGGGGGAAGAGACCAAACAGCGAGGTCATCGGTGTCATTGAATTAGGGAAGAACGGGGAAGGAAGTCGACCATGCCCTTTAAAAGGAACCATCCCGGCATTTGCCTGGAGAGATTTAGGGAAATCACGGAAAACCTAAATCAGGATGGCCCGACGCGGGATTGAACCGTCGTCCTCCCGAATGCGAGTCCAGTGTGCTAACCACTGCGCCACCTCGCTCGGTCACAGACACATGAAAACACCAAAAACACAACACATTACCGTGCCTAATAAGATGTAGGAAACAGCTTCCAGTCGTCTCGGAATGGATAAACACAGGTCCTGTATGGTTTTCAGGGGAATCTTACCATTCTTCCTGCAAAACAGTGGCACCTTCAGGTAATTATAATGGAGCTGGAGAGCGATCACACACTCTTCTCGCCAAAGTAGACCACATACGCTCAATAATATTCAGATACGTTGACTTTAGTGGCCAAGGGAGATGTGACAATTGATCCTCGTGCTCACAAAACCAGTCATGGACGACAGGAGCTGTGTGGACAGGGGCCCTGTCGTCTTGGAACACAGCGTCACCATCTGTGAGCAAACAACGTACCATGACGTGGACTGGTCAGCCAGAATGGTCACACAATCCTTGGTAGTAGTGCGACCTTGCAAACCAGGGGACCTGTGGAACACCATCACATGACTGCCCAATTTATCACGGAACCACTGCCATGTTTCACTCTTGGGACTCGGCCATAAGGTGGAAACAGTTTGAAACAAAACTCGTTCATCATAGAATCAAGGCTTTCGCTACCAGGTAACATAGATGCTGGTAAACCTTTCGGGATGTAGGTCGTACTTTGACCACGCACCCTTTGCCATAGTACTTATGTCGCTCTCGGACATCCGACCGGTCAGTCGGCAAGACTCAGCGGAAGAGCCCCTCTGAGGATGTCCAGCGCAGTCCTGGACGAAACGTCAGGAGCAGAAGAGTTTCTTGGACCAGCACGACCTTACATCCCGAAAGGTTTACCAGCATCTGAGAGTCATCCGACCAAATAACTTTCTTCCATTGTTCCACAGTCCACGTTTTATTGCTTCGGCACCACAGCTTCATGTTACAGGCATTTTCATCACTGATGTGCAGGTTAAGAATTTCAGCCCTTAAATTTCCCCTTATGGAATTCCGTTCGTGTTGTTTTGGTGCTGACAGGGTTCGCGAGAGCAACATTCAGTTCTGCAGTGCCTTCTGCAGCTGTGGCCCTTTTGTTATTCGTCACAATCATTTTCGATGACAGTCTGTCACGATCACCCAACACACATTTTCATCAGCGTCGTGACTTAGTGGATGATGTTTTCCCGCTCTCCGTGTGCGCGATGTAAACCTTCGGTGCGGTGCCTCTTGAAGCACCGAACATTTCGGCTTCCTTGGTTAGGGAAGCACCCACAACACGAGAACCAAAGACTTACCCGTGTCTCCGAAGTACTGCGCTCAGAACTATACAGAACACTGTTATGACCACGACTGGATCTTGCAACGTATTGAGGACATTTCACAGGTGGTCAAATACAACAGTGCAATCTGTTTTTGTCCACCCCCTCGTAATAAAGAGATTGATGCACAGTCTCTGAGCAGAACTGTACACCATCAACTCTGAACCAACTTTCTTCCGTAGGTGAGGTAGTTAAAGCACGCCTGTTCGGTGTCGCTCTGCTCGGTAGTAGCCAGTTCGAATCAAGATAGTGAAACAAATTTCTTTCTACCCAGGGCAAATTGGTTTAACACACAAACTCTCACACTTCACAGCTATAAGATCCTGTTGTGTGTGATGGTGGAAAGCCTTTCCGACATCACTCGGGCATCTCGTAGCCAACAATGCTATACCACTTTAATTAACTTGACGTATTTTCCCTTTGCCGGCCAAATATCAGTGTGGATAATTTCGGACACCACCGAAAGTGAAACAGGCCGCTCCGTGTCCACACCATCACACTAGCACGCGTTGGCGACCTCTTTTCGGTTGACGGCTTTGACGGATACACAACGACTGCTTGAAGTACTAGAGTTCTGTCTGTTGTAACAGTAGTTCAGATCCCCGTTCTGCAGTCGTGATCTAGTGTCTGTTCTTTCCGTGCGCAGCACAAATGACTTCGCTCTATTGCTGCGATTATTCCGCTAACGAGACTGACGTTAGTTCGTTACTGCTGTCCTCTACGACTTAAATACCAACTATGCCTTAATTTTCTAATCCCACATCATCCATAATCTTAAAATCAGGTAAAATGTCGTATCAAAACACCTTCAACCCTCTAAATTGCCAGTTCTCATTTTATTTGAGCAACCAGTTTCAGCGCTGCATTGCGCCATCTTCAGGCCCCTGGAATCTGCTGGACTGTCCCTTAACCAGGTAGACTTAAGTCCATCTTTAAACAGATGCCGTAATGTACCGCTGGAAGTGGTTGCTCAAATAAAATAAGAACTGAAAATTTAGACGGCTGAACGTGATTTGACTCGACATTTTTTACTGAACAGCCGAGGTCCCCCAACGATGGACTAACAGAGCCTTAAAATCTGGTGACCGAATGTTACAGACATTGTCCTACTAGTAATACCGTTTGAGTTCTGTTACTTCCATATATAGCCGGCCGAGGTGGCCGAGCGGTTCTAGGCGATACAGTCTGGAACCGGGCGACCGCTAAAGTCGCAGGTTCGAATCCTGCCTCGGGCATGGATGTGTGTGATGTCCTTAGGTTAGTTAGGTTTAAGTACTTCTAAGTTCTAGGGGACTGATGACAGAAGTCGTATAGTGCTCAGAGCCATTTGAACCATTTTGAACTTCCATATATGATCCATACGAGTATTCAGCGGAACATACATTTTCGTGCAATTTCGTTGCAGATATAAGGGTCACTTTAAGGATTATTCCTTAACAAGAACAGAAAGTAATTTCTTTCGGGTGTCTTATTATAAATAGTTATACATAATGTTTCCGCATCAACAAAATGTTGACTTCCTAATGTGCTATCCCTTATGAAACATAATAGAGAGAAAATGTAACACGGCACATCGTATGTTGATAACACATACGGACCTGACGGACGGGTTGTCTAACTTCCCAAGATGATAGTGTGTTATTGGCGAATGCATCTCGAAGGCAACTCCAGAGTTGATGTTTCTTTTTCATTTTTTTAGTTTCTTTCATTCTTCTCATACTTTAATTGGTTTGTACCTGACAACAGGATCCTAAGTATTGGAGGACGTCGGCAATTAGATCAGTGAGTACGCCGTGACACTTCGGAGGACAAAGACGTGCCGCTGCTTGTTTTCGCTAAGGCTTTCCAAGAGGGAAAAGACCAAGACATTCTTCGTTGTCATATGCTGAAGAGAAAGTTATAACTTTCTTGCGACATTCGTGGCATGTTTCATCTCAAGTAAAGCAGTTAAATGTTTACACTTTTCCACCTCCTACGTTAAAATCTATTTAAAATAGTGTCTAACACTTGTCCATAATTTTAAAAAATGTTCTATATCTGTTTAGCGATGTGAAAGCGAGTGAGTCTAGAGTATAACGCGACGTCATATAGCCCAAGACACAACTGTTTTAAAAACATTTTTGCGGCGTGGCGGGGTTTAATTGTGGCGTATTGTTTGATCATTGTCTCTCGTCGTACTGTGCACTGCACAAGTTCCACTTACCTCAGTAAGGCATCTGATCCCCAGCCCTTTCCTCTGCATACGTAGATACTGCTCAGACGGCGTTAAAAGCAGCGTTGAAGAAAAACACCGTCAATACTTACATTTGCAAAGTCCGCATGAACTCTGGTAGCAAGCTATCCTGTAATATCTTATAACAATTTTCGGGCGGAGGGCGATTGCTTCATCTCTTTAGAAAAATGTCAAAATTCAGCACGAGTTCTTTTATTTCTTTAGGTTCAAAATTAAACACTTGGCATCAGCCCTTATTAAATTAACGAATAATATTCCTCAGCTCACAGTTCATACAACCCCACTACACACACAAGGCAGCCAGGAATGTACTTAAATCCGACCCGAATTGTTACGCGATTTACAGTCATTACTGTGCTACAATATACGAGTTTCACATTCGGTCCTTTTTCAGTGGATTTCTAATAAAGAAAACTGCTCATCAACTATTCCATAAACGGGTATAAAACATGCCACGCGGAATTTTACAAAGACCGAAAGTTCACACGCGTTTATCTCTCTAACAAATCACTTCACCAAGCTCAAATTTCCACAATCTGTCCGTAAATGTAACTGCTTTCAACGCAATACAATCTGGACGCGAGAAACCAGTAACTTCTTCATTTTACTCATAACATAGATGGACACGTCAAACATGAACTGTCGTCCGATAGTTAGCCAGCGACTCTTGAATGCAGCTCCTTCCACAGCCTATATCTAACTGGCAGTGCGCGGGAAATGCTTAACTCTGACTGGTTGTTCAAAATGACCAGCCAATCAAAACAATCCTTCGAGCTCTTTTTCGCGTTAAAACTGTCTTACGCCAATCAGCATTCACATATGCATTTACGTCACTTCATCATGCAAATATTAATGAAACGTTTAACAAAACCAAACGAAAAAAAAAACTAATTTTGAAATAACTTTAGGAAACTATTACTCTGCAAACAGCTGTTCTGGCTGCCTTCTTACAAAGCACGTCATCAGCACGGTGGGGAAATTACATTCTTGTTCATTGCAACTTGTTTGCTTAACACTTCCCCATGACTTAATTACGTAATGTTTAACATGAGATAATACTAAATTTTTTCGTATGTCCCACATACACACTCTCGCTCATTCTCATTTACTCACACAACAACACAGTAAAAAAATACTGATCTTTTCCGAATTTTATATTACGAACATGAAAAATAGTTAACGTTTTTAATTATGATAATTCAAACAAATTGACCTAACATTTTGTGAACTTCAGTAATGATTCCAAATGATACTAAAAGACAGACTGTTATGAATCCTAACTGACGTTAATCTTACAACTGTCGGTTTGGGGTGTTTTAGGTAATTTTCTCTAACTCTGAAATATGCCAGCTAGAAAGCTGAGATTTTTACAGAATCTTCTTTTTAATAACAAAGGGGAGTATATTGGCTTTTAACTAAATTTAATAATATTTAATATAGTTTATTTAGATTCCTAGGGAGTTGAATATTCTGTCGCTCGAATTGACACAGGTACTGCTTCCCACGGCTAGGCTAGCGACAGGCGCGAATGAGTCACGCTAAGATACAAGCGGCTGTTTCTATCACCGCCAGCGGCACCAAAGTTACGAGCCTTACTGCAAAGTAGTGCAGTAAATGCTATTGCGTATTGACTCGGGACATTACAATTTGAAAGTCTGCCAGGCGACAACATACAGTCCAATCTAGCTGCAGAACAATAACGATTTTAGAAGCTTCGTGATGGTTATACATAAAAATGTCACACTACTTTGGGTCTTTGATTGTCGAAATGAAACTTACGGCTTGTTTGTTTTACCTCAGTGTTCAGCGCATTTCCTCAAAAAGTGTTACAGTAATATAAAAAAAAATCGGCGGGAGCAATGCTTGTGTAAAGATGCACGGCTTCATTGCAAAGAGTTTCGCAACTGACGTAAGGAAAGGTAGAGTACTGTGAACACTTAATTGCTTTACTCCCGACGAAACGTGCCACTGCCACGAACATCGCAAATAAGTAATAGCTTTCTCTTTACCAGACGAGTAGGACGAATGTTGTTGTGTCTAGACAAGACAGCCTAGACACAATAAAGAGAGGAAGCCGAAAGGCATGCGCTTAAACTCACGCTGGCTGGCGTGAGGTCTGAAACAGGATACGTAATGAATGCTATAAAGAAAAGTACGTAGCTTCTGGAATACTTAACTTTAATCCACATTTGTAGAACATCGCTCTTGATGATACATTAATAGAATCTCAATATCAATTGAATTCGGCGCCTTGCTAGGTCGTAGCAAATGTAGCTGAAGGCTATGCTAACTATCGTCTCGGCAAATGAGAGCGTATTTGGCAGTGAACCGTTCCTTGCAAAGTCGGCTGTACAACTGGGGCGAGTGCTAGGACGTCTCTCTAGACCTGCCGTTTGGTGGCGCTCGGTCTGCAATTACTGACAGTGGCGACACGCGGGTCCGACGTATACTAATGGACCGCGGCCGATTTAAAGGCTACCACCTAGCAAGTGTGGTGTCTGGCGGTGACACCACAAATGTATTTCTTTTTTCGCTCTTGGCAAGTCTCAGCAAAAACAAACTGCACACAGTGTGTCTTTGTCCTCCAAGTTGTCCACCTCTAACGAACTTCGGTACTCTGCAGGCGACAATTCGGTTCTTTGTAATGCCACATTCTTGTTTTATCTTTCAAGTTCTGTGTGTATGGCAAAAGTTTTGTACTGCTTTTCATTGCTGTAACGTATCCGCCAACATGATTCCAACATTGCATTCCAACTGTTGATTATGTTGTGAGCTTTTCTTCACACATCGTATTTCTGTTTCCGGGAGCATTACAGTACACTGACAGTCTTTACTATGAAAATTATGCTGATGTTCCAACATTAATATTCTGCGAGAGCTGCAACGAGGCGCTTCAGTCCGGAACAGCGCGACCGCTACGGCCGTGTGTGACGTCCTTAGGTTAGTTAGGTTTAAGCAGTTCTAAGTTCTAGGGGACGGATGATCTCAGTCCCATAGTGCTTAGAGTCATTTGAACCATTTTTTACAACGAGGAAAGAATGAAGGGAAACACATTACAAATAACAACAACAATAATAATAATAAATGCACATAATAACGAGCGTCTCAGAGCTTGAATATATGTTGTTTTAATTAAAGATGTAGAATAACGTGCAATGAAAAAGCAAAACCATTTATCATTTGGTTTTGTTGCTCTTGCATCGGCCGTGTTTGCAAATATTACTTAAAACACTTTTTTTGCCATATAGATTCAGATACTCAATGTTCCAGCACCTTTGCGCTATCTTCAGTGGGTCTTCTTTATTTAAATCTTAATTTATTTTAGGTCAAAGTATTATGCAGTACGCTTTGTACGTTATCGTGCACTTGTAGCTTGTCATCTGGAAGCTGCGCTCTCGCAAATCAGTTTTCATCTACATTTACATGAATTGTTGTCAAGTTCACACAAACGATACACATACTCTCTAAGGCAAAATAAAAAAAGAAAAAGAAAGAATCATCCCCGTGGGACGGAAATCTGTAGATGTGATGTGCATGTACTGACAAACAAATTATTACAATTTCAGAAAAAAAGTGTAGTTTATTCGGGGGGCAGAGCTTGACAAATTGAGCAAGTCAGTAACCCCCTCTAGTCCTTAAGTAAGCAGTTATCCAGCTTGGCACTGATTGCCACTGTTGTTGGATGCCCTCCTGAGGGATATCGCGCCAAATTCTGTCCAATTGGCGCGTTAGATCGTCAAAATGCCGAGTTGGTTAGAGGGACCTGCCCACTGTGCACGAAAGTTCTCAATTTAGGAGAAATACGGCGACATTGCTGACGAAGATATGGTTTGGCAAGCACGACGAGAGGCAGTAGAAAGTATCGCAATGTGCGAGCGAGCATTGTCTTGCTGAAACGTACGCCCAGGATGGCTTGCTGCGAAGGGCAACAAACTGGGCGTCGACCATCGTCGGCGCATCACTGAGCTGTAAGGGTGCAGCGGGTGACAACCAAAGGGGTCCTGCTGTGAAAACAAACGGCACCCCAGACCATCACTCCCGGCTGTCGGACTACATCCATACTCCGCAAGCCATCTGACGGTGTGTGGCAGAGGGTACTTTGAGTACCTCTATCGGTTCTTCCTTCTATTCCAGTCTCGTATTGTTCGTGGAAAGAAAGGTTGTCGGTATGCCTCTGTGTGGGCTCTAATCTCTCTGATTTTATCCTCATGGTCTCTTCGCGAGATATACGTAGGAGGGAGCAATATACTGCTTGCCTCCTCGGTGAAGGTATGTCCCTGAAACTTCAACACAAGCCCGTACCGAGCTACTGAGCGTCTCTCCTGCAGTCTTCCACTGGAGTTTATCTATCATCTCTGTAACGCTTTCGCGATTACTAAATGACCCTGTAAAGAAGCCCTCTGCTCTCCGTTGGATCTTCTCTATCTCCTCTATCAACCCTATCTGGTATGGAACAGTATTCAAGCAGTGGGCGAACAAGTGTACTGTAACGTACTTCCTTTGTTTTCGGACTGCATTTCCTTAGGATTCTTCCAATGAATCTCAATCTGGCACCTGCTTTACCGACGATCAACTTTATATGATCATTCCATTTTAAATCACTCCTAATGCCTACTCCCAGATAATTTATGGAATTACCTGCTTCCAGTTGCTGACCTGCTATATTGTAGCTAAATGATAAAAGATCTTTCTTCTTATGTATTCGCTGCACATTACACATGTCTACACTGAGATTCAATTGCCATTCCCTGCACCATGCTTCAATTCGTTGCAGATCCTCCTGCATTTCAGTACAATTTTCCATTGTTACAACCTCTCGATATACTACAGCATCATCCGCAAAAAGCCTCAGTGAACTTCCGATGTTATCCACAAGGTCATTTATGTATATTGTGGATAGCAACGGTCCTACGACACTCCCCTGCGGCACACCTGAAATCACTCTTACTTCGGAAGACTTCTCTCCATTGAGAATGACATGCTGCGTTCTGTTATCTAGGAACTCTTCAATCCAATCACACAATTGGTCTCATAGTCCATATGCTCTTACTCTGTTCATTAAACGACTGTGTGGAACTGTATCGAACGCCTTGCTGTTGTCAAGAAACACGGCATCTACCTGGCAACCCGTGTCTATGGTCCTCTGAGGCTCGTGGCCGAATAGCGCTAGCTGGGTTTCACACGATCGTCTTTTTCGAAGCCCATGCTAATTCCTACAGAGTAGATTTCTAGTCTCCATAAAAGTCATTATGCTCGAACATAATACGTTTTCCAAATTCTACAACCCATCGACGCTAGAGATATACGTCTATAGTTCTGCACATCTGTTCGACGTCCCTTCTTGAAAACGGGGATGACCTTTGCCCTTTTTCCAATCCTTTGGAACGCTACGCTCTTCTAGAGACCTACGGTACACAGCTGCAAGAAGGGGACAAGTTCCTTCGCGTACTCTGTAAAATCGAACTGGTATCCCATCAGGTCCATCGGCCTTTCCTCTTTTGAGCGATTTTAATTGTTTTTCTATCCCTCTGTCATATATTTCGATATCTACCATTTTGTTATCTGTGCGACAGTCTATAGAAGGAACTACAGTGCAGTCTTCGTCTGTGAAACAGCTTTGGAAAAAGACATTTAGTATTTCAGCCTTTAGTCTGTGATCCTCTACCATTTTGGTCACAGAGTGTCTGGATATTTTGTTTTGATCCACCTACCGCTTTGACATAAGACCAAAATTTCTTAGGATATTCTGCCAAGTCAGTACATAGAGCTTTACTTTCGAATTCATTGAACGCCTCTCGCAAAGCCCTCCTCACACTACATTTCGCTTCCCGTAATTTTTGTTTGTCTGCAGTCCAGGACGTCTCCAGACTCACCTTCGCTGGTCATCGGACTCAATTCCAAGTATCACAGAAGACAATTCTACTCCAGTCAGTGAGATTCCCTGCGATCTGCTATGCAACCTAATGTTGCAAACGGCAACTATTAGAAGCGTAAACACTCAACTCGTCTACGCTGTTTAGAATAAATTGAAATAAACACAGCGACAAAGAAACGAAGTGTTCAACGCCCTTACTTACAATTGGGCTTGCACCTACATCTACATCTACATGGATACTCTGCAAATCACATTCAAGGGCCTGGCAGAGGGTTCATCGAACCACCTTCACAATTCTGTATTATTCCAATCTCGTATAGCGCACGGAAAGAATGAACACCTATATCTTTCCGTACGAGCTCTGATTTCCCTTATTTTATCGTGGTGATCGTTCCGCCCTATGTAGATCGGTGTCAACAAAATATTTTCGCATTCGGAGGAGAAAGTTGGTGATTGGAATTTCGTGAGAAGATTCCGTCGCAACGAAAAACGCCTTTCTTTTAATGATTTCCAGCCCAAATCCTGTATCATTTCTGTGACGCTCTCTCCCATATTCCGCGATAAGACAAAACGTGCTGTCTTTCTTTGAACTTTTTCGATGTACCCCGTCAGTCCAATCTGGTAAGGATCCCACAGCGCGCAGCAGTATTCTAAAAGAGGACGGACAAGCGTAGTGTAGGCAGTCTCCTTAGTAGATCTGTTACATTTTGTAAGTGTCGCCGCGCGGGATTAGCAGTGCGGTCTTAGGCGCTGCAGTCATGGACTGTGCGGCTGGTCCTGGCGGCGGTTCGAGTCCTCCCTTGGGCATGGGTGTGTGTGTTTGTCCTTAGGATAATTTAGGTTAAGTAGTGTGTAAGCTTAGGGACTGATGACCTTAGCAGTTAAGTCCCATAAGATTTCACACACATTTCTAAGTGTCCTGCCAATAAACGCAGTCTTTGGTTAGCCTTCCCCACTACATTTTCTGTGTGTTCCTTCCAATTTAAGTTGTTCGTAATTGTAATACCTAGGTATTTAGTTGAATTTACGGCTTTTAGATTAGACTGATTTATCGTGTAACCGAAGTTTAACGAGTTCCTTTTAGCACTCATGTGGATGACCTCACACTTTCCGTTATTTAGGGTCAACTGCCACTTTTCGCACCATTCAGATATCTTTTCTAAATCGTTTTGCAGTTTGTTTTGATCTTCTGATGACTTTATTAGTCGATAAACGACAGCGTTATCAGCAAAGAACCGAAGATGGCTGCTCAGATTGTCTCCAAAATCGTTTATATAGATAAGGAACAGCAAAGGGCCTATAACACTACCTTGGGGATCGTCTGAAATCACTTCTGTTTTACTCGATGACTTTCCGTCAATTTCTATGAACTGTGACCTCTCTGACAGGAAATCACAAATCCAGTCACAAAACTGAGACGCTATGCCATAAGCACGCAATTTCACTACGAGCTGCTTACGTGGTATAATGTCAAATGCCTTCCGGAAAACCAGGAATCGATCTGAAATCCCTCGTCAAAAGCACTTAACACTTCATGTGAATAAAGAGCTAGTTGTGTTTCACAGGAACGATGTTTTCTAAACCCATGTTGAATGTGTGTCAATAGACCGTTTTCTTCGAGGTAATTCATAATGCTCGAACACAATATATGTTCTAAAATCCTGCTGCATATCGACGTTAACTATATGGGCCTGTAATGTAGTGGATTACTCCTACTACCTTTCTTGAATAATAAACGGTTCAGCAATCAAAACGGTTTTCTCGGTTCCCGTTTGCGGCTCCGCGGTGTCTACCTCGTCACGGAAGCAGGTGAAACGTTCCCGCCGCGGTGGTTGGCCCTCCGGTCCTCACGCCCCCGGCGACCTCTCGTTTTTCGCCGCTGTCTGTCGTTAATTGCATTACGGCGGCCACAGCCAGCGTGCGACGACCGCGCTGCTCGCCAATTGGGCCAATTGCCGAGCCGCCCAGTGGGAACCGCTGCCGTGATTGGTCGCCCGATCGGCAGCGAAGCGAGCCCCCGTCCACCTGGCGGGCGATCAAACGCCTGCTGTTTGCGCCTCGCTTGCCGTCATTCTGACGTCATTCCGTGCCGCTTCCGCGGACGAAGTCGCACCTTGCGATGGCTTAGGCCGGTATTACACTAGCAAATTTCTTTGTCAAAGATTTGATCAAAGATGTGATCAAATATTCCGTTAAATATATTAGACAAAGATCTTTGACGTAGCGCTAGAAGGGGTATTACACTGTCATCATATTTTTCGTCACAGTTCAAGATGGCTGACAACAACTTATTAACCGCAGCAGTTGCATGTACCACAATTTCACTGTGTGCATATGCGGAAGAGAAGCGGGGGAAAAAAAGGAAACAAACCTGGGTGAAGCCGTGGGTTTTACGACGACACGATAAAAGCATTCAATAAAACTTGTTACGTGAGCTTGTAGTAGAGGACGTCAAGTCGTACATCAATTACTTAACAATGGATGAGCATACGATTCTGTATGTGCTCAATGAAGTGTATCCTCATATCACAAAGCACAATATTCACTTAAGAACTGCTACCTCTGCAGAAGACAGGCTCACTGTAACACTCCGATTCCTTGCTATAGGAAAGGGTTGGGTTAGGTTAGGTTAGGTAAGGTCGCCAACCTTCGTAATCTATTTTTGTATTCAGCGTGCCTCACGTTGTAAAGCGCCTCATCAGCTTCATACATCTATATTAATTTTGTAGTTGTCGGCACACACCAATTGTATTTACCCGCAATGTTTTTAAAAACACAGAATGCAGCGATGCTAGCGCTCCATGTGGTAACATGTCACATTGCAGTGAACAGAAGACAAGCGACTTCTTTGATCAAATCTACAGCGAGGCCCTAGATTTGATCAAATACTGGACGACATTTGACAAAGTTCCCTATTACACCATCAAATATGTTTGACAAAGATATCGGACAAAGATATTTGACAAAGAAATTTGATAGTGTAATACCGGCCTTACGGATTCTTAAGTGGGCGTGACAGGTTACATTTCCTGATAGCTGAAGAAGCATTCTGCAAAGCGCTGATGTGAACAAATACAGAAGACATTGTTGTTCCCTGTCCACTCTTCAGACTGTACGCCACAGATCTAAATTAAAACTCAGTTTTCTCTATATTATATTCATCCGTAGAGATTTATCCAATAGGAGTAAGTTTCTAAAATTGCCATTCTTTATGAAATTAAGTAAGTGAGATTGGAACGAACTTGAGTCTCAAGAATTAATGCTATTCTTTAATATTATTACTATGACTGTGAATTCGACGTTTTGCTTTAGTGAACGGAAATAACATAAGTGAAGACGTAATTCATTTGAAATGAAATTACATCCTCCTTACGATTAAAGCGAAGGTATCTAACGAGTTATCCACTCACTCCGCCTTCAGGCCACGTGTGGCCTACCGGGACCATCCGACCGCCGTGTCATCCTCAGAGGAGGATGTGGACAGGAGGGGCGTGGGGTCAGCACACCGCTCTCCCGGTCGTTATGATGGTATTCTTAACCGAAGCCGCTACTACTCGGTCGAGTAGCTACTCAATTGGCATCACGAGGCTGAGTGCACGCCGAAAAATGGCATCAGCGCATGGCGGCTGGATGGTCACCCATCTAAATGCCGGCCACCCCCAACAGCGCATAACTTCCGTGATCTCCGTGTATCCACTGCGGCAAGGCCGTTGCCAACGAGTTATCCACAAAAAATAATTTTATTTGTACAGCAATACGGTTAGGCGCTGTCATCTTCAGTGCAATGAACGGTTCGATGCAGTTCTCCACACCTGTCAATACTATACAAACGTATTCTTCTCCGCATAATTACAGCAGCTTACATCAGTTTGATTTGTTTACTACATTCAAGCCTTACTCTCCCTCTGCAAGTTTCACCCCCACCCTTCCGTACATCATGAAACTGACGATTCCTTGATGCCTTAGGGTGTGTCCTATCAGCGGAGCGGTTCTTCTAATCGAATAGTTTCATAACATTTGTTCTCTAATATATTCGATTCACTACGTTCTCATAGTTATCCCATCTACCCAATTAATCTTCAGGATTCTATGTATGGTGTCTGTTCTTTCGGACATACAGGGTGACACAGGAAAACGGGAACATTTCCACAATTCAATAAAAACACTGATGGCATTTATCATTTTTTTAAAAAATTACGTCCTTTAGATGGCGTCCTCCTATACGAATACATTCATGAGGTCTGCTGTTGAGATTCCTCATTGACCGCTGCAACATCTCAGCTGGGGTACTGTGAATTGGATCCCGAATTCTCTGTTTGAACTCATCCAGGTTTCTAGGTCGAGTCGTGTTGACTTTGCATTTTAGAAAAAATCACAGACGGATAAATCTGGCGATCTAGGGGGCCAGGGAATGTTACCGAATCGTGAGATCAGACGGTTGCCAAAAAATTCTCGCACGTATGGCATTCATTGTCTTGCAGTGTGTGATGTCGCTCCGTCATGTTGAAACCAGGCTTCTTGAACGTTTGGAAAGTTGTTCAGTGCAGCTGTAACGAAAGTTCGTAACATCTCCACGTGACGATCGGCATTGACAGTTGTTTTGTTTCCCTGTTCACTTGCAAAAAGAAAAGTGGCAGCTGCTTTCCTACGTCTACATCTACATCAATACTCCGCAAGCCACCTGAGGGTGTGCGGCGGAGAGTACTTCTGCTACCACTGATATCTCTCCCCCCCCCCCCCCCCCCTTGGCTGTTCCAGTCGCAAATGGCCCCTGGGAAGAATTATTGTAGGTAAGTCTGTAATTTCTTTAATTTTCTCGTCATGGTCATTTCGTGAGATGTATGCAGGTGGAAGCAATATGCTTTCCGACTTTTCCCGGAAAGTACTCTCTCGAAATTTCAACAGTAGACCTCTCCGTGATGCACAACGCCGCTCTTGTAGCGTCTGCCATTGAAGTATATTGAGCATGCTCGCGCCGACTAAAGGATCCCGTGATGAAACACGCTGCTCTTCCTTGGATCTTCTCTGTCTCTTGTCTCAATCCTGCCTTGTAAGGGCCCCGGACTGATTAACGGTACTCAAGAATCTGTCGTACAAGAGCCTTTTAAACCACTTCTTTCGTGGAATACATTTTCTTAATATTCTTCCTGTGAATTGCGATTACGTCGTGCAGATGATGTAGGGGGTGGGGGGGGGGGGCATCCGTAATGGAACTGGGGACGAAGTCCGGGCAAATGCTACACGCGTCAGACTGTTGGAGCGGTCCTTTTATGCGCCTTGATAAGGGCTGCGCGAAGAAGCGACTGACAAAAGCCTGAGAGACGACTACGGATGTTTCTGTATATGTTCACCTTCAAGTTGCTTGCAGGTCACCTCCAAAACCCGCGCCGCGCCACGGACACGGCATTAATATCCTGTCAACAGCTCGCTACCGAACAAAAACAAATCATATATTAATTGCTGAAGCCATAGTATTGCGCATTGCGCTCCACAGTTCTAAATCTGCTATTTAGTGATGTCGCGTTCAATGACTGCTGAAAGGCGCTGGAATTTTGTAATGAATAAAAAGCGTACCCGCACCCCCGATTCCATGACGCCACTGCTCCGAGCTACGGTGTGGAACCACGATTTACGACACTACTGTTGGCGCTCGAATCTGGTAGTTAAACTTCGGAGCCTCCTAGTCGATTTTAAGATGGAGCAAGCCGTGTCCTGGCAACGTTTTTCGGGAGGGTCTAACTGTCACCAGCCGGCCGCTGTGACCGAGCGGTTCTAGGCGCTTCAGTCTCGAACCGCGCTGCTGCTACGGTCGTAGATTCGAAACTGCCCCGGACATGGATGTGTGTGATGTCCTTAGTTTAATTAGGTTTAAGTAGTTCTAAGTCTAGGGGACTGGTGACCTCAGATCTAAGTCCCATAATGTTTAGAGCCATTTGACCCATTTGACCCTCAGTAAAGCACTGTGGTATTCAAACCAGTTGGTAACTGCTATACTTTTACCTGTCGGAGAGCCTTTCGATAGTTCGAGATCGCTCTGTCAGCCACCGGTCACTCAGTTTCCTTAATCTTCTTCAGAGGTTTCAGCTGTAGTTCCATTTACGTCTTTATCTGTTCGTCTTCCTCTCATCATCTCGATTCTGCGTCGTGTGCTGAACCCAGCGTCATAGTGAACTTATAGGCTTTGCTCACAAATCAGTTGTTTAAAATAATCTCAGGACTCTGAAAAGTCAACTGTTAATTCTACCCATGAGAAGATTATCTTCACATCTTATACCGTTGACCGCTGTAGGAATGCTGTTACACGCTGACTTCAAACTACAATTTCAGATTTTGCTCGCGTCATTTTCGTTTTGGAAAAAGATTTGCGGTGTCACACGCCGGGGACGCAACGTTAGAGAAAGGATAATCCTTCCGGTACACCGGTTATATTGATTTTTGTCGCGCCGGAAGAACGCAAAACTGTCACCGAAAACAGATACTTCAGATTTCTCTTCCCTTCAAGATATTAGTCTCATACGCAATTTTACTTGAGGTTTGGCATGTAGAACACAACCTGTTTGAAAGCCCATGATTTAAATTTGGTTATGTTTTCTATCAGAATATTTTATTGTACTTGCGTAATTCGTCTGATTTACAGGCATTTTCCATATGAGAAAAATAATATTGTATTTATGTTACGTAGTAGCGCACACGGCTATACTTCAAAACTGCTAAAATGTATGGGAATAGGATATGCATCAAAACTCCGCCCCTCCCCCCCCCCCCCCCCCACTATGCCCATCTCCTCCTATTCCTCTCTTTTGGTCCCTCACCTCCTGTTCCCCTCTCTCTGTGTCTCTCACCTCCTCCCCTTCTCTGTCTGCCTCGGCTCCTCCCCTTCTCTATGTCCGTTTCCTCCTCCCCCCCCCCCACTCTGTCCTCTTAACCCTCTCTCTGATCCTGAGCCTTGTCTATTGTTATTGCGAACGAAACCTTGATTGGAAATTGAAATCGCATTAAATGAAAGGGTAAATCGGTTGGGATGATTGGTGTTCGTGGTATGAGAGAGACCTCTCCAGCTGTTGGATCTGTGTGTATGGTAGCTTCAGTGACAGTACTTCCCAAAGTTTTAGTATGAGAACGGGTAGGATTACAAAGCTTCAGAGGATTCGGACTAGATAATAGTGTTATAACAATAACCAGATAAGTCATAAATATAACATTTTTCCGTCTGAATGTTTGTCAAGAAATTTTGGAGGTTTTTGGTAACATAGCAGTCTTCTTTTGTACATACATATCTATATATTGTACATATTAAAAATATATAGCCTATGTCCGTCCGAATGTTCATTAGAGAATCGTATAGGAATTTGGAGTAAATCGGTGAAGTACTTTTCAAGGTTTATGGTGTGAACTTTAAAGAACGACCTGTCTTTATATACTTATAAGTGTAGGTGACTACATCTACATCCATACTCCGCAAGCCACCTGACGGTGTTTGGCGGAGAGTACCTTGAGTACCTCTATCGGTTCTCCCTTCTATTCCAGTCTCTCTCGTATTGTTCGTGGAAAGAAAGATTGTCGGTATGACTCTGTGTGGGCTCTAATATCTCTGATTTTATCCTCATGGTCTCTTCGCGAGATATACGTAGGAGGGAGCAATATACTGCTTGACTCCTCGGTGAAGGTATGTTCTCGAAACTTCAACACAAGCCCGTACCGAGCTACTGAGCGTCTCTCCTGCAGAGTCTTCCACTGGAGTTTATCTATCATCTCCAGAATGCTTTCACAATTACTAAATGATCCTGTAACGAAGCGCGCTGCTCTCCGTTGGATCTTCTCTGTCTCTTCTATCAATCCTATCTGGTACGGATCCCACACTGCTGAGCAATATTCAAGCAGTGGGCAAACAAGTGTATAGTAACCTACTTCCTTTGATTTCGGACTGCATTTCCTTAGGATTCTTCCAATGAATCTCAGTCTGGCATCTTCTTTACCGACGATTAACTTTGTATGGTCATTCCATTTTAAATCACTCCTAATGCCTACTCCCAGATAATTTATGGCATTAACTGCTTCCAGTTGCTGACCTGCTATGTTATAGCTAAGTGATAAAGGATCTTTCTTTCTATATATTCGCAGCACATTACACTTGTCTACATTGAGATTCAGTTGCCATTCCCTGCACCATGCGTCAATTCGTTGCAGATCCTCCTGCATTTCAGTACAATTTTCCATTCTTACAACCTCTCGATACACTACAGCATCATCCGCAAAAAGCCTCAGTGAACTTCCGATGTCATCCACAAGGTCATTTATATATATTGTGAATAGCAACGGTCCTATGACACTCCCCTGAAGCACACCTGAAATCACTCTTACTTCGGATGACTTCTCTCCATTGAGAATGACATGCTGCGTTCTATTATCTAGGAACTATCTGTGATAACAATAAATAATTACAATAAATTTGGACCGTATCAGGCAACAGCAATGGAAGCTGAAGTACGCGCTGTACGCACGACCAGGGGCGCACAAAATGGTTCTGAGCACTATGGGACTCAACTGCTGAGGTCATTAGTCCCCTAGAACTTAGAACTAGTTAAACCTAACTAACCTAAGGACATCACAAACATCCATGCCCGAGGCAGGATTCGAACCTGCGACCGTAGCGGTCTTGCGGTTCCAGACTGCAGCGCCTTTAACCGCACGGCCACTTCGACCGGCAGGGGCGCACATTCCGAGACCAGAGTCGCAGCACGAGCCGCGTTCTGTAAACAGTTTAACTTCGTTTGTGCAACTATCTAGCAGTAAGTGTTGTGATGAAAATGCCCGTAGTTATAAGCGAGAGGAATCGCCGTCACTATCACGTAGCGCCGTATAATGACTGCTTCTTTCAGTTCTTCTATTAGGACGCCTTAAAACTCACACTGGAACATAGCCTTCACTTCGGCATTGCCTAATGTACACGGTACCTTCACCGTAATCCGTGTCAAAGTTGTATTTAACTATTGAGGAAAAGCGCTTGCCAGCGCCATTCTGATATTTGTTGGCGCTCCACAATGCCGAATTTCAGTGTGTCCCTCTTCGGTTTGAGGAAGCCTGTATTCCAAAACATAATAATACAAACCGTACGTGCAGCAGCGATAGAGTATCAGAAATTAAGCCTCACGAAAACTCAATTGCATCCATTCTAGTGCTAGTAGCCTGCTAGATAACTGAAACTTCCTGGCAGATTAAAACTGTGTGCCCGACCGAGACTCGAACTCGGGACCTTTGCCTTTCGCGTGCAAGTGCTCTACCATCTGAGCTACCGAAGCACGACTCACGCCCGGTACTCACAGCTTTAGTTCTGCCAGTATCTCGTCTCCTACCTTCCAAACTTTACAGAAGCTCTCCTGCGAACCTTGCAGAACTAGCACTCCTGAAAGAAAGGATATAGCGGAGACATGGCTTAGCCACAGCCTGGGGGATGTTTCCAGAATGAGATTTTCACTCTGCAGCGGAGTGTGCGTTGATATGAAACTTCCTGGCAGATTAAAACAGTTTTAATCTGCCAGGAAGTTTCATATCAGCACACACATTGTTGACTGTTAAAACTGTTATTGGATGGAACCTCTTTGACCACAAGCATGTGTCATGTCTGCGGAATTCATTGTTGTTTAAAACGCTGGTCTTTGGTCGGTCTCACATTTGCGGTTACCGGACCTTTATGCAGTAATTTCTTCGTCTGTAGCAGTGTCCCCCCCACGATGATGTGGCGCAGTCGCAGCGGTGGAGGCGGGATGACGGCCCTCAATTACCAGTTCGCCCATACAGATTTAAATTCTTATGTGTTTTTTTAAGTCGCTTCAGGGAGGTACCGATACGGTATCTTTGAAAAAGATACAGCCGACTACTTCCCAGTTCTTCCCCAGTCCTAGCCCGTCGTCCGTCCCTAATGATTCCCTCGCCGCGGGACGTCAAATCCTAATGTGTCTTTCTTCCTACAAGTATTGTGGTCCACAGTGTTATCTTATGGTTGATTATTTCTATTTGTGGATTTGCGAGGTTTTTTGTGAGGCTCGTACCAAGATATAGTATCAGTTATCACTACCCATAGTAGCAAGTAAATGTACTTGAGTTCCCCACACATAACGGCTGTCAGTAGTGACGTACATGGAAACTACGCTGTCTCCCTGTGTTGGATCGCTCAGCAGCATGGCATCACTTCGATTGGCCTTCAGTTAATGAAAATGATTCCCAAGATATCATTTCCAAGAATCGGTAGCTTCAGTGGGACAATGATAGGCTTCCCGCGCAAATCGCTTACATCGTTTAAATAAAATGCACGTTCGGTTTCTGTGAAAAAAGACACGACCTCTTCACTTTTATCTCTGTGTCTGACAGTATCAAGAAAAGTTGTTCTTCAGAATATTTCATGTTGCTAAGCCTTGCACCTTACCACAGTACAAATCGCGCAATCTGTTGTTGTGACACCTGTCGGATTTGTTGTTTTAATCAGCCCTGTGGCTGAGCCAAAATGAAATTATAGAAATTAAAAGGGATCCTGATGTACTTTCGAGAGCTGATTTAAGTGCATACATGAAGACAGTGTATATTTTGCCTTTGAAATGTTTGCTTATATTTTCTGGATTAAAGAGCGTCGCTCTCCAAAAGAAGTTCGACATTTTACACCGCCAACTAAGCAATCGGTAATGAAACTGATAGTGGATGTTTCACTGTGTTAGTGATATTCCGCTATGCATGTGAATTTGTATGTGTATCAAAACATGTGTACTATGTTTCCAGGGCGTCTTTTCTTGCGACTGCTCCTGCTACCTTATAGAATCCCGCTTCTATGGCGAATCGTAATAATTCTGTTTCCTTTCAGAAATCAGTTCGAGCGACGCCGAAGAGTCGTCTCACTGGCTGTCGATGTCTCAGTCGTTGCCGGAGGACAGCGGTGAGTTTCCGCTGTTTTGTGGCTTCTCCTTCGCTCCGCTTTTTATACCACTTTTTTAAATTAGTAATCTCGGCTGTCCTCTCAATACGCGTCTTGTAGTGCCTCAAGTCGGCCCGTTCTGACTTCCAGGTGAGGCTTGGACGACCGCGGAACTGGAGGAGTCGGCCAGTTCCCACGACCAGCTCGATGAAGCGCTGTCACCCGGAGCTCTTAGCGTCGCCTGCGTGTGTACGTACATCGCCACTCTTACTATCAGAATTAGGATAATTCTTCTTGCTTTCACCTTCTGGTGCTGACAAAGCCAACACCAAGAACGCTTAATAATTTTGTGCTACCGTCCTTTTATAGCAGCGGAAAACCAAGATAGTATACTGTGAACTACTGAAACTGTGTTTCAGTCTTGGACACTGCAGGAATTATTGATCAAGGAGAGTTCACCCTGGTAGAGATTGTCGGGGTGAGAAATGTATCCGATTGCTGTAAAACCAGAAGGAGTTAACGTTAAAAGTAACGCAGTCACCTGTCTACGGAGAGCCTGGACGCCACTACATTGAAGTGCCGGAGTGGCTGTCATCTATTCTGTTTCAGCAGTGTCTTGCGACCCCAGAGATCTTATCTGCCGGCTTACCAGTGTATTATCACTAATCACATAACGTTATCCTGTCGCAGTCAATACACCTCTGTCGCCAGTACAATATTCTCCGCCGCCTCTTGCAATACGACGGTACTTTTTTCTTGAAAATAAGCCTTAGCTTTACTTATATTCGAGCCTGTTATTGCGGCAGCCAAATAGTGGGCCATTAATGAAACAGGTCCACTCTCATAGCAGTCACCGTTTGTAATGAAATTATTTCTGTGATTTAGCTAGCGAGCAACGTATCAGTCTACTGTTTTCGAGAGGCTACGTTCAAATTCTAGTTCAGTCTGCGATGCGTACCTTTTCCATTTATTCCTTGAGTCGCACTAGGTGAACGTGAAGGTGACGCCTGCAGCAAGGACATGAGCAAAATCATCCATCATAATAGCTACAACCGGGATGTTGCGCCATCGTTAAAGATTGGCAAAAAGAGGAACGTAAGTGAACAACTCTTAAAATACCAGCCACAGAATACTCACTTTTCTCGGCACTCCTGTTCCCTCCTAATGTGTATAAATCGGTTGAGAAATTAGACTGCGTACTAATATAGCAGCTCCAGTGTGCTTTTCTCTTCACAAGGGAAACTGCCTATTGCACCCTCCCCCCCTCAGATTTAGTGGTAAGATGGCCCAGTGGATAGCCCGAATTGAACACAGATAAAGCATGAAAACAGGAAGAAGGGTTACTGAACTGTGAAAAAAGCAAGATAGAAAATGGACGGTCTAAGGAAAAGAAGCGCAATTAAGAGTTGTTGCGATCTGGGTAAGTGGCCATGGTGATTGACTGCCACCAGGGCGAGCCACGTTCAAGACTCCTTCATTTTTTTTCCTTCACAACATTATGAACTGTTCATCCGGTCATTGAAATGTTTGTTATCTTTCTGTACTACTGACAGTTGTCATACCATTGTTTTATTTTATTTTAGGGCGACTATCATACTACACATTCGTTGTAGAATATGTGTCATGTGGTAAGTATACGTTACCTCGCCAGTAAACGTGATGAATAGTGAGAGCAGGCGAGAAACCACATAGACCTCTCACAGATATGAAAACAACAAATAAACAGGTGTGAACTATGTTACAACAAAGGAATTTAAGAATCAAGACTTCCAAATTAGACCGCAGCTTCAAAAACGTTAAAAACATATTTTTTGACAGAGCACAGACAAACTGGGTGATTGTGAAACTGCTGCGTTCATTTGTTGCAGCTTATGTGACAAACTAGTATGTTTTCATCATTTCCTTGTGATCGATCACATTCACGTTCATACGAAGACCTGTACGGGGCAAGGAGGCATATCTCACTCACTTACCATTCGTACAAATTAGAAGCGTCGATAACAGATTGCTACCATACTACACACATTGCGTATGACACACCAGACGTGTTTTCCAGTGCAGGATTCGGTTGACTTGTCGCCTTGTCAGCAAAGATTTGCGGTTCCCATTCGAAATCCACTTCCTTTCGGCTGCTGATAGAGAAGTTTTGCAGAATCAATTGTAACTATAGGTCCCTACCTTGAACCTCACTGTTGAAAACGGACGTTGCACCACGACACAGACACAAATTTAAATAAAGCGAACAGCGAGGGAAAAAAAATAGCACGAGGTAGGCTTGAACACGACTCGGCAGCTTGGCAGTCCAACACCGTAACCACTTTTTTTTTTTTTTTTTAACGCTAACGACTTTTTTTTATTCCCTCGGGAGTATAAAAGTCATTCAGAAATAAGGAAGGAAAATTGCCACCGCCACTTTTGCCCTATCTAATCCTACTCCCTGAAAGACTAACCTAGAGCTGCGAGTGGGTGAGAAAGGACAAAGGAAAGGAAACCACAGGGGAGTCATGAAAATTCAACATAATTATTTTTTATATTTTTTATTTTTATTATTTATTTTTTATTTTAATTAATTAATTTATTTACTTATTGTTTTATACAGTATATGAGCGCCTTGAGTAGCGGGTCCTGCATCGGCCAGCACGTCCAGATGTGCAGGGAGTAGATTCCGTTATCGGTTCTGTTCGGTTCTGGGAGGTTCAGATCAGTTTTCAGCTTCGCATGGCTTGGGCGTTCCAGCTGAGAGGCGAATCGTTAAATGTGCTTCCTAAGAAACTGGAAACTGATAGTGTGGGTTGCGTGTTAGGACGCAGTGTCGTTTGTTGAGATAATTCCAATATCTTAGCACTGACTTACGGCCACAGATCCAGTTCACAGAGTGACTTTTGGCGGCGGGGTAAAAAATCCCCTGCGGGGTAAAAGGGTTTGGATGTCGATCTGAGCGGGTGTTTGTAAGAAACGCCAGTTCCCACCTGCTCTATATTGCACATCTTGTTCTTGGATCGTTCACTGTTTCTATTTCGCTTTCTTTTCACAGTCCACTGCACCTTGTTTCTGTTTTAGTGCTTGGTCTATGTTCAGTTTTTGACGGGCTGTGCGCTGGGCTCCTCTTAGCACTAAATCTGAGGGGATGCGATGAGGAGTTTCCTTTATTAGAACCGCATCGTCCATAACTCTACCGACGGGGGTGGCGCAGTGGTTAGCACACTAGACTCGCATTCGGGAGGAAGACGGTTCAAGCCCGCGTCCGACCATCCTGGTTTAGGTTTTCCGTGATTCCCCTCTCCCCAAATCAACCAAACGACAATAACTCTAATTACAAGTTCAAACGACGTGGAGTTACACTATAATTATTATTTCGCGTTATATTACGTGCTTACGAAATATTACACAAATCTCATAATCGTGTTTAGTGCCCTTCTACAGCAAAGTGTGGTCGACATCAGTCGATGCTTGCAACTCGTAGATTGTCTGTAAGAAACTGCGCCGGCCACAGTGGCCGAGCGGTTCTAGGCGCTTCAGTCTGGAACCGCGTGACCGCTACGGTCGCAGGTTCGAATCCTGCCTAGGGCATGGATGTGTGTGATGTCTTTAGGTTAGTTAGATTTAAGTAGTTCTAAGTTCTATGGGACTGATAACCACAGATGTTAAGTCCCATAGTGCTCAGAGGCATTTTTTTAAAAAACTGCTTTCAGGCACAAAGTTTGTCTCGGTTTAATCGCCGCTGTTGGCATTTTCATGCCGGCAACACTCACTTCAGCCTGCCTCACAGACGGAAATAATCGGCAACGTAACGCGAAACCTCGATGGCATGCCACCGAGCGATGTCGCACAATGGTAAAGAATCTGAACTCGTTTTCGGGAGGAGCAGGGCTCCAATCCCCGTCCGGACATCCTGATGTGGGCTCTTAACGCTTTTTATTAACACATTTGTCCGCCCCCGGTAGCTGAGTGATGCCGACACGGTAGCTCAGCGTGTTCGGTCAGAGAGCCGGTTGGCCTCTGTAATAAAAAAACTGAGTGGAAGGATCAACCACCGAACTTGAACAGGATGTCTTGCGACGTCCGCAACGACCAAACACAACGATCAATAACGGAAGAAAAAGGTGGTCAGCGCAACAGAATGTCAATCCTCAGGGCTCGGGTTCCATCCAGGATGGGTCGGAGATTTTCTCCGCTCAGGAAGTGGCTCTTGTGTTGTCCTAGTCATCATCATTTCATCCCCATCTACGCGCAAGTCGCCGAAGTGGCTTCAAATCGAAAGACTTGGACCCGGCGAACGGTCTACCCGACGGGAGGCCCTAGTCACACGACATTTTTACACTAACTAATTTCACGCAGGTGCCGGAATCGTTTCTTTCAGTAGACTATCGTAGATTTCCGTCACATTCACAGTCCAGCTTAGTATGCACTCTGTCTCTAAGGGACATGACGTTGACGTAACATTAATACCTTTCATTCCTTAGGTGTGATATCAGTACAACTTGGCAGTTTGGAAGTGACACGTATGTAGTGTCTCTTCTTCGCCGTGTGAGTAATAGATTAGTCAGAAAGGATGAAAGGATGCTGACGAGCAGCGCCTGCCAGATTCCAAATAGAACGTGTGGTGTGGCCAGAGCCCTCGGTGTCTCCGCCGCTGACTCGTCCACACGGCCCGCCCGAGAATAGACGGCTTCACGCGCCAGACTTACTCTGGAGGCTGTTGCAAAGGTAGCTGACGCAGCGCGGAAACTTGGGACTCGCGGTCGCGGGGGTAGCGTAATGATTCGAGCCAAGTTTGTCCCGTAGCGAGTTGTCGCCAATTACCGCAGGCCGAGAGCAGTAAGGAATTTAGACTTGTGCCTTGTCTCAATCGTGCCCGAAATGATCTGAAGACCTCCCTCCTGACAAAATTATGAAAGGATATTCCTTTAAAGAAACTGATATCGGTTGTATTACTGCTTCGCCGAGAAACTATAATATAGATCTTGCTCGCCAGGCCAGAGATTTAACAGAACGGGGAGCATGCTTTCTTTGAGCAGAAGCAATGCATTAATTGCGTTACTATACTCATGATATACGTACACTGTCTCAGCATTAAAGGGAACGGTATAGTGTGCTGAACTATTTTTCACGTCAGTATTAGGTTAACATGGAAGAAACATAACAATATATGGCAAGTTACGAGTTTATAGCAACAATTATCAGTAGCATAGAAATTGGATTTATAAGAATGCGAGCTATGGAAATAAATGCATTTAGGATAGAGTTCGAACCGATTCGTTCTCCGTCAGGTGTTGAAATCTGAAATAATTTATACAGTGAAAAAGTTTCAATTTCTTCTTCTGCTTCTGTTTAAGTTCTAACATAACATTTCTTGAACTATTGTAATCAAATGGTTCAAATGGCTCTGAGCACTATGGGACTTAACATCTGAGGTCATCAGTCCCCTAGAACTTAGAACTACTTAAACCTAACTAACCTAAAGACATCACACACATCCATGCCCGAGGCAGGATTCGAACCTGCGACCGTAGCGGTCGCGCGGTTCCAAATTGAAGCGCCGCTCGGCCACATCGGCCGGTTATTGTAATTAACATAGATTTACATTACATGTATAGCTTCCGACGTATTGGCGATATTTCCACAGACAGTTCAGTGACTTCAAAAAAAGAACGCTTTAGTATGTTTTACAGTGACAGAAAAAGATTCTATTATTCCTAAGTTATAAATTTCATAGCCTAGACCTGCAGGCTCGTTGCCTATTAGCTACTCGTTATTCTTTGCAACTAAGCTTTTCCTTTCCGTGAATGTTCTTTAAACTGCTTTGGTAAACGTTATTCACCCAGTCGCAGAACTTGGTTTGTCGTTTCTGTCCGTACACATCGATTGATATGTTATTGATTTAGATTATCTTTAATTCCGTTCTTATTTCCTCGAAATGTTACAAAATGTTACAAATAAAATGATTTTTAACGCGGAATTTTATGTGCCCAACGATGGAGCAGTCCCACATTAGTCTAATGCAATATTTGTTTTATCATATGTATTAACAGAGACCGTAAAACACAATGAGTAACATATACTCCAGCAGTGACTGCCCAGCGCTTCTGAAAGCCGTTAGGAGTCAGCGTGGGCCAGAGTGGTGCCGCGCTGCCCCTGTTAATACATATCGATAAAAAAAAAATATTGCACTAGACTAATCTGGGACGGCTCTATCGCTTGGACACGTAAAATTCCGCTTTAAACATCGTTTTCTTTGGAACGGGAAACAAACCGACGCCTTCTGCTGACGCTGGGCTTCCCACGAAAGACTTGGCGGGCAGCATTTCTTTGCGCTCACTCAAGCTACACACTGCAAAGACGAAACTGCAAATATCTGCCGCAACAGCGGAGCAAATGCGCCTGGTGACTCTTAGGAGGCATATCGGGTATATGTTGCGGACAGTAATGGTCCTGTAACACTCCCTTGAAGTACATGCGAATTTACTTTCACGTCTGGAGATCTCTCTTCTCTGAGAATGGAAATACTGTGTTCTGTTTGCTAGAAACTCTTTAACTCAGGTGTACAGTTGGTCTGATATTCCGTGCACTCGTATTTTGTTCATTGGGTGACAGTGCGGGACTGCATCGAACCCTTCCGGAAATCAAGGAACGCGGCGAATCTTTTTTTTTTAACTCTCATAGTGCTCAGAGCCATTTGAACCATAATACGAGGGTTGAACTTCAATAGAGGCAACTATTTATGTACAGCTCGTACAAAATAGACACGTGTTTCAAAGTTTTACTGACCTTCAGCATTGTGTATAATCCGTTGCCAGCGATGTGGAAGTAGTAGGATACTCTTAGCAGTACCAGTTGTGTTGACAGTTCGAGCTGCGCGGTCTATTACCTGACGGATTTGTAGCAGCTCTGAAGCGAATGCCGTGAAGTGTTTCCTTCAGTTTAGAAATAGAGTTGAACTCACGAGGGCTTAAGTCAGGGGAGTGCAGTAGGTGGTATAGCACTTAGCAGCCCCATCAGTCAAACAAATCAGTAACAGCTTGCACTGTACGTGGTTGAGAATTGTCCTGCAAAGTGATGGTCAGGCCCTGCAGAAAGTGTCATCACTTCTCTCTCTAGGCTGGTCGTTGGTTGTGTTCCAAAATTGAACAGCATGGAGACAGAAGTGATGACACTATCTGCAGGACCTGACCATTATTTTGCAGCACAATGCTCAAGCACGTACAGTGCAAGCTGTTATTGATTTCTTTAAAGTCAGTAGCGCCATTATACTGTTTTTTATTCGCAGTGTTACATTTACACGATCATGATTTCGGCTTAAAAGTGCCATTATCAGGTGTTTTTGACAAATGTTATACAGTGCCTAAGATGGCATACGTTGAGAATGTGGGTTTCGCGGGAGGCGTGCCAGAGATAAATCCCTGCAGTCGCGCTATCCTCTGTGTCTTCGGTGGCTCAGATGGATAGAGCGTCTGCCATGTAAGCAGGAGATCCCGGGTTTGAGTCCCGGTCGGGGCACACATTTTCATCTGTCCCCCTTGACGTATGTCAACGCCTGTAAGCAGCTAAGGGTGTTCATTTCATTGTAATTTCATTCTAACGAGCTGCATGGTCACCGATGGTATCTGTTCTTTCGGACATGTCCGAAAGAACAGATACCATCTTCGTATATATAAAATTATTGTTACTGTTTGACTGATGGGGCCGCTAAGTGCTATACCACCAACTGCACTCCCCTGACTTAAGCCCTCGTGAGTTCAACTCGATTTCTAAACTGAAGGAAACACTTCACGGCATTCGCTTCAGAACTGCTATAAATTCGTCGGGCTATAGACCGCTCCGCTCCAACTCTCAACACAACTGGTACTGCTCAGAGTATCCTATGACTTCGACATCGCTGGCAACTGGTTATACACAATGCTGGTGACTACTTTGAAGGTCAGTAAAACTTTGGAACACGTATCTATTTTGGCCGAGCTTTAAATAAATAGTTGCCACTAGTAAAGCTCCAACCTTCGTACGTGAGCATAAAATGTCTTCCATAATACTACAACCGACAAAAGTAGACGTTAAGTATATGTGAACTGTAGGTGTCTCATTAGACAACTGTCTTCTACTCTTTGCGCTGTGCGGTCTTGGAAATTCCTGACGTCACAGATACGAATTTTTTTCTTGAAAACTCTTCTGGTTTCATTAGGAGACGTTCCGGTTTCATAGGCTTCCAGAATATTTAACGACATTCGTCCGGCTTTTTCCCTTTTTCTTGTAGTCAGCGTTTAGCATTAGTACGTCGTTCTTCTATACGCCTTCTACAGGGAAGTCCCTCGGAGCAATGCGGCGCACGATATGTGTTGCTGACAGCCTTTCAGACTTACGGGCTGTACACTGTTTCGCTCTCTACCAAACATGTCGTAAAGATGTCGTTCGAGTGCGAATGTACCAACCGATCTACGCACTTTCTCAATAATGACGTCTGACTTTGCGTTTGTTTCCCATCTCCCCGATGCCTTTTACCAGGAAGAAAGGAAAATTAGTTCAAAAAAATGGTTCAAATGGCTCTGAGCACTATGGGACTCAACTGCAGTGGTCATCAGTCCCCTAGAACTTACTAACCTAAGGACATCACACACATCCATGCCCGAGGCTGGATTCGAACCTGCGACCTTAGAGGTCGTGCGGTTCCAGACTGTAGTGCGGAGAACCGCTCGGCCACACCGGCCGGCGAAAATTAGTTCCATCTGTGAAGAAATATTCCGTTTCAGATGTGATCAAATCCCCGGAAAGCACGTATCTACAGCCTTTTCTATCTTACGAAGGAAGAGTGCGAGGTCTGTTTCACAAAGTCTCTGCTTCTGAAATCCGTGTTGATATCCGTAAATTAGTGATTTTCTAATACAAAATGTGTTTCGTAATCCTGCTTCAAAATTATGCCGCCTGTTTAACCCAGTGGTGTACACTTAGGGTAGCTACTCTTGTTACGATTCAATCTCTCCTCCAGTGACTCGGAAATGTGTCGGAAGTTCCATGCGGCTTTTCGCGGATGATGCTGTATTATACAGAGAAGTTGCAGCATTAGAAATTTGCAGCGAAATGCAGGAAGATCTGCAGCGGATAGACACTTGGTGAAGGGAGTGGCAGCTGACCCTTAACATAGACAAATGTAATGTATTGCGAATACATAGAAAGAAGGATCCTTTATTGTATGATTATATGATAGCGAAACAAACACTGGTAGCAGTTACTTCGGTAAAATATCTGGGAGTATGCTTGCGGAACGATGCCAGGTTGAGATTCATTGGGAGAGTCCTTAGAAAATGTAGTCCACCAGCAAAGGAGATGGCTTACAAAAGACTCGTTCGACCTATACTCGAGTATTGCTCATCAGTGTGGGATCCGTACCAAGTCGGTTTGACAGAGGAGATAGAGAAGATCCAAAGAAGAGCGGCGTGTTTCGTCACATGGTTATTTGGTAAGCGTGATAGCGTTACGGAGATGTTTAGCAAACTCAAGTGGCAGACTCTGCAAGAGAGGCGCTCTGCATCGCGGTGTAGCTTGCTGTCCAGGTTTCTAAAGGGTACGTTTCTGGATAAGGTATCGAATATATTGCTTCCCCCTACTTATACCTCCCGAGGAGATCACGAATGTAAAATTAGAGAGATTCGAGGGGGCACGGAGGCTTTCCGGCAGTTGTTCTTCCCGCGAACCATACGCGACTGGAACAGGAAAGGGAGGTAATGAGAGTGGCACGTAAAGTGCCCTCCGCCACACACCGTTGGGTTGCTTGCGTAGTATAAATGTAGAATGTAGAACTGTCTACCGTCCCTGCGACTAAATGAAGAGAGAGCGCCAGCAGAGTGCTGGAGTTTTTTTGACGCGGCGAGAGATGGCCTGTCGCGGATACAATTAGCGCGCCGTTCGGTGTCCGCGTACGGCAGTCCGCCCACGGCCCGCCGTGTCGAAGGTGAAGCGGGCGGCAACTGGCCCCGGCTCTGGGAAACGGAGCGTCGGCGCGCCGGCCGCACCTCCTTATATGAGGCTGTGGCCGGCGGCGCGCCGACTGCCCGCAAAGTCGCCGCCAGTGCAGCTCCTCCAGGCCGAAGACACCTGCAGCGGCATGCCAGGTCAGCGCGCCAGTCTCCATAGGTAAACCGCTGTGCCGTAGCGGCAACACGCAGCTCGTAGAGCCAACACACACACACGCGCGCGCGCGCGCGCGATCGCGCTCGCCTATGCGTATACGGTCACGGACGCAGTCACACAGATATAGACGTTAGTACGAGGGTCACTCCAAAAGAAATGCTCACTATTTTTGTAAAAATACAGTTTTCATTCTCCATGTGTGAAAGTCTTACAGTGTGTAGATACATCTTCCCGCTTGTTTTCAAACTTAGTTCAACCTGTTCCCGTGAGTGGCGCCGTCACAGCATGTCTTCAAGATGGCTGCTACACTTGTTCGTCAGAAGCAATGTGCTGTCATTGGATTCCTGTGCTGTGAAAACAAGACTGTGGGAAACATCGACAAGAGGTTGGAAAAGGTGTATGGAGATGCTGCTGTCGATCGCAGTACAGTTAGTCGGTGGGCAAGCAGGTTACGTGCTGAAAGCGGGCACGCAATATTGAGGATTGTCCTCGCAGCGGCAGGCCTCGTACTGCACACACTCCAGACAATGTGCAGAGAGTTAACGAATTGGTGCGTGCTGACAGACGCATCACAGTGAACAAATTGTCACGCTACGTTGGGATAGGGGAAGGAAGTGTTTGCAGAATACTGAAAGTGTTGGCGTTAAAAAAGATTTGTGCCGGGATGTTGACTGTGGCTCACAAAGAAACAAGGAAAACGGTATGCAGCGAACTTTTGGAACAGTACGAGGATGGTGGAGATGAATTTCTTGTAAGAATTGTGACAGGCGATGAAACATGGCTCCATCATTTTTCACCAGAGACGAACAGGCAGTGAATGGAGTGGCATCATGCAAATTCACCCAAGAAAAAAAATTCAAAACCGCACCATCTACTGGAAAAGTTATGGCTACGGTGTTTTTCGATTCCGAAGGACTCTTGCTTGTGGACATCATGCCAAGTGGAACCACCATAAATTCTGATGCATATGTGACAACACTGACGAAACTTCTAGCTCGACTGAGTCGTGTTCGACCACGTCGGCAAAAGCAGGATGTTTTTCTGTTGCACGACAATGCACGGCCACATGTCAGTCAAAAAACCGTGGAAGCGATCACAAAACTCGGATGGACAACACTGAAACATCTGCCTTACAGTCCTGACCTGGTTTCATATGACTATCATCTCTTTGGGAAACTGAAAGACTCTCTTCATGGAACAAGGTATGAAGATGATGACTCCCTTGTGCACGCTGCCAAACAGTGGCTCCAACAGTTGGTCCAGAATTTTACCGTGCGGGTATACAGGCGCTGGTTCCAAGATGGTGTAAGGCAGTTGAGAGGGATGGAAATTATGTGGAGAAATGAAAATATTGTTCCTAAAGGATGTATCTACACACTGTAAAACTTTCAAATATGTAGAATAAAAGATGCATTTTAAAAAAAAAATAGTGTGCATTTCTTTTGGAGTGACCCTCGAAAAAGTTAGAGACAGAGCATTTTTAGGCTTCCGTGCGTCAGCCTGTAAAAACGGAACCCTTATATAATCACTTTGTTGTCCGTCTGTCTGTGTGTCTGACTGTTAAGAACTCCTTTTCTCAGCAACGAATAGACGTTCAAGTCGATATTACATACCGAGGTCTATGGTCCATCGCCGGCGTAAAAATTTAAGCTTATAACTCAGTGCAATCTAAAGGTACGGTCATTTGCGTGACATTTTGACATTCGCAAACTCATTCATCAAATCTGTAGGGTACTTCCCGCTGAAACTTGCCAACAAGCGAGGTTGCACAGTACAAACAAAGGGAAACTGTTAATGTGCAGTTACATCACACGAAAAACAAATTTCGTTCGTCATTTGTTATCCGACTTCGAACTTGAAATTAAAACATTCTCGAAAGTCTTGGAATTCCTGGGACCAATATGTTCCCAGCATCAATGCCGATAACAGACAAAAATCGCCAATATCCTCGCTTGCAAGATTGGATAATATGTTTTAAGTTTGCACGGAACCCTCAGTGCGCGAGACCTACTCGCATCTGAGCAATTTCTCTCTTTTAGCAAACGTTTGTAGTTAATTTTAGATGCAAACATTTTTTGTTCGGTCTCCGAGCTCATTGCAAATATTGTCACGTAGAAGGAGGTGTAATTAGACGAATGACGAACACTAACTTCACTCAACGAAGGTTTATTCAGCACTTGCACATAAACAAGAGCGCGGAGCGAAGCTGTACGTCGTCATCAAAACGCTGCATAGCCAACCACGTCTTCATTGCTGGGAATAAGTGGAAGTCGCTCGGTGCCAGGTCGGGACTGTACGGCGGATGAGGAAACAACTCCCACTTAAAAGATTCGGCATTTGCCGTGTGGGCCCGGGCGTTGTCGTGAATCAGCAAGATCTTTGAGCCCAACTTTCCCCTGCGCTTGTTTTGTATTGCTCTTCTGAGGTTGTGCAGAGTTTGGCAATACCTTTGAGAGTTTATTGTAGTGCCTCTTTCCAGGAAATCCACAAAAATCACACCTTTTCTGTCTCAAAACACAGTCATTACGTGGTTGAAGGCGCAGGCGGCCGAATTTTACGACGAAGGAATTTCCAAGCTCGTCCATCGCTGCGATAAGTGCCTTAATTTAAATGGCAACTATGTAGAAAAGTAGTATTTAAGTGTGACTTTCATCTGTATATAATAAAAAAATTTCCAATACTTTATTTATTTTTAATTCCAAAACGTAATGTACTTTGTGGATAGCCCTCGTATATATACAGTTACAGAACATTCCAGTACAATGATTCCTGACATTTGTGGATACATCTAGAGTGTACTCTAACCGAATATAGAAATCAAAAGCTTATAGTTCAGGTGAGTGTTGAACTCACGACCCTCCATGCAACAGTGTAGTATCATAACCACTACGCTACGGTTACTGTACTCAGCTTCTTCTGCGACATTGCTCCCTCCTTAAGAGAACAGCGTCTCGGTGTTACGTCCTCCTAGACCGGAAACGAGTCATCGGTCCTGCATACTCCGACTCCCGATGACTGATGTTCGCCCTGGCGGTGATCTTCTTACAAGGGAACCTCCCCATCGGGGCACAGTGGATAGGCCTTGAAAAACTGAACACAGATCAATCGAAAAAACAGGAAGAAGTTGTGTGGAACTATGAAAAAAATTAAAAGTAAAATATACAAACTGAGTAGTCCATGCGAAGATAAACAATATCAAGGACAATGGGAGTCTAGGAGCGCCGTGGTCCTGTGGTTAGCGAGAGCAGCTACGGAATGAGAGGTCCTAGGTTCAAGTCTTCCCTCGAGTGAAAAGTTTAATTTTTTATTTTCAGTTTATGTGACAAACTCTTATGTTTTCATCCCTTTTTTGCGAGTGATTATCACATCCACAAGAAAACCTAAATCGGGCAAGGTAGAAGAATCTTTTTACCCATGTGCAAGTTAGGTGGGTCGACAACATATTCCTGTCATGTGACGCACATGCCATCACCAGTGTCGTATAGAATATATCAGACGTGTTTTCCTGTGGAGGAATCGGTTGACCTATGACCTTGCGATCAAATGTTTTCGGTTCCCATTGGAGAGGCACGTCCTTTCGTCTACTAATCGCACGGTTTTGAGGTGCGGTCGCAAAACACAGACACTAAACTAAACTTATTGCAGTGAACAGAGACGTCAATGAACGAACGGACAGATCATAACTTTGCGAAAATAAAGAATGAAAAATTTCCAGTCGGGGGGGGGGGGGGGGGGGGGGGGGAAAGACTTGAACCAAGGACCTCTCGTTCGGCAGCTACGCACGCTAACCACGGGACCACAGCGCTCCTGAGCTCACATTTCCTTGATGTTGCCTATCTTACGCATGGACTACTCAGTTTGTATATCTTACTAATTTTTTTCATAGTTCCACACAACTTCTTCCTGTTTTCTCGATTGATCTGTGTTCACTTTTTCAAGGCCTATCCACTGTGCCAACTTATAACTAAATCTGACGGGGGTGCGATGGGGAGGTTCCCTTGTTAGAACTTCTCTTGCCGCTACGTTCTTCGTCACCTTTCCGCTTGTTGCGTGTCGCTGGAGCTTCTAATTTACCCTGGGTTTCAGGATCCTTGTATGGCTTCATTCGAAGTACGTGGACCGTATCTCTGATCTTCCGTCGTCTTTTGTCGGGATCGAAATCTTCAACTTCAAAAGTAACATCAGACAACTGTTTTACAACCTTATAAGGTCCAAAGTAGCGCCTGAGGAGCTTCTCAGAGAGATCAGCCTTCCAAACAGGAGTGAAGATCGCGTCATACCTTCGGCGATCGTTTTCTTGAGCTTGCAGCGTGCGGAGTCGAGCTAACTGCCGAGCTTCCTCAGCTCTAATTAACACCTAGCCGACGTAGTCGTCGTCTACGTCATCAGGCTGTAACGGAAACACAGTGTCCATCGTCGTAGTCGCCTCACGGCCATGCACCAGGAAAAATGGCGTAAACCCTCCGGTGTCTTGTTTGGCGGTGTTGTAGGCAAACGTCACGAAAGGTAGCACCTCAACCAAGTTGCTCTGCTCAACATTGACGAACATTGATAGCATGTCAGCAAAGGTCTTATTAAGGCGTTCAGTGAGCCCATTGGTTTGCGGATGGTAGGCAGTCGACATGTGATGAGTAATGTTGCACCGACGGTTTGGCTCTGTCACAAGGTTCGATTGAAAAACTTTCCCTCGGTCCGTAATTAACGACCTTGGGGCACCATGTTTTAATACAATGCCTTCCACGATGAATTTGGCTACCTCAAATGCTTCGGCTGTTTTCACGGCTTTTGTAATGGCATAGCGTGCAGGATAATCAGTGCAAACAATAATCCATCTATTGCCAGTAACAGAGGTGGGAAATCGTCCGAGGAGGTCAATCTCAACACGCTGGAAAGGCGTTTCGGATGGTGGAATTGGTATGAGTCGGCCGGGTGGTTTCTGAGGAACTGCCTTTCTCCTCTGGCACTCTCCACAGTGCGACACATAGTGACGGACACTTCGAAATAAACCTAGCCAGAAAAATCTCTTACGGGTCCTATCGTATGTCTTAATAAATCCTAAATGTCCAGCCTCAGGTGTGTCATGGAATTTCTGTAGAACAACTAAGCGCATGTGTTTAGGAATCACTGGTAACCACCTCTTTCCAAACGGATCAAAGTTCTTCTTGCAAAGTAATCCATTAACTACCTTAAATTGTCCTTTCACATCCTCTGACCGATTTAAGACAAGCATAATTTGAGACATCTTGGCGTCTTTCTTCTGCTCGGCAGAGGATCCTGGAGTGTAGCGAGACAGTCACTATCTCCATCAAAGTTTTGATGGTCTTGCACAGGGTTTCTTGAGAGACAGTCGGCATCTTGGTGCTTTTTTCCACGTTTGTACACTATGGTAATGTCATACTTTTGAAGACGTAGTGCCCACCTGGCGAGTCGTCCTGTTGGATCCTTAAGACCTGTCAACCAACAAAGTTAATGATGATCTGTATCAACTGTGAATGGCCTTCCATAGAGGTACTGTCGAAATCTGTACATGTCCCAGATCACAGCAAGACATTCTCTTTCTGTAGTTGAGTAGTTTCTCTCGGCTTTTGTAAGTGTCCTAGAAGCATAGGCTATAACCTTCTCGTTTCCATCCAAAATTTGCACCAGAACAGCACCGATCCCATACCCACTGGCATCTGTGTGTAGTTCTGTAGGTGTTCTCTCATCATACAGACCAAGTACAGGGTCAGTCATCACAGCTTTTCGCAGCACATCGAAAGAATCTTGTTGAGCACCACCCCAGATAAATTTAACATCGGCTTTTAACAACTCTTGGAGTGGTCTGGCTTTGATACAAAAGTCTTTGATAAAACGACAGTAATAAGAACATAATCCGAGGAAACGTGTCACATCTCTAATACTTTTAGGAATAGGAAATTCCGTTATAGACCTCATCTTTTCTGGGTCTGGCCGCACACCTTCGTTTGACGCAAGGTGTCCAAGTATTTTGATTTCTTTTGCTCCAAAGAGACACTTTCTTGGATTAAGTTTCAGTTCGCCTTGTTGGAGACACTTAAGAACGGCCCTCAGTCTTTTTAGGTGTTCATCAAATGCCTCTGAGAACACTCTAATGTCTTCTAAATAACAAAGACACTTCGTCCACTTCAGCTGACTTAGAAGTTTATCCATCATCCGTTCAAAAGCTGCTGGTGCATTACACACACCAAATGGCATTACCTTAAACTCATACAGACCCTCAGGGGTGATGAATGCAGTTTTCTCACGATCAGTCTCATCTACTTCGATTTGCCAGTATACCGAGTACATGTCCATGATTGAGAAAAACTTAGCCCCCTTCAGACAGTTTAGTGAATCGTCAATTCGTGAAAGGGTGTAAACGTCCTTTTTAGTTATCTTATTAAGCTTCTTGTAATCAACACAAAAGCGCCAACTGCCATCCTTCTTCCTGACGAGAACCACTGGTGACGACCATGGACACTCCGTAGGCTGAATGTTGTCATTCTTCATCATTTTCTCTACCTCGTCGCGAATTATTCGACGTTCCGTTACTGACACACAGTATGCTCTCTGGCTTATTGGTTGATGGTCTCCAGTGCTTCACCATCGATTTGTCTAATTTGCTCTTCACTTGTGGATTGAAGCATTCAGAGAACTCTTGAAGAATGGTAAGTAGCTTCTTCTGTTGTTCCTTAGTGAGATCTGGTGATAGTCGAGCTAGAAGATCTCGTAACAGTAGCGCTAATTTCGCCCATACACTCGGTATGGGAGGTTTCTATGACACTCAGCTGTTCTTCAATTAGCGGCTCAGCGTTTGCTACGCACATGCGTCTTAGAAGGATCTGCGGTTCTCGGCGACAGTTAACTATCCACAACTCACCGAATCCGTTCTTAAACGAGACGACAGAGGCTGGAATGACCAAGTTATTCTTCAGTGGTATGCTTCTCTTACATTCCAATACAAGATCCATGGGTTGACGCATGGAATGACAGTTCTAGCGCTGACTGCAGGAATGATCACTTCATCCAGCACACATAGTTTCCACACACTCGGATGTGTATCTTCCTGTCCACAGTATCTAATCTCGTCTAGAATAATCTTCGAGAGACCACAGTCTGTAGTTGCCTGAGAAGCTTTCAAAAAGTCGCATCCGAGAATGACGTCATGAATACACTCTTGTAAGACGATGAATTCTAAGGGCTGTGTATGGTCACTTATACCCACACGAATGACACATCTTCCTGTAGGTTTTACATATTTCCCATTAGTCACCTTCAGCAGAGATGTTTTGCTGTCGACGAATACGGTTTTCTGCAACTGACGACGGTACTTCTCCTAAATGACTGAATATGGTGCTCCAGAGTCCACAAGAGCTTGGGCTGGTCGGCTTTCCATGAGGATATCGACGTAGTTTCCTATCATCTTTGAGTGATCGACGGCAGAGGATTTTTCTCTTCGGCGGCCTCACCTCCAAGGAAGGTCGCACCCTTTTGTTTTCCAGCTTGCGGCTAGGTGATCGGCTGGAGCTTCTAAACGGCGGTGGAGACCTTGATCGGCGTGTTGGGGAGCGTCCTCTCCAGCGGCTAGCTTGCGGCGATGGTGGCCTACGTCGTCCTGCACTCACATCTTCTTGTTCAGTTTCGTCGTCCCGGAGTTGGCGTCGGCTAAGATCGGTCTGCTGTCTTCTGGCGCGGGCGTCATCGTATATCCGCCGCCTTTCTCGACAATAGCGCACCATATGTCCCGGTAGTCCGCAGTGGAAACATACTGGTTGGTTATCCTGGGTCCTCCAGACGTCAGTCTTCCTTGGTGCTCAAACAGGTTCCTCATGCGGCATTGTAGGAACGTAACTCCGCCTGGGTCTCGACTTTTTCACCGTTTTAACGGGAAAAGAAGGACGAGACATTGGGTTTAATGCTTGTTCCGCTTCCTCCCTTATGACCTGTTGAAGCGACTCGGTTTTTTGCTCGCCGTGCAATCCAAGTGCCTTCTGAACTTCCTCTCTTACTATCTGGCGAAGAGCACTTGTGAAATCTGTTCCTTCCTTCATCACATACACCGATACGACGTTTGGAAGCCGTTCAAACTTCTTGCGTGTAATTCTTTTTTGATGCATTGTCTCGATATACTGGCACCATTTTATGAAGTCGTCTGCTGTCGAAACCTCCTTGAGGAGTAGAGCTTGATATATGTCCTCAGCAACACCCTTCATGAGATGTGCAACCTTATCTTCCTTCTTCATTCTAGGATCCACTATTTTACCCAGCTCCAAGGCGTCTTGAATGCAGGATGCTGTAGTTTCTCCTGGACGCTGTGCCCTGCAGTTTAATTTATCTTCAGCCTTGCACTTCTGTCGTTGTGTGTCGCCTAAATACTTGCGCAATTCCGCCTGGAACACTTCGAAGCTTGTGAACTTCTCCTCGTTGTTCTCATACCATTGCTTGGCAGTGCCTTCCAAGTAGAAAAATACGTTAGCCAAACACACGGTGTCATCCCATCTGTGTATACGCTCAAATACCTTCAGGCACTTGTTTGGATCTTGGCCATCGTCACCAGAGAACCCGGAAGGATGTCTCATGTGGTGGCACACAGTTGCTGTCATCGTAACGTCCTTTCCTTCTTCTGCCTCCGATAGATTGCGATCTGTTGAATATGGCTCGAACTCGAGTTTCTCGCCACGTAAACGGCGGCTCTGTTGTGGCCTGATGGGAGCCACTGTGTCGTCGACAATGTCCGTTATCACAAGTTCCAATACCCGGCGCCTCCAACAGAATAATTTCACGTAGAAGAAGGTGTAATTAGCTGAATGACGAACACTAACTTCACTTAACGAAGGTTTATTCAGTACTTGCACATACAAGAGCGCGGAGCGAACTGCCTCCGGCCAGGACACATGCGGTATATATATTGTTACAGAACAATCCAGTACAATGATTTTTGACACTTGTGGATACTTCTAGAATGTACTCGAACCGAATATAGAAAACTCACGACCCTCCATGCAACAGTCTAGTATCATAACCACTAAGCCACGGTGAAAGTCCTACTCAGCTTCTTCTGCGACAATATACGAGGGTTGCCCAGTAAATAATGCCTCCGAAATAAAAAATATTAGAAATGTGACACTTTAGGTGCGAGTTATTTGAAGTTTCCCGCGTGTGTACGCAAAGTTTCAATTTCCTCCGACAGAGAGCGGTGGTGTAGGAATGTTCTAAAATGGCGTCTGCAGGTGACATCCGTCATAAACAACGTGCAGTGATTGAATTTCTCGTAGCAGAGGAAGAAACCGTGGACAATATTCATAAACGCTTGTGCAAAGTCTACGGAACATCTGCAGTCGATAGGAGTACTGTTGGTCGCTGGGCACAGAGGGTGAAAGCATCAGAGGGCGGTGCTGCGGAGCTCCGAGATTTGCCGCGGTCGGGAAGGCCTCCCACGGCTGTCACGCCTGACATGTTGCAGCGGGCTGATGTTCTCATTCGACGGGATCGACGCATTACGACTCGACAGAGGCTTATGTCAAAACATTAGACAAACTTAAGCAGCGCTTCCGGCGCCTTGGGCGTCATGTTAACCCACAGGATGTTTTGATTCAGCATGATAACGCTCGTCCTCACACAAGTTTGAGGACTTGTGAACACATCGCGAAAGTGGGTTGGATAGTGTTACCCCATCCACCCTACAGCCCCGATTTGGCTCCTTCAGACTTTCACTTGTTTGGGCCAATGAAGAATTTCATTCGTGGAAGACGTTTTGCCGATGACGAAGAAGTGATTCACGAAGTGACAACCTGGCTCCGTAGGCAGAGTACAGATTTTTACCGGCAGGGAATACACGCTCTTGTGTCTCGCTGGAAAAAGGCCGTCGAACTTGAAGGAGATTATGCGGAAAAATAAAGCAAGTAGACAAAACATCAGTCTTTCACATATGTAAATTTGATTGTTGTGGAATAAATACTTCTGGAGAAAAAAAATATGGGGCATTATTTACTGGGCAACCCTCGTAAGTAATGGATGCATGTATGAATTGCTAATTGCTAGCGAAACACGTGTACTTAATACTTTTCACTATTTTACTACAAGAGTTTTCGTTTGCATCTCGAATTGGGACAGCACGTGTCATCACAAAGCAACCTTCTTGAGTGTATTACATGGTATCGAATACACTCAAGGCATTCAATCTGTTTTTGATTCCATAGGCTTCCTGTATTCTGCTACTTAGATCAAATAATTTCAATTATTCAAATAAGTGCTGGTTTGGCAAATTACCCTACATATTAAGATTCTTTCATCCAGGATCGACGTTACGTCGTCAAATAATTTATGCGACACAGATATAAAAAACATCGCTCTCGAAATTCAGTGCGTACAAGGATTACATGCTGTGCGATACAAGATGCTGTTATTTAGACACCTGGAGATAGCAACGTTCTAGTGAAATACGGGATGCCGCTTTTGAGTGTTATTAGGAAGTGACATGTAGAAATTAATGTTCCTAATTAGTGTTATGCTTATGTACAGTTTTAGACCTACAAATTCCATTTGTGAAATGGAGCACTTCAAATCAATAATTTTCTGGTAATCGTTGTAATTTATCCAATACCACTCAGTTTCTGTGGTATGTATGCACACCTATACAAGAATTTCGTGTTTTTCTGCGTGTTCGCTTGGAAAAAAGAGTATGGGTGATCAGAGCTGTTCGAAAATAGTGCAGAGGAACAACAGTGAGAAACGAGAGAAAATATTGTTTTAAGAATAAGCATCTAATAATGAGACGTAGTTTCTATGGATCCAGTTGCATAGTTGGCTACGGGTTGAAACGGCTACAAGATGTTTACTCCCGATTAATCAGTATAAAGTTACGCGAGGCTGCAAACTTAGTTTTACTGCAGAATCTTATTTGACTAGCCGAGAAAAGAAGAGGCAGCTGCGGCTATAACTGTCACCATAATTCTGGATTAAAATGTCTGTTTAGAATCATAAATATCCTCTGCAGAAGACCGCATGGTGCCAGATGATAAGAAGGGATATTTTTTTACGCGAAACCAACTGAGGTATAAACAAGTATTATGCCACCTACTCTTCACTCCTGAAAAACGAAGAGCAGCACGGCTTAAGTGACAGAGAACCTTCCATAACTTTCATGAAGACATACCTGTACAAGCAACTGCAGCGCTGTTTGGGAAACGACCTAGTTTTCATAATAGGCTGTCTACGTGATTTTATTCCGTCTACGTTTCTCTATGTGCGACCCAAGGTCTTGGTATTTATTATATTACACAGGAGTCTCTTCATAACCGATGCAGTATTTTGGCTCGTGCCTACATATAACGTGATAGATTTTTACTAATAATAAATTAAATATAATGTTAATGTAAAGGATATAATGAAAACTGTTCCAATAACGAAAACAAAATCACCTTTCAACGTGTTAACTAGCGTCTCACTTCCGTGTATGACATTGTATCGTTGGTGAAAGTTTTATTCTTCTGTTTATGTTCCAGTACAGTAAACACCCCAAGTTATAGTGTTCAAATCGTTCTTAAAAACTGATCACATTTATCATTATTGTAGTTAAATTTTGTACATATTTATCACCTTCTCCAGATATCTTGAGGGCAGGACATACTGTAAACTAAGGCAACTGTAATTCTGTGCCGTGCACGTCAGTCGTTTCTTACTCATAAAGTTTCTTAAAGCAGAAAACAACCCGTGGGAGACTTCGTTCTTTGTAGCTGTCCCTCAGTTTATACGCCTTCTGTAATGATTAGCAACATGTACCATCTACTTCTTCGCATCCGACATCTAACAAAAACGTACGAAATTACAGCCCGTCGCGCTGATACGACTGAGTACTCGACGCGTCAAACAAGCGACACGATTGAGAAATTCTTTCAAACTGCAGACGTATACCGTACATCTGTCCAGTAACGGGTTATGTTCTGATCAACTAGTGAAGCCCGTGCAGAGTACACGTCTAAATGCACGTACTGTTGTAATGAAAAGGCAGTTTCTAAAAAACCTGTGCACAGTGTTGTGGGATAAACATCTAAGACATCGAACTGGAACGTCTCCAGTAAAACTGGAGAACAAGCTTGACAGTGAGGTGCAGTATGGAATTTCGAAACCTCACTTACGGGACATTCACAGACAGACGACACAGTATTCTTGTAACTGAAGATAGTTACGGTTTGTTAATGAAAACAACGAGAAATTATTTCCTCGCTGTTTCGTCATCGTTGGATTATTTACTATTCATATAACAACGTACTCCATCAGGAAGAGCAATATTTTATTGGCGCGAAGCTAACCAAAATACCTCAGTTGTAAATTATAGCTGAGTTGAAGCTGTCAAGGTATTTGGCACCATCACTATTGTTTTTGTGTGTCTTTGAGGTGTACTGCGCAGATTTTCCAATCGTATGGCTCTGAGCACTATGGGACTTAACTTCTGAGGTCATCAGTCCCCTAGAACTTCGAACTACTTAAACCTAACTAACCTAAGGACATCACAAACATCCATGCCCGAAGCAGGATTCGAACCTGCGACCGTAGCGGCCTAGAACCGCTCGGCCACCACGACCGGCTTTCCAATCGTATGCTCATTTGTTTCTGACATTAGTATTTTTGTATGTTTTCTTTTATAACTGTTTAGAGTGGTGACAGTCTTACAGTAAAAGTTACATACTTTGAGTTTGTCAAGTGTCGTTGGAAACCGAAATGGTGAGTTCTTAATTTTAAAAAAATCCTTAGGAATCTTAGAAATAAACGACGGAGCTAAGCTGACATTGGACACACGTCAGCTTCTCACTGTATCCGCGATAAGTCCTTCAGTGACTCGGCAGTTAATCTATTTGTATATTGAACTTGGGAGATATGACGGCATGAAATGGCAAGAAATGATCCACCCGAAGTGTCACCTGCTGGCGCCAAAAAGCAAATAAATGTCGCACGTCGGAAGTTCAGTAATACATATTCGAACAACCTACATGAAATGAATGCAGCTTTATTGGTAGCTTTCTAAACTTTCTAATAACTTACGTTGCTATTTGCTGCTTTCATAGATGACTACTTTCCTTGATATACGTATTTACACGCGTTAGCACTAGTTGCGTATAGTGTCGAAAGTAACTGTCAAACTGTGTTGAAATGGGATGCAATCACATAGCTGAAATTTCTTAAAAGTATTGTGGACCTGCGATACTTGGTTTTGTCAGATTGTGGCTTCGAACGGAAGCTGTCAATTACACCTGCTTTTTGTTCGTTTTATGATGTTTTGGACTGATAAGAAATGAATTCTTGAGCTATCTTTACTAGACAGACGCATAACGTGAAGATGCAAGCCAGTGCATTTTGACAGAACTCTTTGCGCTGCGCAGCGCGTATTTGCATGCGATCGGCTGCTAGGCTGACGCCGTCCTTGGAGAGTAAACACCGGCAGCGGGCCGTCCTACTTGTGTCACTGGAGAACCGCTGGTTACGCCGCGCGCGCCAGCTGCACGGAGAAAGCTGCGCCCTGACATAATAGTCGACGCGGCACAACACGGAGTGACACAGAAGCTGCAGATTGAAGGCGGCGGTACGAAGTAATTAAAAGAAGTTCAAACAGAGGTACTATATCCGATTAACTCGTTTCCAAAATTCTATATTTCCCAAATTGTTACATGTACAAATACTGCGGCCATAATAAATGTTGCATATTGATTTATTGTCACTATTGGACATAATAGCAAACAAAGCTGATACAGTTATCTCAGAACAGTTATGAGAAAACAAAAATAAAGAAGATAGACAAATTTCCACTTGATAAACACAAACAAAAAAGCAATAACAAAATGATTCAAATAGCTCTAAGCACTATGGGACTTAACATCTGAGGTCATCAGTCTCCTAGACTTAGAACTACTTAAACCTAACTAACGTAAGGACATCACACACATCCATGCCCGAGGCAGGATTCGAACCTGCGACCGTAGCAGCAGCGCGGTTACGGGCTGGAGCGCCTAGAACCGCTCGGCCACAGCGGCCGGTGCAATAACAAAACGTTACAGAGGTTCCACTGCAGACACTTTCTTCTGTCATCTTGCACTTCACGTTGTTTATGATCTAACTGGCCCTCTTCGCAGTTGGAGGCAGTTTTGAATGCTGTTGGCCATACTGCTTGCGAAATTGTTCTCATAAGCCTGTGGGATAGGCTATTGTCCCATTCCTCCAAAACAGCCTGTGATGACTTGCAACGTCTCTGGTGGGACACGGCGATTGCGAACCGTTCGTATTAATGTGGTCCCCACATTGTCAATGCAGTGAGATCTTGAGAATATGGAGGCCATTCCATCCAACTATGTTCCATTAGGAGAGTGCTCGCAAGATTGTGACAATAGGGGCGTGCGTAGTCGTGCTTCGGCGTGAATCCCGCTCCAACGTGTTCACCAGATGGAGCCACAATGTGTGCAATGATTTAGTCCAGATACTTCACAGCAGTCATCCTCCCACATATTGGCATAATAGCTGTCCTACGACCGTACACGATTCCACCGGAAAAAATAAGCGAACCGGTTTGTTAAGTGAGACCGACTGCGATATAGTAGGGTGTAAACGTTGTTCTCGTTGCCTCCACACAGGAATATCAGTATTGTCAGGGTGGAGACTGATAAGGGTCTCATCAGAAAAGCGCACTGTCACCCACTGCTGTCTAATCCACAAAGAGTGGTTTCGTGCCAATGCGACGTGAGGCCCTCTCCAAACACGATATAGATGAGGAAGCTTGAGACGTCTTCTGGAACGTAATCCCTGCTCATGGAACTTGTTTCGTATCGTTTGTGTTGATACATGCACTCCTATAACCGTCTGGAACTAACGCCGTAGACGTGTAGCATTGTGTTGAGGATTTCTGCTTGCTGTTATACGCAAATATGGGTACTGCACATCTGTTATTTTTCTTCTGCGGCCACGTCTTTGACGATACTCAACTGATCCTATCGCTAGAAAATTGTTCCAGATTCCAGAGACATAACTTTCACTTTATTAGAGTGACTATACTGAGCCTCTGATTGTATGCTATTGTTTTCCGAAGCGCCACAACTCTCGTACTGACACATACGGCAAGTAGTGGATGTTTACACATAGCGGTCGCAGGTTCGAATCCTGCCTCGGGCATGGATGTGTGTGATGTCCTTAGGTTAGTTAGATTTAATTAGTTCTAAGTTCTAGGCGACTGATGACCTCAGAAGTTAAGTCGCATAGTGCTCAGAGCCATTTGAACCATTTTTGTTTGCACATAGACTGCACATGCTGGCCCCTGACGATAGAAACATGGACTTTTTCCGCTAGAATTACATTGCAAACAAACCAATCTATTGATACCATAACTTAGTTGTGGCTCGCAACGTTCAGTATTGCAAGTTTCGACAATATGCAACAATTATTTTAACCATTGTTGACTCACGCACGAATAGAACGTAAATTCAAAGAGTTTGCATTGTGCCCACCAGTTTACGAGTGTAGTGCCTTGACAAAATGGCGACAAAGCAGCTAAAGAATTTTTGTTTGTTTGAATGTGCGAGATGTTTGTTACAACCGTGCAGCGTGCATTCAGAAGGAATTGTGGACAAGAACTGTCGTGTAAACAGGGCACTGTGTGTTGGTATCGATAATTTAGGGACACTGGTTGCCTCTGTAAATACGAAAGTACCGGTCGACCAAGTGTGCCAGATAAAAACGTGGAGAGGGTGAGGCAAAATTTCGTACGTAGAATTTGGAATACAGCATCAAACTGTGAAGAAGAGATTGCGACGGCGCGTACTTGTCAAAGCGAACAGTCTGCAGCTCGTGCAGCAATTCAGACCAGAGGATTATGGTTGACGCCTCCAATTTTCATCACAACGCGGGGAGTACTTGAGCACGAACATTTCGCCTCCAAGCTGACATTCAACGGCGAAGCAATCTTCCATTTATCTGGGAAGGTTACTCACCACAACTTGATATATTGCACTTGTGGTTATTTCCACAACTGACTGCTGCTTCCGAGAATTGCATTTTCCAACACTGTTCGTCGCTACCTAGATGACTTGCGATTCGCTGGATTGGGTGGTGAAGGTGATGTAGCTCAGTTCCTTTGGCACGCCAATCACCTGACCTAAAGCCTTGTGACTTTCTCCTTTGCGGATACAGTAAGGACTCTGTTTACATACCCCCACGGGCAAGAGCTCTGGTACAGCTCAGACAACGCATCAATGGTGCTGTGATAACCACTGAAAGGATCTTGCTACATAAGGTATGGAACGAATTGACTACTGCTTGGACTTGGGTCGTGTGACGAGAGGGGCACTCTTACAATATTTCTAAGGTGAAAAAAGCTAACTTCATGAAGTTACGGTTCCAGATGTAAGCAGTAGAGTACGCTTTATTCGAAATAAATGCGACAGAAAGAGAAGCCTTTACGCACTCTGCTTGAGGTACTTGCACTGTTTGATTCTATTCATTACGTCGAGAACCATATACGATAAGTTGAAAACGCTCTGAAAAGAAAAGAAAATCGTTATGAGAAGCTTAATGTTTCCTGAATCAAAGACATAAGGTGCCGTACAGCATGTAAAAAAGTAACGTCACGTGGTATCATTTATCCATAGTCAGTACCAGGCACGATTACATAGTTCCTCGCGCTGTTCGTTTCACCAGGTGATGACAAAGACACACTCCATAATGGTGACTAAAACAGTGCACTGGTATCAATCAGACAAGCAGAAATGCGTTTCAAATTCGTTTCCGACCGTCCTGGTTCAGGTTTACGTAGCTACCTACTGGACTTCAGAAAAATGTAGAAATGTACCTTCTAGAAGACCATGAACGTTCCCCTGTCCCGGCCTTGTCCAGTGGAACTATCGCTCTCTTTCTACTGACACTGACAACTACAGGAAGGCATGTCCTCGGTTGCCTTCCTTCCCAGGGCAGTAAGATGCAATCACTGAGTTAGTGGTCTGTTTCAGAAACATGCAAATTCTCATGAAAGCTGCCCAAGCCATTATTTACAATGTCACATAAACTTCACAAAAAATTATTGCTCGGCCATCATGATTTATGTACAGTTTTCTGTATAAAACTCTTTCGCAATACCGCTTTGATCACAGTAATCACTGCTAAACAGGGATAAAACTAAATCTGTATTGTTGGTGCAGTCCCGTAAAGCGCGCTGTATCTCTAATCGTGTAGGGGACAAGAGAACGTTTGTATACTAGTCTGTCAACATAGTCGAAGAGTCATTTCAAGTATAGGGAGTGCTTCAAGGTTCAATTTTCGGCCCAGTTCTATTCCTTGTATATGTGAATAACCTTTCACTTAACATTCAACAAACGGCATCAGTACTTTTTGCAGACAATACTAATGTTATAACAAATCCCATTAGAGAGAAGGCAGAAAAAGGGATTATAAACGATGTTTTTCAAAGAATTATTAACTGGTTCTCTTAAAGTAGATTCTCCGTAAATTTTGGGGCAACATACTATATTCATTGATTGGCGACTCCATAGAGTGTCCTGTGCACTACGACCAGATAATGGGTATACTTGGAAGGAGAGACAGCATTGGTCGTATATTTTTGTTTTATTCTCGCAAAATCGATTTTCGGTCACTTAGTGACCATCTTCAGTGCTGTAATATATAACTTAAATTGGTAAGCACTGGTGTCAATAAGCTTACGGCGATCACATAAACTGAGGTCGCTGTTTACATGCACTTGTTCAGCAGAACAAGTGCATGTAAAATTCTCAATCAGTCAAGTCCAACTACTTTTGCCTTTCGCATAATTACTAATCTACGAAACTAACGTATCAGCTTTCTAACATATTTTGCATATTTCCGCTCAATAATGGCTTATGGAATAATTTTCTGGAGTAGCTCTTCACTTAGAAAGAAAGTACTGATTGCACGAAAGCGAGCGCTAAGAATAATATGTGGCGTTCACTCGCGATCGTCATGTACGTCCCTCTTCAAGGAGCTGTGGCTTTTATACCGCCACAATACATAAATTCCGCAGTTAAATTCATCATAAATAATCCATCACAATTTGACAAGAACAGTGGTGTGCACGCCTACCGCACTAGAGGACAAAACTGACCTTTATTCCCCGTCACTAAAGCAGATAGTTCATCATTCAGCAACAATTTTGTTTGATAATCTGTCTAATAATGCAAAATGTCTGACAAATAACTCCTTCTAATATATTGACAAATTTTCATTTAAAAGCTAGTAGCCTGAAAAAACCTAGTTTTTAAGGGCAGTTGCATGAGCAGGACTAAAAATAAATATGTTCATTGATGGTAATATCAATATCGCATACGCGTTCTGTGAACTGAATGTGAAACGCCCCCTTTGATAAATTATACAAGACTGTGCTTAAACTGACACACAATATTTTTAGCGCAACGCAATCTGACTTGCAATAATCCCTACAAAAGAATGGCCCTGACAAACATTAACCTATACCTTTCACAAATCACTTACCTCACAAAAATCTTCGTTACTCGAACTACTGCAATACAGCGAGCGCCACTACTGCCAGCTAAATAAAAGATTCAAACTACGGAAGGCACTAACTACTGACAGGCATAGTTAGCAAATGAAAGATTTTAATAGAGAACAAACAATGTATTTACCTTAATAGTGTTGAAAACTCATAATATACATAGCAGTTCATGACATCCAGTCTTACAAATTTCAAAACTCCGCCATCTCTCTCCCCACATCCACAACTGCTGGCAGCTCACCTCCAACTGCCGAACGCTATGCGCTGTTAACATCCAGCTGCCCAACACTACAATGGCAGACAACAATGCAAACTAGCCACAGACTGCACACAGCACAGCCAGTGATTTTCATACAGAGCGCTACGTAACGTTGCCAATAAGAAAACATAAACAGCCTACTTACAAATGGTTCCACATCATTTCAATTTAAGAATCGCGCAAAAGATCTACGAATATGTAACTAGTTAAGTAGACCATGTCCGCACCGGCGCTTTATGGCGGGGGATGCACGGGATGGTGCCCACTGAATTACTGTACACCACAGGGATGTCATTCGAAATTCAGACGCCGTCGCGAGACACTAGACGTTGTCAATCTGTCTCATCGTTGTTGGTCGTGGTGAAGAACTCCAGCTACATACAGATTATGGCTCGTACGAGAATGCAACAGAGCTGTGCGCTGCTATTTGTGTCGACCCGATGTCCTCCTCGCCGTGTCCGGCGACAGCGACTCCGTCAGTCTTCCCTGTCCTTGTTGTGGTAGGCTCGGATGTGGCTCGCGAATCCGAATTTCGCTTTGCATATCCTGTTGCATGAAGCACAGTGAAGTTGACCAGCAGAGTTGTAAGTATACGTGTCGACAGGCTTGAGCTGAGATTTTCGGAGCTCTCTTTTAGCATCCAGGTTCATTAGACGCTTTTGCTCGAATTGTTCGATGCTCTTATGTACAGTTGATCGCCACTCCGATCGGCGCAATGCTAGCTCCTCCCAACGGTTGCTTGGAATGCCACAGGCTGCAAGATGGCGTTTAATGGTGTCTTTATATCGCAGGTGTTGACCACCTTTCCTCCTCTTCCCGCACGAGAGCTGCGAGTAGAACACCGCTTTAGGTAGCCTACTGTCATCCATGCGTACTATGTGACCACTCCATCTCAGTTGATGTTTCATTATTAAAGCTTCAATACCAGCCAGTTCCACGCGGCGCAAAATCTCCGTGTTTGGGACACTGTCTTCCCATTTGATGCGCAGAATTGATCTCAGACACCGAAGATGAAATTTATCTAGCTTCTTAATGTCAGCTTTGTAACAGCACCAGGTTTCCGAGGCATAGAGTAAGGTGGATAATACTACTGCTTTGTAGACTGCAATTTTTGTTTGTAGTTTGAGATCATGTGATTTCCATACTCGGTCATTGAGCTTACCGAAGGCTGAGGCTGCGCTGGCTATACGCGCTGCGATTTCCGTTGTCAGGCTGTTGTCACTTCTATTTTGGCTTCCCAGGTATTTGAAATTTGACACATTTTGCAAGGATTTGTTATTTATCTCAATACTGGAGTCATCTGCATTAAGATCTCTAAGTGGCTGTTTGAGAACTTGCGTCTTAGTGATGTTAATGGCTAAGCCAAATCTTCTGCAGGAGGCATTTAGCAGATTTATGTAAGTCTGAAGAGTTTCGCAAGAATTAGCCATCATGCATACATCATCCGCGTAGAGGATCTATAAGATGGATAGTTTGGTTACGCGACTTTTTGTTCTGAGGCGAGAGATGTTGAAGACACTTTTGTCTGTCCTTGTGTCGAGACTAATTTGATTACTACAGGCTTTGGTCGCGTCTCTCATAACAACTGCGAAGTAAAGTGAGAAGAGTGTGAGAGCCAGAACACAGCCTTGTTTTACACCACATGTCACGGGAAACTGTTCTGAGAGCTTGTCCTCATGGCGGATTTTTGCCATCATGTTTTCATGAAACTGCCGAATCAAACTGACAATTTTGTCAGGGCACCCAGTTTTCTTTAGTATGATCCAGAGAGCTTCCCGTGGGACACGATCAAAAGCTTTTTCCAGGTCTACAAAGCACATGAACAAAGGCCAATGTTGCTCTAAGCTTTTCTCTTGCATTTGTTTGACAACAAATATGGCATCCACTGTGCCTCTGTTTGGGCGAAAGCCACACTGGGTCTCTGGTAGCAGTTTTTCTGCAAAGTGTGTTAACCGGGTGTTAATTATGTGGGCAAGGACTTTTCCCGCTGCTAAGAGAAGAGAAATGCCCCTGTGGGAGCTGCAGTCTGATATGTCACCCCTGCCTTTATAGATCTTGGATATACAAGCATCTTTCCAGTCTTGTGGAATCATTTCATACTCCCAAATCTTTAAGATCAGAGCAAACAATGGTTTCTTGATGTTTGGCCCCCATATTTATATAGCTCTGATGGCAAGTTATCTAATCCTGCTGTTTTGTCATTTTTCAGCTTAGCCAGTGCTGAAATGAATTCATCGTAGGAAGGGGCATCCGCAAGTTGTTCCTCAACTGGCAGGTCTTCAAGTGCTTCTATGTATTGAATATCGGTTGTCTGATGGTCGGGATTAAGAACGTCATTAAAATGTTCCGCCCACCGAGACAGGATGTCACTCTGTTGCGTCAGCCGACAACTTTTATCTTTGTTATAGACTGGTGCTATCTTCCCAACTCTTGGACCAAAGATAGTTTTCAGGGACTCAAAGACTCTGCCCGTTTGGTGTGTGTCGGCATATAACTGTATTTCATTTGCTTTATTTGCCCACCAACTGTCTTTGAGAGCACGTACCTTCACTTTCAGATTGTAATGCGCTGCTCTACGCTTATTATCATCAGGGGTGCGAAGAGAGGTTCTGAAATCATTAATTAGCTTTCTGATCTCTGGATCTGAGTCGTCAAACCAGTCCTGGTGCTTCTTCTGAGGCTTTCCCAAGACTTCTGAAGCACAGCCACGCAGTCTGCTAGCGTATGCACTCCACCTATGTCGACCTACATAGTACGCAACCGTCATCACAGCAGCGGTTTGACCTCTAGGCACCCTTTACGAACAGACCTATAAACCTTCCGGCACCGTTGTGCGTGAACATACTGTACGAGGGAATAACTTTGATGGGACCTGGATTAACAGCGTCGCGTTCTCTTCAGCGGCGAGTGCAGGATTTGTCTGGCAGCTGGTGAGCGCCGCCAGCCACCAATGGACGTGTCAGGTCCAGTAGGGAGTCGGGTCAGACATGTTTTGGGCTGGGGTCACGTACAGCTGTCGGCCGCCACTCGTCGCTATCGAGGATTATTCCCTGCCCTACAGTCCACATTTCAGTACGAGCAAACCGTGCCCTCGCAGGCATCTTCTTCCAGGAGGCAGCCATCAGCCGAATGGAATCGCCGGCAGTGTCTGCTGATATCAACTCGACTGTGCATTCTGAAACACTACGTGAACTCTGGAGAGCCGATGTCTAAGACTGCGACGTGCTTGAGCAGCAGCGTGTTTATCAGAGATAAGAGTATCGCTAGGAGTGCCCTGGGGAAATGGAATAGGACCGTTATTATTTCCTAAATACGTAAATGATCTGACGGACAGGGTGGGCAGCAATCTGTGATGGTTTGTTTGTGATGCTGTGGTGTACGATAAGGTGTAGAAGTTGAGCGACTGTAGGAGGATAGAAGATGATACAGAAAATTTCTGGTTGGTGAGATGAATGGCAGCTAGCCCTAAATGTAGAAAAATGTTACGTTTATGTGGATGAGTAGGAGAAATAAAACCCATAATGCTCGAGTACTGCATTAATAGTACGCTGCTTGACAGTCACATCGTTTAAATCAAATGGTTCAAATGTCTCTGAGCACTATGGCACTTGACATGTGAGGTCATCAGTCCCCTAGAACTTAGAACTACGTAAACCAAACTAACCTAAGGACATCACACACTTCCACGCCCGAGACAGGATTCGAACCTGCGACCGTAGCGGTCGTGCGGTTCCAGAGTGAAGCGCCTAGAACCGCTCGGCCACACCGGTCGGCCATCGTTTAAATGGTTCAAATGGCTCTGAGCACTATGGGACTCAACTGCTGAGGTCATTAGTCCCCTAGAACTTAGAACTAGTTAAACCTAACTAACCTAAGGACATCACAAACATCCATGCCCGAGGCAGGATTCGAACCTGCGATCGTAGCGGTCTTGCGGTTCCAGACTGCAGCGCCTTTAACGGCACGGCCACTTCGGCCGGCCATCGTTTAAATATCTGGGCGTAGTTTTGCATAGCGATCTGAAATGGAACGAGCATATGAAGATTGCGGTAGGAAAGGCTAATGGTCGACTTCGGTTTATTGGGAGAATTTTGGGAAAGTGTAACACATCTGTAAAGGAGCTCGCTTATAGAACACCAGTACGACCTATTCTTGAGTACTGCTCAAGTGTTTGGGATCCGTACGAGGTCGGATTAAAGGAAGGCAGGTCGAATTAAAGGAAGACATCGAAGCATTTCAGAGTCGGACTGCTAGATTTGTTATCGATAAGTTCGAACAAGACGCAGTATTAGAGAGTGCTTCGTTATTCAAATGGAATCCCTTGAGGGATGGCGACGCTATTTTCGAGGAACGTTAAGGAGAAAAATCAGAGAACCAGCGTTTGAAGATGGCTGCAGAACGATTCTACTGCCGCCAACATACATTGTGCGTAAGTACCATGAAAATAAGATACGGGAAATTAGTTGAGTTGTTTTTGGGGGAGGAGACCAGACAGCGAGATCATCGGTCTCATCGGATTAGGAAAGGAAGTCGGCCGTGCCCTTTCGAAGGAACCATCCCGGCATTTGCCTGGAGCGATTTAGGGAAATCACGGAAAACCTAAATCAGGATGGCCGGACACGGCATTGAACCGTCGTCCTCCCGAATGGGGAATTAGTCCTCATACTGGAGGCATATAGAGAGTCGTTCTTCCCTCGCTCTGTTTGCTCCTGGAACAGGAAAGGAAAAGATTAGTAGTGGTGCAGTGTACTCTCCGCCACGCACCGTACCGTGGCTCGCGGAGTGTGTATGTATACGTAGATTTAGAACGGCTGGATCACCTTGTGGACAGAATGCCACGGTGGATGCAAGCATGTTGCAATGGACAAGAGAGTTTATTTCGCAGTAAAGTAATTTTTGTAAGTAATAGATTTCAGCTATCGGTCGTCCTTTTTAAATTTTTATTGGTGGATCTAGATTTCAGCTAGAAACCAGCCATTCTCAATGCTCTATCATTTTTGATCAATGCATGTAATGCCTGTTGATCGGGCTTCATCCACAGTTCATAGAATACTATTAGTATTCAATGAACTGTGCATGGCTAAAATGGCTCTGAGCACTATGGGACTTAACATCTATGGTCATCAGTCCCCTAGAAGTTAGAACTACTTAAACCTAACTAACCTAAGGACATCACACACAGCCGGCCGAAGTGGCCGTGCGGTTAAAGGCGCTGCAGTGTGGAACCGCAAGACCGCTACGGTCGCAGGTTCGCATCCTCCCTCGGGCATGGATGTTTGTGATGTCCTTAGGTTAGTTAGGTTTAACTAGTTCTAAGTTCTAGGGGACTAATGACCTCAGCAGTTGAGTCCCTTAGTGCTTCAGAGCCATTTGAACCATTTTTTTTTAACATCACACACATCCATGCCCGAGGCAGGATTCGAACCTGCGACCGTAGCGGTCGTGCGATTTCAGACTGTAGCGCCTAGAACCGCTCGGCCACTCCGGCCGGCTGAACTGTGGATGAAGAGCGACCAACATACATTGATCAAAAATGATAGTGCATTGAGAATGGCTGGTTTCTAGCTGAAATCTAGATCTGCCAATAAAAATAGCTGAAACCCATTATTTACAAGTCAATATAACAGTCCCTGCGTGAAACGGCCTTGGGAATGGAAGGTAACCTGATGAAGTAATTTTTGTTTGTTTTCAGATGCTTCGTCGCCTGCTCCCTTTGTCTCTAAGCTTACGCACGTTCGGCGAAATATAGTTGACGCAAAACTTACTCTTCGAGTAGATTACACAATACTTACACGGCAAAACCGTGTTTTGGTGAGGGAGTGGCTTGCGCCTGGGAGGGGCGAGATGCGACAGGGCGCAGTGTGCTGCGATGCGGGTCGCCGGTGCTGCCGCCTGCCGGCGTGGTGAAAGTCGCGCTGTGCTCATTTGGCAGCGCGGAGGCTGCGGCCGATCGAGTGGGGCGCGCACCGATCTGGCGCCGTGTGCTACCGTCGGCTTCAGACGGCTTCAGCCGGCCACTGCGGTGGTACTCTTCAATCGAGCAGAGTGGACCTCACCTTTGCGAAGTACGAATGCGGTTTATAGGTGTTGGGCCGTTTTATTACACGTGGCCGGCATGAAGATCACTGTTGCCTCACAAAAAGTACTGCGATGCATTCGCGCCACGTCCCCCGTCTACACCACCTATAGCAGCTGACGCTTGTCAGTGCGTTCTGTCTCTGCGGTTAAAATAGGTTATCTGGCAGCAGTTCCAGTCCTGTGTTTCAGTAAGCACGTAAAAGAAGACGTAAAAGGAGACACAAGCTGGATGTAATTTGTGGTGAGGTCTTATGGGACCAAACTACTGTGGTCATCGGACCCTAAGCCTACACACTGCTTAATCTGACTTAAACTAACTTACGCTAAGGACAAAACACACGCACCCATGCCCGAGGCAGGACTCGAACCTCCGACGTGGGGAGCCGGCCGGACCGTGACAAGGCGCCCAAGACCACGCGGCTACCCCGCGCAGCGAAGTTAAAAAAAATTACGTTATCATAAAGAAGTGTTTTGTCGTCTTAACGAGAAAGGGAAGGTGATTCTAATCTTCAGCATTCGTCTGTGGCATTTTCTGCACCGTATCATAAAGAAGTGTTTTGTCGTCTTAACGAGACAGGGAAGGTGATTCTAATCTTCAGCATTCGTCTGTAGCATTTTCTGCACCGTATTTCAAAATCTTTTCTCTTCTTGTCTCTACTGCTTACCACCCGCGTTTCATTCACGTACTAGGCTACATGCCAGACAAATACTACAGCAGACACCCTAATATTTTAATTTATATTCGATGTAAACATATTCCTGTATTCCTCCTTTTCTAAAACACCCTTCGTGCTGTCACCAGTCTTCGTTTTATGCCTCCTCTCAATTTTGTCCAACTTTACTTATTTGCTACACAAACAGCAAAGCTCGTCTCCTGCTTTTAGTCTCTCATTTCAAAATGTAATTCCACTAGTGTCGATACATTTAATTCTGATATTCTCTATTGAACTTGTTTTACTTTTCGCTGGCCGTTGTAGCCGAGCGGTTCTAGGCGCTTCAGTCTGGAACCGCGTGACCGCTACGGTCGCAGGTTCGAATCCTGCCTCAGGCATGGATGTGTGTGATGTCCTTAAGTTAGTTAGGTATAAGTAATTCTAAGTTCTAGGGGACTGATGACCTCAGATGTTAAGTCCCATAGTGCTCAGAGCCATTTTTACTTTTCTTGTTGTTCATCTTATAACCTCGTTTCAAGACACTAACCATACTGCTCAACTGACCTTTCAGTCCATTTACCGTCTCTGAAAGAATTACAAAGCCCTCGGCAAACCTCAAAGTTTTATATAATTGCAGTATGTTGTCTCTGTCTATAAAAAATGCCCACTTGTAGCTAATGTCTAATTCTTTTGTGTCTAGACTGGTAACCGTTATTTTGCACATGTCCAAAAGAACAGACAGCACATATAATTAAGGCGATGACGGCCATTGATACCTTCAGTACAGATGTCTCTTACGGGAATCGGGGAGATGCCGCGAGTAATGAGGCTAAAAGCAGAGGCGCAGCATCAGTAGAGGTATAAGTTCAGAAATTGGGTCTGACCACTGTGTCTGGATGGCGTAGTGGTCAGCACATCTGCAGGAGACCGAGGTTCGAATCCCGGTCTGGCCCAAATTTTGCTCCACTGATATGAATGAATGCCCACTGCCAAGCTATTGTCTTTAATTCCTTTGTGTCTAAGTTTCAGTTTCTTCTACCTGACCCATAATTTACTTTCCAAATTTCTCGTCGCTTCCTTTACCGATTATTCGATGTACAGATTGAATGCCGTTAGGGACAGGGTTCTCGAATAGCCTTGTCTTCACTTTCATCTCAACCAGTACTTCCATTCAACGTTCTTCCACTTCTATTACTGGCGTCTAGCTTCTGTTCAAATTGTAGGTAAACTTTCGCTCTATACGTTTTATCCCTGTGGCCTTCAGGATTTGAAAGAGTGTATTCCAGTAACACTGTCAAAATCTTTCTCGGACTGTACACATGCTTTAAATGTGGGATTCTCTCTTAAAACTATTCTATAAGATTATTCGTAGGGTCAGTATTAGCTCGCGTGTTTATACGTTCCACCAGAAACCAAGTTGGTATTTCCCAACGTCGGGTTCCACCAGTCTTTCGCCGGCCGCTGTGGCCTAGCGGTTCTATGCGCTTCAGTCCGGAACCGCGCTGCTGCTACGGTCACAGGTTCGAATCCTGCCTCGGGCATTGATGTGTGTGATGGCCTTAGGTTAGTTAGGTTTAAGTAGTTCTAAGTGTAGGGGACTGATGACTTCAGATGTTAAGTCCCATAGTGCTTAGAGACATTTGAATCATTTTGAACCAGTCTTTCCATTCTTCTGTAAATAACTCGTGTCGCTACTTTGGAACCATGACTTTTACCAAACTGATGGTTCGGTGGTATTCGCACCTAGCACCTGCCTACTTAGGTTTTGGAATTGTTACATTGTTCGTGGAGATAATTTTTCCAGTTTCATCCATCCTCTATACAAGGTGCACAAATTACATCACGGCAGATGCTTCCAAGGATCTCACTTATTCTGAGGGAATGTCTACACCAGGTGCCTAGTTTCGGCGTAGATATTTCACTGCTCTGTCTGATGTTACACTACTAATTCACGACTGATTGCGAGCCACTGCACATATTGTGCTCGCTGCACACATTGCACACACGTTCCTCTCGGCTGTCATCAGGTCCCCGATGACATCCCTGTCTATCCACTACTTCCTTTGTACATTCCCCATTTGTCTCTGCCCGGATAACTGCAAATGGCTCTGAGCACTATGGGACTTAACATCTGTGGTCATCAGTCCCCTAGAACTTAGAGCTACTTAAACCTACCTAACCTAAGGACATCACACTCATCCATGCCCGAGGCAGGACTCGAACCTGCGACCGTAGCAGTCGCGCGGTTCCGGATTGCGCGCCTAGAACCGCTAGACCACCCGCGGCCGGCGGATAACTGCATCCCTCCATAATGTAGATCTGAGATCAGGAAGAGGAAAGGAAGTTAACATTTTCCATCTTGAATCTTGGGGACGCAATTTTAAAGTACCACACATTATACGCTGACATCATATTGTGGAATTATTACCAAACCTCAAATTTTTTACCACTTCCCGTTTGAGTTTTATAAGTAATATTTTAGGGTATAGTATACATTATTTGAGAGTTACAGTTGAACTGCCTTTTTAAAGATATTTATTTAAATTATTTTCGCATTTTTTGACAATTTACTATGCAGCTTCATTCCCTGAAAAAAAAATACTGTTTTGAGAATCTTTAAAACTTTTCCCAATACGCATAGGTTAAGTCTCTCTCTCTTGTTTCATAATCATGAATAGATTAGTTAGTTCAATAATTACAGTGATTAAAAACTGTGACTGTCGTCTCGGTAAGTAAAAGGAAATGGAAGAATTCAAAAAATGTGTGTGAAATCTTATGCGACTTAACTGCTAAGGTCATCAGTCCCTAAGCTTATACACTACGTAACCTAAATTATCCTAAAGACAAACACACAAACCAATGCCCGAGGGAGGACTTGAACCTCCGCCGGGACCAGCCGCACAGTCCATAGCTGCAGCACCTGAGACCGCTCGGCTAATCCCGCGCGGCTGGAATAATTCGTACTACTTCCAACCGTTAGGCAAAATTTATTATTTATGACAACAGGAAATATTGCAGTTCTTCACCACATAAACAAAACACTAATGACGAATATAAAGCTGGCGACAAGCAGGCGAATTATATCACTGATTTCCATAGCAACTGCAAGACACTAAATTGCTTTACTTTTTCTGTTGTTTTGAAACAGAAAAGGCATAGGTGTCTCGCGATGTGTTGTGTAGCAGTAGTATTCGTGAAAAAACACCACTTCACTTTAATGATGGATACTGTATTCTTTCGCGGAGGAGTAGAAACTTATTATTAAAAAAATAATTCTTCGGAATACTGACAAGGGAACCTCCCCATCGCCCCCCCCCCCCCCCTCAGATTTAGTTATAAGTTGGCACAGTGGATAGGCCTTGAAAAACTGAACACAGATCAATCGAGAAAACAGGAAGAAGTTGTGTGGAACTGTGAAAAAATAAGCAAAATATTCAAACTGAGTAGTTCATGGCAAGATAGGCAATATTAAGAAGGCCGGGACCGCAGCAGCGCCGTGGTATCGTGGTAACGTGAGCAGCTGCGGGACGGAAGGTCCTTGGTTCAAATCTTCCAACGAGTGAAAACTTTAATTTTTTATTTTCAGTTTATTTGACAAACTCTTATGTTTTCATCACTTTTTTGGGAGTGATTATCACATCCACAAGAAAACCTAAATCGGGCAAGGTAGAAGAATCTTTTTACCCATTCGCCAAGTGTTCAAGTTAGGTGGGTCGACAACATATTCCTGTCATATGACGCACATGCCGTCACCAGTGTCGGATAGAATATATCAGATGTATTTTCCTGTGGAGGAATCGGTTGACCTATGACCTTGCGATCAAATGTTTTCGGTTCCGATTGGAGAGGCACGTCCTTTCGTCTACCAATCGCACGGTTTTGCGATGCGGTCGCAAAACACAGACACTAAACTTATTACAGTGAACAGAGACGTCAATGAACGAACGGACAGATAATAAATATGCAAAAATAAAGAAAGTAAAATTTTCACTCGTGGGAAGGCTTGAACCAAGGAGCTCTCCTTTTGCAGTTGCTCACTCTACCACGGGACCACGGTGCTCCTGAACTCAGGTTTTCCTTTATGTAGCATATGTGGCCAAGACTGATGACCAGTTTGTATATTTTGCTTAATTTTTCACAGTTCCACACAACTTCTTCCTGTTTTCTCAATTGATCTGTGTTCAGTTTATCAAGGCCTATCCACTGTGCCAAGTTATAACTAAATCTGAGGGGGGTGCGATGGGGAGGTTCCCTTGTGAGAGTAATATTTTACTGAGAAAGATGATAGATTAACTTTCATTTTTATTACTTGCGAAAATTCGCCGACGCTCCTCCGGACTCACGCTTTGCCTGTTGGAGCGGCGTATCTGTCTGTCCCTCGCGACCTCCCTGTCACGTCGTCCCTCCCCCCCCCCCCCCCCCCCCCCCCGCCTCTTTTCGTGTTTCGCGGTGGCCAGGTGCACTTACTCGTACAGAGACTGGCTTCATTGCACGCGACACTGTCTGGCGCGGACCTTTGAAGTTAATATTACTCGCAATCTCAGCGCGGCGCTCGGGATGGCTGGCACGCAGAGTTATACAAGCGAATGCCCGGGACGGATTTAACCGACAGAGAAAAATGGGGACGCGTGCCTGCGCGGGAACGGCCGGCTGCCCACACTGCCGGCGCGGCAGCCGCGGCCGCCTCGGCGCGGCCCTCACGCACTTCGCATTCAGTCGGCTGGCACACTCCTTCTTTTAAATGGCCCGACACGTCCATCTGGACTCATATGAAGCGAAGCACATCGGTCTTAACGGAACAAAATCGACAGATATAAAAGTAATTTCTGTGGTACCCCAACGAAGTGTGATATGACGTTACTGTTTACAGTGTATGTTAATGATGGAGTAGAAAGCATCGTAAGTCCTATAAGACAGTGCGCAGGTGATTCGGTTGTCTATAAGACAGTAGCGACACCAGAAGACAGCACAGACTTGCAGAAGGACCTACAGAAGACTGATGCATGGTGCAGGGACTGGCATTCACCCTGAATGTAAATATACGTAACATCTTGAGCATGCACAGGAAAAGATGTCCAGTACTGTAAAACTACACTATTGGTGACTAATTGCTGAAACACCGTAAAATATCTAGGCCTATCTATCCGGAGTCACCATAAATGGAAAGTCCACATAAAACGAATATTAGGAAAAGCAGACTCATACGGAGAATATTAAGGTTCAAATGGCTCTGAGCACTATGGGGCTCAACTGCTGTGGTCATCAGTCCCCTAGAACGAGAATATTAAGGAAATGTAATTCTTCCACTAAAGAAGTTTTCGACCGATTCTTGAGTATTGGTAGGAATGATAAAAGAGAGAGATAGAGAAGACTCAACGAAAAGCGGCGCGTTTCGTCACGGGATCGTTTAATTGGCGCGAGATCGTTACAGAGACGCTTCACAACTCCACTGGCAGACGCTGCAAGAGAGGTGTTAGGCATCACACACAGGTACTTTCCGGGGAGAGTTGGACAACATATTACTTCCTCCCACATACGTCTCGTGAAATGATACGGCGACAACAATTCTTCCCACACGCCATTCGCGAGTGGAACAGAGAAAGGAAGGTCAGTTATTGTTACCAGAAGTACTCTCCGCTACACACCGTCAGGTGACTCGTGGAGTACTGATATACACTACTCGCCATTACAATAGCTACACCACAAAGATGACGTGCTACAGACGCGGAATTTAACCGACAGGAAGAAGATGCTGTGATATGCAAATGATTAGCTTTTCAGAGCATTCACACAAGGTTGGCACCGGTGGCGACACCTACAACGTGCTGACATGAGGAAACTTTCCAACCGATTTCTCATACACAAACACCAGTTGACCGGCGTTGCCTGGCGAAACGTTGTTGTGATGCCTCATGTAAGGAGGAGAAATGCGTACCATCACGTTTCCGACTTTGATAAAGGTCGGATTGTAGCCTATCGCGATTACGGTTTATCGTATCGCGACATTGCTACTCGCGTTGGTCGAGATCCAATGACTGTTAGCAGAATATGGAATCGGTGGGTTCAGGAGGGTAATACGGAACGCCTTGCTGGATCCCAACGGCCTCGTATCACTAGCAGTCGAGATGACAGGCATCTTATCCGCATGGCTGTAACGGATCGTGCGGCCACGTCTCGATCCCTGAGTCAACAGATGGGGACGTTTGCAAGACAACAACCATCTGCACGAACAGTTCGACGACGTTTGCAGCAGCGTGGACTATCAGCTCGGAGACCGTGGCTGCGGTTACCCTTGACGCTGCATCACAGACAGGAGCGCCTGCGATGGTGTACTCAACGACGAACTTGGGTGCACGAATGGCAAAGCGTCATTTTTTCGGATGAATCCAGGTTCTGTTTACAGCATCATGACGGTCGCATTCGTGTTTGGCGACATCGCGGTGAACGCACATTGGAAACGTGTATTCGTCATCGCCAGACTGGCGTATCACCCGGCGTAATGGTATGGAGTGCCATTGGTTACACGTCTCGGTCACCTCTTTTCGCATTGACGGCACTCTGAACAGTGGACGTTACATTTCAGTTGTGTTACGACCCGTGGCTCTACCCTTCATTCGATCCCTGCGAAACCCTACATTTCAGTAGGATAATGCACGACCGCATGTTGCAGGTCCCGTACAGGCCTTTCTGGATACAGAAAATGTTCGACTGCTGCCCTGGCCAGCATATTCCCCAGATGTCTCACCAATTGAAAACGTTTGCTTAATGGTGGCAGAGCAACTGGATCGTCACAATACGCCTGTCACTACTCTCGATAAACTGTGGCATCGTGTTGAAGCTGCATGGCCAGCTGTACCTGTACAAGGCATCCAAGCTCTGTTTGACTCAATGCCCAGGCGTATCAAGGCCGTTATTACGGCCAGAGGTGGTTGTTCTGGGTACTGTTTTCTCAGGATGTATGCACCCAAATTGCGTGAAAATGTAATCACATGTAAGTTCTAGTATAATATATTTGTCCAATGAATACCCGTTTATCATCTGCATTTCTTCTCGGTGTAGCAATTTTAATGGCCAGTAGTGTAGATGTGACGTGGTGAAGATGTTCATCCGAGTGCATCTGTTGAAGATCTCCGTAGCTCGTCCTCATTTTGTTGAACAATAACTTGACCGTCAGGAACAGCGTTGTATTTAAGTGTATTCTGCTCGCAGTCGTTTTAACGCTGCTTTGTATCGGACACACGACACGGCAGGCGGAGCTACATTGCTTGGGGCAGGCAGCGTCCGTGCCGCCCCGCGCAGGCCTTTTATATGGAAATTCACGTCGCGGGACGGACGCGCGCAGGGAGAGGGTTTTAGGTTGCACAGACGCAGCTGGTCCGGCGACACGCCGATGCGTGCTGTGTCGGCCGCGGCGGCGGCGGCGGCGGCGTCACAGGCGGAGAAAACTCGGCCGGCGAAGCGACTAATAAGGCTATAGGCGGCGCGCCGCGGCCCGGCGGAATGCGGCCTACCTGCCGCTTCTGCGTAGCCCTTCCGACACGCCCCACCGCCGGCCACTGCGAGCGAGCGGCAGTGCAGGAGCCGAATACAGGAACGAATGAAGGCTGGGGTGCGACGTGCTGTCGGCGACGAGGTCACTGGAGTCAGGGCAGAAGCTCGGCTTGGGGAGGGACAGCGACCGTTCCCCTCATCCTGTCACCCGCCATAAGCGATTTAGATAAATCGAGAAATTCGTGAAGATGGATGACCAGACGGGGATCTGAACCGTGGCCCTGCCGAATAGTCTACGATTCCAGACTCTGACCACCATGCGACCCTGATTTCGATATTTTATGTGGTTGTCTGAAACACTTCACGCGAATGCCCGTATCGTTCCACCAGCAAGGCCAGTATCAAGTTTCTTTCCCAGTATTTCCAGTTCGTTACAAGGGCTAGTCATAAAGTTTTACAAAGGCGTGCGTAAAAGTAAAGCCTCCGAATTTTTCATATGAAAACTCTTAAGGGGGGTAGGACGTCAAACGGGCCGACTTGGAGCAGGAGAGGCACCACAGGACATTTTATTTTCTACTGTCTATACTTTTACAAATAAATTCATAAAACTTTGTCAGCATGACCAGGAGGGTTTCAGGATTCACACTCGTAGCAGCGGATGTTCGAAACATAACAAAATATTTTTTAATGTGAGATTTCATCATTTTTTCACTTACTGTTGGCTGCGTTTGTTGCTATAGGTACATTTTTCTTCACAAGTAAGAGAGATTCTTTGATGAATTTTGCACAGCATACAAACCATACTTACAGGTGTATGAAACTCTAGAATTTTCCAAATCTATTAAAAACTGTGGTAAAAATTGAGATAATTAACCACAAAATTTGATTTTTTTCTAAACATAAAGTTTAAAACGTAACAGCTCATTCATTTTTTCATAAATTAAATAGATTCTAGAGTTTCAGACACCTGTAAGTATGGTTTGTATGCTGTGCAAAATTGATCGAACAGTCTCTCTTACTTATGAATATAAGTGTACCTATAGCAACAAATGCAGCCAATAGTAAGTGAAAAATGACGAAATTTCACATGTAAAAAAAATTATTTTGTTATGTTTTTGGACTTTCGCTGCTATGAGTGTGAATCCTGAATGCTTCCTGGTCATGCTGACAAAGTTTTATGAATTTACTTGTAAAAGTATAGACAGTGGAAATTAAAATGTCCTGTGGTGCCTCTCCTGCTCCAAGTCGGCCCGTTTGACGTCCTACCCCCCTTAAAAGCTTTTTTAAGTAAAATAGATTTCTTTAACATTCTACACTTTATTCTTCACGTGTCCATATGGCGACATCAGTCCATGTGGCGACGAACACATTTCTCCCAATGAGAGATCAGTTTGTTGATACAATCACTATAGAATGTTTGACTTTCACCTCTAGTTGCACTCTCCATCACTATCAAAGTGAACACCTTGAAGATATTCTTTAAGTTTTGTGAAGATATTCTTTAAGTTTTGGAAACAGACGAAAATCGGATGGGGCCAAGTCGGAACTGTATGGAGGATGGTCGAAGACATTGAACCCGAGGCGTCGAATTGTTACAAATGTGGCTGCGCTTGTGTACGGACTGGAAATGTCACGCTGAAGGAGAGATGCTCCACGTGTGGATGAAATCTCTGTCACGTCTTCTGCGCTTAGAAACTCGGTTACAGCACGCTGTTGCTCATGCGCCGGCACAGTTACGTTACTCACCGCCATGTTACACGCTATGATTCTGTGCCATCTAGCGGCAGACGGTTGCAACTTGCGTCAGCGAAGCTGGAAAATCGAGCGAGTAATATGCACGACATGTAATACGTGAAACGTAATATACAACAAAATAAAAACATTCAGAGGCGATAATTTTCAGCACGCTCTCTTATTTATGAATTTGAAAAAACGAAGTTACCAAATTAGTTTTTTTGCATGTTGACAGGTACCTGTCTGCTATCCTGGTGCACATTGAAGTCCACGCGCCACCGTGTCGTAGCCAAAACAAAATGGCGCAACCCTATGATAAAGTGCAGATGATCTGCGCCATTTTGTTATGGCTACGACCCGATGGCGCGTGGACTCCATTCACCAGGACTGCAGACAGGTACCTGCAAACAGACAAAAAAATAATTACGTAATTTCATTTCTTCGAGTGGAGACCTTATCAGTAGCCCTCGCAACGACTGTACACATATCGCTTCGCTGGCTGTTTCAGACCAAAAAAAGAAAGAATTCTATTGCGATGTCATGCCATGCAAGGTACGTGTCTGCAGTCCTGGTGCACACTGAAGTCCACGTGCCACCGTGTCGTAGCCACAACAAAATTGCGCAGCCCACTGATTAAGTGCAGATGTCATCTTCGAGGTCAAAGAGGTCATTATTCCGACATGGTGAAGAATGTACAATGATCGCATAGCTCTGTGGTAAAAGAGCATCGTTAATGGACCAATAACAAACCGTTTTGGAAAATACGGATCTTCGCGTGCCTTTGAGTCCGAGATTAACGCCTGCCTTTTGAGTCCGAGATTAACGCGAACTGAAGGGTCGCTGAGGAGCAACTCATCGAGAGAATCAACCAAGGGTCATTACAGTATACTGATGCCCACAGCATCCGTTCAGTTACGTGTGCTGCAAACGGGGCTCTGAAGCTGTTGACTGCACATGTACAGATGTTAGTGCAACGACAGAGAACGTTAGCGCTCGTATTATCGAAAAAGGTGTGCTCTTGTCAGGCGACGGGTATTCTTCTCAAACATATCACGTTTTCTACTAACAAGGGAACCTCCCCATCGCACCCCCCTCAGAAGTTGGCACAGTGGACAGGCCTTGAAAAACTGAACACAGATCAATCGAGGAAACAGGAAGAAGTTGTGTGGAACTATGAAAAAAAAAAGAAGCAAAATATACAAACTGAGTAGTCCATGCGCAAGATAAGCAACATCAAGGATAATGTGAGCTCCGGAGCGCCGTGGTCCCGTGGTTAGCGTGAGCAGCGGGGGAACGAGAGGTCCTAGGTTCAAATCTTCCCTCGAGTGAAAAGTTTACTTTCTTTATTTTCGAAAAGTTATGATCCGTCCGTTCGTTCATTGACGTCTCTGTTCACTGTAATAAGTTTAGTGTCTGTGTTTTGCGACCGCACCGCAAAACCGTGCGATTAGTAGACGAAAGGACGTGTCTCTCCAATGGGAACCGAAAACATTTGATCACAAGGTCATAGGTCAGCCGGTCCTCCATAGGAAAACACCTCTGATATATTCTATACGACACTGGTGACGGCATGTGCGTCACATGACAGGAATATGTTGTCGACCCACCTAACATGTACACTTGGCGAATGGGTAAAAAGATTCTTCTACTTTGCTCGATTTAGGTTTTCTTGTGGATGTGATAACCACTCCCAAAAAAGTGATGAAAATGTAAGAGTTTGTCACATAAACTGCAACAAATGAATGCAACAGTTTCACAGTCGCACAGTTTTCCCTGTGCTGTGTCAAAACATATGTTTTTTAACGTTTTCAAGTTTTTCCGCGTGTAGGGCGTCAAATCTTGCATATGTCCAAGCATATCTGAACATGTCCTGGAATTTTGGAGAGCGAAGTTGATTATGTGTGAGTGCCTGAACTTTTATAATTGTCTGAAAATAAAAAATTAAAATTTTCACCCGAGGGAAGACTTGAACCAAGGGCCACTCGTTCCGCAGCTGCTCACACTAACCGCGGGACCACGGCGCTCCTGAACTTACATTCTCCTTGATGTTGCGTATCATGCGCATGGACTACTCAGTTTGTATATTTTGCTGATTTTTCCATAGTTCCACACAACTTCTTCCTGTTTTCTCGATTGATCTGTGTTCAGTTTTTCAAGGCCTATCCACTGTGCCAACTTATAACTAAATCTGAGGGGTGTGTGATGGGGAGGTTCCCTTGTAAGTAGGAAAGATGAACGTCCACTTTGATGCCGAGGGACATCGAAGAACAAATAGGCTGGGAAAATACGAGGCACCCAGGCAATCACTGAGTTCTGAGAAATATTTTCGTGTCTGTAGGGGCATTAATTTCGTTGGAAGCTAGTCGTGACAGATTTGTTTTCAGATCTTTCATCGAATACTAGATGTGTCCGCAGATGTCTGCAAGCAGCACGATAAAATCTCAGAAGTACTGCTCCTGCCATTCCTCCGCCCCCCCCCCCCCCCCCCCCCAATTTCGAAAGTCTTAACGAAATTGAACGTGCTCTTTTCAATAGCCGTATTAGGTTCTGCTGGGACCATGGGCAAATAGCTATGGAGATCTATTAGCTCACGACTGTCACATTCAGCATTAGTTTCGGCTGATTGTTGAGACTGTTTGTCAATCTGGGAGCATTACAGGTAGGAGTTACGCAGGAGACAGGACAGACACAAAGAAGAGCAGTGCATTTTGTCACCGTTTCGTGTAGTACGGGCGAGAGAGTTATGGAGATTTTCATCGAACTCCAATGGCAGCCGCTACAAGATGACTACTGAGATCTATCGTTAAAACTCCGAGAGCGCGCGATTCATAAGGAGTCAGACAATATTTCTTCGCACAGACATCTAGCGAAACGACCATGAAAGCTAAATTAGAGAAATTCTAGCTCATACAGAGGCTTACCAACCTTCAATCTTTCGACGCGCTATTCGCGAACTGGAACTGAAAGAGGGAGTGATGGGGAAAGGGGGGGGGGGGGGGCGGGCGCTAGTGGCGTCACGCGTACCCTTAGCCATACTTCGTAAGGTGGCTGGTGGAGTGTAGGAATGTAGTTGTGGTTTGTATGTCTATTGGAGATGGTGATTACTCTGAGCACCAGCAAAGACTGTAATAGTGTGACTCAACGGGATAGGATTAATATCTAAGATTAATTGTTTCGTAGAAACAAACTGACTTAAGAGAGCCATTGTTACTCGCTAATCACTTTCCAATGCGTCTGCAAATTTGGCAGAGTAACGCTCACCAAACTACGTCCTTGCTTTCCAAATAAATGAGAGTTTCAGACGGAAAGAAGCTCATTTCATCACGCTCGTTGGATGTAGTGTATCACGATCTTGTTTACAGGAACCATTCATTCATTCACATCTAAATCGCTACTCTGCAAACGACCCTGAAGTGCGGTGGTAGAGGGCACTGCTTCTTTGTCACGTGTTGGAAGGGTTCTGCACGTTCCACTCAGTGGTGCAGCGTGGAAAGAATGGCTGCTCGTACACCCCTGCTCGAGCTGTTATTTATCCGATCTGCGCGATTTCTACACAATAGATACAAAGGCAGATAGGAAATGTCCGTATTCCCCGCCCTTTCAGAACTCTTAGAGTTTTGTAAAGAGCTGCTCGGAATATCTACGGCGTCTTTCTCTGAGTATCTACCATTAAAGGCCTTGCAACACATCACGTGCCTGTCAAAGCAGCGCGTGACTATCCGCGCCGCCGTTCTTTTTATACTCGCGACGTCCCCTGTTACTCCTATCTAATGTGATTCCAGATAATCGCTCGAAACTGTATGAGGATGACCGGACGCGGATTTCAACTTCGCTCCTTCTGAATTTCGCTCAGTTTTGTTAGAAATATTGCGTTACTAATTATGGTTTCATGGCATGGGGGCGAGGTCTTGCAGGTGTCCTGATTTAAAGAAAAGGTCTAGGTAGTGTTGCTTCATGGTTACATGCTCATCAGTCTGACTGTAGCGCTGTTTCCACCGCTTCGCATTCAGACAGAAGCAAAGCCGTAGGGCTTTGTTGAGAAACGGAAGGGGGATGGAGTGGCCTGTGATATTACGACGTTTGACGCAGGCTTTGCTTCTGAGAGGTGCTGGATTCAAATCCTAGTCCTAACCGTATGGTGTTTTGTTTTGCGTTACCATAAACCTTTTACAAAGAATATAGTGTGGTTTGTTTACAAGCATGTGCATTACTAAACCGCTAAACCAGAGCAAGGTTCCAGCTGCAGGTTGTCTATCCGACAGCTTCCAGGGGCAACAAAAATTTCATTTTCGATATAATTATACACCGAATTTAAAAGTGTAAAATGCTCTCATAATCTACTCATTAAGAGCTATAATCTTATGTAAAAGGTTTAAGACAGTAAGAAAAACATTACAGCTAGAAACATTGTATATGCCGTGAGGCAGCGCATCTCAGGGCGCGTAAATTACCCTGAGTGTATTCACGAAGTATTTGAGAATGGGAGCGCTTAGCGATTTCAAACAAAATGTATACGTAATTTCAAACCTTTACTGAACTTCTTCTCTCTGACAACCCTCTACGGGCTCTTACCCCATTTAATGAGACGACCCGATACAGCTGTCAGCAATTTGAAGAATTGCATGCTTTTGCCGTCAGCTGTACGAATTTATTTTTATTTATTTTCTACCGGTTTCGGTCGTAGCGACCATCTTCACCAAAAAAAGTACTGTAAATAATGTGCATACTGGATTCAACTCTCCACTGGACAAAGTAAAAACCATCCAGGGCCATAAAATGTTTACAGAACCACATATAACAGGCTGTAATTTCGATACTAACACAAAGCTCACTTCTTATAATTAAGCAACACGATCATTAACTTAATAACACGCGGACTGACCTTCGGTGCTACGGGTACATCAAAGATGTACCCAGTGAAGAGTTGTATTGCGTATCCATCTAATGCTTAGGTTTTTTTTTTTCTTTTTCCTGTCAAGATGGTCATTACGACCGACACCGGCAGAAAACACGAGGGCGCGCTGAAAAGTAATGCCTCCGAATTTTTTCTTCTGTCTCAATATCCGTTAAGGGATTAAATGTCATGTATATTACTGGATCAACCCTCTTCTGCTAGAGGGCTCCGAATTGTAGCGTGTAACGTGGCAGCGTGTAACCGAAGTATGGCGGTGCGCGACAGACACTGTGCTGCAAGCGACTTCGTCCACACATGGATCACCCTCCCCTTCGGCATGACAATGTTAGGCCACACACGGGCGCCGCGACACCTGCAACAATTCGACGCCTCGGGTTCACGATTATCGACCATCCTCCATGCAGTCCCGACGTGGACCCATCCGATTTTCATCTGCTTCCAAAACTTTTTTGACAGCGATGAAGCAGTGCAAGCAGAAATGTGGACGTGACTCCGTCAAGGAAGTCAAACATTTTACAGAGGCGGTATCAACAAATTGATTTCTCGTGAACTAGAAATGTGTGCCTCGCCAGGGTGACTATGTTGAGAAATAAATACAGACACATGAAGAAATGGTTCAAATGGCTCTGAGCACTATGGGACTCAACATCTGAGGTCATCAGTCCCCTATAACTTAGAACTACTTAAACCTAACTAACCTAAGGACATCACACACATCCATGCCCGAGGCACGATTCGAACCTGCGACCGTAGCGGTCGCGTGGTTCGAGACTGTAGCGCCTAGAACCGCTCGGCCATACCGGCCGGCTCACATGAAGAATAATGATGTAAATGTTAATAACATCTGATTTATTTACAAAACCTTAAATAGTTTTCACGTTAAAAAATTCGGGGCCATTACTTTTGAACACGCCCTCGTAACAAATAAATGGCAAACATGCAATTCGTCGAAGAAAGAAAGAAAGAAAGAAACATTATTTATCTATCTATCTATCTATCTATCTATCTACCTACCTACCTACCTACCTACCTACCTACCTACCTATCGCTTATTACATTTTCGCTGGTCATGCAGTAAAACGCCAGCTTCAGTCATGACGTTTTAATTGATTACTTCGTTACTACTAATTCTTTCGCAACATATTTTGCAGACAGTGTCCACATATGCCACATAATGTATCTGCAAAATTATATAACACACAGTTCAGGAGAGATGATGATGATGATGCTTGGTTTGTGAGGCGCTTAACATCGAGGTCATCAGCGCCCGTTCCCAATCTTTCAGTTCCAATTTCACCACTTCCCGAATGATGATGAGAACAACACAAACACCCAAACACCCGGGCAGAGAAAATCCCCGATGCGGCCGGGAATCGAACTCGAGACCCCGTGGTCCAGAGGTAGTAACGCTAACCACTTTTTTTTTTTCATTTTGTTCGATATAGTTCGTTGCGTTTGGTCTGGGCGGACGTCGCAAGAAATCCATTCAAGTTGATCGTTGATGCCTTGACTCAATTTCTATTTATTACAGAGAGCACGAAGCCCTCTGACCGAACACGCTGAGCTACCGTGGCGGCACCATTTGACCACGAGCTGCGGACAGAGTAGAGGAGATATGACGTAGACAGTCATGCGTGAACAACTAGCTTCTCATGAAACGGAGTTCCATTGTTTAAACAATCGAGACTGGGGTTACTGGCACTTCTGTGATGGGCCAATCCGCTGTAAAAAGTAGGCGAACGAAATTTTTCACCAAAAAGTTTGATATTAATGGCTTGCGATTAAAGTCACAAGCTTCAGTGCTCCAGAAATATCTCTATTACGTAATATGTAAACATCGCTGTTGTGTAACTCCTTCGTGCTTCAGCAGTTACTCATAATACATATTTCATTTTTCCGGGCAATTTAAGTGTTTCACCGATATCAAAGAATGAGCGTAGTCTAAAAGCGTTGTATTTGTACAGGACTATGCATATGGGTCATTTCCACTCAAGCGACGTGGGGTTAAGATAGCAACAGTGGATAATACTGCAGAACTAATTGGAGTCTATTGCTACATGCGAAACTTTAATGGATGTAGTTTACTATTGACTTTCTCTGTCCTAGTATCCTCAATTAGCACTCACGCAGCCTGTCAGTGGGTGGGAGCAGAAGTCTTAGCTTAAGGCAGTTTCGAACGAAGGTCTTTCTTGACGTTCTTCATACATGTCAGCAGTCTCTGTCAGAGGTGAAGGGGATACCTGTTCGTGTACTCATAACAACTCCACCTTGAGCTTGCGGTTACCATCGCTTGGTCACTAGATTTTCAAGACTAATTACATTTAAAGAACTCAGTAATTCGACAGGAACAGTCTTTCGCCAGCACCCGTACCACATTTTAGAGTAGAACTGGAACAACATAGGGTAAATATCTCTTTTTCTACTTTTTAGTCTCTCATTTCATCATATTTACTTTGCGACTTTTTAACATTCGCGCTAGCAGTGTTGCTCGTAGTACGTAAGTTGTCAGCATGGATAAAGATAATGAAAAGAAACACAGGAATAACGCGCAATTATTTGCCTACAGATTGACAACGATGGGAAATAGTTACGAAATGCAGAGGGACTTGTAGATAGCGCGTATAAAGACCGGCTGTTGGTCATCAATATAAATAGATGTAGCTTAATGTCCTCAAATAGAAAAAAGGTCCGACATTGTTTTACTACAGCGTCATAGACCGACAACTTTAGTTAATTACGACCCTCAGATCTCTTAACAGTATCTGTGTGAAGGGATTTAAGCTACAAACACTACATATCTGTAGCTGTGAGAAGGCTTACGCCAGACTCGGGTTTATTGGAGTAATCTTGAGGAGCTGTAATTTCGAGGAATACGTCTTGAATATTGTTCAGCGATCTGCGACCCGCAGAAAAGTCGAGTAAAGGAAGGGAGAAACACAAAAAGAAGAGTGAAGGAGGAGCTGTGGGCTTGATGACGGGGTTGTTGGGCCAGTGTGAGAGTGACACGGAAATGTTAAACAAATTACGATATTGGAAGACTCTAAAAGAAAGGCAAGATTCAGGAAGTCAAAAAACGTATTGCTCCCTCCAGCATATATCTCTCGTAATGACCACTACCGTAAAATTATTGACGATATCACAGAAGTATGTCAATAACATTCGTTCCAGTGCACGATTATAATTAATGGATTCTACTGATTTATTAAACAAACTACGGAGAAATGTCGGGATGCCCTCATCAACAAGGCGACGACCAATTGCTTTCCCATGCATCTTCGAACTGAAGGAACGTGTATGTTTAGTTTATCCTGTGGCAGAAATCCAACAGCGATTGTTCGGGTTGATGCACCTTCTATTTGCGACAGAGAAAGGGAGCTTGTATGTCTCTGTCGGCAACGAGCCCACTTGGGGTTACTGCCAGTTTCTAGTTAATTGGGCCCGCTGTTGAGGCCAACGATCTTTCTTCCGTCGCTAGCGTGAACCTGTTGCCCTCGTGCTTTAAGAGACTGTCAGTTTTTTACTTCTTACTCAAAGAGCAAGATGTTATTATTATCATTTAGGTACCCGCCACGGCCTTTTCATTGATGCTTACATCTGCGAAGGAAATGAAAACTAAGATTTTAACGTCGCGATTGTCAGAGCACAAGCTCACTATGGGGAATGAATTCGATAACGTTCTTTTTTTCTTCAAACGAAACATCCTGGCTTTTGTTTTAAGGTGTTTAGGGAAACTGCGGTATCTTTAAATCTGAATGATCAGGTGGAGGTTTCAACTACCATCTTCCAGAATGCAAGCCCAGTGTCTTAACCACTGACCCACACGATTCGGATTTATATCTTTAGTCATATTTCACATGGAACCCAAATGAGCCACACGATTCGGATTTATATCTTTAGTCATATTTCACATGGAACCCAAACTTTCAAGATATTAGCTTTAACACATTTTCGCAACTGTTGCACGGCTTACTCCCAAAATTCCAGTATCTACGCGTGTGCGCACCGTCATACGTTTTGTGGGTATTGGTTTCCGTGCCCAAAGAAATCAGATGACATTAGGTGGGATCGATGGTTTGTGATGGATCAGAACTAATGTTTAGTCTCTGAATCCACCAGTGAGTTGCGGGCCACTAGGCGAAGGACGACGATTCAAATGGTTCAAATGGCTCTGACCATTACGCGACTTAACTTCTGAGGTCATCAGTCGCCTAGAACTTAGAACTAATTAAACCTGACTAACCTAAGGACATCACACACATCCATGCCCGAGGCAGGATTCGAACCTGCGACCGTAGCGGTCACGCGGTTCCAGACTGAAGCGCCTAGAACCGCACGGCCACACCGGTCGGCCAAGGACGAGGATTCTCTCTCTAAATATCTCATCAGATTTTCCCCTTTCTTCTGTTATGAAGAGCTAACTACCGAAAGAAACACAGGATGCTTCTAGGTTACGCCATGATTTTATGCAGTAGCTGGATAGGTGATCACCAGGCCACAAGCAATCCGAATACACTACGACAGCCAACTTGGTATCAACGTTCCTTTAACTGTGAGTTGCGTACCAATTACCAACTAAATCAAAGCAAATTAAAACATTGTATGTTATTTTGTCGAAAAGGAACGTTTCACCACAACCAGCGAACATCAGGTGCACAGCATAAGGTAACTTTAAATACAGGGTGTTTCAAAAATGACCGGTATATTTGAAACGGCAATAAAAACTAAACGAGCAGCGATAGAAATACACTGTTTGTTGCAATATGCTTGGGACAACAGTACATTTTCAGGCAGACAAACTTTCGAAATTACAGTAGTTACAATTTTCAACAACAGATGGCGCTGCGGTCTGGGAAACTCTATAGTACGATATTTTCCACATATCCACCATGCGTAGCAATAATATTTCGTAGTCTCTGAATGAAATTATCCGAAACCTTTGACAACGTGTCTGGCGGAATGGCTTCACATGCAGATGAGATGTACTGCTTCAGCTGTTCAATTGTTTCTGGATTCTGGCGGTACACCTGGTCTTTCACATGTCCCCACAGAAAGAAGTCACAGGGTTTCATGTCTGGCGAATAGGGAGGCCAATCCACGCCACCTCCTGGATGTTTCGGATAGCCCAAAGCAATCACACGATCATCGAAATATTCATTCAGGAAATTAAAGACGTCGGCCGTGCTATGTGGCCGGGCACCATCTTGCATAAACGACGAGGTGTTCGCAGTGTCGTCTAAGGCAGTTTGTACCGCCACAAATTCACGAAGAATGTCCAGATAGCGTGATGCAGAAATCGTTTCGGATCTGAAAAATGGGCCAATGATTCCTTTGGAAGAAATGGCGGCCCAGACCAGTACTTTTTGAGGATGCAGGGACGATGGGACTGCAACATGGGGCTTTTCGGTTCCCCATATGCGCCAGTTCTGTTTATTGACGAAGCCGTCCAGGTAAAAATAAGCTTCGTCAGTAAACCAAATGCTGCCCACATGCATATCGCCGTCATCAATCCTGTGCACTATATCGTTAGCGAATGTCTCTCGTGCAGCAATGGTAGCGGCGCTGAGGGGTTGCCGCGTTTGAATTTTGTATGGATAGAGGTGTAAACTCTGGCGCATGAGACGATAGGTGGACGTTGGCGTCATTTGGACCGCAGCTGCAACACGGCGAACGGAAACCCGAGGCCGCTGTTGGATCACCTGCTGCACTAGCTGCGCGTTGCCCTCTGTGGTTGCCGTACGCGGTCGCCCTACCTTTCCAGCACGTTCATCCGTCACGTTCCCAGTCCGTTGAAATTTTTCAAACAGATCCTTTATTGTATCGCTTTTCGGTCCTTTGGTTACATGAAACCTCCGTTGAAAACTTCGTCTTGTTGCAACAACACTGTGTTCTAGGCGGTGGAATTCCAACACCAGAAAAATCCTCTGTTCTAAGGAATAAACCATGTTGTCTACAGCACACTTGCACGTTATGAACAGCACACGCTTACAGCAGAAAGACGACGTACAGAATGGCGCACCCACAGACTGCGTTGTCTTCTATATCTTTCACATCACTTGCAGCGCCATCTGTTGTTGAAAATTGTAACTACTGTAATTTCGAAAGTTTGTCTGCCTGAAAATGTACTGTTGTCCCAAGCATATTGCAACAAACGGTGTATTTCTATCGCTGCTCGTTTAGTTTTTATTGCCGTTTCAAATATACCGGTCATTTTTGAAACACCCTGTATGAACAGCCGTCTAATGAAACAGACAGTTCGAAATCAGTGACGGCGCGTTTTGTTTCTCATAAATAGCTTTATTATGAGTGGTTGGTTACTGTTTTCACTTTAAGATGACCTGTATAGTTAAACGTCGTTGCTCTGCATGTACATCCAGACGCTTCAAACAAGAGTGAGGCGCCTGGCAGAGGGTGATTTTGATCGTGCCACGTACTGCGGTCACTTCGCGTTCCATTCGCATATGTTGCACGGAAGAAATGCTGCTTACATGCCGTTGCGCGTGCTGTAATTAATCTAATCTCATTCTCGTCGTGCCTGCGGGAGCGGCACAATGGCGGCTATAAAATATCCGTCACATAAAACTGTTCTCTAAGCCATAAGTAGGCTTTCGCGGCACGGTTGCTGTCCATCTTTCAAGTCTCTGCCAGTTCAGGTTTCTCAGGATTTCCTTGACAGTCTTCCGCGGGTCAGAACGTCCTGCGATCATTCGTGTTGCCCTTGTTTGTGCCTGTTCAGTATCCGCTTTTACCACCGTGTGGCACGGCTCTCTCTCACACTCGAGCGTTATCCTATGATGAGTTGTACGAGTATTGTGTAAGCAGCCTCCCTAGAATCCTAGCAGTGAACCGACATCTTCCGCTGCTTTACCCATGTGATTGTTCCGTTCCACGAACTGTTACGCCAGTATACAGTATTAGTAAGGACGTTGTTATCTTTGTACCACTTTGAAATCTTTTATAACATTCTCTACGTCATTGAGGATCTCCTCACTATGAATAAATGAAAAGAAGTAATCTAATTTAAATCTGAATCCGAATGAGTATTTGTGCAGATTTTTTCGGATAGTACTTCGTTACATAAGGGGCAGTCAAATAAAACGAGACAGGTGGTTAAAAAAGTAAGTAAACTGTTTATTATTTCAAAAGTGTTAGCCATACCTGTTATTTATCCGACTTTGAGACAGGACGGTTTGTCCCTTCATGGCAAAATGTATGCTGTTGCCTACGAAACCATTACTAAACCCAGACGCGCATATCTTCGTTCGAAGCAAGTCGACGCCCACGAATTTCTTTCTTCATTGTTCCAAAGAGATGGAAATCCTATGGGGAGAGATCGGGACTTTACAGGCAGGCCTTCAATGTGCCGAGTTTGTTTCGACTATGCTTCAGAAGTTCCGCTGCGAAGCCCTAACGCATCTTTCATACATTTCCGACCTCTCCCCAAGAGATTTCCATGTTTTTGGATACCCGAAGAAAGACATTCGTGGGCGTCGATTTGGTTAGGACCAACATCTGCATGCCAGGGTACAACCATGGTTCCGCAGGCAACAGTATAAATTTTTCCATGAAGACGTTCACCATCTTGTCTCACTATGGGAGAAATGTAATAACAGTTACGGCAATTACTTTTGAAATTAGATACAGTTTACCCACTTTTATTCCACATGTCTCGTTTTCGTTTGTCTGCACCTTAACTGCATCATGTTCGCTTACCGTTCACCTAAATATCTGAATGTCGGCCTAAAATCACAACGTAAAACTTTGTTAATATGACTTTCAGTCACAATGGACGCTCATATTGCAGACCGCTTGCTATGTTTCATACTTCTTCTAACGGCTTGGTAAAGTGAAGTGAAGTGACTTGAAACACAGCAGTGTACAATAATTAATAACAGACAATGGCAGATCAAAACTGTGTACCAGACAGGAACACGAACTCGTGACCGTTGCCTTGAGCGGGAAATTGCTGTACCGACTGAGCTACCCAAGAACGACTCACGACCCATCCACGCAGTTTTACTCCTGCCAGTACCCTATCTCTTATCTTCTAAAAGTGAAGGTAACTTGACAGTATATGTTTCCTTATTTTGTATAGCGTTTTGGATTTTTTGACTCCTGGCAATGACTAAATCTCGCTGAAATTAGTTTATGTAACACAAAACCTTTTGCATGAAGGTGTCCCACATCCTAAACGGAGTTCCAAAATGGGCTTTACAATTTTGAATACTATGTTTTAGAAGTGGGGCTATGTAGATAGGTTGCGGTCTGTGGCATAATGCTCACACTCACCTAAAGTTTTAGTAGCCGATTAACGGAGTTCAGTATCTGCGGAATTTTTTGCACGCATGATCTCTAAGCGACATTCCTACCATGTCCTCATTAAGGTGTGCGACTACTGCTACGACGCGAGCTTGCAGCTCCTGCAAGTCAGTCTGTCAGTCTGGTAGACAGTATCCCTCTCAAAGCCTCCCCCCCCCCTCTCTCCTCCCCCCCCCCAAGAAAAGGAGTGTAACGGGATAATGTCTGGAGAACTTGGGGGCCGGAAAATGGCCCTCCTCCGCCAATCCAGCGGTAAGGAACTGTGTCGTCAGAGGCCCCTTGATGAAAGGCACCATTTTGTTGCAGCATGATTTCGGGTTGCAGTTCTTCGACCTGTGAAAATACAAACTGTTCCAACATATCCAGATAAGCCGGCCGAAGTGGCCGTGCGGTTAAAGGCGCTGCAGTCTGGAACCGCAAGACCGCTACGGTCGCAGGTTCGAATCCTGCCTCTGGCATGGATGTTTGTGATGTCCTTAGGTTAGTTAGGTTTAACTAGTTCTAAGTTCTAGGGGACTAATGACCTCAGCAGTTGAGTCCCATAGTGCTCAGAGCCATTTGAACCATATCCAGATAAACATCCCATGTTACTGACGCCTCTGCAAAAAAAAAAAGGGTCTCGCCACAGGATCATGAAGCAGACCACAGCAGCTTTGGTCTGTGGCACACAATTTCCATAATAAAGCGGCGCTTCTCAGAGCCCCATATCCTCACATTGTGTCGGTCAGTCTTCCCAGACACATGAAAGCGTGCACCTTTTTCAGATAGTTTGGGCCATCGTCGATGAGACTCAGAATCTTCGTTCCATATGCTGTCGTCATGTAGTATGCAGTAGCTGCACCTTATAGGCATGGAGCTTCAGTCGCTTTGTAGCGCCCTGTGGTGTAGCCGCAACTGTTTTGAAGCTTTACGGGTGATTTGGTTGGGCTCCGGATAAATGCCTCCACCTGTTTCGGTCTCATTCGACCATTCTACGCATTGTGCCATCTGATGGGGAGGGCGGGAGGCTAGGGTGACCAATTTCGTTTATAAATAACATGCAAAAACAAAAAGAAAACATACAGAGATCAGCTGCTACTGCTGTTAAACACAGCAGCATGGCAGAACTTCGTGACACAGTGGCGTTCGAAATAGTTGTTGGAATTACTCGATAAATCGTTCATGCGCCACGCGATGTTTTTTTTTTCTTTTTTTAAAATTACTTTATCGTTATATCTTTTCAGTACATTACAACTTTAACAAAAATATAAAATAGTAACCATCATGCAAGTTACACATTTTTATCTAGCATATTACACACAGGTGAGTATCAAGAAATGTACCAATCCTATTGTCTCTGCAGTAAGGACGAACAGTACTGCAAGTACTCAGAAAGAAACTGCCCGGAATACAATGTTCACTATCATCCATCACAGTCTTTGCATCACAGTGTCACAGTAGTAGACATAAATTTCTGAAAAACAGTCTGGAATGCTAGCTTCACGAATTTCTGGAAAGTCTCTGGGTGACGTATATGTCCTTGCAAAACCTGGTGCTGGTCTCACACGTACATCAGGAATTGAACTGCGTCCGTAATATCCAGGTGAAAGATGGCGTGTGTTGCATGTGGGCCAATCCAGGTAGTCGCCACCCGTTTACTGGCAGGAAGAGGCGCGAAATCTGGGGTGACGATTGTGGCAGCATCGAAACAGTCGATCGTTGTGCGATTCATGAGCCGTAGCATGTCCCGTGCGACGTCCCACACTGATTTGAAGTGGGGGCATACTGTCTATCTCACCATAAGTTGGACGGAACTAGATGTAACCTGTGCAGCATTTCATTAGTCGGAACTGTCCTATTAATCACTTTTACCACGTAGCTTCCACTTGAGGGGACAGATAACGGTCAGAGATGTTCTGCCAAGCAATCTCCCATTGTCGATGTGGATGCCGTGCTTCATACTTATTCCGCGGCGGTGTTCCCCTAACAGTTTCATGTAGCTTCTTCGCCGTCCGATTCGCTGTTGCGTATAGTCTGGTGAAATATAGCTCTTCTGCATAAAGAACTGACGCACATAAGCCAATCGAAAAGGGATCGCCGTTGGATCGAACGGAGCACCTTGGGAATCTGGTTGTGGGTGCTGGAAGAGCGCTACTGTGGAACTGGGTGATGGGCAGGGTCAGAGACGGCCACTTTCGTCAGTAAATAACCTGCAAAAACGAAAACATAAAAGAAGTTTTTGTTGTCAGTGAACATTATGCCCTAATCCGCACGTTCTACGTATCCCATTTCTGAAATATACGTCTCAACGTTGTAAACATCATTCTGGAACACCCTTTTATTGCTTCCTGTAAACTCGAGACTCGTATTATGTTGACAATCTTCCGCCATTGGTTACTGTCGAAGGTACGGGAAGGACGACCAAACGGCTGCTTTATCACAGGTTTGTAAAGAGTCCTACACACGAGTGAAATCGCTGACGATATCGGCTGTAATCGGTCGCTCGCTCGACCCCATCACACAAGTTCAACAAGTATTTCGAACGCCACTGTGTCATAAAGTTCTACCGTGTTGCTATGTTTAACAGCAGTGGCACTTGATCTCTATACGTCACTGGACTCGCATTCGGGAGGACGACGGTTCAATCCCGTCTCCGGCCATCCTGATTTAGGTTTTCCGTGATTTCCCTAAATCGCTTCAGGTAAATGCCGGGATGGTTCCTTTGAAAGGGCACGGCCGATTTCCTTCCCCATCCTTCCCTCACCCGAGCTTGCGCTCCGTCTCTAATGACCTCGTTGTCGACGGGACGTTAAACACTAATCTCCTCCTCCCTCCTCTATACGTCGACTAACACTAATTAACTTTGTTTTGGAGAGCTTTTCTTGGGACTGTAGGCTGGCTACAGAACATATTAATTTCTTCAGTTACCCAAGTGTGTTGTGTACATCATTCTAGTCTGTATTTCTCAAGCACATTATAAAGTCCACAGTTGCTTTTCAATGTACTAGTCTTGTTGCTTAACGACTATTCACACGAAGGGAGGCCAATCACTTTGTGTCTGTAGACATGTGTGGTTTCCATTAGTCTTTTGGTAAACTGTGTGAGAGAGAGTTAAATTATATGAAATGAGAAGAGACTCAAGTAGAATTGTACAATAGGTGGCCCCAAACTTTTAAATTAAACAATGGATTTAATATACATCAGTCTGTTCAGGAGTTAAAAACTTGAATAATGCATATAGGTGTTTCACAAATATCTCAAAATTTCCAACTGGAGTCCAGTATGTAGTGACTGTTACTATGAACTTATCATGAATTGCTACCTATATAGCACTAGCTTCCAACTGCTGTTCATTGCAAAATTTGGGAGTACCAGTGCTTTTATACTTTTATTTTATCTCAATATAACTGACAATATGTTGTTGTTGTTGTGGTCTTCAGTCCTGAGACTGGTTTGATGCAGCTCTCCATGCTACTCTATCCTGTGCAAGCTTCTTCATCTCCCAGTACCTACTGCAATCTACATCCTTCTGAATCTGCTTAGTGTATTCATCTCTTGGTCTCCCTCTACGATTTTTACCCTCCACGCTGCCCTCCAATACTAAATTGGTGGTCCCTTGATGCCTCAGAACATGTCCTACCAACCGATCCCGACTTCTGGTCAAGTTGTGCCACAAACTTCTCTTCTCCCCAATCCTATTCAGTACTTCCTCATTAGTTATTTGATCTACCCATCTAATCTTCAGCATTCTTCTGTAGCACCACATTTCGAAAGCTTCTATTCTCTTCTTGTCCAAACTATTTATCGTCCATGTTTCACTTCCATACATGGCTACACTCCATACAAATGCTTTCAGAAATGACTTCCTGACACTTAAATCTATACTCGATGTTAACAAATTTTTCTTCTTCAGAAAAGCTTTCCTTGCCATTGCCAGTCTACATTTTATATCCTCTCTACTTCGACCATCATCAGTTATTTTGCTCCCCAAATAGCAAATCTCCTTTACTACTTTAAGTGTCTCATTTCCTAATCTAATTCCCTCAGCATCACCCGACTTAATTCGACTACATTCCATTATCTTCGTTTTGCTTTTGTTGATGTTCATCTTATATCCTCCTTTCAAGACACTGTCCATTCCATTCAACTGCTCTTCCAAGTCCTTTGCTGTCTCTGACAGAATTACAATGTCATCAGCGAACCTCAAAGTTTTTATTTCTTCTCCATGGATTTTAATACCTACTCCGAATTTTTCTTTTGTTTCCTTTACTGCTTGCTCAATATACAGATTGAACAACATCGGGGAGAGGCTACAACCCTGTCTTACTCCCTTCCCAACCACTGCTTCCCTTTCATACCCCTCGACTCTTATAACTGCCATCTGGTTTCTGTACAAATTGTAAATAGCCTTTCGCTCCCTGTATTTTACCCCTGCCACCTTTAGAATTTGAAAGAGAGTATTTCAGTCAACATTGTCAAAAGCTTTCTCTAAGTCTACAAATGCTAGAAACGTAGGTTTGCCTTTTCTTAATCTTTCTTCTAAGATAAGTCGTAAGGTCAGTATTGCCTCACGTGTTCCAGTGTTTCTACGGAATCCAAACTGACCTTCCCCGAGGTTGGCTTCTACTAGTTTTTCCATTCGTCTGTAAAGAATTCGCGTTAGTATTTTGCAGCTGTGACTTATTAAACTGGTAGTTCGTAATTTTCACATCTGAACTGACAATATAACTGACAATATAACCACAATCTATTGGTTATGAACTATAGATTGAAACTGAAGAAACTGCAAAAAGGTGAGAATCTAAGGAGATGGGACCTGGATAAATTGAAAGAACCAGAGGTTGTAGAGAGTTTCAGGGAGAGCATAAGGGAACAATTGACAGGAATGGGGGAAAGAAATACAGTAGAATAAGAACGGGTAGCTCTGAGAGATGAAGTAGTGAAGGCAGCAGACGATCAAGTAGGTAAAAAGGCGAGGGCTAATAGAAATCCTTGAGTAACAGAAGAAATATTGAATTTAATTGATGAAAGGAGAAAATATAAAAATGCAGTAAATGAAGCAGGCAAAAAGGAATACAAACGTCTCAAAAATGAGATCGACAGGAAGTGCAAAATGGCTAAGCAGGGATGGCTAGAGGACAAATGTAAGGATGTAGAGGCTTGTCTCACTAGGGGTAAGATAGATACTGCCTACAGGAAAATTAAAGAGACCTTTGGAGAGAAGAGAACCACTTGTATGAATATCAAGAGCTCAGATGGCAACCCAGTTCTAAGCAAAGAAGGGAAAGCAGAAAGGTGGAAGGAGTATATAGAGGGTTTATACAAGGGCGATGTACTTGAGGACAATATTATGGAAATGGAAGAGGATGTAGATGAAGACGAAATGGGAGATAAGATACTGCGTGTTTGACAGAGCACTGAAAGACCTGAGTCGAAACAAGGTCCCGGGAGTAGACAACATTCCATTAGAACTACTGATGGCCTTGGGAGAGCCAGTCATGACAGAACTCTCCCATCTGGTGAGCGAGATGTATGGGACAGGCGAAATACCCTCAGACTTGAAGAAGGATATAATAATTCCAATCCCAAAGAAAGCAGGTGTTGACAGATGTGAAAATTACCGAACTATCAGTTTAATAAGTCACAGCTGCAAAATACTAACGCGAATTCTTTACAGACGAATGGAAAAAGTGGTAGAAGCGGACCTCGGGGAAGATCAGTTTGGATTCCGTAGAAATGTTGGAACACGTGAGGCAATACTAACCTTACGACTTATCTTAGAAGAAAGATTAAGAAAAGGCAAACCTACGTTTCTAGCATTTGTAGACTTAGAGAAAGCCCTTGACAATGTTAACTGGAATACTCTCTTTCAAATTCTGAAGGTGGCAGGTATAAAATACAGGGAGCGAAAGGCTATTTACAATTTGTACAGAAATCAGATGGCAGTTATAAGAGTTGAGGGGCATGAAAGGGAAGCAGTGGTTGGGAAAGGAGTGAGACAGGGTTGTAGCCTCTCCCCGATGTTATTCAATCTGTATATTGAGCAAGCAGTAAAGGAAACAAAAGAAAAATTCGGAGTAGGTATTAAAATTCATGGAGAAGAAGTAAAAACTTTGAGGTTCGCCGATGACATTGTAATTCTGTCAGAGACAGCAAAGGACTTGGAAGAGCAGTTGAACGGAATGGACAGTGTCTTGAAAGGAGGATATAAGATGAACATCAACAAAAGCAAAACGAGGATAATGGAATGTAGTCAAATTAAATCGGGTGATGCTGAGGGAATTAGATTAGGAAATGAGACACTTAAAGTAGTAAAGGAGTTTTGCTATTTAGGGAGTAAAATAACTGATGATGGTCGAAGTAGAGAGGATATAAAATGTAGACTGGCAATGGCAAGGAAAGCTTTTCTGAAGAAGAGAAATTTGTTAACATCGAGTATAGATTTAAGTGTCAGGAAGTCGTTTCTGAAAGTATTTGTGTGGAGTGTAGCCATGTATGGAAGTGAAACATGGACGATAACTAGTTTGGACAAGAAGAGAATAGAAGCTTTCGAAATGTGGTGCTACAGAAGAATGCTGAAGATAAGGTGGGTAGATCACGTAACTAATGAGGAGGTATTGAATAGGATTGGGGAGAAGAGAAGTTTGTGGCACAACTTGACTAGAAGAAGGGATCGGTTGGTAGGACATGTTCTGAGGCATCAAGGGATCACCAATTTAGTATTGGAGGGCAGCGTGGAGGGTAAAAGTCGTAGAGGGAGACCGAGAGATGAATACACTAAACAGATTCAGAAGGATGTAGGTTGCGATAGGTACTGGGAGATGAAGAAGCTTGCACAGGATAGAGTAGCATGGAGAGCTGCATCAAACCAGTCTCTGGACTGAAGACCACAACAACAAGAACTGACAACTCGGCATTCAGACTTCACTTTTCAACCAGCTTCATGCTCCTTGAATAACTATAAATTTTACGTAGTTCTTAGACCACTTGGGCTTAGCGAATCGAGACAAAGCTACCCGATCTCGCTTAATATCTGGACTAAAGAGTTGTATCTATGCAGCTATATTACGTGCATACACCGATTACTTGGAAATCACGAGTGATCAGCGACTGATCGCTGCGGTCTGCGACGTGCCCACACACGTGCAGTCTACGGTAAGAACGCGGATTGCTGGCATCTGCCGCTTACGTGCAATGCCCTTAACAGGGCGCCGGCCAGTGTGACCGAGCGGTTCTAGGCGCTTCAGTCTGGAACCGCGCGACCGGTTCGAATCCTGCCTCGGGCATGGATGTGTGTGATGTCCTAAGGTTAGTTAGGTTTAAGTAGTTCTAAGTTCTAGGGGACTGATGACCTCAGAAGTTAAGTCCCATAGAACTCAGAGCCATTTGAACCTTAACACTGCACAGTTGACAATCCTATAACACTGTGGAACTGACCCACAGACGAGCGACGGATCGCAGCGTGGACGACCGACCGCTTCGTAAATTACACGTGTGTGGACAAATCAAAGCGATCGATCGCTGATCGTTTGGGAATCCCAGGCAGTCTAGTGGACTGCATGTGATTCGTGCACGCAATATGGCTGCCTGGCTGATTAGCAGCGGTGCGTGACTCGTTTATCCAGTTATCAAGCGTTGTTGTGCAGTTTTGTTTAGTTTCACTTTGGCCACGCTGAGTAACAAATTTACTTTAGAATTTTTAGTTATCCACGGACCATGGTGAACTGAAAGCCAGAGCTGCAATTTATATTAAGAAGTAATACAAGATATACCTGCCGATTCTGGAGTGATTAGCATTTTGAAGCTTGTGCTATAGATATAGCAATAGTCACCATACAATAAGCTCCATCTTATCATTTTATGTTATTTATGAAATACTATTATTAACATTTTAAACATATACACAGAAAGACATACGTGCATACTGTAATTTTAAGAGAACTTATAAATGTTCAAGGCTAACTTGTTATGCATCTATACTCGAGTCCCTTGTCATTCTATATAATTCGCTGATAACCTCACCGTTGAGCGCCCGTAAGCCCCATTTTGTACATCACAAGAGTTAGGTAATCAGGAATGCTCCTATTCACAACGTCGCTACAGATCACCTGCTGCTCTTGACAACATCCCTAGAGATACATCGAGTAAACTGTGTAGGTATAAATACTTGCAGCTAAACAATAAGACTAGTCAATAAAAAAGGAACTGAGAGCTAATAAGCGTGAAACGAATTGTATTGGCACAATGGAGTGATGTACACAGTCTATTTGACATCAATGAAAAATGTAATATATTCTGTGAAGAAATCTGCAGTTCCCAAGAAAAGCGTTTCAAAACAAGTTTAATAACTTGTAAATCTCGTGTATTTTAAATTTTTGAGTTGCAATGATTCACGGGAATACGAAAATCAACTGCAATTGCTGCTAAACAAAGCTGTTCATTTTGCCATTGCAGAACTTCTCAACACAGTGACGTTGATAATACTGATTGCAATTGCTTGGCAAATCGCTTTTGTGTGGGGCATCGAGGAGAGCGGCCGATTGCTGGCGGTATCGCAAGCAACGAATTGCTGCAACCAGTCGCTCGTGTTTGGCAAACCGTTCGTCATAACGTATTTACGGGAATCTAGTGCGCACTTTTTTTTACCATACGAAGTACTCAAAATTAGGGTGCGCATAAGATTCGATGGCGCATTAGATTCGAGTACAAACTGGAATCGATCACCGGTATTTCTTACCCTAGGTGATGTGAAGTAGGAAACTCTAGCAAGAAAATATAAGTACGGTATCTGTGAATTAAAGAAAGGAAGACGTAAATTAACACTTGGTCATCTGCGAACAACAAAGTCATAATGTTGCAGCCTCTCTCCACTGCTTTTTAATAAATACATTGACAACATTTATACGGCAATGGAGAATGAAATTGAAGAACTATACATATAACTTCAGCCAAAAAGATTACATTATGACTTTGTTATTCGTAGATAAAAATGAATGCCGTGTGACTAGGGCCCCCCGTCGGGTAGACCGTTCGCCTGGTGCAAGTCTTTCGAGTAGACGCCACTTCGGCGACTTGCGTGTCGATGGGGATGAAATGATGATGATAAAGACAACACAATACCCAGTCCCTGAGCGGAGAAAATCTCCGATCCAGCCGGGATCGAACCCGGGCCGTTATGTATGACATTCCGTCGCGCTGACCACTCAGCTAGCAGAGGCGGACATTCGCAGATGACCAAGTGTTAATTTCCAATAATGAAGATGGATTGCAGAGAGCTGCCTACGAACTATACCAAACATGCAAGATATATAATGTGTCAATATCATTACAAAGAACAAAAGTCATGGCTTTCTGTGGAAAAAAAATCCAGTAAGAACACAAATAATTATAGACAAGATTATAGAGCAAGTAGATAGCTTTCTAATAACCATGCTGTCGTACAGGGGAGACCTAGATCAAAAAGACCAAATTGAGAAATTTTACTACTTAAATAGCACTATCAGAAGAGCCCTACAACGTAAAGTAAGAACAGAACCATATCTAAAATTTTATAAAGTTATGTCAGCACCAACATTACTATATGGAAGTGGATCTTTGGTAATGAAAAAGAGATAAAATAAGATTACAAGCCAATAAAATGAAATTCCTCAGGTCCGTAGAGGATACACCAAGTTAGACTACAAAAGAAATACAGATATCAGGAAGGAATTAAATATTTTCTATATAAACAGTAAGGTTGACGAATACCGACAAAAATGGATATCTCATCTGTTACGAATGGACAAAACAAGATTACCAGTACATTATTGGCGATATACTCCGCAAGGTAAAAGTTGCATCGGAAGACCTGCAAAACGATAGAAGGACCAGGTGTATCCGCAACAGGCTGAGGGAAAGCCTAATGCATGACGAAAGAAGAAGTAAATCGGGTAAAGTCCTGAATTCTGTTCGTAGGCGTCAGAACAAAGTCCATTACTGCCACGAGAAGAAATTTTCTTTAGTCTTCGGTTCAAATAGGACGTGTCTTTTTTTGTTTGTTTCTTATTTGCTTGTTGAAATTTATGTACTGACCCGTACATTACAACGCATTGTTGTGCTGCTCAACCTCGCTTCATTATTGTTGGCCTGCTACAGTACTTTGCATTGTGTTTGCATTAGGTGAAGGGTCGCCAAGTTAGCGGAAATTCCGTTAAATTTGACGGATTTTGCACGCTGTCAACTGGTGAAATTTTGCACTTAGCGATCAACAGACTTTTTAACGGATCAACAGATTTTTTAACGGATTTGTAGATTGATGTCTGCAACAATATTTTTCCGTTTAATTCAGTCTTTCCATTATACAATTTGAAATTATATTTAGCGTGAAAAATCCTAAACTGGGAACAACATGGCTCCAGCTAACTCTTAGTAATCACATTTCGATATAGTGTTTCCCCGTGCCTCAAAACAACAGAACAATCCTTTCCAGTCTTAGCTCTTGGCTTTTAGCATTGCAGATAGAAGTTCCCGTGGACCGAAGTAGGTACAGTGCATAGCGTTGAATTGTTAATGTTTATGGTACAGTTAATCGCGTTGTAATCAATGATTTTCTTTACTTTTTTATTAGCTGTCTCATCAAAATATCTAAGCAAAAGAACAAAAAATACAAAAGTTTAGAAAAGAGTGGCTTAGCAACAAACAATTGAAAGACTGTCTTCTTGAGATCCCCGCCGATCCTCCTAGTGTGCGATGTCGATTTTGCCAGTGCAATTTAAATTCGCGTCTGTCAGATTTATTGACTCATTCAAAAAGCAAAAAACTTCACAGGGGCAGTTAAAACTAGGTGCACATGTAGTTAGGCAGTCCAATGAAGTTCTGGTTGCAGAAGTTGCATTATTTTTAATTATGGCTAACCATTCCGCAATAAGTACTGTGGATCACCTCTGCAGCCTTTCAAAAAGGTGTTTTATAGGTGCTGACCATGTCTCTCAGATGCGTTTGCATAGAAGCAAGTATAGCGGTGTGATTAAAAACATTCTTTACCCACATTTCAAGGCCAGACAGAAAAAGGACATAGGAGACGGATATTTCAGTGTACTTTTGGATGAATCTGCAGACATTAGTGCCAGAAAATTGCTAGCTGCGTGTGTTATATACTTTTCTGAGATCCAAGGTCGAATTGTTTCCACATTCTTGGGACTGGTGGAGGAAGGCAACCCCGTGGCAGTAACCAATGGTTTGAAATCCTTGCTTAATGATTACGGCTTGGACATTCATTTAATGTGCGGTTTGGGTACTGACAATGCAGCGGTTATGGTAGGCATCAATAATGGTGTGGATCAGAATTTGAAATGAGAAGTTCCTAATCTTGTCCTTGTCTTAATTCCCCGTGTCTGCCATTCCGTGCAGGTGGCGGTATTTTCTGCCGCAGATGAAACTTTGCCCCGGAATTGAGAATTTTTGTTGTCAGAAATGTATTCTTGGTTTTCTAAGTGTTCATCTCGTCAAATTGCCTACAGAAAATTATTCAGCGCAATAAATGAAGGAGCTAATCCGTTGCAAATAGTTCAGAAGTGCAATACACGTTGGATGTCTATTTTAGTCACTGTTTCTCGTGCTTTGTCTCAGTGGCTTGAACTAAAAACCCAGTTTGAGATAGCAGCGCTTCATGAGAAGTGCTGTACTGCCCAAGTCCTCCATAATATGTACTGTGATGACGTAAACAAAATTTATCTTACTTTTATGAAACCTTATTTGGAAGAATCAGCTGGTAAATAAGGAATTTCAGTCAAATTCTACAGACCAATCACGGCTCCTAAACGATGTTGTTTTACTAATCAGTGGGCTCGTAAGGAGAGTTGTTGTACCAGAGTATAGAGGCCCTCTTTTAACAGCAGATGTTCGCAAATATAAGTCGCCAAGAACATACTTAGGTCATGAAGTCCAAGTCTTACTGCAGGATATGAATACTTCCAACAAAATTTCAGCTGAGGTTGAGAATGCCATAAGGAAGAGATGTGAACATTTTTTTGTTTCCATTGCTTCTGAGCTGCAACGCCTCTTGCCCCAAAATGTAAAAGTGTTACAAAAGTATCCTTAATTGCTCCAAGAGAATGCTTGAGAATGATAAAAGAACCAATAGTATCGCTGGCTAAGGAAATGGGCTTGTCAGACAGTACAGTAACAAAAACTGATTTTCAGTGGTCCAAGCTCGCTACTGTCCAATGGAACCAAATCAACAATATTGCGGCGATCTGGAATGAAATTAGGACATACAGAGATGCCAGCGGCTTAAATCCTTTCCAAGAACTCTCAGATCTGACTATTATGCTTTTGGTTTTACCATGGTACAATGCAGAGGTGGAAAAGGCCTTTAGCCAACTAATTTGATGAAAACGTCTCCTCGGAATAGATTAACTACTGTCATGGTGAACGCCATAATTACAATAAGAGCTGGTCTTAATCGTGTTGTTAGGGCTGTCACGATTACTAGCCGCCGGAGCTAGTAATCGGTACCATGACATCATACGTCCCAGGGATACCTTCACTCGGTCCCAGTACTTCAGCAATCTACTGCAGCATGAGGAGGAAAATGAAATACTGTGGGGAGCTTGATCTACATTAATGTGGTGAGTGGAATCTGAACTTCGTAAACTTCCTTTTAGTGGCAGTAGTAGTAACAATAATAATATGCCATGAAGATGGCAAAAAATTTCTTTGTACGATATCAGTGCATTGAAGTTCCTTTTTTAGGAGGCTAAATAACAATAATAAGCATTTAGCGCATTTTAGAGGAATTTTAACTTCAGTTTAGCGGAATAAATTTGTCTGTTTTGGCAACGCTGTTAGGTAGGCAAGCAGAGAAGAATATCGCATGAAGCTACTTTCAAGGTAAAGTAATTCTTTATGCTGAAAAATATGGTAATAGAAGGGCAGTAAGAGAGTTCAATGTAGCTGAGAGTAGCGTTCGCTTATGGAAGAAACAGAAATTTGCATTATTTGCAACATCTGTTAATATACCGAAGCAAGTGTTTAAGGCTAGCCGGGTTCGGGTTGATCGCTTTATGAAACGAGAGGGCTTATCTCTATGACGCCGTACAACAATATGCCGAAAGCTTCCACAGGATTTTGAAAAGAAACTTCAAGAATTTAACGGTAGGTTATCACATTTCAGAAAGAGAAGAATTTTTCTATGGGCCAAATAGGCAAGGCTGATGAGACTCCAGTTTGGTTTGATATGCCACGTAATTTCACGATGACGAGAAGGGTACAAGAGAAGTTACCATCAAAACATCTGGCTGTGAAAAACAGCGCGTAACAGTAATGCTGGCAATCACAGCAGATGGGAATAAACTTTCCCCTATTTTAATCTTCAAGAGAAAAATAAGCCCCAAGAATCCAAAAAATGAAAAGCTATTTCGCGATGAGTTCATTGTTCGGAATCGAGAGAAGGGACGTATGACTGAAACTTGGATGCTTGATTGGCTCCGAAACGTGTGGGAACTCCGTCCTGATGGGCTTTCCAAGCAACCATAAATGATTTGTCTTGATGCATTTCGTGGTCATCTCACTGACGAGGCAAAAAAGAAGATCAACAGCCTACCCAGTGACCTTGTTATTATTCCTGGAAGAATGACTTCTGTATTACAACCCTGGTCGTTAGAATAAATAAACATTTCAAAGATTACGTTCAGGAACAGTACGAAATGGTTTTGCGAACCAAATCGTGAACTCACTCCGACAGGAAAAATTAAACGTGCTGCACCCTATATTGTTGCGGACTGTGTTTCGGCTGCCTGGAAACGCATCGAAACACCAATGATCGTAAAATCATTCAAGAAATGCTGTATTTCAAATACTCTGGATGGCAGTGAAGATGATGTGCTCTGGAACGACACCTAGGATGGCGGGGAAGGAAGGAAATTAGTCTGTTTCTGACGTAGACTCTTCCGAAGATTCCAGTAATGGTGACATTAGTGAATAAAGATGAGTAATTTACAGTATGTTTCTCTGTATGTCATCTAGGTAAGCAAGTTAGGATTCCTGTTTTAATAATGAAAATGTCACTTATTACCGTAATGAGTAACTTAAAAATAAATTATTGCTGTTTTTTTATAGTTCATGTATACATTCACTATTGTTTGAAGTAAAGTTAGCATTCTCAAATAAATATCAGAAATACAAAAATACCATACCAGCGATGTGCCAAAATTCCTTTTTTTATTAATTTAATTTTTAAAATTGGGGTGCGCATTGGATTCGATGGCGCGTTAGATTTGTGTAAATACGGTATACCGTTACAGATTTTGTTTCTCAGCAGACTTCCAGTATATGTCGACCCAACTAAATTGTCAGTTGCCATTGTAGTGAGCATGACAACATCAAAATTCGATGACAGAATAGCTAACAGTTAGTCACGTGAGATGAATCGTACTTTTTGGTACATCACTGTCTCAGAGACGAAAGACAATCTCCGCTACCTACAAAAACAACGTGGCTCGTGCACAAAATGCCATCCCCAACGTCCAGCATACTTAATACATCATAAGAATTCATGACGCAGCCATTACTTTCAAACTGACCAATTGAATTCTTTGTTAAAACTATATTTTTCTTATTTTTGCTCGTAATCTCTTTGGAAGTTTTAAGTTCCTGTACAAACAGATTTACTGTATTTGAATGTCTATCTGCTTGCTCTTTTTGCAAATGTCGAAATTAATGAAGACAATATTACTGACCAAATTTAATTGCCTAATATTACCACGTAGATTAACTATTTCAGTTTTCGAACACGTGTTTAACATTTTGAACTTAGTTATTTCCGACCTACTTAACTAAGGCTAAATTAATTGCAATAACAGCTGAAATTTTATAAATGTACATCAATCAAGATTAAATTAAATCCCAAAGAAAGCCTAGTAGTCTTGAATCGGTGCACGAATTGTGAGGTACGCTTTGCAGGAATCATTTCTTTGAGACTCTTATGTCGCTGTTATTTATTTATTTTTTTACTATTTCTCGCCAATTTGATGAAAACTGCCCCACTGAAATATTACAAATGAAGTTATTAATAAAGGCGAACGCGCAAATTATCACTGCACCGCGGGAAATCAGTGTATGTGGATACACTCCGTTATTTAAATCAACGGATGAAAATGAACGTGAAATTTACAGGTTCTTGTGCTAGCATCTGTAAATTATATCAATAATTATTTGCCTTCAGTAACAGTCGGTAGGCCTCCATTAAATCCTGTTGTTTCTTGTAACTTGATGACACAAGCCATTGCTATGATATCTCTCTCGCCTGTTACTAAATAACATCTCCTCCATTGGTTTCATCTCTCATTGTTGGAACATCTTAAAGCAAAACTGTGCACAGATAACTGTATTTACAAATGCTTATGCAGAGATGGCTTTTATCAAAGGTAACTGTATCGTAGAATTCTTAACACATAAGTGATTAATGTTGGACGTTTTAATGGCAATTCGGTGAGAAGAAAAATGATTTTCTATAAACATCAGAGATGGTGTGCGAAAAATCAAACATGATCCAAACATCAGAAATCTTTCAGTAAACGTGTCTTTTTATAAAAATAAATAATACCAATTAAAAATCTAAAGGGAAGCGAGCGATCAGCCTTATCACGTTAGTTAGTGACGAACACAGTTCTCGGTTTGTAACGCGAGACGTCTAGCGGTTGTTAGACGAATGAAACGAATTTTCAGATATTTTACATTCTCATCATATTCCGATATCTCTTTAAATGCAGATACTGCAACAGCTCCAGATTTCTTGAGTGCTTGCTTAATTCAAGATCTGTCGTACACCAAATACACCTGAAATCGTTCTGCACTGAACTCTCCTACAATTGTTCAGCTGCACTAGTCTGTGCTTCTAGAGTTTTTTTAAAGACAACCTTCTGCTGGTTCTAATTTCGCGTCAACACTTTGATCGGAAACCTGAGTACTGTCTGCGAAACCGATACTGGCGATATTTTTATTACGTTAGATTTATAGAACCTAAGCGACTTATACATAAATCTGATCGCGAGAACAACAGTATATGATTAATTTTCTGCACTAAGTGTATGAATCCGTTAATTTTTGCAGTTTTGCGCAAATAAATATATTTTATGCTTATTAGTATCTTTATTTCCTTCACAGTTATGAAGTGTTTTCATCAATAACAGGTAGTTGGCAGTTACTGAATAAACATGATTTTTTTGGATGTAAATTGGCTCTGAGCACTATGCGACTTAACTTCTGAGGTCATCAGTCGCCTAGAACTTAGAACTAATTAAACCTAACTAACCTAAGGACATCACACACATCCATGCCCGAGGCAGGATTCGAACCTGCGACCGTAGCGGATGCTCGGTTCCAGACTGTAGCGCCCAGAACCGCACGGCCACTCCGGCCGGCCATGATTTTTTTATTCCGTAAATTTCTTAGATGCATCGATCAGGTTTCATATCCTCTTCTCAATGTCAAAAACAGACAAGAAGGCTGTGCTATGGCACGAATGTTGGATCATCTGTTTTCATCGTCTGCAACCACCACAGTGTACGAAAATGCAAACATGACTAATCAGATAAGAAATGACGACGTCCTGCCACGATTGAGCGAGAAAAATAAATGAGTAATAAATAACACTGTGAATCGTAGTGACAGAAAGAGAGGATATGTTTTACAACATGAGTTATGTCGGCGATAGGAAAGGATCGCAGATGCAGATCTAAATAAGTGTGTATAAGGTAGATCGTTAATGATGTTGGATGCAGCAGTTATGCTAAAATGAAGAGGATGGTTGCCTTGCGACTAGGACAGAGGATGAATCAAACCAACCGTAGGGTTTGTAGAGGCAGGCTCTGTGGAGTCTACATAAGTATTTTTTCCTTATTACTTTGTTTTATTCATTATATTTAACAGTAAAGGTCAGTACCTCCAAATATTACATCTATCAGAGCGTAAACGTTTAGATGCAGTTGTATTTATATTTTTGCCGTATGAGATCATATTTTCGACTATCGAAACAACAATCGAGTGGTAGGGCGGTGAAATGGGGAGCCCCAATTGTTGACGTGTGGCGTGGTGGGTGTGTTGAATTTCGTGCTGAAACACAGATAAAACATTTAAATCGGGATGTACATCGAACTTATGAACTGTTGAAAGACAGTGATTAATGTTGAGTAAACTGTGGCCTGTGCACTTTGCTTCTATTCGTGGCCGAAGTAAGACTGTTTCCGGGTGTACAGTGGACGCATATCGCTGCGTCACTAACGAAACAGTACATGGAAACGGAATCAGGTGTGGAAATTTCTAGGATAGTGCTTTGACGTGAATAAGACTTGAACTGTGTCACACCATCCATTGAACGGAAACTGTTTCGCGGATGACAAGGAGCAGGATACTGTACAGACGAAAAAGCTCCGTAAATATGTTTGGACTTTTAAACCGTCTTGTGCATAACACAACAATTTAATTCGCAAACGCAGGCAAAAACGTTGACAGGAGCTTCCGCCGCCTCCAAGATGATTATCTGCAAATACGTTAATGCCGTGTATTTCAAAGTGTGCCCACTCTGGAAGTGCAAACCCACCACATCATGCTCGCAACAGCAGGTGCGACAGTACCGGTGTGCCGTTATTACCTGCAACAGATGTATAACGGAACTGGAGACGTCATTTTCAATGACGAATTGCCGAATACCAGAATGGCGCGTCATCTCCACCACACTATCTCGGAATCCTGTAACGAGGTGAGGCGCAGCAAACTTGTAAACTTTCAAAGTGAGAAGCCATCAGGCTCCCACTATCTAAAGTAATTTAGTACGTGTTTCTCTTTAAAATAAAATGTCCCAGACGTAAGACCATAATTTGTTGATCTACAACATTATCATAGTAACAGTACAAACGTATAAAAGTAGTGTTTGCTCCATACCCCTCCCTTCACTGGTTCTGTTGCTCGGTAACACTCTCCCAGCTCCGCAGAGCAGAATAAATAATGAACAGATTTGCAACCCACCATTATGCGGCTTGCGCGCGAACCAAAACGTGCTTTGTTCTGAGAACCGCTGCTCCCGCAGTATTCGAATTTGACAGCTGCTGTAAACGTGTTTGGGGCTGGTTCGTTGGCAACATTACGCGACTTGCATGGGTTTGACGAGTCAGTGTATTTCGAGGAACTGAGTTAGTTCTGGGTACATACCTACTTATTCTTTAAAACATTGGTACTATATATTTGTGGCATCCATATTTAATGTCAAAGGATGATTTTTATTTAATTTTTTAGAGCCTTTCTTTTCATGTTTGAGTTAAGATAAGGTCCTGTACATACATACACTTTAACCGATAAGTTACACACTAAATTTAAGTTTATTCTTTTGGCGCCGAATCCCACATCTGGAATTAATCACTTAAGTTCAGTCAATGTAACGTAACAAGAATAGGTCACCAGTTGATTAAACGACCCTAACGCTATTTTTACGCTATTTAAATTCGTGTCAACCAAACCCGTTGTGTTGTACTTTAATAACTGAAGCAGCAACTAAAAACATACCTTCCGTAGTTTGGCTCCCACTAGCATTACCGTGTCATTTAAGTGCATGTGACTAACTTCATCGTAGTTCGTAGCGATCGTTGTTCCATTGTTTATTGCGTAGGTACGGCCTGATAACGTCACTGACCTATGTTAATAAAGTTTGGTTCAAATGGCTCTGGGCACTATGGGTCTTAACATCTGAGGTCATCAGTCCCCTAGAACTTAGAACTACTTAAACCTAACTAACCTAAGGACATCACACACATCCATACCCGAGGCAGGATTCGAACCTGCGACCGTAGCAGTCGCGCGGTTGAAGACTGAAGCGCCTAGAACCGCTCGGCCACCGCAGCCGGCTAATGAAGTTTGCTCCGAGAAACTGCGTAAGGGTGAGAGTGGTCTTTGAAGAGCATGATTCATTGATATGAAAATAGCTGTCCAAAATCATTAGGATAAATGACTGGGTATGAAAATAGTTGTCCAAAATCATTAGGATAAATGACTGAGTAGCTTGTTTTTTTGTAGGGGTTATTAACGTGTTACACAACGCAAGAATGGAAAACTGAGGAATTTTAAATCAGAAACTTGCTTATATACATTTGTGAATAGGCTTAATTCTTGTAACGTCTTTTTTGACTTTCGGTAATTTAATTGATTTATTCTAGCTAAAGTATTATTTTTGCCATGAGTGAGAAGTGCCTGACTTGCCGTAGAATTGTTAGTTCCGGGGTTTGGTGTGATGGATGCAGTAGTTTTTTTCACTGGGGGGACTGCAGTGGCGTGGGTGTTGGGAAAGTGGATCAGGCTCATCAGTGGTTATGTAGGATTTGCAGCAGAGATAGGAAGATAGTGGAACAGGAGGGAAAAATTGCTGCCCTTCGGGCTGAGCTAGATCAGGCTAGGGAAGATCTGGACAGGTTAAGGAGGGAGAAGGGCAAAGAGAGGTGGGAAGTGGCAACAGGTAGCAGAAGGAACAGGCCTAGAACTAAGTCTGACAGTTTTGTGGTGAATGTCAAAAATAAGTTTGACCTGTTGCTTCAGTTAGAAACTGATGAGCCTCAAGCAGAGGTAGGTGTAGACAGGACACAACAAACTTTCAATAGGAAATTGAAAAAGAATGTAGGAAAGTCATCGAAAAGGAAGAAAGTTTTGTTGTTAGGCAGTTCTCATGCCAGAGGTGTAGGCCAACTTCTGCAGGAGGAATTAGGACCAGAATACCAGGTCACAAATTTTTTCAAACCAAGTGCTAGTCTTGATCAAGTGACAGAGGATTTAGGTTCACTCTGTAAAGGATTTATCAGGGAAGACACCGTGGTTATTGTGGGAGGGCCAGGGAACAGCATCGACAGAGATCCTGGGTACAGTATAGAGTGTGACCTGGTAAAGATTGCGTCGGCATCGAGACACACCAATGTTGAATTTGTATCTGTCCTGAGACGCCATGACCGGCCTCATTTGAACTCTTCTGTTGGGAGAGTTAATTTGGAGTTGGAACGGCTGCTTGGGTCGGGTGCGGGGGCTCATATTGGTGTGGTTCCTGTTGATTATCTCAGTAGGTGGGACTATACCAGGCACGGCCTACATCTCAACAGGAAAGGGAAGGGGAAACTGGCTGGGGTAATAGCAGGAAATTTAAGGGGGGGAGGCACTGCCATGAATGGTAAAATACCAGTGGTTACAGGTGTTGGAGCAGCACCTTTTTTAGGATAGGTAAGACAGAAAGATGTCAAGTTCTACGAGAGGTCAGGATTGAAACAAATCTTCAGTTTAGAAAAGAAATTAAACAGCACAATTCTAGCACATTGGATCACCAATCACAGCTATCAATTATAAATTTTCACCAATCACCAGAAATTTTATCTCCACCAAGTTGTATCTCAGTCCTAGGTAATTGCATTGATGAACTAAAGTCACCCAACCCAATTGACATAATCTGCCTCTCTGAACACCATGTGACCACTGGTATAGGAACTAGGCCTAAGCACAATGAGAAACTCAGACAGGAGAGTACTGCAAATGTTAGAATAAGGAAAGGTTCTCATAAAAGTATAATTAAAAATAATGTAAGTATATTTCATCAAAATATTGGGAGTTTAAAGAATAAAGTAGATGAGCTTCTGGTTTGTTTAGAAGATTTAGAAGCTGAGAATGAAATAGATATACTATGTCTGTCTGAGCATCACATTGTTACTGACATGGATAAGGTAAATGTAAATGGTTATAAGCTCTCTGCACATGTAATGAGAGAAAATATGGAGAAAGGAGGAGTTGCCATATATGTCAAAAGTTATCATTGTGCAAAAAGTATAGAAACAAAAAAGTTTTGTGTAGAGAAACATATAGAAGCATGTGCCTGTGAGCTTAAATTAAATAAAGGCACATTTATAATTGTAACTGTATATAGGTCCCCATCAGGAAATTTTCATCTATTTCTGAAAAATTTGGACTCCTTGTTGTGCTATCTGTCAGACAGGGGGAAGCAAATTATTATTTGTGGGCACTTCAATGTAGATTCTCTGAAAGAGGGTAATAGGAAAAATGACCTTGAAGTATTACTCGGTTCTTTCAATTTGACACCCGTTATTGATTTTCCTACTCGGGTGGTAAAGGATAGCAGCTCACTGATAGATAACGTCTTTATAGACCAAGATAAGTTTAACCAGATAAATGCTCAGCCTGTTGAGAATGGTCTTTCTGATCATGGTGCACAGCTAGTTACAATATGTGACATAGCTCCATTCAGCAATACTAAACAGTCCTCCAAAGTAGTACATTCAGTCAACAATTTAACAATTGCAAATTTCAGGGAAAGCCTACAGCAGTTAGACTGGGATGAGGTGTACCGTGAACCTGATGCCAATTTAAAATATAATTTATTTCATGACATTTTTGTAAACGCATTTGAAAACTGCTTCCCCAAGAAAATAGTTAAATATACTCGTAAGAAACCTTGTAACAAACCATGGCTTACTAAGGGTATAAAAATATCTTGTAACTGGAAAAGGGAAATGTATCTGACAGCAAGAAAGAGTAGTGACCCAGAAACTATCAAAAATTATAAAAACTACTGTGTTATATTAAGAAAAGTTATTAAAAAATCCAGGAGTATGTGTATCATGTCTGAAATCAGCAACTCTGATAATGAAATTAAAACAATTTGGAATATTATTAAAAGAGAAACAGGTCAACCAAGAGCAGAGGAAGACAGTATTACCATCAAATTGAATGAAAACTTTACGAACAAAAGTCAGAAGTTGAAAATATTTTTAATAATCATTTTCTAAATGTTGTGGATATAGTAGGATCCAGGTGTTCATTAGAAGATGCTAGGCTGTTAATGGAAGAGGCCATACCTATGCAATTTGATGCAATTGAAATCTCACCCACTTCTCCCTCTGAAATTAGGAAAATAATAAACTTGCTTAAAAGCAAAAACTCACATGGAATTGATGGCATTTCCAGCAAAATACTAAAAGCTTGTTCTCAACAGATAAGTAAGATTCTCAGCCACCTGTGTAATAGCTCTCTGGAACAGGGCATTTTCCCTGATAGACTGAAATATGCTATTGTTATACCTTTGCATAAAAGGGGGGATAGATCTGATGTCAACAATTACCGTCCAATCTCCCTTCTAACAGCTTTATCCAAAATTTTTGAGAAAGTAATGTATTCAAGAGTAGCTTCACATATCTGTAAAAATGAAGCACTAACAAAATGTCAGTTTGGTTTCCAGAAAGGTTTTTCAACAGAAAATGCCATATATGCTTTCACCAGTCAAATTTTGAATGATCTGAATAACCGAACACCACCCATTGGGATTTTTTGTTATCTCTCAAAGGCTTTTGATTGTGTAAATCATGAAATTCTGCTAGACAAGCTCAAGTATTGTGGCATGAGTGGGACAGTGCACAAATGGTTTAATTCGTACCTAACTGGAAGAGTGCAGAAAGTTGAAATAAGTAGTTCTCGTAACATGCAAAGATCAGCACATTCCTCAAACTGGGGAACTATCAAGAATGGGGTTCCACAAGGGTCAGTCTTGGGTCCTATGTTGTTCTTATTATATATTAATGACTTGCCATTCTATATTCATGAAGAGGCAAAGTTAGTTCTCTTTGCTGATGATACAAGTATAGTAATCACGCCTGACAAACAAGAATTAACTGATGAAATTGTCAATACTGTCTTTCAGAAAATTACTAAGTGGTTCCTTGTAAACGGACTCTCACTGAATTTTGATAAGACACAGTACATACAGTTCCGTACAGTGAATGGTATGACGCCATTAATAAATATAGACCTTAATCAGAAGCATATAGCTAAGGTAGAATATTCCAAATTTTTAGGTATGTCCATTGATGAGAGATTAAATTGGAAGAAACACATTGATGATCTGCTGAAACGTTTGAGTTCAGCTACTCATGCAATAAGCGTCATTGCAAATTTTGGTGATAAACATCTTAGTAAATTAGCTTACTACGCCTATTTTCACTCATTGCTTTCATATGGCATCATATTTTGGGGAATTCATCACTGAGGAATAAAGTATTTATTGCACAAAAGCGTGTAATCAGAATAATAGCTGGAGTCCACCCAAGATCATCCTGCAGTATATATACTCTCTTATGAAATTTGTTATTAACAACCAAACCCAATTCAAAAGTAATAGCAGTGTGCATAACTACAATACTAGGAGAAAGGACGATCTTCACTATTCAAGATTAAATCTAACTTTGGCACAGAAAGGGGTGAATTATACTGGCACTAAAGTCTTTGGTCACTTACCAAATAGTATCAAAAGTCTGACAGATAATCAACAAGTATTTAAGAAGAAATTAAAAGAATTTCTGAATGATAACTCCTTCTACTCCATAGAGGAATTTTTAGATATAAATTAAGAAAAAAAAGGAAAAAAAACAAAAATATTAAAAAAAATAAAAAAATAAAAATTAAAAATAAAGAAAAACACAAAAAACACAAAAAAATAAAGTTGTTATATTAACTTAAGTATGTTGTTAAATTAACCTAATTATGTCATGTATTGGAAAATTCGACTCGTTCCACATCATTACGAAATATCGTATTCATGATCCATGGAACTAGTATTAATCTAATCTAATCTAATCTAATCTATTTGATACGATGACGGAAATCATGTGGAACATGTCCCAATGGAAGAACACCTAATATGACAATGCAAGCCGAGAAAAGGGGGAAAATGACAAAGAAATGGAATGCTTGATGCAGAATTTTATAACATTGGTGTGCGGTGTACATGTATGCTGGAATGAAAGGTTAGCCCACAATAGAAATCAATGGAGATTCGCCGTAAACAAAAGATGAGCATGGATATTCAAATAAAAAATGGAGGTACAAATAAAAAGGAATTTCTTTCCCAGAATTTGACTAGCAAGGCATAGCGCCAAGACGAAACGAAGAGACTGTGCACGCATGTCATGGATTCTGCTATTGAAGATTTTTTCAACAGTTTTTACGTCGTCTTTTGAGATTAATCTGCCCCTGGCAATTCTCCAGACCTTTGAACTTACTTAACCAACCAATTATAGGAGGATCTACAACGATACGTGGACTAACAACAATGGGAAAACTTGGCATTGACGTCTCCTGAGTTGTGTAAACAGAGGTGTAAGAAGTTATAGGCCTATGTGGAAAAAAATTCCAAGAACAGACACAGGAGTGAACAAATAACTTTAAATTTGTAATTTGACGCTTACCCAGTAATCGACCGATACTGATAATATGTACACTAAGTAATCATCATGGCCGGCCGTGCGGTTCTAGGCGCTTGTCTGGAACCGCGTGACCGCTACGGTCGCAGGTTCGAATCCTGCCTCGGGCATGGATGTGTGTAATGTCCTTAGGTTAGTTAGGTTTAAGTAGTTCTAAGTTCTAGGGGACTGATGACCACAGATGTTAAGTCCCATAGTGCTCAGAGCCATTTGAACCATTTTTTTGAAGTAATCATCGCTGAAGACTAAATACCGAAGAATATTTAGAAAGAAATGGAATCTTTTACGTGTGACTGCAAGGGAAAGAAGTGCCAGAACGAAAAAATACAAACAGACTAAAGAAAGCCAAGAGAAATACGAAATAGCACTAGATAAAAGTACACAATCATACATTGTTCACTCAGTATCGGGCCGCAATTCTAAGGACTACATTTACTATTGTTAACGTGAGTTCACTTTGTGTACAAGACGAGGTGCACTTTGAAAGCTGGGTCATGTGGGAGGTGGTCTTTTCGCCAGCCACACAGGTTTGAAACTGTAGAGAAACCCCAGCTTGTCGGATTGTACGCGTAACACGCGTGCCCAGGTGAGAAAGCTTCTTGAGACTGCTTCGATATTTCTGGTGTCTCTGTACTTGTGACTACTTTCTCACGCGGACTGTAGCGTAGGGTAAAAAGAAGTTCTTAGGTAACTTTTCCTAGATTCCTATCTGGAGCGACTTCGATCTATTTTGTGCGCGTAGTCTCATGTGTCAGAGGGACCACAAGACAAGTGCAGATTCGGAGCTCGTTAGCTTCCCGATAACGCCGTATCTCATCGAAGTGCCTAAGTGTAGGGAAACAGTCGTGACAGCGAGATCTACCTGTTGCTTAAATTCGAGTCCCCACAGGTAGTTTCTCAAATCCACATCTGCCGTGGATATACTTTTTAATGTCGTTTTTTCTAGAGTTGCAATCCTGTTCCACATGTCTGACGTGATCTCACAGATATGAAAAACAAAAATTTTACATAATGTCTGTTCATTATTATTAGCCTCCAGCACGAATAAAAGTATATACTCGTCACACACTTGGATTTGGCCATTCTGTTATCGGTGGAAGGCGACTGAATTCGTGCCGCTCCGGAAAGCTTACGCTCGTTGCCAAGCTTGGCTACTAGACTTGGCCACTGTTTCTATGTTTCGATACAGTGTATCGATACGTGGAACTGTTTCAGTGTTTCGGAACGGCTGTGGTTTACTGTTTCGAAACAGTGGTGTTTCATTCCGCTCCTGTCTCGGATAACCGCACCAGATTCGATCGCGAGCCGGACACAGAAACTGTATCGTTGTTTCAAAATAAGGCTGTTTCAGTCCACCTGCGCTTGGAACGGACTAATTGTATCGAAACAGTGATGTTTCATTACGCTCTGTGTCGGACGAGATTCGGGCTCGGCACAGATACTGAAACACAACATAACACTTCATGAAACACTTTCAAAAGTGTCGAAATCTTTTTGACAAGCAATAGCATGAACCTTAAGATATCCGAAAATAAAGCTTCGTTTCTAGCTGACTGTCCTATTACGAAATGGCGTAATATCTGCTTTATAAACACTAACCGAACAATAAAACAACGTATACTATTCAGATTCAAAATAATAAATATGTGAAAATCATTCGATTAAATTACACTTTTTTTATAACATACACTTCTCTTTTCATGTACAGTAATCGTATTAAGAAACGCAAGTAAGCCTACAACATTTTGAATAAAAAAAGGTGTAGAGTGACAGTTATTAGACACATACATAAATTTGATGTAGGTATAATTGCAGGCAATCTGTTTGACATACCACTGATGTTGTAATTGTGAACGGGAAGGGCTGGGAGACATGGTGACTTTATAGTAACGGTTCGAAACACCTTGAAAGACAAAATTTTTTCTGTTATATTTTGTTATTTATTCGAATTATTTGGCGTTTTTTGTGAGTCTATAGTCACTGTGCCTATTATCCACAATGATTCCCTTTATGTACATGGAAATTAGCAGGATGGGTATACTACCCATACTAACGGAATGTGGGAATCCCAGTAGCGTATCCGTTGTTTGTGCAGTTCGTATTTTGTTCACTAAACTTCGGTATAGACCAGTATCGAATGCCTTCCGAAAACTGAGGCGTACGGCATCAACCTGAGCACCGTTTTCGACGGCGCTATGGGTCACATAAACGAACAGAAAGTTTGGCAAGACCTCTGCGTGCGGGATCCATGTGGATTTTTGTATGGAGATTTTCGTTCTCCAAGAACGTCGTAATGCGTATGGATTCTTCAACAGACTCACGTCGGTGATATAGGCTTCGCGACTGTCCTATGACCTTTCTTCAAAACGGGAATGTCTTACGCTTTTTTCCAGTCGATAGGTAGCGTTCGTTGTTCCAGTGACCTAGGATTAACTATTGCTATAAATGGAGCAATTTTTTTCGCGTAATCTCTGTAGCACCTTACATGTATCTCCCCGGTCCAGTTGCCTTTCCACCACTGAGACCTCAGTTTGTTGTAGAATTATGGACTATCTTTTATGAATACGCATTTTTTTAATAACTTAAGTTCTGAAAATCTATGTTAAGCGATGATCTGATATCGGGCTTGACAGGCTCAGTTATTAGACGCTACCCTTACAAATCAAAATATGTTACTGCGAATAAGAGATGACTTTGAGTAAATGTTAGTAATGTTAGATATAATTTCTAAAAATAAAACCAAAAGCTAAAACTTGAAACACGTGATGGGAGCTGATAAAATAAATATAAGTATGAATAGAGGCGAATAATTTCAAAGAATTGTTTGTCTCAGCCAAAAGCCTCCGTTATGTTACATCAGAACAATTTTTAAATTATAATTTTCGTAATGATTGAACGAAGCGCCTTACACCAGAAGGCGTCGATTAGATTTAGATGTAGTGCTCACAGTCGATGTCAACATTCTGCATTTACGCCTGCATACATACTCCGCAAACCACGGAGAGTGCCCTGTACCACACTACTAGTCATTTCCTTTCCTGTTCCGCTCGCAAATACAACGAGGGAAAAACTACGGGCTACATGTTTCCGTATGAGCCCTAATTGCTCCTATCTTCGTGGTACTTACACGAAATATATGTTGGCGGCAGCAGATTCGTTCTGAAGCCAGCATCAAATGCCGGTTCCCTACATTTTCTCAGTAGTGTTCCTCGGAAAGAACAACTCCTTGTTTTTAGAAATTCCCTTCTGAATTCCTGAAGCATCTCCGTCACACTTGTGTGTAACAAATCTATCAGCCCGCCTTTGGATTACTTCGATGTCCGTGCTAGTACTGATCCCAAACACTCGAGCAATAGTCAAGAATAGGTCGCACCGTCTATAGACGAACCACCCTTCCCTAAAATTCTTCCAATAAACTGAAGTCCGACTATTCCCCTTGTATACGACAATCTTCACATGCTCGTTCCATTTCATGTCGATTTACAACTTTATATCCAGATATTTAAACGATGTGACTGTGTCAAGCTGTATCCGAACATTACGGATTTGTTTGTTTCTACTCATTAGTATTAAATTACATTTGTGTGCCGGCCAGTGTGGCCACGCGGTTAAAGGCGCTTCAGTCTGGAACCGCGCGACCGCTACGGTCGCAGGTTCGAATCCTGCCTCGGGCATGGATGTGTGTGATGTCCTTAGGTTAGTTAGGTTTAAGTAGTTCTAAGTTCTAGGGGACTGATGACCTCAGATGTTAAGTCCCATAGTGCTCAGAGCCATTTGAACCATTTTTTTACATTTTTGTCACATTTGGAGCTAGGCGCCATTCATCACAACAACTAGAAATTTTGTCTAAATAGCCTTCTGTCCTCCTTCAGTCACTCAACTTCGATACTTAATCGTACACTTCAGTATCAAAAGCAAACAAGCGCAGATTCCTGCCCACCAGATCATTTACGCAAGTACACAATAATAACGGTCCTCTCACACTACCCTGAGGCACTCATCACATACCCTTCGTCTCTGATGAACACTCGCCGTCGAGGACAACGTACTAGGTTCTATTTATTTATTTATTTTTCCGTGGGACCAAATTAAGGAGAAGTCTCCATGGTCATGGAACGAGTCAATACATGAAATTATAACACGATAGTACAAACAGATAAAATGAAATATAAGTAACATAGGCGACAATTCGTAAGTTTAAATAAAGAAAATCAACAATGTAACACTGGAATTTGCTTAATTTTTCAGCTCTTCCCGGAGCTCCTCGACAGAATAGAAGGAGTGAGCCATGAGGAAACTCTTCAGTTTAGACTTAAAAGTGTTTGGGCTACTGCTAAGATTTTTGAGTTCTTGTGGTAGCTTATTGAAAATGGATGCGGCAGAATACTGCACTCCTTTCTGTACAAGAGTCAAGGAAGTGCATTCCACATGCAGATTTGATTTCTGCCTAGTATTAACTGAGTGAAAGCTGCTAACTCTTGGGAATGAGCTAATATTGTTAACAACAAACGACATTAAAGAAAATATATACTGTGAGGGCAATGTCAGACTTCCCAGACTATTGAATAGGGGTCGACAAGAGGTTCTCGAACTTACACCACACACAGCTCGAACAGCCCGTTTTTGAGCCAAAAATGCCCTTTTTGAATCAGAAGAATTACCCCAAAAAATAATACCATATGACATAAGCGTATGAAAATCTGCGAAGTAGACTACTTTTCGTGTTGAACTGTCACTTATTTCAGATACTGTTCTAATGGTAAATAAAGCAGCATTTAGTTTCTGAACAAGATCCTGAACATGGGCTTTCCACAACAGCTTACTATCTATCCGAACGCCTAGGATCTTGAACTGTTCCGTCTCGCTTATAATATGCCCATTCTGTCTGATCAAAATATCGGTTCTTGTTGAATTGTGAGTTAGAAACTGTAAAAACAGTCTTACTGTGATTTAGCACCAAATTATTTTCCACTTTACTTAAGAACCTTTCCATATGCTCAAACCTTCGTTACCAGTCTACATTGGAAAAAAAGAGCGGAGAATCAACAGAGTTGTATCGCAAGGGAACGCCGACGGGTCAGAGTGGAGGAGTCTCGATAGCTGACGGCCCCCTCCCACAAGACGTTTCTCAGGCGCAGTCAGCTGGGGACGCAGCTGGAAGTCGGGAGAAGGCTCGCGAATCGCCAGCAGTTGCGAGTGGTTTTCGCAACTGCTCGCAGCGGAGACATGTCGTGAAGAGGCGCCGTTATTCGCGGCGTGTGATTCAAGGGGCGGCCGGCGGTAACTATTGCAGCAGCCACCGCCCTAGGCGCGTGCCAGCCTGGGTATTTCAGGCGGCGGATGCACGCCGAGTCAGCGCGGCCGGGACCGCCTCAGAAATAGCGGCACGCCCACCCCCTCCCCGCTAATAAGCTCGCCCCCGGCAACTGCTTAATCCCAGCCAGTATCAAGAAGTGAATTATTTTTAATATTTAGGCTAGTGCCGACAACAAGCCGTGTGTCACGGCGATAAAGCAATCACAGAGGATCCAGCACCGTGCGTGCCTGCCGTCAGCCGTAGCTTTTTTAATAATGTACTACGGGAACATCCCATATCAGTGCCATGATGACGTTGCAGCAAATCCAAATCCTTCTCGCCTTATATGATATTAATGAATTCAGTTGATATGCCGGCCGGAGTGGCCATGCGGTTCTAGGCGCTACACTCTGGAACCGAGTGACCGCTGCGGTCGCAGGTTCGAATCCTGCCTCGGGCATGGATGTGTGTGATGTCCTTAGGTTAGTTAGGTTTAATTAGTTCTAAGTTCTAGGCGACTGATGACCTCAGAAGTTAAGTCCCATAGTGCTCACAGCCATTTGAACCATTTTTTTCAGTTGATATAACGACAGTGTTATCTGTCCATAAAGCAGGTCCATCACTGCAAGTTCAGCATTTGCCTGTCTTCCTAATTTTCCGCCATCCTTTTCGTAGCTGTATATGATGCACTTATGCACTTATCTCTACGTCGTGATTATCTCGTATTTTCTCGTTCCTCTGGTCCTTTTCCCAGTGACCATTGCTTCTAATGTATCCTTCATGACGCGGTCTCTTATCCATTGCCCTGGCTAATTTGTTTCCCTCCATTTAATTATTCTCAGTTGTTGTCTTTTCTCGTTCATCCCACTTACGTGAAACAACTATATTATTTCGCATGCCCATTACACATCATCCGTTCTTCTCCAGCTACATATTTCAAAAGACTCTGAACGATAAAAATTTTTGTTTCAACTTGACTAAATCAGTGCATCGGATTATAGGACACGTCCTGAGGAATCAAAGAATAGTCAATTTGGTAATGGTCGGAAGTAAAAAATGGTTCAAATGGCTCTGAGAACTATGGGACTTAACATCTATGGTCATCAGTCCCCTAGAACTTAGAACTGCTTAAACCTAACTAACCTAAGGACATCACACAACACCCAGTCATCACGAGGCAGAGAAGGTCGGAAGTACTAGGTGAGGCTACGGGGGAGGGGGGGAGAGGGGAGGGTAAAATTTGTAGAAGACCTAGGCTTAACCATAGTAGTCAGTAATTATGTAGAAGTGATGAGGCATGTGCAGGATAGTCTAGCCTGGAGAGTTGCATCAGATCAGTCTTCGGACTGAAGACCACAACAAATATCAAAATGGATAAAAAGACATCTTGCGATTTTTTATTTAAAAAAATTCTAGTAGAATTTGTATGCCTTGGCGCCCGAAGCACAAGCCTCAGTGAACTGGATGAGGGATGTTACCAGAGTGCGATTTGTTATTAATTGCGGTAGATGAGGAGAATTCAGTTCATAGTACCCGAGCACGCACAGTTACCTTCACAGGGCAATACCTGCCATGGTTTTCTGAAATTAGGCGTAAGCTTTGGTACTTCAACCAGACTCGCGTATGGTCATCCAGCGCTGGTGAGACATTGGCACTTCTCATTCCAGGGCCCATTTCATTCAGCCACTGTAATCTACTCAGTGGATCAATGCCAAAGGACATATCTCAAGTTTCGGGGTTCCATCTTAAGATTCTTTGTCACTTCTGTCACTATCTGTAAATGTCTAAAATGCCGAGCTGCACTGTGCTCCCGAGTAGACGTTAAATTGTTGGTCTCCCCTAAAACCGGCTGGATGATTCAGTTCAAAGGTCGGAGCAAGATAAAGCCGTACCACGTAGCAGAGCACTGTGACCACCGTGAATGCTGTTTACGGCGTTAATTTACAATAATCGAAAGATTGCTGAAGAGTCGCTTCCCAAAAAACTTTCGGAAAGCACTCACCTGAAGGGGAAGTGCTTATGATAATGTTTCTGAAACAGTTTCTCGCGAGAATTCGAAAATCAAAAATTCTATTCTGCTGTGGAGATTTTTTCCAAGTCTCCGCCGATGGCCGGCCACCAAGCCTTTCCTTAGAGTTTTCTCCCATTCTCCCGGCGAACGTCGACTCGCAGCAAAACACAATGATCCTGTTCTGAGAGTTGCACGCCCTGAGAAGATAACGCCAATATGCAGAAGTATTCTGGAACAACAAAGTAGGATAGATTTTAAAAGTGGAAGATAGAGTTAAATGCTGAACAAGTAATTAAACGAGGATGCGGAAGAAATGTAGAAACTTTGAGGACTCGTCGTCAGAATGCATCAAAGCAGTTTGCACAGAAGATCCTAAGTCACATACCAGATGCAATAGGTTGTCCGTTGAATCCCAGTGCAACAAAGCAGGTAAGTTTCCAGAATGTAGGAATCCTATAAAATTATATCTCGGAGAGAAACTTCCGTACAACAGATAGGATATTGCAAGATGTCCTGAACAAAATGGGAAAAACGTACCATAGGCTCTTCCTATAGGACTGCCATGCAAAATCCCAACTGAAAGAAGTTATGCTGTTGAATAATCAAATCTCAGGAAGGAAAATATTCTTCTAAGATACGGTAGTTGTTATTCCGTGGTATACAGTGATACATACCAAACAGAATAAAGTAGCAAAGGATTTAGCGTCCATGGAATAAGAGGTATCTTAATGCACCAGAAGGCCAAGTGCCCTTTAGTTACTGTTGTTATCACTCCTGATTTCCTCAGTCCTGCGTGGAGGGGAACAACATCAATTAAACACAGATTGCTTATAATTCTCTTGAGGTATAACGAACGATGTTGTTCTCAACTGTTGCAAAACCATCAGTCAGGGAGAAAACTGGACTGTCCTCAACTGCTGCAAAACCATCTCTCATGGAAAAAACTGGAAGCGTTCATAGATATAATATTATTATAGGTATTTTTGTTGCTGTTGTGGTCTTCAGTCCGAAGACTGGTTTGATGCAACCGTCCATGCTACTCTATCCTGTGCAGGCCTCTTCATCTCCGAGTACCTGCTGCAATCTACATCCTTCTGAATCTGCTTACTGTGTTCATCTCTTGGTCTTCCTCTACGATTTCCTCCCCCCCCCCCCCTCCCTCCCTCCTACGCTTCCCTCCAGTACTAAATTGGTGATCCCTTGATGTCTCAGAATGTGTCCTACCAACCAATCTCGTCTTCTAGTCAGGTTGTGCTACAAATTTCCTTTCTCCCCTATTCTATTCAGTACCTCCTGGTTAGTTACGTGATGTACCCATCGAATCTTCAGCATTCTTCTGCAGCGCCACATCTCAAAAGCTTCTATTTTGTTCTTGTCCAAACTGTTCAAAATGGTTCAAATGGCTCTGAGCACTATGGGACATCTTAGGTCATAAGTCCCCTAGAACTTAGAACTACTTAAACCTAACTAACCTAAGGACATCACACACACCCATGCCCGAGGCAGGATTCGAACCTGCGACCGTAGCAGTCCCGCGGTTCCGGACTGCAGCGCCGGAACCGCACGGCCACCGCGGCCGGCTCCAAACTGTTTATCGCCCATGTTTCACTTCCATACATGGCTACATTTCGTACAAATACTTTCAGAAAGGACTTCCTGACACTTAAGTCTATACTCGGTCTTGGCAAGTTTCTCTTGTTCATAAATGCTTTTCTTCTTGCCTTTGCCAATCTACATTTTATATCCTCCCTACTTCCTCCATCATCAGTTATGCCGTCCCAAGACATTTTGTGTCTCTGACAAAATTACAATGTCATCGACAAATCACAAAGTTTTTATTTCTTCTCAATATACAAGTTGTTAATAGCACTTCTCTCGCTGTTTTTTACCTCTGCTATTTTCAGAATTTCAAAGAGAGTGTTGCGGTCAACATTGTTGAAAGCTTTCTCTGAGTCTACAAGGTAGGTTTACCTTTCCTTAACCTATCTTCTAAGACAAGTCCTAGGGTCAGTATTGCCCCGCATGTTCCGTTCCGGAATCCAAACTGATCTTCCCCGAGGTCGTCTTCTACAAATTTTTCCATTCTTCTGAAAAGAATTGGTATTAGTATTTTGCAAAGATGACTTTTTAAACCGACAGTTGGTAATTTTCACACCCGTCAGTGACGGGTTTGATTGGAGTGGAATGACTACATTCTTCTTGAAGTCTATGGGTATTTCGCCTGTCTCTTACATTTTGCCCGCCAGATGGAAGAGTTTTATCATGGCTGGCTCTCCCCAGGCTGTCTAGTTTTGACCAATATCGTTTGCTACAGGAACCTTGTTTTTCTTAAATCTTTCAGAGTTCTGTCAGATTTTTCTCGCCCTATCATATCTACCTTACTTTCATCTACATCCATTTCCCTTTCTATAATATTGCTTTCAAGTTCATCTCGCCTGTATAGACCCTCTAAATACTCCTTCCACTTACCAGCTTTCCCTTCTTTACTTAGGACTCATTTACCTCTGGCTCTTGATATTCATACGGCTGCATCTTTTTTCCCCCAAAGGCCTCTTTAATTTTCCTGTAGGCGGTATGTGATACATGTTCATAAATCCTTACATTTGTCCTCTAGGCATTCCTACTTAGCCTTTTTACACTTTCTGTCAGTCTCATTTTTTAAACGTTTGTATTCCCTTTCACCTGCTGCATTTGCTGAATTTTTAAATTTTCTCCTTTCATCAATGAAATTAAATATCTCTTGTGTTATCCAACGATTTCCACTAGGCCTTGTCTTTTTACATATTTGATCCTCTGCTGCCTTTACTGTTTTATCCCTTAAAGCTACCCATTCGTCTTTTACTGTATTCCTTTCTCTGTTCTAGTCAACCTTTGCCTAACGCTCCCTCTGAAACAACATTCTCAGTTTCTTTCAATTTATCCAGGTCCCATCTTCTTAAGTTCCTACCTTTTTCCAGTTTCTTCAGTTTTAATCTATAGTCCATAACAAATAAATTATGGTCAGCTTTCACATCTGCCACTGGAAATGTCTTACAATTTAAAATCTGCTTCCTAGATCTCTGTTTAACGATTATATAATCAATTTGAAATCTTCCTGTAACTTCAGGTCTCTTCCACGTATACGCCCTTATTTTATGATTCTTAAACCAAATGTTAGCGATGATTAAACTATGCTCTGTGCAAAATTTTACCAGGCCGCTTCCTCTTTCTTTAATAACCCCAGTCCATATTCACGTACTATTTTTCCTTCTCTTCCTTTTCCTACTATCTAATTCAAGTTCCCCAAGACTGTTTAATTTTCGTCTTCGTTAACTGTATAAATAGTTTTTTTTCTCATAATACATTTCTTCAATCTCTGCGGCGCTAGTTGGCGTGCAAACTTGTACTGCTGTGGTGGGTGTGTGCTTCTTCTCTATCTTGGCTACGATAATACGTTCACTGTGCTGCTCATAGGAACATACCGCATCGTATTTTCTTATTCATCATTGAACCCATTCCTGCATTATCCCTCTTTGATTTATAACCCTGTATTCACTTGACCGGAACTCCTGTTCCTCCTGGCACCTAACTTCACTAACTCCCACTGTGCGTAACTTTAACTTATCCATTTCCCTTTTTAAATTTTCTAATCTACCTGTACGTGGTTAAGGAATCTGACACTCCACACTCCTTTCCGTAGAACACCAGTTATGTTTGTCCTGATGACGACATCCCATCTTCTTGAGTAGCCCCCCCCCCCCCCCCCGGACATCCGTATGGGGGACTGTTTTACCCCTCCAGAATATTTTACCCAAGAGGACGCCACATCATTTACCCATCAAGAACCACTCGTTTGTCTGGCCTCTCAACCCTCCGTTGTGGTTGCACGGCTATCTATCGCTGAAGCACGCAAGCCTCCCCACCAACGGCAAGGTCCATGTTTCATGAAGTGGATTTGTTATAGATTTTATACTACTATTATTATTTATGAATGCTCCTAGTCGTTTACTTTTCCAGTTAAATCGGTATCCTCGTTGTCTGTTTTGTATATATTGTTGATGACATGCCATTGTAGAATCTTCTTCCCTCTTTCTAGGTCACTCTTTGTATACCTGTACATTTATTTTGTTAAGAAATTCATTCACGTCGTGCACTACCGGTCTTTCAAAAGACCAGTGGCGTTTTGTGGGCTACTCTCTGGCGCGCGTACTTGTGTGAGGCTTTGCGTTGTCGTGCAGAAGGAGAAGTTCGTTCGCATTCTCGTGGCGATGAACACTCCGCAGTCGTCTCTTCGGTTTCGGGGGGGGGGGGGGGGGGCGGAAGAGGGGGGAGGGGGAGGGGGGGCTGGCACGCGGAAGATCGGACAAGTTTGCGCGACCGTGTTGCGATGGTGACAGACGCCCCGTCCAACGGCTCAGCGTGCTTTTGTTCATTGCCAGCTTTCCGCGTAGACTGTCTGCAAGCGCCTGTGAATACCAGCGATGCATTAGTGATCTGATTTTCTGCCAAAAGAAACTCAGTGACAGCTCTCTGCACATCCCTTACAACCCCCGTTTTTGAAGGCTACGTATTTCGCCGCCACCGATCGGAACTTCATGCAAGCGTAGGGGCTGACGCTGGTATATTCCACGATGTACCTCAACGAATCCTGCGTATGTTCAACCGAAATTGGTCGAGAAAAAAAGTGTTGCATTATTTATTGAACGTCCCTCGTATAAAAGTTTGTTCAGTGGTAAAGTCTTTGAAGAATATTGTCCTGATGATGCAGCAGAATGGAACGACAGAGTACCGTTTGTCTTTTGCAATCCTGCTGGTTAGTCTGCTGCTGAAGTGACGTGTGATGCGGATGGAAGCCGTCTATGTGCAAAGTGCGAAAAACGCTGGGCTGACTTATCCCAAGAGTTAAACGTGTGGGCGTATGACCAACAGCTGCCACCACATCTGCTTCCTTCGCTTCTCTCCTTGCAGGCTTGCTCCTTATCCTCTGCGTAGTGTTCCACTAGGCTTGAAGTAACTTTTTTTTTTTTGCGTATCCGCCGAACTGTCATTGCTGTTGGCCCCCGTCTGTCGGGATAACTTTGCGCGAGTAATTTGACTGTTCTCATCGCATTCCTTCTATAGCCTCCGTATTGAAGCAGCATATTTCGTTTCTCTTCGTTTGAGTGACCGAGCGGTTCTCGGCGCTTCAGTCGGGAACCGCGAAACCGCTACGGTCGCAGGTTCAAATCCTGCCTCGGGCATGGCTGTGTGTGATGTTCTTAGGTTAGTTAGGTTTAAGTAGTTCTAAGTTGTAGGGGACTGATGACCATAGTGCTCAGAGCCGTTTGAACCATTTGAATCTCTTAGTTTGACAAAGGCATTTATTTTTCAAACTACCCGCCACTCGACATACGTGAACTACGTAGTCAGAATGAAAGCGATTTTTCCTCTGTGCCCCTTTCATGACGACATAGCTGCCCTGAAACATCCTTGTTTCCTCACTGCCCAACGTGACGTTTCCTTATTTGGGTATGGAATCACAAACTTCCGCACGGGACAGCAGTCGGTTTCATCAAAACGTATAAATCCTAAGTTCTAAATATTACGACTGTTCCGAAACTAGTAATCAGATGTTGAAGAGTGAACCATGATATTAACAGTAGAGCGTAGCATAGATCTATTTGAAAAAGCTAAGCCAATGTCTATATATCTGTAATCAGTATGGCTGTGGAGAACGAGACTATGTTTCGTTTAGTGAAGACTTTTTCAGGATTCACCTGGATGAAAAAAGAATTACAATTTGGAACAGCAAACTGCGGTTGTCGTGCCACTGTAAGGGACAACACAATGCAGAAATATATTGGAACACTCTTGTCACAATCGTGGTGCGACTCTGACCACTACACAGGGACTTTCACGTGACAATGTTCCGCCCGCGTCAGTGACGGAGGTTGAGGAAGGTCCTTGAAGTTTCCGGAATGAGATTTTCACTCTGCAGCGGAGTGTGCGCTGATACGAAACATCCTGACAGATTAAAACTGTGCGTTGGACCGAGACTCGAATTCGGGACCTTTGCCTTTCGCGGGCAAGTGCTCTTCAGCGCAGGAGAGCTTCTGTTAAGTTTGGAAGGTAGGCAGAATTGAAGCTGTGAGGACGGGTCGTGAGTCGTGCGTGGGTGGCTCAGTTGGTAGAACACTTGCCCGCGATAGGCAAAGGTCCCGAGTTCGAGTCTCGGTCCGGCACACAGTTTTAATCTGTGAGGAAGTTTCAGGTCCTTCATGGATTACAATGGAGTGAATCGTGAATCGCGTCGTCTTAGGCTGCAAATCTCTTAATGATCTGCGTGATTCAGATTGTGTCACTGGAAGAAAAAAAGGTTTAACACCAATTTGCTGGCAAGCTCATTATAGATGGAGCACAAAGGAATCATCCTGGCAGTCACACTAATCGATTAAGTAATTCCAGAAAACTAAATCTTGTTAATCGGGTGGAATTTGGTCGGCTGTCCTCTCGAATATGAGGCACGCCACTGTTTCCCTTGATGTTGTGTCACTAATAAAGCATTTCTTCGATGTCAGTATCTGTTTTTCTTCAACACTGCTGGATGTCGACTTCGGTGAGGCCACCATCATAGCTGGGTTTGTTCGAACACAGCAGTGCACCGGCCTCCGTAACCACCAACGTCACTGGCGCACGCCAGTGCTGTGGCTCTCTAAGAGGGGGTAGCAGGTTCGAATTCCGGTCGCGGAAGGAATTTCCATTCCCGGAAAGTGGGCTGCAAGGTAAGGTGCGGTGGTGGCGTGCCGTTGCCGATCACGGTACTGTTCACTTACCCAGTGAGTTATGTGCTAGACCTAATCGCAGTGTTTCCTGAAGTAACGTGTCACATTACCGTTCCATCCATCGGCAACCGTCTTTATGGTTTTCGAAAGGAATAGTTGCTAATTTCATAGCCTCGTTCCACCAGTAACAACACGAAGATTACGCTCATCAATCTAAATCGCCTCCATTGCATAGTCATACTTAAAGGCACAATAATCACTCCTTGTGAAGGATCCTGACTCGATCACTTTCCGGAGCTCAGTCGTATAACGACGAGTTTGAATGACGGAGATACATCAAGTATCTGTTGACAGCTGAAAGCGCGTTAACGAAGAACGCTAGTGCTATCTGGATCTCCAACGCATTGTTGTTCAGTGACAACATCATTCACAGCTCGTCACATCTCCTTCAGTCATGAAACAGGCAACGTCCCATTAAGAGCACCTCTTTTCCGGCAAGAGTTGCGAACCACTAAAGTTATAGCAAAAGTTAGTTGAGACCGATACAGGGGACAATTATTGAACTGTATGAAATAAAATAGTTATAACTCTGTGTGAAGTAAAATAGTAATAATTTCAGAAAGTTTGTGTTAGGACGTTCAAACTGCACAGTTGGGCCGGGGCATGATGGAAACTAGTATGCGCATGCGCACGCGACTTCTTGAGGGCCATTTGCACGTGAAAATGTTACGGTACAGCGTGCCTGAGCGTATAGCGCTTGTGAAAGCCTACTATGCGAGCAGCGACGGCCCAACTGCTGCTCAAAGGAAGTTTGCGATCGAGTTCAAGCTGAAGACAATCGGTTCAAGTGGGATAAAAATCAAGAATTTGATTCGCAAGTTTGAGAGAACGGGTAGTGTTGGCAATGTCGGTCGTCCAAAAAGAGTAAAAACTCCTGAAAACACGCGCCGTGTTTCAAACTAGTCCCAGGAAATCGATCAGACTTTGATGTGAATGTGGTTTGGTTTAGCGACGAAGCCCACTTTTACTTGGATGGCCTTGTCAATAAGCAAAATTGGCGCAATAGGGGGACTGAGAATCCGCATTTCGCGATCGAAAAGTCTCTTCACCCACAACGAGTGACTGTGTGGTGTGCAACGTGCAGTCACGGAATAATCGGTGCGATATTCCTTGATGGCACGGTGACTACCGAATGGTACGTGAAGGTTTTGGAAGATGGTTTCATCCCCATCATCCAAAGTGACGCTGATTTCGACAAGATGTGGTTCATGCAAGACGGAGCTCGACACCATCGAAGCAGGAGAGTGTTTGATGTCTTGGAGAACTTTGGGCCGGCCGGAGTGGCCGAGCGGTTGTAGGCGCTTCAGTCTGGAACCGCGCGACCACTACGGTCGCAGGTTCGAATCCTGCGTCGGAGCCTCTCCGTCGTTTCTAGGTCCCCGGTTAACATACAATACAATACAAAGTCCGATCGCTCGTGAAATGAAAACCACAGTGAAAATCAAACATTTGGTATTCGCAACAGTTAGCCACGCCCTCTACCTACCTCTCTAAATAGTCGTTAGATATTTGTCGTGCCGTCGTACAAACTTTCCAGTACACTCGTAACAGAAAGCAGCCGCCTGTCCTTTCCGCCAATTCTCTACTGGTCTGCTTTTCGTTGTTTGTGCCAAAATGCTGTCTTCGTAGCCAATGGTTCGTGTGAGCAGAGATGAACAACGAAGGTAGCGAATGAAGGACTGTATTGTGGGTGATCCAGAACGCTGCAGAAGCGTTTTCATTGCCCCTGCAGAATGCGGCCGAAGATTGTCTCGAAGAAAGAAACGCACGACATTTACATTATGTGGGCTACATAGCTTCAGGCGAAATCTCTCCCCAGATCCACATATTGTTGTTTTAGGCATTTCTACGTGATGACTTTGCGCTCAGGACTGAAAAAGAGCGACGTGATGCGATCGACAGGCACACTAAAGACACTGCCCAACACATCTTTGCAAAGTTCCATCGCATTTTCACAGCCTACATCTACATATACATCTACACATCTACATACATACTCGGCAATCCACCATACGGTGCGTGGCGGAGGGTACCTCGTACTACAACTAGCATCTTCTCTCCCTGTTCCACTCCCAAACAGAACGAGGGAAAAATGACTGCCTATATGCCTCTGTACGAGCCCTAATCTCTCTTATCTTATCTTTGTGGTCTTGTCGCGAAATGTAAGTTGGCGGCAGTAAAATTGTACTGCAGTCAGCCTCAAATGCTGGTTCTCTAAATTTCCTCAGTAGCGATTCACGAAAAGAACGCCTCCTTTCCTCCAGAGACTCCCACCCGAGTTCCTGAAGCATTTCCGTAACACTCGCATGATCAAACCTACCAGTAACAAACGGCGGGAGGACGTCGGCGGGCAGAGGCGGCTGCGGCCACGGGCGGAGGCCGGCCAGAGCTGCACAGCATCCCCCGGGGCGCCAGCCACGGCCTAATTCTCGCGCTCCATTCCAGGGCGCTCCTGTCACTGTCCCCAACTGGCGCAAGCACTTGGCACCGCCCGAGCCACCCGTAACCCACTCACCTGTATCTTTTCCAACCCTACTGTCGCCACTCCTACAATAGATACTAATCTCTTCCTAATCTAATACAGTCTAACTTCACGGTACACATACACTACTGGTCAAAAAAATTGCTACACCAAGAAGAAATGCAGATGATAAACGGGTATTTATTGGACAAATATATTATACTAGAACTGGCATGTGATTACATTTTCACGCAATTTGGCTGCATAGATCCTGAGAAATCAGTACCCAGAACAACCACCTCTGGCCGTAATAACGGCCTTGATACGCCTGGGCATTGAGTCAAACAGAGCTTGGATGGCGTGTACAGGTGCAGCTGCCCGTGCAGCTTCAACACGATACCACAGTTCATCTAGAGTAGTGACTGGCGTATTGTGACGAGCCAGTTGCTCGGCCACCATTGACCAGACGTTTTCAATTGGTGAGAGATCTGGAGAATGTCCTGGCCAGGGCAGCAGTCGAACATTTTCTGTATCCAGAAAGGCCCGTACAGGACCTGCAAGAAGCGGTCGTGCATTATCCTGCTGAAATGTAGGATTTCGCAGGGATCGAATGAAGAGTAGAGCCACGGGGTCGTAACACATCTGAAATGTAACGTCCACAGTTCAAATTTCCGTGAATGCGAACAAGAGGTGACCGAGACGTGTAACCAATGGCACCCCATACCATCACGCCAGCTGATACGCCAGTATGGCGATGCCGAATACACGCTTCCTACGTGCGTTCACCGCGATGTCGCCAAACACGGATGCGACCATCGTGATGCTGTAAACAGAACCTGGATTCATCCGAAAAAATGACGTTTTGCCATTCGTGCACCCAGGTTCGTCGTTGAGTACACCATCGCAGGCGCTCCTGTCTGTGATGCAGCGTCAACGGTAACCGCAGCCATGGTCTCCAAGCTGATAGTCCACGCTGCTCCAAACGTCGTCGAACTGTTCGTGCAGATGGTTGTTGTCTTGCAAACGTCCCCATCTGTTGACTCAGGGACCGAGACGTGGCTGCACGATCCGTTACAGCCATGCGGATAAGATGCCTGTCATCTCGACTGCTAGTGATACGAGGCCGTTGGGATCCAGCACTGCGTTCCCTATTACGCTTCTGAATCCACCGATTCCATATTCTGCTAACAGTCATTGGATCTCGACCGACGCGAGCAGCAATGTCGCGAAACGATAAACCGCAATCGCGATAGGCTACAAGCCGACCTTTATCAAAGTCGTAAACGTGATGGTACGCATTTCTCGTCCTTACACGAGGCATCGCAACAACGTTTCACCAGGTAACGCCGGTCAACCGCTGTTGGAAACTTTCCTCATGTGAGCACGTTGTAGGTGTCGCCACCGGCGTCAACCTTGTGTGAATGCTCTGAAAAGCTAATCATATGCATATCACCGCATCTTCATCCTGCCGGTTAAATGTCGCGTCTGTAGCACGTCATCTTCGTGCTGTAGCAATTTTAATGGCTAGTAGTGTTGTGACTTGGCAAGACAACCAAGCCACTATGAGATAGCCGAATGGCACGCGTTTAAGCTCACGCAGGCTGGCGTGAGATCTGGAACAGTTAAAGGAGTTGAGTCTAGTAAAAAAAAGTACGTAGTAGCTTCTGGAATACTTAACTTGGTAAACATCGGTCTGACGGTACATGCATCACAAGATAAATAGCAAATGTTGTCCTTAGCGTTAAGTTAGTTTAAGTAGTGTTTAAGTCTAGGGACCGATGACCTCAGGAGTTTGGTCCCTTAGGAATTCATACACATTTGAACAATCTCCACTACAGCCAATCTAATGCGTATTGGTGAAAAACAACCCATCAGATCCCGGGTACAGACAAAAGCGAGCAACCCCAGCTGAGAGGGCCTGCAGTCTCAGCAGAGGTCCCACATAGATGTACGATCACGCCCCACACGGCAGCAGTAGTAGGGTCAGATTCGAGGAGGTGTAAAACTTCTGACCGCAGTACTCGTCGCTTCAGGCCTGGAATTTATATGCTACACTATAATACTCACGGTGACGTATGAGGGTTAATCAATAAGTTTTAACCATCACCACCAAAAAAATCAAACTCTGACCATGAAACCTGGTGATGCTGTTAAACATTCTCTCCATATTCACCCTCAGTGCGACAGAGTTATGCCAGTGAATGGCTGCCCTAAACCTTGGTTGTAGAAGTCTGTATTTTGTCTGTTCAGGAAACGTTTCACCTCGAAATCCACCATGTCATCATCTGGAAATGGCTACCACGCCATGGTTTCTTCATCTGAGGGAAGCAGAAGAAGTCACTGAGTGCCAGATCTGGAGAAGACTGGAGGAGACATTTTCTAAAGAAACAATTTTGTGTTGGCAGAAGAGCCAACACCGTGTTACGAGTGGAGGCCGAAATGCACGCGTTTTAGCTGACGCAGGCTGGCGTGAAGAGGGAAGAACTATACTGACGTGAGGTCTGGAACATGACAAGGAATGAGAATTCAGAAAGCGGACATAATTAGTTTGACACTTAACTTTAATACATTAATGATGAACGTCGCTCTTGACGGTACATGATTCACAATATTATCTGTTCAGAATACATTCTTGAAGTAATTATAGTAACTGAATATGGCGCCTTGCAAGGTCGTAGCAAATGACGTAGCTGAAGGCTATGCTAACTATCGTCTCGGCAAATGAGAACGTAATTTGTCAGTGAACCATCGCTAGCAAAGTCGGCTGTACAACTGGGGCGAGTGCTAGGACGTCTCTCTAGACCTGCCGTGTGGCGGCGCTTGGTCAGCAATTACTGATAGTGGCGACACGCGGGTCCGACGTATACTACCGGACCGCGGCCGATTTAAAGGCTACCACCTAGCAAGTGTGGTGTCTGGCGGTGACACCACAAGTAGTGTATAAGGGACGATCATAATTTCCGTCTGAGGGCGTTGCTGCAGCGTGTACGCGACGTAGTGCGACTCCGATGCTGGTGTAAAGCACCGACATGTTGGCAAGGGATTCGTGCGGCATTCGAGTCTTTCCGACGTGCGTGCGGTAAATGCGAAAACGTGAACGATGCCGGCGTTATTACCAAATACGTCCAAACAAGATCGACGTGCTATTATTCTTTTGTTGGCTCCCGAAGGACAAACATAGGTAGACATACATCAGAGGATGAAGAATTTGTATGGGACAGCATGCCCGTCAAAAACCACCGTTCTGGAATGGTGCGCCAAGGGGTTGTTGCTGCTCCATGATAACGCACGTCCACAAATCACAATTGTCGTGACGCAGAAGTTCCGTCAACGCAAGGGGGAGATACTCGAGCGCCCGCCCTATGGTCCTGATCTCTCCTCGTGCGGCCGTCGTGGGTTCGGTCCCTTAAAAAAGACCTCGAAGGGTCGCCGAGGACACGCAGCAGTCCCTCCCGCCAGAGGTTCGAGTCCTCCCTCAGGCATGGATATGTGTGTTGTTCTTAGCATAAGTTAGATTAAGAGCAGGTAGTGTGTAAGGCTAGGGACCGATGACCTCAGCACTTTGGTCCCTTAGGAACTGAGACACATTTGAGCATTTGAACATGTAGCAGCTTAACGCAGTAGGACTGTGTTTTACCAAACGGGTGTCTTCAAATGGTTCAAATCGCTCTGAGCACTATGGGACTTAACTGATGAGGTTACCAGTCCCCTAGAACTTAGAACTAATTAAACCTAACTAACCTAAGGACATCACACACAACCATGCCCGAGGCAGGATTCGAACCTGCGACCGTAGCGGTCGCGCGGTTCCAGACTGAAGTGCCTAGAACCGTACGGCCACACCGGCCGGCTCCGAAACACTCAGATACCTGGTAATGTATTCGTGTGCTCGTACCTTCTTTAACAGTCCGGCAGTGTGACACCTTGTCAGGTGCTTTACGGCAATCGGTTCGAAGGATCTCATGCGAGAAAAGGGCAAGATGACTTTCGCACGAGCGATGCTTTCTAAGTCAGTGCTGTTTTGTGGACAGAAGCTTTCCCCTCTCAAAGAAATTTATTATGTTAGAACTGAGAATATGTTCAAGTACTTAATTATAGATAACTGCATCATCTGCGAAAAGTCTTAGTTTACTATTAATATTGTCCGCAAGGTCATTAATATACGACGTGAACAACAAGGGATCCACTTCTCTGGAGTACACCCGAAGTTACTTCTACATCTGTCGATGACTCTCTGTCCAACATAACATGCTGCGTCCTCCCTAACAATAAATCTCGATCCTGTTACACGGAGAGATTTCAGTGTTCGTTCCTGCCGCGCGCTGTTCGACAGTGGAACGGTAGGGAAGAAACTTAAAGATGGTTGAGTGATCTCTCTTGCAGGCACCTGATAGTGAATTAAAGAGTAATGATGTAGATGTAGGTGTATATGTAGAAATGTTGCTGATACCCACACGATCATACGAGCTTGTGCGGTACGGAGTGCGTTCTCTTAATGCAGAGAAATGCAATGTTGTGCCCTCCACGAAACGTAAAACCGTGCTGTCCTCTGAGTACTGGTTTGACGTGTCACAAATAGAGTCAGCCATGTCATATAAATATTTGGCAGTAATAATGTGCAGAGGAAACAAGTGGAACAAGAACATGGGCTCACTTGTACGTAACGTAAGTGGCAGCAGCGAGCCTTCGGGAGAATACTGGCAAGCGGTAGTTTGCTTACAAAAGAGACAACACGAAGCGTTTAATGGCCCATGTTGCACACTGCTTAAATATGCAGAACCGGAGTCAGGTAACACTAGCCGGGAACATGGATCGTGTTCAAAGAGGGCGGCGCGAAAGCTTGTTTGGCTTGCGAGAGAGGTTAACAGAAATATTGCGTATCGCGACACACTACGACGGGTCCTTCTAACAGGGACGGGCAGTTCGCTTTCGCGTCCTCTCTTATCTGAGCTTATGTTTCGCACTTGCTGACCTCTTCATCGCTGCGACATTAAATACTTATCCCCCTTCCCGTCTGTTGGTGCGTGGGCCGAGAACGATTAGTTTCCGTACTTGCCTTCCGCCGATACCGTCCAGCAAAACTCATAAGTTTATAGGTAATCTTATTTCCGTGTTTCGTTGAGTGTCTGCACAAGATATAATTACGTTAGACACAACAGATATTGTGTTAGTGTCATAGGGATTAAAAAGTAATAGAAGCATAGATAAAAGCACTGATCCAACACGTCCTCGGTTCTTCCTAGTTTTTACTGTCCTCTGATTTTCGCCTCGCCAGCCGTTTGGCATCGTCAGACCGTGGAAGGAATGCAGGCCAGGCGAGCAGAGCCGCTGGAACACGCTTTTTACACTGTTTCCCACACTCACCTCCGTGGACTTCCTGGTTTCGCTTCTAAACATCACAAACGAACACTCGTGTAAAATGATATGATGGCTGGCGTACACTTTCTCTCCTATCACTCCTGTTATTTTATGTCAGCTGGTAGAAATCACTTTTCCAGCAGAACAAACTCATTGAATAACAGTTAATTTCGGCCGTGGGAATCAGAATGTGTTGCCGAAGATGTCCGCAGTTAGAAGACCTAAAAGAAAAGAGAGAGCCCAACTACCAGCATCGTCATCAAGAAGGATGAAAAACATAAAGAAGGCAGAGTAGTCCGAATCAAACTAAGCAGCTAATGTTTTTATGGATTCTAAGGACTGCACGAACCTGGAATTACATTTTAGCAGCTTCTTACCAACGCATTATGTATGTGCCTAGTGCAGGAGAAGTACGAGGCAAATCGCTACAGCAAAGTTTCTGCCTAGTGAGCGCCTTTGAACTTGGTCTGACGGGCATATCATGAAGTTTGATTTCATTAAACTTCAAGAAGCCCATTTTATGTTATTTCTATATAACAGATAAATTTAAAAAATGTCCCTTGTTTGGCTTGCAACCCATTTCCTGGTCCTTCGACTCTCAAACAGCCATTGTTTCTGTAAGGCACACTCGTTGTCCCAAACCTGCAGGAGGTCCTCATCACTTGAAAACAGCACTCCTTTCAGATTCGTTTTCACATGTGCGAACAGTACAAAGTCACAAGAAGCAAGATCTGCTCAAGAAGTTTCAGTCGTGCGCCACGCAAATATTCGGCGCATGCTTTGACGCGGTAAATTGGAGCGTTGTCGTGATGGAGGAACCAAATCTCCATTCTTGACTTCGGTCGCAGGTATTTCACAGACTGGATGATTTTGGACAGGCAGTGCTCAGTGTACCACTTAGCTGTGGAGTGTGTGTCCAAAACAACATGCTGCACAATACCACTCGATTTGAAAAAAAAAAAAATAACTATCATTTTCTTCTTTACTGATCGGGATTTTCTGACAGCTACGAGTGTGTCGCCATCTTCAAAAACCCAAACTTTATTTTGAGTTTTAGCCGTCACTTCATAATAGTACAGCCAAGTCCCGTCGCCTGACCGGCCTCGGTGGCCGAGCGGTTCTAGGCGCTTCAGTCCGGAACCACGCGACTGCTACGGTCGCAGGTTCGAATCCTGCCTCGGGCAAGGATGTGTGTGATGTCCTTAGGTTAGTTAGGTTTAAGTAGTCCTAAGTTCTAGGGGACTGATGACCTCAGCAGTTAAGTCCCATAGTGCTCAGAGCCATTTACACGGGCGGTCAGCCTTTCGTGACATCTGATGATGTCTTCCGCATTAAATTTAGGTGTCCGAATGCTTTTGATCAGATAGTCAGAACTGTCTTCCCCAATACTATAATTATGTGCTCATTATTCCTTGATTCACTCTATTTCCCTACGTACCACTTTAGGGAATTATTTTGAGCGATTTTCCGACAGTGGCATCGATGGACAATCTGGTAGAGTTTTCTCCTATTTGCGCTGATTACATACGTTTACTTAAAACAATAACAGCAGCTGCGATAGATTTAAAATCATCTTTTTGTACAATATATGCAAGCCGTGGAGCATAAAATGAAAAAATCAAAAATCTTTGCATTAGATTTGCTTACATTAAGGCCCAGACATCAAATTATGCACCAAGCGATTATGTGCAGGTCTCCATGCATTCGTTAAAAAGTCATAATTAATTGGGCTGCGTGTACGCTTACGTGTACTCGACGAATAGCCTTCGATCTACTTCTAGTGCTGCATCTGCGCTCCGTAAACCATTGTGGCGTGTGGCAGAGAGTACGTTTCATTATGTCCATGTGCGAGTTACTGCTAGTCTAATTGTATTTTCGTAGGCTCTGTGTGAGCTAGACATAGGGAGCTGAAGTATGTTTGGTAAATATCTTCCTGAAACCCATTTTCTTGAAATTTTAAGTAACTTTTCACTAGAAATTAGAAGTCTTTCTCGGAGTATCTGCCATATATAATTTTTGTAGCTGAAGCAAGTGATAGGTCTCGATTTTCTGAGAGGATATTGGGAAATTGAGGAGATTATAAAGAAGGGCAGCACGAATATTGTCAGATTTATTTTTCCTCGCGGAATGTGCAAAAGAAATTCAGATAAGGCATAACTTGGAGATACTCGAAGAATGATGGCTAATATCGATCTTGTGACGGTCCATTGGAGACCTTACACATCATCACTCCATTATGTTTTTATGACGGTAATGATTCCATTTGAGAATTATAGATAGCCTAGGTACAGTCTACAACTCTTCATTTCTCTACATTAAAACATCGTTGCTAATCTTTGGTAGAGGCCGACACTTTATCGCCACATTAAACCAGTCCCCCTCCACAGCTGAGTTGTCAGCACGGGTTCCATTCCCCGTCGGGCCTGAGACTTTCTCCGTGCGGAGACTGGGTGGTGTGATGTGTTGTCTTTGTCGTCATTTCATCCTCATCGACGCGCAGTCTCTGAAGTGGGGTCAACTAAAAAGACTTGCACCAGGCGACTGTTCCCCCCGACGGGAGGCCCCAGCCACACATTTCATTTCATTGAAAAGTCCTCCCTCCGTACACAATCACGAAAAGTGAATGATAGTGACTGATACTATGCGCTAAATCATTAATAGATGACGTGAATATCACCAGCTACCGACAACATTGTACGGAGACGACACTAGAAGTACCGACAACGATTTCAGGGGACTATATTTAGTATGGTTGAAAGAGTTCGGCTTCGTCTGTTTAAAACTAAACTTCCGCCCGAACAGTACAAGAAGGCCCGACGGTACCGACCGGCCGCCGTGTCACCTCACCCCTCACGAGTCACTGGATGCGGATGTGGAGGGACATGTGGCCAGCACACCGCTCTCCCGGCCATATGTCAGTTTCCGAGACCGGAGCCCCTACTTCTCAATCAAGTAGCTCCTCAGTTTGCCTCACAATGCCTAAGTGCACCCCGCTTGCCAACAGCCCTTGGCAGTCCTGATGGTAACCCAGCGCTTAACTTCGGTGATCTGACGGGAACCGGTGTTATGCCTGCGGCAGTTGGAAATATATATATATATATATATATATATATATATATATATATATATATATATATATATATTGCAAGATTCATGTATTTCGCCCCAAAACACTACAAAAGTAAGAACAATGTGTAAAATGCAGAACGTAACCAACTGCAACAAGCGTAACGGTAGACAAAAATGATCTTCGTTTTTTTGCCAACTTAACAGGTTTTTGCACATATTCCGACAACTGGTTAATGTGCTCAGTACGGGATGTGGCCACCTCTGGTTGCAATATAGGCCTGATGACGACGGGGCATGCTGTGAATGATGTCGGCAACCTCATGTTGAGGCAATCACGCTCATTATTCTTGCAGAGCTGTTAGCAAGTCTTGGGGAGTGGTTGATGGATGCTGGCGTGATGCAACCAGTCTCCCTAGTGCATCCCAGATGTGCTCTATGGGATTCAAATCGAGAGAGCGAGCAGCTACGAGGTTGAGCATTATCGTCCTTGAATACGAAGTCTGAGACCACACCACCTCGCAACAGCTGTACCTAAGGCCCCAAAATCTTGTCACGATATCCGACGCAGTTAAACTTTGCCGATTCACCCGTACTATTTCATGAAGAGCTATTCGAGTGGTCAACGTAATCCATGCCCACACCATTAGGGATCCTCCTCGCTGTCGGTCTCTTTCCATAATGGATGGGTCACGAAATCGTGTTCTGCGTTCCCTCCAAATGCGAATCTGCTGGAATCGTTCTCCAGACCAAATCGGCACTCATCTGTAAAAACAATATTGGCCTTATGTTCGAGCATCCAGGTCGCGCGTTGACGACTCCACTCTAGACATTCCCTTCAGTGAAGACGCGCCAGAGGTAAACAGACAGCAGGTCTCCGACAATGAAGGTCACCCTGCCGAAGCCTTCTGCACTCCGTTTGCCTCGGTACACCACGTCCAGTGGGTGCTGCGCGGTCAGGTGCCACGTGCAATGCAGTACTAAGGTGGCGCGTCGTGGCCTTAGAGCCAAATAACGGTCCTCTCTTTCTGATGTCACACGTGGTCGGCCCTGCCCTGGTCTTCGGGATGCAGTTTCGGTCATATTAAACTGTCGGCACAGCCGAGAAACGACAGAACAATTCACATTTAAGCCACCGAGCCACATCAGTTTCCGACTGCCCTGCTCCCATTCTTCCTATGACCCTCCACCTTAGAGAGCTTGGTGGGAATCTTCTCTGTGCCATACTGCACCGTCTGTGACTATGTACACAGCGATTGTGGTTGTGGGACTACGCGGTAAACACTACTTCGTTTGATAGGTGCCCTAACGTCATTGTTGCCATAGTTGTCCGTTGACCAGAATGCCACCTTCGGCGCAGAAGACGATCGTACGGACATCTGTTGGCGGTTTGTATCATTATGTCGTGAATTAGTTACAGGACGCGGAAATAGCAGTTTGTTGCTTTAATTTTGGACAACAATGTGCATATATATTTTCAAGGTCATATATTCGCCAGTGATTCTGGAGTGTTCAGATAACCAGTTACATTCTGGTTCAAATGGTTCAAATGGCTCTGAGCACTATGGGACTTAACATCTATGGTCATCAGTCCAGTTACATTCTGGGACACTTGAAATGTTCTCTGATAAGGACATGGTGTTCCAAGATGACAATGAATAAGCCATATTGTTTGGTCTATAGAGTTGTCTTACAAGCGTTTGGTTGAACTTGAATGCTGCTGTCTATGGCTAATGGCTGCATAGTGATTCTCAAGTTGTATGTATCCGTTTCACGGCGAATCACACCCGTAAAAGCTTAAGGAGATCCATAATCTTATTCGTTTGTTACTTCATTTTTTGGCTTAATGTAGACAACCAACTGTATGCGACTAAAATAAAAAGCAGCACTTTTGGCGATTGTAATATGCACTACTGGCCCTTAATATTGCTACACCAAGAAGAAATGCATATGATAAACGGGTATTCATTGGACAAATATATTAAACTAGAACTGACATGTGATTACATTTTCACGCAATTTGGGTGCATAGATCCTGAGAAATCAGTACCCAGAACAACCACCTGGGCATTGAGTCAAACAGAGCTTGGATGGCGTGTACAGTTACAGCTGGCCATGCAGCTTCAACACGATGCCAGTTTATCAAGAGTAGTGACAGGCGTATTGTGACGATCCAGTTGCTCTGCCACCATTGACCAGACGTTTTCAATTGGTGAGAGATCTGGAGAATGTGCTGGCCAGGGCAGCAGTCGAACATTTTCTGTATCCATAAAGGCCCGTACAGGACCTGCAACATGCGGTCGTGCATTATCCTGCTGAAATGTAGGGTTTCGCAGGGATAGAATGAAGGGTAGAGCCACGGGTCGTAACACGACTGAAATGTAACGGCCACTGTTCAGAGTGCCGTCAATGCGAACAAGAGGTGACCGAGACGTGTAACCAATGGCACCCCATACCACCATGCCGCCGGCCGCAGTGACCGAGCGGTTCTACGCGCTTCAGTCTGGAACCGCGCGACCGCTACGGTCGCAGGTTCGAATCCTGCCTCGGGCATGGATGTGTGTGATGTCCTTAGGTTAGTTAGATTTAAGTAGTTCTAAGTTCTAGGGGACTGATGACCTCCGATGTTAAGTCCCATAGTGCTCAGAGCCATTTGAACCTTTTTTGATCCATCACGCCGGGTGATACGCCAGTATGGCGATGACGAATACACGCTTCCAACGTGCGTTCACCGCGATGTCGCCAAACACGGATGCGACCTTCATGATGCTGTAAACAGAACCTGGATTCGTCCGAAAAAAAAAAAATGACGTTTTCCCATTCGTGCACCCATGTTCGTCGTTGAGTACACAATCGCAGGCGCTCCTGCCTGTGATGCAGCGCCAAGGGTAACCGCAGCCACGGTCCCCGAGTTGATAGTCCATGCTGCTGCAAACGTCGTCGAACTGTTCGTGCAGATGGTTGTTGTCTTGCAAACGTCCCAATCTGTTGACTCATGGATCGAGACGTCGCTGCACGATCCGTTACAGCCATGTGGATAAGACGCCTGTCATCTCGACTGCTAGTGATACGAGGCCGTTGGGTTCCAGCACGTCGTTCCGTATTACCCTCCTGAACCCAGCGATTCCATATTTTGCTACCAGTCGTTGGATCTCGACCAACGCGAGCAGCAATGTCGCGATACGATAAACCGCAATCGCGATAGTCTACAATCCGACCTTTATCAAAGTAGGAAACGTTATGGTACGCTTTTCTCCTCCTTACACGAGGCATCACAACAACGTTTGGCCAGGCAACGCCGGTCAACTGCTGTTTGTGTATGAGAAGTCGATTGGAAACTTTCTTCATGTCAGCACGGTGTAGGTGTCGCCACCGGCGCCAACCTTGTGTGAATGCTCTGAAAAGCTAATCATTTGCATATCACAGCATCCACTTCCTGTCGGTTCAATTTCGCGTCTGTAGCACGTCATCTTCGTGGTGTAGCAATTTTAATGGCCAGTAGTGTAACTTGTTGCGAAGGGCACTCCGCGAGTGTTGGCTGTGAACGCGCGCACCCAGACTTCCAGAGCGGCGGAGTGAAGGTGCTCCAAAATAGCGCCCCGGCAGCGCCCCGCGTTCCTGGCCGCTAATACACGGAAAATTGCGCAGCGCGGGACTCCGCCCAGGAAACCACCCTCCCCCACCCCATCCCGTGACGGCAGCTAAAGGCGGCGGCGGCAGCCGCACTAACAAAAGCGAAAGCCGCTTGCAGAAGCCTTCAAACGCCTTTGAATGATGACCGCGATACTGTCTCATACGACGATGTTGGACGGTATTACCTGTTGAGTCCGCCTTTAGCTGCGGTGATTCTATCGCTCGAGAAGAATTGAAGAAAATCTCTTCACAATACTAATAAATACACGATCAGTGGTTTCATTCGTAAACATGAAACTGTTTTAACAAACACCGACCGGGCGAGGTGGCGCAGTGGTTAGCACACTGGACTTGCATTGGGGAGGACGACGGTTCAAATCCGCGCCCGGCCATCTTGATTTAAATTTTCCGTGATTTCCCTAAGTCGCTTCAAGCAAATGCCGGGATGGTTCCTCTGAAATGGCACGGCCGACTCCCCCCCCCCTACCACCATCATTCCCTAATCCGCTGTTTCGTCCCCTCCTCCAAATCAATCAACCAAACAGCGACAAAAGAATTAATCTAAAAGATTAATTTTGATTTTAATAATTAACAGCCTCAGTTGCACCGTTTACCTAGAATTTACCTGGGTTTCAGTCAGGATAACCCAACCTTCTTCAGAATAACAGTAACTACCGTTTGTCCATAGTGGACGTCGTCAAGCTAAAGCCACAAATCCATAAATCTATAAAACTTATCTGGAACTGCCTCGGCACCACTTCGCGACTGCAGCCACTGGTGCTGTACTCCAGTACGAAGTGGGGCCGAGGCAGTTCCAGATAAATTTTATAGTCTGACGCTGATTTATGGATTTGTCGTTTTAGCTTGACGATTTCCACTATGGACAAACGGTAGTTATTGTTATTCTGAAGAAGGTTGGGTTATCCCGACTGAAACCCAGGTAAATTCTAGGTAAACGGTGCAACTGAGGCTGTTAATTATTAAAATCAAAATTAATATTTACACAGTTGCTCAAACGGCCGCGAAATGTTGAAGATATTCATCTAAATGATAAAAGTTCCACTTTGCCACGCTCTTTGTAAGATTTACAGACTATAAATAGAGGAAAAATCTCATGTTTAGTCTTAATGTTTCAGGATTTCCGCAAGAACGAGGTTTGCGTGAAGGAGGTGGTTGTTGGTGTAACGGGACATCCTCCTCGAGCATTACTTTTCCTCGACAGTAGTTGTCCATACCAGTACTATTTTTCGAATTTTGGTTCAAATGGTTCAAATGGCTCTGAGGACTATGGGACTTAACTTCTAAGGACATCAGTCCCCTAGAACTTAGAAGTACTTAAACCTAACTAACCTAAGGACACCACACACATCCATGCCCGAGGCAGGATTCGAACCTGCGACCGTAGCGGTCCCGCGGTTCATGACTGTAGCGCCTAGAACCCCTCGGCCACCGGTCGAATTTTGGACAGGTCAGTATTATCTCAGGTGCTTTTCTGAAAACTTCCATATAATTTTATACACGGTATGTCATATATCAATGAAATCAGTTACTTTATTTTGGATGTGGTAATCGATAAATACTAGTTCTGAATGTACAGTTAAAATTGTTTTTGTTATAGAAACATTTGAAATTACGAATTATCTGGCACACTTAAAATTTCTGTTATTAATTATGCAATCTAGTACTGTTTAGTATGTTTATTCCTGGATTCATTTATGAAATAATAATCGAAATTAATAGAAATTCATTTGTCAAGAAAAATTATTCATCGTTTGGAGTATGGTTATTACCACAAAGTGAGACAGTAGTAAGCATGACTCTCATGTGATCGGACGAAGTCGGCCGAAGTGGCCGTGCGGTTAAAGGCGCTGCAGTCTGGAACCGCAAGACCGCAACGGTCGCAGGTTCGAATCCTGCCTCGGGCATGGATGTCTGTGATGTCCTTAGGTTAGTTAGGCTTAACTAGTTCTAAGTTCTAGGGGACTAATGACCTCAGCAGTTGAGTCCCATAGTGCTCAGAGCCATTTTTTGATCGGACGTATTTTTGTATTTTGTAAGAACAATGTAATTTCGGCTTTGTTAATAGAAAATTCAGAAGACTGTATGATATACTAAAATGTGAAAAAGTATATTAACGTAACAACAAAAATTCTGCAAGAACAGTCATCAAATTTTAGATCAATTCAACCATGTGAGAATTTCAGCTTCAAGAATCAGGCCCCTAGAGAAGGAGAACTAGAGCAAACTGTATTCGAAAAGCTAAGTAAGCTAGAAAGTTTATTGTAATCTTTGCTCCTCTCAGATTTTTCATAAAAGACTTTGCTTGTTGTGGACAATAACTGGAATTAGGAAGGAATGGGGAGATTACAGTGTGCAATCATGACGTCCTTTAACCGACACTTGGGGAGCACTTTACGCGAAGGATGGATTGGGAAGTATGACCTGAAGACGTTAGCGCTATGCGGGATGTCTCCAATCGATATTATTTCTCCTTCTTCGTGCTTGACAAGAGTAGCTTCATGCTGCACCAAGAGACACGTATACTAACGAAGCTATTACACATTAATGTTAACTCCGTTCGTCGTCGTTTTGTGTTCCTGGCTTTTTTTTGTTTTTGCTACTGTAGAAAAAGTTTTTCTTAGAAGAATTGTGTGAATTCGTGAGTAAATTATAGTAAATTGACTATCCGGAATATCTGCTTACAGTAAAGATACTACGCACATGGAATTTGTGATTCTATTTGTCCCTTAACTTATAGTGGACAGTGAATTTAGTACTTAGGCTTCAAAGCGCAACAAGTGGCTGAGTGCCTTCGACTCCCTCCACGTGCACATTTTTTGTGTTGTACCATCCAATAGCTTTGCATGTTTAGAAACGCTGAGCACATTGAAGGAAATCTGAACGCCGTTTTCTTGGCGCTTGCAGTGTTTACAAGATATTCTGCAGGGGACGTGCACCGTTTTGCAGACGACCGTTACGCTCTGTCGTTACGGACTCGCTAAGCCCGCAGTTGAGAGCCGGTGTAATGGCTCCACAGCTGCTACGTATTTTGGGCGCCGTGTTAGTTATCTTCACGCGAGAGAAAGAGCGCTGCGCCGCATTTTCCCGGGAATTTGCGTCAGAGACCGTGAAAGCGTGCCAGGAGACGAAATTAGCCGTGGGAAGCACACACACCCGGTGCCCGGGTCACTACAAAATATTTTCTTTTACGTGGGATATGGTCGTATGGCGGCCCACGCTGTTTATACAGACGGTTTCAGTTCCACGTGTCCCTGGTTCAAGTCAGGCTCCCTTCTGTGGAATTCATATTTATCAAATTTCAGGTACGTGGGGAAACGCGCAACAAACAAAGTTACGCTTGTAAAACGTGAATTGGAACAAAACGATCCGTTGAGACTACGTCTTTTTTTTTAGAGGGTCTTAGATAAAAATAACACATAGTCTTAGGTTTAAGTCTCGTCGAAATACTGAACTCCGTTTATTGCAACAACTGTGCAAGACTTGCGCAAGTGAATCTTTCCCCTTTGCAGATGTACTTTTATGTTGCAGTACTTGAAAAAAATACAGCAGCCAGTCATCTTTTCTATAGCTTTATTTGTGCCAAGACGTGGTCCGGGCTTTCAGCCACCTCCAGTTGACGTGTAACGTTTTTATCGACTGGCTTTTAGTGCTGCAGCTGAACTATGGAAAATAACAATTCTTTTAGCTATCACGTTTCTGGAATTGCCTATTTACGTTTTATTAAGAGTTAGCTGCAGTTACTTGTGTTGCGTAAATTGTTGCTCCTGAAACGCGCCGTGGCGTCTTCAAGTAATTTAATCCATAGACGCGGATCTCAACCACCACTGACAGGAGTAAATTAACTTCTCTGTTGCTCAACTCATTGACTGCTGTTGTGAGGTGTATTCACTGCAACAGTAATCAATGAAAACGTAAAACTGTGATTCGACTATATAAAAAATATAAATTAGTTACAAACTGTGATGTGCACACACTTTATTCAAAATATAAACGCCGTTACAGATATTCGGATTTAGGTTATGTTCGATATGCCTGCCGTCATTGGCAATGATATGGCGCAGACGAATAGCGAAAGTCTAGCTGACCCGCTAAAGCGTGGGAACATCGATGCTCTCGATGACCTCTTGAATGGCTGTTTTCAGCTCAGCAGTGGTTTTTGGGTTATTGCTGTACACCTTCTCTTTAATATAGTCCGGCAAAAAGGAGTCGCACGTGTTCAGATTCGGAGAATGTGGCGGCCAACGAAGGCCCATGACAGTGGCCTCTGGGTATCCAAGAGTTAGAATGAGGGCCCCAAAAGTGCTCTTGCGGAACGTCAAACGCTCTCCCGGTTCGATGGGGTCGAGCTCCGCCTTGCATGAACCACATCTTATCGAAATCAGGGTCACTTTGATAATGTGGATGAAATCATCTTCCAAAACCTTCACGTACCGTTCCGTAGTCACCGTGCCATCAAGGAATGTTGCACCGGTAGCCGGCACGGTAGCTCAGCGTGTTCGGTCAGAGGGTTACGTGCCCTCTGTAATAAAAAAACTGAGTTAATCGATCAACAAGGAACTAAAACGGATGTCTTACGACGTCCGCCCTGAGCAGATGCAACGAACAAAAGCGAACAAAATGAGATTAAAAAAAAAAGAAAAAAAGCGGTCTAAGGCGCTGCAGTCATGGCCTGTGCGGCTGGTTCCGGCGGACGTTCAAGTCCTCCCTCGGGCATGGGTGTGTGTGTTTGTCCTTAGGATAATTTAGGTTAAGTAGTGTGTAAGCTTAGGGACTGATGACATTAGCAGTTAAGTCCCATAAGATTTCACACACATGTGAACATTTTTTAAAGCGGTCTTCGTCGCTAGACCAAACCATGCATGCGCATACTAATTCCCACTATGCGCCGCAGCCTACCGTGTAATTTGGAAGATGTAACGCATCCCCGTTTAGAAGTTATGACGATTTTATTTCGCATAGTTCAGTAATTGTCACCCGGTAGGTGGAGCTACAGAAAACAGTTGCTTCGAGAGAAGTAGTCGGTGTCGTACTTCGGCATGTAGAAGTGTTAAATATTACTTGCGTAGACTACGTCTGAACATTCGCCACATTATCCCACATAACTTAAGGAAACCCTCACCATGATATACAGTATTTACACTTTATGTAGACCTGTGTATCTGGGGTAGTCTTAGCTGCCTCGCCGTGTATTTCTGCTAAAGCAACAAACGCAAAACTTGTCAAGTTGAGTCGAACGAAAGGTGTCCACAGAGCCGGTTGTCAGAGTGCCAGAGGAAATCTGACAGACCACGTCCCATTGTGCTGAATACATCTGTCAGTCGCCTAAATGAATTGAAACCGAATATACTTTGAGCTCGAGAGACAGAATACATAGAAAGTCACTTCATAGTTTTTGTTAATGCCCTAGCTTACAAATGGTATGGTGAACAAACGCGCGAATACACGATGAAGAGAGACAGAGCGAGTACAGACCGAATTCGAGGTTTTTGCCTTGCAAAACTGTTTGTTACTGCTACGTACATAAAATGGCATTGGCCGCATCTTTTTACAGAGTAATAGCTTCATTACGCCAGCTTCTGTCATTCTTTTTTTATTGTGGGCTGGACTTTTTTACATGTGTTTAATTTCAATTGAAGATTCTTGATGCCTCCCTCTTTGCCTCTCAAGGTACAGTGCAAATACCTAAGATTTCCTTCGAACATTGTCCACCTACGGTCAACGGCACTGACTGTTTTATCAGGCCGGCCGGAGTGGTCAAGCGGTTCTAGGCGCTACAGTCTGGAACCGCGCGACCGCTGTGGTCGCAGGTTCGAATCCTGCCTCGGGCATGGATGTGTGTGATGTTCCTAGGTTAGTTAGGTTTAAGTATTTCTAAGTTCTAGGGGACTAATGACCTCAGAAGTTAAGTCCCATAGTGCTCAGAGCCATTTGAACTATTTTTTGTTTTATCAGATCACACCAATCGTTCGCAGCCTCATAGCTTTTAGAAAAGGGTACTGATCCTCTCCACACAAATTTCAGACACAGGGCGTAGCTCAGGGTCCTCCTGGAAATTGTGACTGGTCTCAGGTGACCACTGTCCTTTTACTTCGGACCTGACTGCACGGAATCATTTAGGGACACCTGCGCTCGCTTCTCGTGAGAGGGCACTGGCCGCGGTCCCTTTACGCAATTTCGTAAGGTAAAATTATATTCGGAGCAGTTGCCAGGGGACGGCAGGTGCAAACCGAGCGCATTAGCAGCTACTCCGGCACTAATTCGAGCCACAAGATCAAAGAGTGGCGAACAAAAATGTTATCCGAAATATGGCACTCCTGCCGGCTTTCGATGGCTCTGTGTGCATCCCATTTAGAAACAGTTATTGCCAAAACTCTATGGTTGGGCTCTTTACTGTATTTATATTTAACGCTTTTATAAAACAGATTTACGCTGAAAATAATGGCATCTGATAACACGTAATTATTCGTTTACTCCCTGAACCGTTGAGAGGTGTTTATTATACACTACTGGCCATTAAAATTGCTACACCAAGAATAAATGCAGATGATAAACGGGTATTCATTGGACAAATATATTAAACTAGAACTGACATATGATTACATTTTCACGCAATTTGGGTGCATAGATCGTGAGAAATCAGTACCCAGAGCAACCACCTCTGGCTGTAATAACGGCCTTGATACGCCTGACTATTGAGTCAAACGGAGCTTGGTTGGCGTGTACAGGTACAGCTGCCCATGCAGCTTCAACACGATACTACAGTTCAACAAGAATAGTGACTGGCGTATTGTGACGAGCCAGCTGCTCGGCCACCAGTGGCCACACATTTTCAGTTGGTGAGAGATCTGGAGAATGTGCTGGCCAGGGCAGCAGTCGAACATTTTCTGTATCCAGAAAGGCCCGTACAGGACCTGCAACATGCGGTCGTGCATTATCCTGCTGAAATGTAGGGTTTTGCAGGGATCGAATGAAGGGTAGAGCCACGGGTCGTAACACATCTGAAATGTAACGTCCGCTGTTATAAGTGCCGTCAATGCGAACAAGAGGTGACGTGTAACCAATGGCACCCCATACCATCACGCCGGCTGATACGCCAGTATGGCGATGACGAATACACGCTTCCAATGTGCGTTCACCGCGATGTCGCCAAACACGGATGCGACCATTATGATGCTGTAAACAGAACCTGGATTCATCCGAAAAAATGACGTTTTGCCATTCGTGCACCCAGGTTCGTCGTTAAGTACACAATCGCAGGCGCTCCTGTCTGTGATGCAGGGTCAAGAGTAACCGCAGCCACGGTCTCCGAGCTGATAGTCCATGCTGCTGCAAAGGTCGTCGAACTGTTCGTGCAAATGGATGTTGTCTTGCAAATGTCCCCATCTGTTGACCCAGGGATCGAGACGTGGCTGCACGATCCGTTACAGCCATGAGGGTAAGATGCCTGTCATCTCGACTGCTAGTGATACGAGGCCGTTGGGTTCCAGCACGGCGTTCCGTATTACCCTCCTGAACCCACAGATTCCATATCCTGCTAACAGTCATTGGATCTCGACCAACGCGAGCAGCAATGTCCCGATAGGCTACAATCCTACCTTCATCACAGTCGCGAACGTGATGGTACGCATTTCTCCCCCTTACACGAGGCATCACAACAACGCTTCACCAGGCAACGCCGGTCAACTGCTGTTTGTGTATGAGAAATCGGTTGGAAACTTTCTTCATGTCAGCACGTTGTAGGTGTCGCCACCGGCCTCAACCTTGTATGAATGCTCTGAAAAGCTAATCATCTGCATATCACAGCATCTTCTTCCTGTCGGTTAAATTTCGTGTCTGTAGCACGTCATCTTCGTGGTGTAGCAATTTTAATGGCCAGTAGTGTAATACCAGCTGAGCGCCCGGTCTTGCCCGGGTATGTATTCACCCCATTAGTCCATCCCCTCCCTCTGCTCTCCTCGTCCATCTCCTCCGGCGCCTCTCTGTATGTTCACTTCTTCTTCCCTTTCTCTGTTTATTCCCTCTTCCCCGCGTCTCCGGCTATCTCCTCCAGCACCCTCTCACAGTGCATCTCCTCCCTGCGCGTCTCCTTCCACATTATCATCCCCATCCCACCAGACTAAATTAGTGGCTGGCTGGTTGATTTCGGGAAGGGGACCAAACAACGAGGTCATCGGTCCCATCGGATTATGGAAGGATGGGGAAGGAAGTCGGCCACGTCCTTTCTAAGGAACCATCCCGGCATTTGGCTGAAGCGATTTAGCGAAATCACGGAAACCCTAAATCAGAATGGTGGGATGTGGGTTTGAACCGTCGTCCTCCCGAATTCGTGTCCTAATCATTGCTCCACTTCGCTTGGTAGTAAATTAGTGCTGTTCTTGTTTAGTGTTGTTACAAGATCGGCAGGACGTATATGGGCGTGAATACGTCACATGTTGAGTGTTTACCGTGAAGGACTCGGAGATATCGAGAACGTTATCAGCGTCTGACAGAATCTGAAAAGAGTCTCATCATCGGTTTTCATTTGGCCGGCTAGGAACATGAGGGCAGTCATACACGTCTGACCACCACAAAAGAGGATCGCACCGTGCACATCGTAACACTTTCACATCCACGCCAGCCAAGCGAGAACAAGTAATGAGCTGCCTGCGACATTCCGTTCCGTCCCAAACCATTGATAGAATAGCAGCAGCCTGACTAGTGAATTACCGTCCCGTGCGTAAGACATTGTTAACAACGCAACACAAACGGCAGCGTTTCCAGTGGTGCCGTGGTTGGCAAGCGCAGACTCCTGACGAACGGCGTCGCATCGCGTTCAGCAATGAATCACAGATCTGCACTGCGCTGCAAGACCACCGTCGGCGAGTATGGCGGGGACATGGGATTAGGTCCCATTCTTCTTATGTGTTCTAGAGACACAGCAGTGTTACTCCTGGTATCATGGAGTGGGAAGCCATCGGATGTGATTTCAGGTCATGCCTGATAGTGATTGAGGGAACTGTGACGGCACAACGGTACATCACAGATGTCCTGCGTCTTCATCTCTTTACCTCTCGTGTGACAGTACCTTGGTGCCATTTTCAACAGGACAATGCTCGTCCACACATGGCATTTGTCTCAGTGAACTGACTGCGTGATATTGAGGTACCAGCCGCGTGGTCTGAGGCGCCTTGCCACGGTTCTCGCGACTCATGCCGTCGGAGGTTCGAGCCCTCCCTCGGGCATGGCTGTGCGTGTTGTCCTTAGCATAAGTTAGTTTAAGTTAGATTATGTAGTGTATAAGCCTAGGGACCGATGACCTCAGCAGGTTGGTCCCATAGGAACTTACACCACCGCCGTTAAGGTACTCCTGCAGCCAGCAAGATCACCAGATATGTCCCTGGTAGGTCATGTGTGGGACCAGTTCGGAAGTCAGCTCTGCCCAAGGACCAGTTACAAGAATTTTCGTCCGGCTTGCCTGAGAAGAGAATGAAATGGCTTTATGACACCCTTCCCAACCGAATCAGTGCGTGCAGTCACGCGAGAGGGGGTACAACACCATACTGATGAGTGGGCTCAAACTGGCAACTTCTTTGTAAATTTGACTCGGCTCCATAAACACTGAAATAGCACCACGTATCCTTTCAACCTGCCAGGTTTCATTTCGTTTGCCCCTCCCTTCTGGATGCTTCACATTCTTTTCTTTCTTTCTTTTTCTTTAAAAAAAAATCAGCCAGTGTATTTGTGTGTTTTATGGTTGCGATTGATTCTAGTGGAGTTTAGATTTAGCGCAGTAAGGTTCGTCCATTTACAGGCACTGTATTACATTTACGTTGAGGGTCAGTTGTTGTTCTTTACATCAAGTTTCGAGCATCAGCCTTTCCTGCATGAAGTAACAATTTTCTAATGATGCGAGCAAGCAGCGTGGCGCAGTGGATGGCGTACTGGAATCTCGCTAAACCGTTTAATGCAAATACCACCGTTGTTCTTTTGCAAAGGTCCCAGCTGATTTCCTCCCGTGTTCTCCTTCCAATTCCGAGCTTGGATTCCGTGATCGATGATCTCGTAGACGAGATCCTTGTATCTAATAATACGAGCACGATGTGCATAGCTACATCGTCTGCGGTCGGCTCAGAGGGCGACCGACGATACATATCACTTCTATGTAACTTTACTAATAACACTCCTAGCACACCTTGAAGTATGACCACCTTTGCCTGTTTCTTCATTGAGAATGTTGTCCCAAGTATGGTTTTCCCACGATTGATATAGCAAGTAACAGGCTTCCCATCAGGTCTAATGGCTTTTTCTCTGTGGAGCGCCGGCCGGGGTGGCCGAGCGGTTCTAGGCGCTACAGTCTGGAACCGCGCGACCGCTACGGTCGCAGGTTCGAATCCTGCCTCGGGCATGGATGTGTGTGATGTCCTTAGGTTAGTTAGGTTTAAGTAGTTCTAGGGGACTGATGACCTTAGAAGTTAAGTCCCATAGTTCTCAGAGCCGTTTGAACTATTTTTTCTGTGGAGCGACACCCTTTGATTTCTGATTGAGAATTTTTTACGTTCATGAGTGTGGTGCAGAGTCCGTGCGACGATCGAAAGGAGGCGCCTGTACAATTTGATCTTTTTCAGCGACGTAATTTCTGAAGATACTGTGTAATTTTTGGGCTTTCACTTCATGACCTTATGTGTCTGTACAGGGTTATCAACCAGTGGCTGAATAGATGATTTTCCGTCGTCGATTGACATTACGTGGGGATAACTTTTCCGAAGTGCGGAATACGAGCAAAATCCTTGTCGCCGCTCGGTGTGGTTCGTGATCGGCCACCGGCTGGAGCTATCGGCTGCTTGTACTGGCGACGGTCCAGCGAGTAATTTGGCGTTGCCGAGCCCGCTTGCATCTCGTGCAGCGCGCTGGCTCCCCGCCACCGAAATAGCGGCGTTATTTCTGGGCGGCCAGACGGGACGGCCCGGGGGTTCCCCGACGGCAGTGCAGGAGACACCTGCGGGCCCGTCGCCTCTCAACGCGTTGAGTGCCTCAGCTCCGGCACCTCACTGGCTGCTGGGGACATCGAGAGCGAAATAATTCTAATTTGGGCCAAATCTAAATGCTCGTTGGGAATTTTGCGACAGATTTGTTTTTTGTTGCCGGGCGGAGTGGCCGACCGGTTCTAGACGCTGCAGTCTGGAACCGCGCGACCGCTACGGTCGCAGGTTCGAATCCTGCCTCGGGCATGAATGTTTGTGATGTCCTTAGGTTAGTTAGGTTTAAGTAGTTCTAAGTTCTAGGGGACTGATGACCTAAGATGTTAAGTCCCATAGTGCTCAGAGCCATTTGAATAATTTTTTTGTTTTTTGTCAAAAACAAACTCTGTTAGTTTCACAATTTACCCATTGAGACAAGTGATTTTAAAGATGGCAGTAGACTTGAAAACTCTGACAGTTTATCTTATGAAACCAAGTAAGACACAGAGTTCGCAACTGAAGAGAGTCCTCCTACCTAACACTGTACGATCATTAGATGAAACCTCAAGGATACTGAACCTAAAGCTGACTTATTAATAACAGTTAGATGAGTTAGTTGACATACTATTATCAAGGCTACTTTATTTTCTAGAAAATTCATGAGGTGAGATATTTTCGTGCGACGAAGACACTGAACAGTGTAAAACATAGGCTGCTGGAGACTGTTTAAAGGCATTTATTCGTATTTCAACCATATATTCCACTTCAGGACAGCTAATGAACAATTTGATTCTTGAATGCAGAGTCTCGCGGCGATAACATTGAATAAAATGTTCTCGGGTTTCCAACCGCGTCAGTTGCTTAAAACTACACGAGCTTTCGGCCAAGCACTCCTTGGCCATTGTCAAGTGGTATGACTGCCAGTGGGCTGTTGGTGCGCCCTTATATACGCTAGCTGCCGGCTGTGACGTCACTGGTGCCCGTGACATTTTCCATTTATGGGCATGTTTTGAGTTGTGGAACAACGCAGGAAAGAACATGAGAGATATTATCGCCTACGCTATCCAGAGAAATGTGCGTTAGCTGAGCATGCGTTAGAAAACGGTCACCACATAAAATTTGTGCGATACCTCTGTCGTGGCTCGCACTAACGGCTTCTAGGACAGTTTAATCAAGGAAGCTATTGAAATAAAAATTACACCCTGAATAGAGACGGTGGCTTGCAGCTCAGCGCTGCGTGGGATCCAGCGATCGCGCGGTTGAAGAGGGCACATCGAACGCCGACTCAGACCATGCCCATATATGGCAATGTCACGGGTACCAGTGACGTCACAGCCGGCAGCTAGCGTATATAAGGGCGCACCAACAGCCCACTGGCAGTCATACCACTTGACAATGGCCAAGGAGTGCTTGGCCGAAAGCTCGTGTAGTTTTAAGCAACTGACGCGGTTGGAAACCCGAGAACATTTTATTTAATTTGCTTCTTGTTTTCCGAAAAATGATTGAGAAGGCAGCCGCCTCCCAGCCATATGCAGAATTGTGGGTGAGATAGGATACAAATTCTGATAAATCATGTAGCACGGAATTTCTGATTTTCGTCTTTTAAATGATAGAAAGGTCCAAAAACATTATTTGTGCTGTTAAACATTAAGCTTGCCTTAAGATCTGCGAGCTCTTCTTCATCTTCAATACTGTGAAAGAAAACTCTTCTACTGAAGCTCTTTGCTTTCCATGTTTTGGGAGGACGTAGTATGGACCAAAACAAGAAAAAACTCCAGTAAACATTGGCTCTGAAATGTCTACCTTAAGAGCTAGGAGCGCTTATTAGGTATAACACATCTGTTTCACATTATCGAAGACGAAGAAGTGCTTTGAGATCTTAAGATGTGCCGTTTAGAGCACATGGTTACTGAGCTCGTTTTTCTTGTTTCGGTCCTTACTGTCCCTTCCTCAAACACGGAAAGCAAAGAGCTTGCAGTAGAAGATACATGTTTTACAGTACCGAAGTTTAAGAAGTGCTTATAGCTTTTAAGGTGTGCATTTTAAAGCCCGTATTTGCTGGTCTTTTTTGCTTAGAATGATCGAGCTTGTCATATTGACATATTGGGACACCCTGTATACTCAATGTTTTTTCTGTTGAACAAGTAAATTATTAAACAGTCAAGGAGAGTAGCGTAAGGGGAACACACTTACCTTCTCGTAACCCAATTTGATTACTTATGTTTCGCAACCCTCGGGTCTTACAAGTAGTATCTTAACCATTTCTTAAAAGAATGTTATTTAACTAACTGCATTTTCCCATTAAGATGAGATAAAAGAAAGAATATTAGGGTTTAACGTCCTTTCGGCAGTGATGTAATTAAGAGACGGAGGAAAAGCTCGGATAAGGAAACCATGGGGAAGGAAATCGGCTGTGCTCTTTCAGAGGGACCATCCCAACATTAGCGTTAGGGTTTTCTTTCGCCGACTCTGTTTAAAATGGAAAACTGGAAGACGAGTACAGTTAACACCCGTAAATAAAATACTACTAAAGGTGTTCTCAACTCGGAAGTTTGCTTTGAACATCATAGTGGTTGTCCTGTCGCAAGTGGTGCCCTTCGAACTGGTTCATCCAGCCTGTTATTGAGGGACTTATATTTCGTCGTCGATTCCGAATCGTGGTGGATCTTGTCTACTATACCTTAAGAAATCGTCGCCGTGGATTAAATTTGCAGTGAGTGACAGAGGAAATCCTTAGACTGGAGAATACGAAGTCAAAAAACTTGATGATTGAAGAAACTGAAAAATAAAGGAAGAAATGGAAGGAACATTACAGTTTCAAATTCCTCCAAATTCGAGGTCATTAGAGACGGAGCAGAAGCACGGATAAGTGAAGCATGGGGAAGGAAATCGGCAGTACTCTTTTCAAAGAAACGATCCCGGCATTTTCCTTAATCGATTTAGGGAAATCTGGATGGCCGAACGGGAATTTGAACCGTCGTCCATTCGAATACGAGTCCAGTGTGCTAACCACTACGCCACTTCTTTCAGTAACTGAAAGATGTGATTTTATCCAACAGTGGTCTGATGATGTGACCGGGAGGACAGGATAGAACTAACAACTGTTGTAGGTTTGTCAGTTGTCACGTACAATAAACGACAGTCAGTTTTCTTTGATTCCATAGCATTGTAAATCACAGCAAGAGAAGAAAATATTAACTAAGAGGCTTAGAAGATTTTGTTGTAAAGGATGTAGCGTAGCTAGTATGAAAAATTGACGGACAGTACACGATCGTAGAAGCATAAACGCTCCAGTAAACATGGGTTCGCAAAGGAGCCGTTTGCGAGATGCAGATGTGTGGACACGAGTTGTCACTGACTTCTTTATGGAATATTGGCTTAGTTAGCACAAACGTATTGGACATTACACATTTTCTTTAATATCGCATCTAATGAGGCTCAAAATTTCACCCACGGACTACTTTAGTGGGAAGCACGAGCCTGCTTTAGCATGTTACATGTTATGATTTATCTTTCACTGGCGTCTGTGGAAGGAGCTTTTCCAAGTGTCGTTCTCCCATTTGGATGTAATATTGTACTCGTTTCTGCCGTGGGTCACGAATTCCTGAGCTCCTTCAAGTACCCGTGGGTATCATAAAGCTTGATATGACTGTACAAGTACTACTTCAGTTCTTCAACCGCATCAACGAGATTGTTTAAAAATGTTCAGATGTGTGTGAAATCTTATGGGACTTAACTGCTAAGGCCATCAGTCCCTAAGCTTACACACTACTTAACCTAAATTATCCTAAGGACAAACACACACACCCATGCCCGAGGGAGGACTCGAACTTCCGCCGGGGCCAGCCGCACAGTCCATGACTGCAGCGCCTTAGACCGCTCGGCTCAACGAGATTGCTACAGGGCTTCACTTCCGAGACGACCCCAGACAGAAAAATCCAGAGGATTAAGGTCAGGACACGTGAGAGCCCAAGGTGGTCGAGAGACAGGTTTAAAATACTCATTACTTCACCATTCCAATGTCAGTGACAAAACTCCTCTAATAATCAAAATTATTCCAAGGTCCGCAATTGTATTGGGGATAACATTTAAGTCTAACAATCAATACACTACTTCCAGTTAGCTTCTTGCAACTTCCACGCTGATGAAATGGGATAACAGTTCGAAGAAAGTCAGGTCAATAGACATTCCGGAATCAAAACAGTTTAACGAAACTTTTGTAAGTCCGTTTCCCGTTAGTGTCATCTACAGCTAGCTAATAGCTCCATGGTCTATTGAAGCTCAACGGCGACTTATCACATGTGCAGGCACGTAGCCACAACACCTGCGTACAAAAAACGAAAGAAAACTGCTCGAAACTCCACTACCGCGCATGGGAAAAGCACTTAGAAACTCTTATAATCTGACCTCTGCTGGAAGACTAGTTTTTCGAGTAGTGTGGGTTACTTCAGCAAATTGTCGCCTCCACCCCAGGAGGACACCTGCTACTTCCGGGAGCGCCGCCGACAGATGCCCAATGTCGCGAGTTCCATGCTGTTTCCAAAAATGTGTAAACATGTAACGCATTGTAGGAATGAGACCGTGAGCTGCGTAATAATTGGATTTCGACTCAAGGGCGGTCCTTTTCAATCTTCATCTCCTTTCTTCCGTTAACAACAGATGTATGTGCTGCCTCCAGGGCATCGTTTATTCGCGTAGAATATTGCTGGTAGGATATCTGACATCACCGGAATGTCTTTAACACTCAAAGAAGCGTTGTTGTCTCCGGCCACGTGATTCGCCATGCGTCGTGAATCTCCTCTACAGCCGCGCGGAGTGGCGGCGCGGTTAGAGGTTCCATGTCACCAAGCGTGCAGTCTCTCCCGCCGGAGGTTCGAGTCCTCCCTCGGGGATGGGTGTGAGTGTTGTCCTTAGCGTTAAGTTAGTTTAAGTAGTGTTTAAGTCTAGGGACCGATGACCTCAGGAGTTTGGTCCCTTAGGAATTCATACACATTTGAACAATCTCCACTACAGCCAATCTAATGCGTATTGGTGAAAAACAACCCATCAGATCCCGGGTACAGACAAAAGCGAGCAACCCCAGCTGAGAGGGCCTGCAGTCTCAGCAGAGGTCCCACATAGATGTACGATCACGCCCCACACGGCAGCAGTAGTAGGGTCAGATTCGAGGAGGTGTAAAACTTCTGACCGCAGTACTCGTCGCTTCAGGCCTGGAATTTATATGCTACACTATAATACTCACGGTGACGTATGAGGGTTAATCAATAAGTTTTAACCATCACCACCAAAAAAATCAAACTCTGACCATGAAACCTGGTGATGCTGTTAAACATTCTCTCCATATTCACCCTCAGTGCGACAGAGTTATGCCAGTGAATGGCTGCCCTAAACCTTGGTTGTAGAAGTCTGTATTTTGTCTGTTCAGGAAACGTTTCACCTCGAAATCCACCATGTCATCATCTGGAAATGGCTACCACGCCATGGTTTCTTCATCTGAGGGAAGCAGAAGAAGTCACTGAGTGCCAGATCTGGAGAAGACTGGAGGAGACATTTTCTAAAGAAACAATTTTGTGTTGGCAGAAGAGCCAACACCGTGTTACGAGTGGAGGCCGAAATGCACGCGTTTTAGCTGACGCAGGCTGGCGTGAAGAGGGAAGAACTATACTGACGTGAGGTCTGGAACATGACAAGGAATGAGAATTCAGAAAGCGGACATAATTAGTTTGACACTTAACTTTAATACATTAATGATGAACGTCGCTCTTGACGGTACATGATTCACAATATTATCTGTTCAGAATACATTCTTGAAGTAATTATAGTAACTGAATATGGCGCCTTGCAAGGTCGTAGCAAATGACGTAGCTGAAGGCTATGCTAAACTGTCGTCTCTGCAAATGAGAGCATATGTAGACAGTGAACCATCGCTAGCAAAGTCGGCTATACAACTGGGGCGAGTGCTAGGGAGTCTCTCTAGACTAGACCTGCCGTGTGGCGGCGCTCGGTCTGCAATCACTTGATAGTGGCGACACGCGGGTCCGACGTATACTAACGGACCGCGGCCGATTTAAAGGCTACCACCTTGCAAGTGTGGTGTCTGGCGGTGACACCACAAACAACATGTGTGACTTGTCCTGCACAGAATGAGCTGGTCCGGCCGGGGTGGCCGAGCGGTTCTAGGCGCTACAGTCTGGAACCGCACGACTGCTACGTCGCAGGTTCGAATCCTGCCTCGAGCATGGATGTGTGTGATGTACTTATGTTAGTTAGGTTTAAGTAGTTCTAAGTTCTAGGGGACTGATGACCTTAGAAGTTAAGTCCCATAGTGCTCAGAGCCATTTGAACCATTTTTGAGGGTGAGCTGGGCTGTTGTCACATAGGAAAAACACCCCCTTCCGTGGCAGGCTCCTGTGACAGTTTGCCACTTACGAGCATAATCTATTAGCGCCATATAATGCCAGTCCCAAAAAACAGTCATCATTACCTTGTCCGGTGCTAGTTGCGTCTTCGCCATTTTCAGAAAAATCCACATGTTTCACTATTTGCTTGGCTCCTTTCTCTGGGGGCCATAAAGACAAACCCACTGCCTGGAGTAAAAGTGTCTTCAGTGATGAGACCCAGGTCGATCTGAGGGGCTCAGACCAGCGAAGGCGTGTCTGGAGGCGCCCGGGACAGCGGTGGGGCACCAGCCTCAGTGTCGCCCGACAACCAGGGGCGATGGTCTGGGCTGCCAATTCATTTCATAGCAGGTCTCCTTTGGTTGTCATCCGCGGCTCCCTTGCAGCATAGCCTCGGTTGTTGCCTTTCGTGACAAGCCATCCTCGGCCTAATTTACGGCAACATAATGCCCGCCAGCAAAGGGCGAGAGTTCCTACTGCTTGTCTTCGTCCTTGACAGACCCTGCCTCGGCCAGCAAGGTCGCCACACCTCTCCCCAGTTGAGAACGTTTGGAGCATTATGGGCTGGGCACTCCAACCAATCACAATCTAACGAGCCAGTTTGGCAGAATTTTGCACATTATCCCTCAGAACATCCAACAACACAATCAGTGCCAAGCCGACAAACTGCTTGCATAGTGGCCAGAGGTGGACCAACGCTTTATTGACTTGCTCAATTTGTGAAGCGCTTTCTCTTGAATAAATCATCCAGTTTTTTTTCTGAAACTGCAAACATTTCTTTGTGTGTATACTTACATCACATCTACCGATTTCCTTCCCAGTCGGATAATTGCTTCGTGGTGCGTCGAATTTTTTCCAAGGATGTATAAAGAAAGACCTTATTTTCAGAATCATAGTACGCAAGGAAAATCTGCGAAAAAGTAAAAGTTTCTGTGGGAGCTGATACTGACTGTCTGAAGGTTTGCCAGCTGTCTTTTTACGAGAAAGTTCGCGGGTACAAATATTACACTAATTACTTTGCTTGTCGCCCAGATGATGAGCAGTCATGCACAGTAACATGGCGCAACCAAAGGCGAGGACGCAGAAACGAGCCTTGTTATTTTTTACAGCACAGACGTTATGTATTACTCAGCGATCAAAAAGCAATTCAGCATGCATTATAATAAAGTAGTAAACATTTTTTAATGCCAACAGTTGAGGTAAGGCTTCACGGTTGAAAATATACATTATTGTAAGTAACCAGTCGTATTTGTCATTCTTCCCATTATGTATTTCGAAGTGCATCAGGCGGATTTACTTAAACTATCAGCTCACGGACATTCGTCTATACGACTTTTGCGGGCAACCTGAGGCACTGTCTCTCGACTGGACGATACTTCGGCGACTTGCGTGTCCCCAGCGTGCCCCAGTAATCCTGCGATCTTTTAGTTTCCAGGCATCGGCTGTACCTTTACACCACAAACACCGAAAGTTATTCAACTGACTATCATTTAGTTTCCTTCAGGTAGTTAGCAAGTCTTGTTTGATCACGCACTTATAAACATTTGATGAAAAGCGCAGGTTCTACACCACAGCTACGTCTCCTGCTTGTTAGCCGGCCGCTGTGGCCGAGCGGTTCTAGGCGTTTCAGTTCGGAACCGCGCTGCTGCTACGGTCGCAGGTTCGAATCGTGCCTCGGGCATGGATGTGTGTGATGTCCTTAGGTTAGTTAGGTCTAAGTAGTTTCTATGGGAATGATGACCTCAAATGTTTAGTTCCATAGTGTTTAGAGCCATTTGAACCATTTTTCTCCTGCCTGTTATGGTTAAAGATCGCAGTTCCTTTGCACGTTAGCACAGGCGTACGGTTGTTCATTCTCCGAAGCTCCAGCTCGTCTTCTGAACTGTTTCTTAAACTACTTCGTTATTGACGTAGACTTGGTTCCCACACAAGTTTCACTGTAGATGTTGCTTCTTCGGTTGCGCATCAGGTTTCTTAGCGTCCGGATTGTCATTTAGGTGCAAAATGAGTATTTGAAAATTTGAATCGCTGTTAAAGGCTTTATAAGAGAAACAGAAGAAAAAGCCGGAAGGGATGCAGTTAGATCTCTCCTTGCTGTTTAGTGTCGCTAGGTTAAATGGCTCGTGAAATTAGTTTTCACATCACACGTAGCTGTCGCTTTGATGTAGTTCGATACGAAGAAAGATGCTTTCGAATCGAGTACATTTCCTTTATTTACTACAGCGATGATTTATTTTTACCTCAGTTTTGCTGTAATTCAGAACTGGTGTGGCAGCTGACACATCAGTTTCTTGGTCAGAACTATATCAGATCCATAATCATGCGGGCTAAATAAAGGTGACTAGATAGTATATTCTGACATACAGGGTGCCAATTGTTGAACTACACTCCTGGAAATGGAAAAAAGAACATATTGACACCGGTGTGTCAGACCCACCATACTTGCTCCGGACACTGCGAGAGGGCTGTACAAGCAATGATCACACGCACGGCACAGCGGACACACCAGGAACCGCGGTGTTGGCCGTCGAATGGCGCTAGCTGCGCAGCATTTGTGCACCGCCGCCGTCAGTGTCAGCCAGTTTGCCGTGGCATACGGAGCTCCATCGCAGTCTTTAACACTGGTAGCATGCCGCGACAGCGTGGACGTGAACCGTATGTGCAGTTGACGGACTTTGAGCGAGGGCGTATAGTGGGCATGCGGGAGGCCGGGTGGACGTACCGCCGAATTGCTCAACACGTGGGACGTGAGGTCTCCACAGTACATCGATGTTGTCGCCAGTGGTCGGCGGAAGGTGCACGTGCCCGTCGACCTGGGACCGGACCGCAGCGACGCACGGATGCACGCCAAGACCGTAGGATCCTACGCAGTGCCGTAGGGGACCGCACCGCCACTTCCCAGCAAATTAGGGACACTGTTGCTCCTGGGGTATCGGCGAGGACCATTCGCAACCGTCTCCATGAAGCTGGGCTACGGTCCCGCACACCGTTAGGCCGTCTTCCGCTCACGCCCCAACATCGTGCAGCCCGCCTCCAGTGGTGTCGCGACAGGCGTGAATGGAGGGACGAATGGAGACGTGTCGTCTTCAGCGATGAGAGTCGCTTCTGCCTTGGTGCCAATGATGGTCGTATGCGTGTTTGGCGCCGTGCAGATGAGCGCCACAATCAGGACTGCATACGACCGAGGCACACAGGGCCAACACCCGGCATCATGGTGTGGGGAGCGATCTCCTACACTGGCCGTACACCACTGGTGATCGTCGAGGGGACACTGAATAGTGCATGGTACATCCAAACCGTCATCGAACCCATCGTTCTACCATTCCTAGACCGGCAAGGGAACTTGCTGTTCCAACAGGACAATGCACGTCCGCATGTATCCCGTGCCACCCAACGTGCTCTAGAAGGTGTAAGTCAACTACCCTGGCCAGCAAGATCTCTGGATCTGTTCCCCATTGAGCATGTTTGGGACTTGATGAAGCGTCGTCTCACGCGGTCTGCACGTCCAGCACGAACGCTGGTCCAACTGAGGCGCCAGGTGGAAATAGCATGGCAAGCCGTTCCACAGGACTACATCCAGCATCTCTACGATCGTCTCCATGGGAGAATAGCAGCCTGCATTGCTGCGAAAGGTGGATATACACTGTACTAGTGCCGACATTGTGCATGCTCTGTTGCCTGTGTCTATGTGCCTGTGGTTCTGTCAGTGTGATCATGTGATGTATCTGACCCCAGGAATGTGTCAATAAAGTTTCCCCTTCCTGGGACAATGAATTCGCGGTGTTCTTATTTCAATTTCCAGGAGTGTATATGAAAAAGAACGTAAATTATTTACAAACTACGGCGTGTACAAACTTTATTCAACATGTAAACGTCAGTACAGATATTCGGATATAGGTCATGACACGTTCGATATGCCTGCCAACATCGGCGATGATGTGGCGCAGACGAGTAGCGAAATTCTCCATGACATGTCGGAACATCGATGCAGTCGATGACCTCCTGAATGGCTGTTTTCAGCTCAGCAATGCTTTTGGGGTTATTGCTGTACACCGTGTCTTTAATATAGTCCAACAAAAAGGAGACGCATGTGCTCAGATACGGCGAATATGGCGGCTAATCGAGGTCCATGCCAGTGGCCTCTGGGTACGTCAAAGCCAGAATGCGGTCCCCAAAGTGCTCCTCCAGGACATCAAACACTCTCCTGCTTCGATGAGGTCGAACCCCGCCTTGCATGAACCACATCTTGTCGAAAGCAGGGTCCCTCTGCAAAATGGGGATAAAATCATCTTCCAAAACCTTCACGTATCGTTCGGTAGTCACCGTGCCGTCAAGGAATGTTGCCCCTTTTATTCCGTGACTGGACATTGCACACCACACAGTCACCCGCTGAGAGTGAAGAGACTTGTCGCTCACGAAATGCGGATTCTCAGTGCCAATTTTGCTTATTGACAAAACCATCTAGAAGAAAGTGGGCTTCGTCGCTAAACCAAACCATACTAATCCAGGTTAATTTCCACCGCTCTCCGCGCCAACCGTCAGTTTGAACGTCCTATCTCAAACCGTTCAGAAGTTATTCCATATAGTTCAAAATTGTCACCATGTAGATGTACGTTTAATTCCGTGGTAGACTTCCAAACGTCTTCTAATCTACTTTCATGGCTGACTCCACATCAACATCTATATTGTGCAGTCCACTTTACCGTATGTGTTACAGTCGCGACTGGTCTGCGGAAAGAACGGTTGTTGGTAAGGGCTCGTGTGAGCTCGAATCTCTCAGATATTACCTTTGTGGTCTTTAAGCGAGATGTTCGTAGGAGGGAGCAGTATATGCCTTGATTCTTCTAGATATGTACGCTCCCGGAACTTTAATGGTAAACCAGGCAGTGGTGCATAACGTCTCTCTTGTAGCGGGTGCCACTGGAGTTGGCTTAAAGTCTCTGTGACGCTTCCTAAACTTACTAAATGAACCTGTAACGACACACGTGTTCTTCTTGGGATCTTCTAGTTCGCAAAATAGTGATGAAAGTGGCGATAATGATGAGTGTGGAACAGCCATTTCAGAACGTGTTCTTACTGCGGTGCAGACCAAGCAAAGTGAATGGGATTGGGAAGAAAATTGATAATTACCCCGTTTTCTTTTCCTTCAATATTTAGTGTGAGGTTTATGAGGACTTGTGGAATAAACATAAATCACAGCATGTGGAGTATATATACTTTTAGAATATATGGTGCCATTTCAAAGAAATTCTGAGGGTGGCTTGGGAACAATACAGGTGGCGAAAGGCTATTAACGAATTGTACAGATACCAAACGACAGTTATAAAACTCGAGGGGCATGAAAGGGAAGCGGTGGTTGAGAAGGGTGTGAGATAGATATTATTCAGTGTATATCTTGAGAAAACTGTAAAGAAAACCAAAGAAAATTTTGGAGCAGGAATTGAAGTTCACGGAGAAGACAAGAACTTACGTTTTCCGGTGTTATTGTAATTCTGTCGGAGACAGCAAACAACTTTGAAGAAAAGGTGAACGGAATGGACAGTGCCTTGAAAGGAGACTATAAGATGAACATCAACTAAAGGGAAACAATGATAATGGAACGTAGTGGACTTAAATCAGACGATGCTGAGGGAATTAGATTAGGAAACGAGACACGAAAAGTGGTAGATGAGTTTTCCTGTTTGGGTTGCAAAATTACAGACGATGGCCGAAGTAAAGAGGTTATAAAATGTAGACTGGCAATGGCAAGAGAAGCTTTTCTGAAGAAGAGAAATTTGTTAACATCGAAAATAGATTTAAGTGTCAGGAGTTCTTTTCTGAAAGTATTTGTGTGGAGTTTGACCATGTATGGAAGTGAAGCATGGATGATAAACAGTTTAGATGAAAAGAGAGTAAAAGCTTTTGAAATGTGATGCTACAGGAGAATGCTGAAGATGGGTAGATCTCATGACTAATGAGAAGATACTGAATAGAACAGATAAGAAAAGAAATTCGTGCCACAACCTGACTAGAAGAAGGGATCGGTTGGTATGACACATTCTTGAGACATCAAGGGAACACCGATTTTGTACTGGAGGGAAGTGTGAGGGTTAACAAAATTTGGAAATTGGAAATTTGTGGCAAAGTCTTATGGGACCAAACTACTGAGGTCATCGGTCCCTAAGCTTACGCACTACTTAATCTAACTTAAACTAACTTACGATAAGGACATCACAGATACCCATGCCCGAGTGAGGGCTCGAACCTCCGACGGGGGGAGCCGAACAAAATTTGAAAATTAGTGGTAAGGTCTTATGGGACCAAACTACTTAGGTCATCGGTCCCTAAGCCTACACACTACTTAATCTAACTTAAACTAACTTACGCTATGGACAACACATGCACCCATGCGCGAGGGAGGACTCGAACCCCCGAGGGGAGGGGAGGGGGGAGGGAAGGGGGGGTTAACAATCGTAGAGGGAGACCAAGAGATGAATACAGCAAGCAGATTCAGAAGGATGCAGGCTGCAGTAGTTATTCGGAGATGAAGAGGCCCGCACAGGATTGAGTAACATGGACACCTACATCAAACCAGTCTGCAGACTGATGACTACAACAACAACAACAACACGGGGCCATTGTTCGGATAATTTGTGACGAGACCAATTCTTACAGGAGAAAATAACTTTACAATGAAGACAAAGAGAAATAAGGAAGACGATAGTCGGTTAATATGTGAAAAAAAAATCATACTTTGTGGTATGTATTAAATCTGATTTCTTTACTATGCTACAACCTTTCCTCTCATAGCCGGTCAAATACTGGCAGTGAAAATTTCATCCATCATCAGGATTCGAACCGGCTTACCTCCTAGTCGAGTGCCACCTGTCAGGCTTGCGTTAGCGACCTTTCTTCTGGACAGGGACCCGAAGCCGTACTCACTTTACCATTTTTTTACTTATTTTTATTTATTTTGAAAGAGGAGGCACAACAGTTGTCAGGAGGTGGGGCGGGGGGAGGGGGCGGAAGTGGGGAGGGATCGTAAATCGAGGCGTGGCCGCTGCATTCCCATCACGCGTGGCGACTACTGTGGGAAGTAGGAAATTTAGAGGATATGTTTTTGCTTTTTATTTATTTATTGTTTTTTGGTATATAATTTATTAGTCCCGGCTGTTCTCACTAAGGATATACTTCCCTAACTGCTGAAAACCAGCAAACATTGGGGACATGACAGCAAACCGAAACGAAAAAAGGAGGAATAAAGGAGAAGACAAAGAAAGACAAGTTGGGGACGTAGCGCGCTCTTCTACGAATGCGTCTCCTGCTCACGGCCAGCACTAGGCTACTACACCGCACAATTAATTACACAAATTACACTATGTACGTAAGTAGCTATCAAATTGACGGCGGTAGTATGGCGTTCGTTCAAGTGCTGTGTGAGCATCTAAAACGTGGTACCAAAAATCGAGCTTGCTGAAGAGGTAAACAATCATCAGGTCCTCGAACCATGTTATAGCGTGGTGCTTGCTAAGTGGAAAGGGTGCGTCCTGTGGAAGGAGAAGGAATTGCGAGCTGACAGTCTTTGGCGGGGCAGGGAGGCAATATGCCAGTACACGAGTTGCCATACACGGTGCGTCGACGGACATGTGAGACGATGTTCATCAGTATCCTCGCTGTGGGTGCGAGTACATAACGGTGATTCGGCCAGTGCAATAGGCGAAGTCAGCGATTTGTTGGGTATTTACCACTAATGAATCGGTACCAAAGGGCTCGTGCGTCGGTTGTAAGGAACGGCACATGGACGTTCTTCCACACTTGTCCAACGGATATTTAGGCGCAGGTTCTCCAACATACTGGGGGGTTGCGTTGCGAAAACAACTTGTAACAGTCTTTAGCTTGTGGTGCGCACGTGATAAGAAGGGCGTCACGTACGTAACTGAGTTCGACAAAGTAGGTCGCATGTGGGAAAGTGTTGGGACAATGTGGTCACATTCTCCGGCGAGACCGGCATAAGAATCTCCAAGTGGAACGTAAGGGACGTGGAAGGCCTGTGCCAGGGCTTTGTCACAATAGTTAAGTTTGAAGCGGATGTGCTTGCTGTAATATGGACGACACCGAGTCCTCCTGCAGAAGTGGGGTGGATGAGGGTATCAAATGGCTCTGAACACTATGCGACTTAACTTCTGAGGTCATCAGTCGCCTAGAACTTAGAACTAATTAAACCTAACTAACCTAAGGACATCACACACATCCATGCCCGAGGCAGGATTCAAACCTGCGACCGTAGCGGTCGCTCGGCTCCAGACTGTAGCGCCTAGAACCGCACGGCCACTCCGGCCGGCATGAGGGTATCGTAGCGGACCTTAAAGATGGTTCCTGCTGATACGAAGTACCCAGAGGCCGCCTGGAATTGTCCTATGACCATTGGCAGAGGAAAGATTTGGACGTGTACCATACGGCAAGTTGAAAAAGAGTAACGGAGAGAGAGAGTGATATATATACGCGCGTATGATAAACCCCTTCCCTCGAAAACTTCTCGCCTTCATAACCCCCCCCCCCCTCCCTGTGTTAGTGCAGATGATGTGTCACTGATCTCATTTCTACTAAGATTGCAGTACAAGGTAGGTGGCTTCCACCACCCTGAGAGGAATACATAAGTTCTAATAAATGTTGACCAACCCGCAGTCTTCTACTGTTGTTGTCTCAGAAGACAACACGTATGTCGTGAATCCTTTATCTTGAGGCTATGAGAAACTCTTAGCGAGAAACTGATTTTATGTGAATAATTAAATTTTCAATTGTTTTGTTTATACGGGATGCCACTTGCTTTTTATTAGCATAATACGAGAAACTTCACAATTATATTGCACTTTATTATTCACAAATAATCTCCAATCTTCACACTTTCATAAAAACAAAACAATGAACAGCGTTTTTGCGTAATTACTATCAAATTGTTCTCAACTACATGTCCACATAACGATAAATTGCCAATAAAACCTTAACTGACACCGACCGCGGCAGACAACATGTCCGTCCTCCGACACTGCCGAACCAGCTCGGATCTTACAGCTGAACCACTTCGCCCGCCATCCAAAGTAGGCGCGATCCGAAGGCCACCGAAGTGTTTCGTCTCCCTTTTCGCTTAGCAGTTGTTTATTACTCTGCTGGTTATTAATATTTGTGGAATAATGGAATGATAACACACTATTGAGAAATGCTTTAATATGAAGTGCAAGGAAATACGCTGTTTAGTTTGTCTAAAATTAATAACAGAACATTATCATTTTTGGCTGCAACTTCGGAATGCAGCAGACAATCGCGGAGTGGGACCACAATTTAGGCGGTCTTTCTCACGATACCCATATCGAACAAACCATATCTCGCGGTACAAAAATAGTTTTGCTCGCCAGTGACCCGAGAATCGTGCGAAGTATTTTCTCTAAGCTTACGTAAAATTGCGGACGGGAAGGCCACTATGTTCTTTTAACCATCCTGTAGCAAGTTCCCCTGTCAACGTAGTCAGCATGCTTATTATTCCCTGTTCTTGGCAAGCAATATCGTAATTTTCGTTTCACAACGGTCAAGTTCCCGCGCATACTCACCTTTTCCTCTCAGATAGTTTTACCTTATTCTGTATCGAGAGAGACGCCACTGCTCAGGTGATATCCATGCAGAACGGGAAAGACATACATCCTCTCCAGACCGGGTGCTGCAGGGTGGGACAGACAGGTAAACGGGACGTGTGGGCTGTGTAACTGATCCCAAGAGTCAACGAGATGAAGACTGGTGTCCAGAGTCCGTGACGCTTACTGAAGATGGGAGATGAGCGACCGATCCTTAGTATGGAGGTCGCAGTTGTAGCCTCCAGCGATGTGTAACGGACCACAGTTGGTTCCAATAAGACATAAGACTTATTTTAAAAACAGGAAACGATCGTGTCGTTAGGTTGAGCCTGGTGGAGCATAGAGTTTATTACCTGTGTTCAGTTGACAGTGTGTGAGATGCCCCGACGATGGACGTTAGCGAAGGAATGCTATCACGTATCAGGATTGCTGTTGTAGTAGAATCTTCACTACTCACGTTAAAAATGGCAGTATAACATGCAACAGCAATAGCGGTAGCGGTAACTTCCTGAAGAAGAGCAATATCGATCGCAGTGTCGTACAGAAAGACTGCAAGAACACGGATTTTATGGTCACGCGTAATCCGGTTAACATTGAGTGTAGTGATACATAAGCGCCGCTGCATCGGGAGGTTGTGCTTGCACTGAAGCATGATGTGGCGTCCCCGTCTCGACTTCCTCCCACCACAGCGATGTTTCGGAAGTTGCGGGTGGGCCTTCATCGCTGTAGCGCCAACAGTGACACCAGGTGTAGATTCCGAAGCGGGTGCAGCACCTTTAACCCTAGGACGCCTAAGGGGGGTGGGGGGGAGGGGTTCGTTGAACCCACAATTTTTTTATGTCCCCTGCTTTTGCCCAAGTAACTTTCATACTACACATTCCCTTTGAGTTATTGTTTGTTGGCTATTTTATGAAACGTTAGTGTCAATATACTTTATAGAAAATTCCTGCTTTGAAAGAAAAAAAATAATAAACTTATTATGGGTCCAACAAACCCCCCCCCCCCTTAGGCTTCCATGCTATAGAAAATTTCCCTTAGTAGGTTTTCGTATTTCTCATCTCTACAACAATGCAAGTTAGTTTCTTGTTGGTTGGTATTCTTGATATTCACAACAATCGGTTTACTTTCAGAGGAAGTGATTGTTGATGTCAGATAGCTGTTATTTATCTTGTAATCTTGCAGTGAGTTAGTGCAGTTCCCAACACGTAGGCCTCCAGTAACTTTGGTGTCCTACACAGCAAAAACGAAACCAAGTAAAAACTTACTGATGTTTGGCAACAGTGCACCAAGATAAAGGCACTGTTGGAGGAGAGAAGGATAGAACCGAGATAAATGCATATTATAATTCCACTAAAGGTGGAATTGACACCATTGATCAAATGGCGGGTATGTACACCTGCAAGAGGGGAACAAAGAGATGTCCTCTATCTGTATTTTACTCTCTCATCGACATTTGTGCTATCAATGCAACCACCATCCAGCATCATCCAAGATGGAATGAAAAGAAACACAACAAACGGAAACTTTATCTTCTGCAAGCTGGGATGGAACTAGTGAAATTGCAGGTAGAAGAAAGAAGTGCCAATGCAAGAGGGTTATCTAACCAAATTGTTCAATCAATGGAGACTTCAAAAGAAAATCAAAGAAGTGACAACAGAAGCACGTCAGCCTCCTGCAGGGGAAGGTCGGTGTAATATTTTTGTAAGAAAAGAAAACAAAGAAGCAGAAGTACAACAATCTAAGTAAACCAAAACAGTATTGTGGACAGTGTCATAAACATGTGTGTACACACATTCAGAAAAAAATGTGAAGTGTGTTTCGTGCCTTGAAGTTGAGGACTCAGAGTAGTCTATTGTATATGAACACATCTGTATTTTGTATTGCAATACGTCCATTTTTTATTCACTCAATCCAATATTTATAACAATTAACAACACTTATAAACCGATGCCTTAGTTAAAATATATAAACCATTTTGAAAGTTGTAATTTTTCGTCAGTAAACTTATTTAATACCTGTGGGCTCGCCGAACCCCCCCCCCCCCCCCCTTTTAGGCGTCCAAGTTAGAAAAAAAGTCTTGGGCGTCCTAGGGTTAATGGCCGCGACTGTTTTCAATAGAGAGGGCTTTAGCTGCTCAGCTTTCTCCTGCGCCCCGGAATGCGTGAAGCGATTTTTTTCTTTTCGGTTGACAGCTGTAAGGTGTCTTTCTTTCATGTGTCATCCTTTCATGTGTCATTCGTGCTCCTGTTACGTCGCTGTTTGGGTTGCATTTCGTCATCGGAACACTGAGTGGAGCCTGTGGAGGTAAGTACGGCACCGTCATTTCTTCAAACCGGAATTGTACTCTTTGTTCCGCCGGGAATAACGACACCTGAACCGTTTCGGCGTCTGCTGGGGCAGAGGCAGGCTCGCTGCGAGGGGATGTTGCGCCGGCCTGCGTTTACTGCAGTTTGCCCTCAAATGCTCAGTCGACCAGCAAAAAGAGCAGGTAAGATATGAATATCCGCGTGCCACCAAGGGACAGATACGAAGGTATATGCTTCTTCAAGTCAATTCAATCATCGGTACCTCACACTACATTACCTCATCTTGCCAGAGCTGCCTTCTCAACTGCTCTAAGAAGACCTTCTTGTAGCCTAATATGTTGGCTGCAAAGCTACTACATCACAAGCAGCTTGGGCGTGACATAGGTGCTGACGTTGGCCACTCGCTGGATTGGACTGAGACAGCGGTGGAAGCTGTGCCGGGTATGGGCTCGTATCCTGTGAAGCAAACGGCGGTAGGGTTACGCCGCCGTCCGGTAAATGTGATAACGCAGTTAAACCTAACGAACCTAAGGACATCACACACATCCGTGCCCGAGGCAGGATTCGAACCTGCGACCGTAGCGGTCGCGCGGTCCCAGACTGTAGCGCCTAGAACCGCTCGGCCACAACGGCCGGCGCTGATCTGGCCACAATAAAGGTGCTTTCCGAGGTTCTTCTATACTGTCGGATTCGTGCGATAGCGTTATGTATTTCCGTACGTGCCAACGACCTGGGCTGCGGGGGCGCGTATTATTCCCTACCTCTCCCTGGGTTCATTTAAACTCTTGCCATTGCGTTGTTGTCTCTTACGCGAAGAGTCCGACTGAAGCGGTACAATTATTTTCCAGCATAACTGGCGCAACAAAATTTAACAAAGAGCGTCCGCCAAGAATATCGTGGTCCTTCTTACAAAAGTTCTTCCTTACACGCACTGTACGACTCGCGCCGTTTTCGTGCGGAGTAAAGTGTCTGGGTGTAACTGCAGCAGCACCTTTCTGATTCCTTTCGATCTTTCACTGCATGAGTAAGTAGGCTGTTTAGGTTTTTGTGGTGGTAACGTCACCTAGCGCTCTGTATGAAAATCACTGGCTGTGCTGTGTGCAGTCTGTGGCAGGTGGGTATTGTTGAAATATTCGCTATTGTAGTGTTGGGCAGTTGGCTGTTAACAGCGCGTAGCGTTGCGCAGTTGGAGGTGAGCCGCCAGCAGTGGTGGATGTGGGGAGAGAGATAGCGGAGTTTTGAGAGCGGATGATCTGGACGTGTGTCCATCAGAGACAGTAAATTTGTAAGACTGGATGTCATCAACTGATATAAACTTCGAATGACTCTGCTGTGGGTTTGCTCTGTTGTGGCCCATTACCTATCTGCATGTCAAGAGTCAGCACTGGCTTTCCGTTGGAAGAACAACACTACTTCTTCAAGACTGCATGGAAATCCACTACTTCTGTGTGCATTTTCTTTTACTGCTCAGACTTTGTGCATAAAATTGTAATTAATACTGTGATCAATGATCAGGAATGTCTTTATGGACTGTGAGAAAATCTTTGCTTTTGACCAACAGTGTATCAATAAGTGTGTGCGTTGGATATCTTTGTTATGGTAATTATGAAAAAATTGTTCAAATCTGTATTGGCCACTGCCCAAAACAATTTGTAAAATTTTTTGTGGGGAGCATGGGGGGGGGGGGGGGGCTATGTAAGTAGGCTGTTTAGGTTTTTATGGTGGTAACGTCACCTAGCGCTCTGTATGAAAATCACTGCCTGTGCTGTGTGCAGTCTGTGGCTGGTGGGCATTGTTGAAATATTCGCTATTGTAGCGTTGGGCAGTTGGATGTGAACAGCGTGTAGCGTTGTGCAGGTGAGCCGCCAACAGTGGTGGATGTGGGGAGAGAGATGGCGGAGTTTTGAGAGCGGATGATCTGGACGTGTGTCCATCAGAGACAGTAAATTTGTAAGACTGGATGTCATCAACTTATATATATATATATATATATATATATATATATATATATAATGACTTTTGAACACTATTAAGGTAAATACATTGTTTGCTCTCTATGAAAATCTTTCATTTGCTAACTATGCCTATCAGTAGTTAGTGCCTTCAGTAGTTTGAATCTTTTATTTAGCTGGCAGTATTGGCGCTCGCTGTATTGCAGTAGTTCGAGTAACGAAGATTTTTGTGAGGTAAGTGATTCATGAAAGGTATAGGTTATTGTTAGTCAGGGCCATTCTTTTGTAGGGATTTTTGAAAGTCAGATTGCGTTGCGCTAAAAATATTGTGTGTCAGTTTAGTGTTGATCAGAATATGTCTGAGTACGTTCAGTTTTGCTCAGCTGTTTGAAAAGCAAATAAAGTAAGAGGTTTATCAGTACAGTCGTTCATAAATTTTTCTAAGGGGACGTTTCACAGGTACACTCGGAACGTTCATTCTGTCCATCCTTGGAGTTTCCGTGACGTCACACGAACCCCCAGTCGCCCCGCCGGCAGAGGCAGTTTCGATCTAATGGTGCCTCATCGCCGCAGTATCTCGACGTTTGTAGTGTAACCCCAAACGGGGATGTCTCCTCGGAGAAGAGTGGACGGCGAGGTGCGAGTGACGGCAGACTGGCTGTCGGCGGAGCGTGTGACGTAACGGGAGGCCGCGCCGTAGCGGCGCCTTGCGCAACGGTCGCACCTCAGCCGCCAGCGGCGAGCAGCCCACGCGGTGACGTGGCGCCTCGGCCCGCCGCCAACCCTCTCGCCTGCTTCATCTCGCTCACCTCACCAGCACGGACGGGTACGCTTAAGCCCGTCTCACACGGAGCAAGATTCGCTGTAAGTTTCCTTGTTGGCTCACGCCACAGCTACCTTGCGGGCTCCGTCGTCTGCTAGCGGGCTACCTTGCTGGGAAGCTTGTAAGATTTCCAGGATAGGTCGGTTGCTATTTTTCTTGTAAGGTTCCGTGCGTGCTACCTGCGTTGGCCAATCATGAGACGTTTCGTCTGTGACGTCAAACGCGGAAAGCTTGGGCGGGAAGCCTTTGTTGATAGTCGCTTTTCTGCTGTTGTGAGGTGCGGTAGGAAGTTTTTGTAATTATTAAATAATGGCACCGCAGCGGTCCAAGGGAGCGATTGAAGCATTGATATGTACTTATAGGGAAGAACAGTGTCTGTACGTCGTGAAAAGCGCGAACTATTATAATAAACACTTGCGTGCAGAAGCACTCGAAAGAGTTGCAAATGCCGCGTGTCTTGTTCGACCACATACATCCATTCGTACAAAATTTGAAAAGGATGTACGATCTTCTGTCCTATAAAATAAAGTCGTATATAACAGTCATTATTGGTATATTTATAAAGTCAAACAGTAATGAAATGGTGATACTTTTCAAACAAAAGTAGGTGTTATGCGAACTAACCTCAACTCTTTATGAAGCATGGAGAGCACACCTTTCTCAGCGTTTCTCCTCTTAATCCAGTTTTTCGTCTATTCTTTCTTTCTTCTTTTCAAATTAGCATGCATTTCTGCATCGTTTAGCACCAAAACAGCTAATAACGCCAGTTTGCGCTGAACATCTGTACCTGAAACAGCCATCTTCGTTCCATACAACATGCAGCCGATCACAACACAACTAGCTGCCGATCTTGCACCGTGGGAGAGCTTCGGCACGGAAGATAGCCGGCTCCTATCCCTGCAAGCCGGCAGGCATGCACGCCATCTCGCAAACTGGCGGCGAACCTTGCTCCGTGCAAGACGGGCTTTAAACCTGCGTCGCCTCCAACAGCCCGTTCGCTGCTAGAAGGATCTCCGCACGGCGCGTGCCACCTCGCTGATTTGACAGTCCATCGTGCCGCGCACGTCAACATACCAAGGGCGACTCGTAAATACGCGGTACTCTGCATTACGTTGTGAAGCAGAATCTTCCCTCGGGCGGCCGCCACACTTTTAACTTTGCGAGGGAGCGTCTTCCGGTGGGACTGTGGTTTTCCTAAGTCACTTCCGGCAAATCGAGGGACAAAAATGAGCTTGTGGCATTGTTGACCGTGACAGAACGACGCAGCATATCATTCTCAATGGAGAGAAGTCTTCCGAAGTAAGAGTGATTTCAGGTGTGCCGCAGGGGAGTGTCGTAGGACCGTTGCTATTCACAATATACATAAATGACCTTGTGGATAACATCGGAAGTTCACTGAGGCTTTTTGCGGATGATGCTGCAGTATATCGAGAGGTTGTAACAATGGAAAATTTTATGGAAATGTAGGAGGATCTGCAACGAATAAACGCATGGTGCAGGGAATGGCAATTGAATCTCAATGTAGACAAGTGTAATGTGCTGCGAATACATAACAAGAAATATCCTTTATCATTTAGCTGCAATATAGCAGGTCACCAACTGGAAGCAGTTAATTCCTTAAATTATCTGAGAGTACGCATTAGGAGTGATTTGAAATGGAATGATCGTGTAAAGTTGATCGTCGGTAAAGCAGATGCCAGACGGGGATTCATTGGAAGAATCCTAAGGAAATGCAGTCCGAAAATAAAGGAAGTAGGTTACAGTACACTTGTTCGCCCACTGCTTGAATATTGCTCACCAGTGTGGAATCCGTACCAGATAGGGTTGATGGAAGAAATAGAGAAGATCCAACGGAGAGCAGCGCGCTTCGTTACAGGATCATTTAGTAATTGCCAAAGCGTTACGGAGATGATAGATAAACTCCAGTGGAAGACTCTGCAGGAGAGACGCTCAGTAGCTCGGTACGGGCTTTTGTTGAAGTTTCCAGAACATACCTTCACCGAGGAGTCAAGCAGTATATTGCTCCCTCCTACGTATATCTCGCGAAGAGACCATGAGGATAAAATCAGAGAGATTAGAGCCCACACAGAGGCATACCGACGATCTTTCTTTCCACGAACAATACGAGACTAGAATAGAAGGGGGAACCGATAGAGATACTCAAAGTACCTTCCGCCACACGCCGTCATGTGGCTTGCGGAGTATAGATGTAGAAGTAGATGTAGAGGCCTCAATCGGGGACGTTCGGTCGCCGGGTGTGAAGACTTATTTGAGATGACACCACATTGAGCGACTTGCGCGTCGGTGACGATGAAATGATGACGAGGACAACACAACCGCCCATCCACGAGCGGAGAAAATTTCCAAACCGACCGGGAATCGAACCTGGGCCCGCTGAGTGGTCGGCAAACACGTTACCATTCAGCTAAGCAGACGGACAATCGAGGGACGATTCATTTGCAAACGTTACGGCGTATTTACTACCTTATTTTTTGTCGAACTGAACTAGAACTCCGTCTCTGATGACCTGAATTCAAAGTTAAGCTGTAACAACCTTCGTTCCCAGTAGCAACCCTGTCGACGAGACATTCAGATTTAACCTCCCTTCTTCTTTTAGAGTCCGCTGCTCGTGGTCTCGCGGTAGTGTTCTCGCTTCCCGAGCACGGGGTCCCGGGTTCGATTCCCGGCAGGGTCAGGGATTTTCCCTGCCTCGAGATGACTGGGTGTTGTTGTATCGTCTTAATCATCTTTCATCCCCATTACCGTCGGAGGAAGGCAATGGCAAACCACCCCCACTAGGACCTTGCCTAGTAGGGCGCCGCGGGTCTCTCGCATCGTTCCCCTACGCTCTGTTACGGAGTATGGGACTTCATCATCATCTTCTTCCAGAGGAATGACTTTCGTTTTCACCAGCTCCATCATCCCTCTTTCTCACAGAAACAGCCTCGCTGCCTTGGTCTGTGCGGAGTTTAAGCGTACGTGCTATTCCTCCTGGGTGTTTAATGACTTCGCTGTTTGTGGTGTCCTCTTGCTTCCCTTCTCGGACCGTCTTCTCTCTGCCAGCAGTACTAACAGCAAAATGGCTCAAATGGTCCAAATGGCTCAAATGGTTCAAATGGCTCAAATGGTTCAAATGGCTCTGAGCACTATGGGACTTAACTGCTGTGGTCATCAGTCCCCTAGGACTTAGAACTACTTAAACCTAACTAACCTAGGGACATCACACACATCCATGCCCGAGGCAGGATTCGAACCTGCGGCCGTAGCGGTCGCGCGGTTCCAGACTGTAGCGCCTAGAACCGCTCGGCCACTCCGTCCGGCTACTAATAGCATGTGGACGATGTAGTCGCTGCACCCCGTCGTTGTTGTTGCTTTTAAGACTTGTATTTTTCATGGTAGTCACAGTGCTCATTCCTGCCAAAATCGGGGCAGTGGATTAACGAGAAACCTAATAATGACATGCATCTACGATGCTTCCAATAGCCGGCCGGTGTGGCCGTGCGGTTCTAAGCGCGTCAGTTTGGAACCGCGTGACCGCTACGGTCGCAGGTTCGAATCCTGCCTCGGGCATGGATGTGTGTGATGTCCTTAGGTTAGTTAGGTTTAAGTAGTTCTAAGTCCTAGGGGATTGATGACCTCAGTAGTTAACTCCCATAGTGCTCAGAGCCATTTGAACTTTTTGATCTTTCCAACAGCATTTATAGTACGACAAAGTTCATTTCGAAGTCACATCTCCATTGCTACGTAAGGAATATGCGCTGAAGGTCCCTACCTAACGACGAAGTCATGATGATGAAGATGTGACTTAACTTCCGTTGTCGTAGTAGAAAAGTTGTTGTAAAGTCAGTAGACTGATTTTATTATTACTTTTCTGATGGCACATATCCCAGACGGAAAGCGGACATAACTTGGCCGCCCCTAAAGATCTTTCTTCCAGTATTGCCTTTCCAGCTTTGCTTCACATTATATTTAGGTTTATTTTTGGGTCTTTTCTTCTCATTAGTTTTAAGCGCTCTCACCCAGTGAACAAGATACGAGTTTATGGAATATTGGACCACGTTTGTTATAATTCAGGGCTTCCTCGCCGGTGGAGCAGGATACGTCGCTCTAATCGGGGTCAAACCGTCAAATGTAGAGGTAACTTCCGGAGCACCGCAAATAGTAACTCCTGAAAACTGAAACGAAATGCAGGAAGACGAGCAGAGGCTTGTTGGTTGGTGTGGGGACTCCCAACTGAGTCCCCAGATAAACAAATAATAACCTATGAGGTTTACATAGGCGGAAACGCCGATTATTATTCGACTAGTCTTATCAGGAGAAAGAAAACTGGCATTCTACGGATCGGAGCGTGGAATGTCAGATCCCTTAATCGGGCAGGTAGGTTAGAAAATTTAAAAAGGGAAATGGATAGGTTAAAGTTAGATATAGTGGGAATTAGTGAAGTTCGGTGGCAGGAGGAACAAGACTTTTGGTCAGGTGATTACAGGGTTATAAATACAAAATCAAATAGGGGTAATGCAGGAGTAGGTTTAATAATGAATAAAAAATTAGGAGTGCGGGTTAGCTACTACAAACAGCATAGTGAACGCATTATTGTGGCCAAGATAGACACAAAGCCCATGCCTACTACAGTAGTACAAGTTTATATGCCAACTAGCTCTGCAGATGATGAAGAAATTGATGAAATGTATGACGAGATAAAAGAAATTATTCAGGTAGTGAAGGGAGACGAAAATTTAATAGTCATGGGTGACTGGAATTCGTCAATAGGAAAAGGGAGAGAAGGAAACATAGTTGGTGAATATGGATTGGGGGGAAGAAATGAAAGAGGAAGCCGCCTTATAGAATTTTGCACAGAGCATAACTTAATCATAGCTAACACTTGGTTCAAGAATCATAAAAGAAGGTTGTATACCTGGAAGAATCCTGGAGATACTAATAGGTATCAGATAGATTATATAATGGTAAGACAGAGATTTAGGAACCAGGTTTTAAATTGTAAGACATTTCCAGGGGCAGATGTGGATTCTGACCACAATCTACTGGTTATGAACTGCAGATTGAAACTGAAGAAACTGCAAAAAGGTGGGAATTTAAGGAGATGGGACCTGGATAAACTGAAAGAACCAGAGGTTGTAGAGAGTTTCAGGGAGAGCATAAGGGAGCAATTGACAGGAATGGGGGAAAGAAATACAGTAGAAGAAGAATGGGTAGCTCTGAGGGATGAAGTAGTGAAGGCAGCAGACGATCAAGTAGGTAAAAAGACGAGGGCTAGTAGAAATCCTTGGGTAACAGAAGAAATATTGAATTTAATTGATGAAAGGAGAAAATATAAAAATGCAGTAAATGAAGCAGGCAAAAAGGAATACAAACGTCTCAAAAATGAGATCGACAGGAAGTGCAAAATGGCTAAGCAGGGATGGCTAGAGGACAAATGTAAGGATGTAGAGACTTGTCTCACCAGGCGTAAGATAGATACTGCCTACAGGAAAATTAAAGAGACCTTTGGAGAGAAGAGAACCACTTGTATGAATATCAAGAGCTCAGATGGCAACCCAGTTCTAAGCAAAGAAGGGAAGGCAGAAAGGTGGAAGAAGTATTAGAGGGTTTATACAAGGGCGAAGTACTTGAGGACAATATTATGGAAATGGAAGAGGATGTAGATGAAGATGAAGTGGGAGATAAGATACTGCGTGAAGAGTTTGACAGAGCACTGAAAGACCTGAGTCGAAACAAGGCTCCGGGAGTAGACAACATTCTATTAGAACTACTGATGGCCTTGATAGAGCCAGTCATGACAAAACTCTCCCATCTGGTGAGCAAGATGTATGAGACAGGCGAAATACCCACAGACTTCAAGAAGAATATAATAATTCCAATCCCAAAGAAGGCAGGTGTTGACAGATGTGAAAATTACCGAACTATCAGTTTAATAAGTCACAGCTGCAAAATACTAACGCGAATTCTTTACAGACGAATGGAAAAACTGGTAGAAGCGGACCTCGGGGGAGATCAGTTTGGATTCCGTAGAAATGTTGGAACACGTGAGGCAATACTAACCTTACGACTTATCTTAGAAGAAAGATTAAGAAAAGGCAAACCTACGTTTCTAGCATTTGTAGACTTAGAGAAAGCTTTTGACAACGTTAACTGGAATATTCTCTTTCAAATTCTGAAGGTGGCAGGGGTAAAATACAGGGAGCGAAAGGCTATTTACAATTTGTACAGAAACCAGATGGCAGTTATAAGAGTCGAGGGGCATGAAAGGGAAGCAGTGGTTGGGAAAGGAGTGAGACAGGGTTGTAGCCTCTCCCCGATGTTATTCAATCTGTATATTGAGCAAGCAGTAAAGGAAACAAAAGAAAAATTCGGAGTAGGTATTAAAATTCATGGAGAAGAAGTAAAAACTTTGAGGTTCGCCGATGACATTGTAATTCTGTCAGAGACAGCAAAGGACTTGGAAGAGCAGTTGAACGGAATGGACAGTGTCTTGAAAGGAGGATATAAGATGAACATCAACAAAAGCAAAACGAGGATAATGGAATGTAGTCAAATTAAATCGGGTGATGCTGAGGGGATTAGATTAGGAAATGAGACACTTAAAGTAGTAAAGGAGTTTTGTTATTTAGGGAGTAAAATAACTGATGATGGTCGAAGTAGAGAGGATATAAAATGTAGACTGGCAATGGCAAGGAAATCGTTTCTGAAGAAGAGAAATTTGTTAACATCGAGTATAGATTTAAGTGTCAGGAAGTCGTTTCTGAAAGTATTTGTATGGAGTGTAGCCATGTATGGAAGTGAAACATGGACGATAACTAGTTTGGACAAGAAGAGAATAGAAGCTTTCGAAATGTGGTGCTACAGAAGAATGCTGAAGATAAGGTGGGTAGATCACGTAACTAATGAGGAGGTATTGAATAGGATTGTGGAGAAGAGAAGTTTGTGGCACAACTTGACTAGAAGAAGGGATCGGTTGGTAGGACATGTTTTGAGGCATCAAGGGATCACAAATTTAGCATTGGAGGGCAGCGTGGAGGGTAAAAATCGTAGAGGGAGACCAAGAGATGAAAACACTAAGCAGATTCAGAAGGATGTAGGTTGCAGTAGGTACTGGGAGATGAAGAGGCTTGCACAGGATAGAGTAGCATGGAGAGCTGCATCAAACCAGCCCCAGGACTGAAGACAACAACAACAACAACAGTCTTATTGGCGATCAACCGCTAAAAACTGCAACAACCATAAAATATCTGGGAGAGTGGATCTGGAGACGACAACATAAAACTAGTTGCAGGAAATCATTGCAACAAATTGGACAGGCTTTTGAGTGCCTTACCAGATAGGGTTGTCCGTGGACACAGGATATCCAAAGAAGAGCGCCAGGTGCCACCGGGGGTCCATTTAGTAACCGCGCGTGATTCACTGTGATGGTCAGCAAACTCCTGTCAGAGGCGCCATAAGAGAGGCGCTGTGCGTCACGAAAGGTTTGCTATTGATACGATAGAAATAATAACAGTTCCATAAGGACTGTTCCCCACACATGGGAAGATGGTTTTCGGTGTGCTGATGCAAATTTAGACTTGCCAAACTGCCAGCATATTTCAGTCTTGATGGCAGAAGTCACCTCTTCATTTGTAACACAGAAATAACAAATGAGATATTGTCAGATGAGGGATATTAGCTAGAGTTGATAACATTGTTTAGTTTAGTACCGACTAGAATTTCTGATAGAGTTTCGATCTAGACCCGCCTTCATGCTGTGAGATATCTTCTCAGTATCCACGTTGGTGTTTAACCTAGATCTGAGAAAATGGCGTGGAAATCTGCTTCCGTTAGAGCATTATCAGCACCATCATCATCAAAAAATTTTCATTGACTGCTAGACATAAGCAACCACAAGCCTTTCCCATGCGTTACGATCTGCAGCGATACGATTAAGTAAAGCAATTGTTTGCCCAACTTATGAATACTGATTTCACTCGTGAAGGGATCCGAAAGTTGACTTATTAACAACATAGGCCTATGCAACAATGTTCCAGGTCAGTAGTTTCACTCTTAGACATGAAGTATTCGTAGCACTGAAGCGTGCTGTAAGGATAATATCCGCGGTCTATTCTCGATCCCCCTGCAGGAGTCTTTTTAAAAAGATAGGCGTGCTACCAACAGCTTCACTATACAATTACACTCTTTCGAAGTTTGTTGCACAAAACCGGCCAGAATTTGAGGATTATAGTAACATTCATAAATACAACACTAGGAACAAAAATTGACTTGACCATACCCAATTTAACCCCGGTGTTGAACAGAAATGAGCGAAGTATGCACTCATAAAATATTCGACAACCTACTTGCTACTCGTCAGTCAAACAGTTCTTATAAAAGTGAAGTCGTCTCTGCTTGACAACTCTTTCTGTCGCACTTATTAAAATATTCCGTGCTATTATGCCGCGGTCTAATGAAATTCTTATAGAATGCCAACGTTTCGCCCCCGCCTGCGGAGGACATCTTCATCGGCCGTTGTAGCATTTTCTAAGATCCAATGCACACCCTCGTTCACTACTGACTGAAGTAAAATTCCGTTACGCGTGCTCCCGCGCACAGACGTGACATCAAATGTTTTGAATATTTAAGCGCAGTTGGCCATTGTCATTCGCTGTGGTCCGCTGTAGCTACCAAATGGCTCTGAGCACTATGGGACTTAACTTCTGTGGTCATCAGTCCCCTAGAACTTAGAACTACTTAAACCTAACTAACCTAAGGGTATCACACACATCCATGCCCGAGGCAGGATTCGAACCTGCGACCGTAGCAGTCGCGCGGTTCCGGACTGAAGCGCCTAGAACCGCTCGGCCACAACGGCCGGCATCAGTTCTGTGAGCGGGAGTGCTGCATCGTATATTTGAGAAAGCTACAGCCTCCCTTGAAAATGCCCACGGCATACGGAGACGAAACGTTGCATTTTAAATTGAAACCCATTCGACCACGGCATAAATACAGGGTGTTTCAAAAATGACCGGTATATTTGAAACGGCAATAAAAACTAAACGAGCAGCGATAGAAATACGCCGTTTGTTGCAATATGCTTGGGACAACAGTACATTTTCAGGCAGACAAACTTTCGAAATTACAGTAGTTACAATTTTCAACAACAGATGGCGCTGCAAGTGATGTGAAAGATATAGAAGACAACGCAGTCTGTGGGGGCGCCATTCTGTACGTCGTCTTTCTGCTGTAAGCGTGTGCTGTTCACAACGTGCAAGTGTGCTGTAGACAACATGGTTTATTCCTTAGAACAGAGGATTTTTCTGGTGTTGGAATTCCACCGCCTAGAACACAGTGTTGTTGCAACGAGACGAAGTTTTCAACGGAGGTTTAATGTAACCAAAGGACCGAAAAGCGATACAATAAAGGATCTGTTTGTAAAATTTCAACGGACTGGGAACGTGACGGATGAACGTGCTGGAAAGGTAGGGCGACCGCGTACGGCAACCACAGAGGGCAACGCGCAGCTAGTGCAGCAGGTGATCCAACAGCGGCCTCGGGTTTCCGTTCGCCGTGTTGCAGCTGCGGTCCAAATGACGCCAACGTCCACGTATCGTCTCATGCGCCAGAGTTTACACCTCTATCCATACAAAATCCAAACGCGGCAACCCCTCAGCGCCGCTACCATTGCTGCACGAGAGACATTCGCTAACGATATAGTGCACAGGATTGATGACGGCGATATGCATGTGGGCAGCATTTGGTTTACTGACGAAGCTTATTTTTACCTGGACGGCTTCGTCAATAAACAGAACTGGCGCATATGGGGAACCGAAATGCCCCATGTTGCAGTCCCATCGTCCCTGCATCCTCAAAAAGTACTGGTCTCGGCCGCCATTTCTTCCAAAGGAATCATTGGCCCATTTTTCAGATCCGAAACGATTACTGCATTACGCTATCTGGACATTCTTCGTGAATTTGTGGCGGTACAAACTGCCTTAGACGACACTGCGAACACCTCGTGGTTTATGCAAGATGGTGCCCGGCCACATCGCACGGCCGACGTCTTTAATTTCCTGAATGAATATTTCGATGATCGTGTGATTGCTTTGGGCTATCCGAAACACACAGGAGGCGGCGTGGATTGGCCTCCCTATTCGCCAGACATGAACCCCTGTGACTTCTTTCTGTGGGGACACTTGAAAGACCAGGTGTACCGCCAGAATCCAGAAACAGTTGAACAGCTGAAGCAGTACATCTCATCTGCATGTGAAGCCATTCCGCCAGACACGTTGTCAAAGGTTTCGGGTAATTTCATTCAGAGACTACGCCATATTATTGCTACGCATGGTGGATATGTGGAAAATATCGTACTATAGAGTTTCCCAGACCGCAGCGCCATCTGTTATTGAAAATTGTAACTACTGTAATTTCGAAAGTTTGTCTGCCTGAAAATGTACTGTTGTCCCAAGCATATTGCAACAAACGGTGTATTTCTATCGCTGCTCGTTTAGTTTTTATTGGCGTTTCAAATATACCGGTCATTTTTGAAACACCCTGTAAGTGTAAATTTCCGGCCGCGAAAGCTTACATTTTACAACGCTTTATATTCCACAGATGAATTTTTGTGATGAACATCTGCCTGGATGAGTTACAATTATTAAATTTTATCGTAGATTAAGATTAAAGTCAAAATGAAGTTACATAAATCGTCAGCCTGGAACCATTCTTCCCAGTTGTGAACCCTATTCTGAGTTGCTGCGTCACTGGATGCTGAGAGAATTGTTCGAGGCCGCTCACAGAGCGCGGAACCAGCGCAGAGTGACAGTTATGCTTGGAGACGTTCCCGGCACTAAAACCTGCCGCTCTGACACACGCACTGACGTAGCGTGCCATGGCCCGGTCCAAATCCACCCGTAGCTGCGTGACTCACCGCTCCCCGCAGATTCACAGCTCACTTTTAGGTCCCGGATTCGGCATACGATATCGTCCACTAACAGGTGAACGGTCCGTGTGTAATGACTCGCAAATTTACAGAAGTTTATTATAAGCGACATAAAACAATCACTTCTCGAAATCGACGCAATATAAATTCAGTGACCTCGGTTATATGACCCTCACTATTTCGGATCTCCAGTACATCAGGATTTTTTTTTTTTTTAAGTACGTTATCTGTACAGTACTTGATGCACCGGAAGTAAAAGCGGCAACAGTCGTGGACGAGAATCATTAAATCTAAACTCAGCCAGCCGCGTTACACGGATCACGGTCCGTTGTCAGTCAGCAAGTTAACATTGAGGTCGTGTCGTGTGACTACCGCCTCCCGTCGGTTAGACAGTTCGCCGAGTGCGAGTCTTTCGATTTGACACCAATTCGGCGACTTGCGCGTCGATGGGGATGAAATGATGATGATTAGGACAAGACGACACCCAGTCCCTGAGCGGAGAAAATCTCCGGCCCAGCTGGGAATCGAACCCGGGCACTTAGGATTGACATTCTGTCGCGCTGACCACTCAGCTACCGGGGGCGGACAAGTGTAAAAATACATGAAAGAGAAAGAAGGTTGTAGTCTCGTAGATGCACTGCATAGCATAGAAAAAGGAGAAGTGTTGAAGAAAAACGTTGCTGAATTTCTTGCTTTTAATTTCAACTGTGTCACATTGGAAGAATAACGGGAAAGGAATTGAAGATTTTTGTTTCAAAATGATGACTGCCGATGAGAAAATTGAAGTGTTAGTTCACCTGTAGTCAGTGACGATAGTGACGAAATTGGCGCTCATTATGATGACGTTATGGCTCATACAGTGATGACAACGTACACCGACAAAATAATGGTTTATTTGGAACGCCACGCGAAAACAACTTCGCCGCAACTGACGTTGCTGAAAAGCCTAAGTAATCGTGTTCCACATAATCGACATACGAATCTGGCTCTAAAGAAAGTAACTCATTATTTTAGTTTTTAAAACAAAATGTAATTCGTATATTTGCATGAAAATATATTTAACGTACGTACATATATACCTGGGCGGGTGGGTGATAGATAATCCCTGTCATTCTGATTTCTTTCTGAATTTCCGAAGGCTTCGCGTGATTGTAATGTCTCCCGCAGGTGACTGTGCCTCGGACTGGACAAACTCGTGGCGCATTATTAATTAGTTACTGGTCGTTAGGTAGTTAGTTCCATGTTCCACAGATCATATTGACGATAAACATTACGATGTGCAACGTGGCAATTGAACAAAAGATTGCAGAGGTAATTAGGTTATAATTATATCTTGACACCTACACACACACACACACACACACACACACACACACACACAGTGAGAGAGAGAGAGAAACAGTTGATTAATTATTCAAGACTTCTTCCGTCGTATAGAAAGAGATGTTAAGGAGAAACGACTTTAATCTACACTTGGAAACACTTCTATATGCTTCTCGTTATAATTCAACGTCCCCTCTGTTAATGTAACTTGGTAAGACTGTCACAGTGACGAAAAACATTCAAGATTAGGTCAGTTTCGTGTATGAATTACACTTCCTTTGTATTCCTACAATGAATCTAGATCAGTCAGCTGTCTTTCCTGTAACTAGATTTGCAGGTCGGGTGCCCCTAGATATTTTATGGCTGTGAATGATTCCAGTTATTAATCGGAGTATTTAAATGTGATATTTAAACTGCACAGAGCCCGTGACCACAGCGGCCGGTGTGGCAGGATGATCGTTTTTAACTAGGTGCGAAATGTCGTGACTCACATCCCTACCTCGGAAGTAAACACTTAGCGCAATATTCTATTGTGGCAGCTTCAGTGGAGTGCTTCACTGGTGTGAAATGAATCTCCTGTGACACAGTAGCGGAGAATGTTCTACCTTTAGGACAATGACTTAGCAGCCCATGTTTCCTACCCGGTGTTCCAATCAAGTGACCAATTTCAGAATCACGTGTTGAAATGCGCAGTAGAGACCGTCACAAGAAACTCCCAGTATTTCCTGCTGTTTTTGTTGTGAGGCATGGGGTTATGTTTTGTGGAGCGTTTACAAATACTCTGAGTTCCACACATTTGAGTGCTGTATAATATTGTAAAGCTCTTTGAAAGATGTTAATTCTTCAGTGACAAAATTTTATGGCCAGTGAAGTTCTATACACTTTTAAAACTAGTTGCATAACGTGTCGATGGTTAAACCATACTTCATTGATAGTGCACCATCTTGTACTTGAAACGCAAGATCTTTTACCAAAGAACATGTGATATTTGCAAACGAAATGAGTTTCTTTAATATCCTAACAGTTTCATCCGTCTTAAAAATGGAAATTTGTATTAGTTTCCTTTAGTTTCTATTTCAGACAGTGTTTAACATGTACTTTGTTTTTGAGTATACTTCAGCGTAATTTGATTTCATTCACTGATAATTGGTGTGTAATAGAGTAACAGATAGACTATTAAATACGGTAGTGACAAGACATTCTCGACTGTAACACTTCAAAATTTCAATAGAATTTTTGTTCCTCGGCACATTACCGTGTAGTGCATTGGAACATTTTCCCAAATTTCGAAATACCTTAATTTTCTGGACTATTTTTTTGGAATTTCAGAAGAACACAGTAGCACACAAAATTGTATGTTATCATTTAAAAATGACATAAGAAAATAAGTGAAACATCTATTGCAGAGCTGGCTAGACGCGGAACCCTGAAAGGTGTTGCAAGGCACAACACTCTTCCCTGTCGGAAATGTCGCCACGGTTGTTTAGCTGTGTATTTATTTATACGCATCAGAAACAAATACAATACGTGGTAAGTAAGCGGAAGATCCCCCTCTGTGCAAGATGCAGGGCATAGTCGACAGACAATCCAGTGGGTGCCCCATGGTCTATGGCTGTCCGCAGTCGCAGATGGTGGTATCGACGGGGAAGTGCCTTTTCTGGAGGTTTCTCCTAGATCTTCCAAACTCCAGAATGAAGACGGTTGAGTGACCTCCACAAAATCCAGCTCTGCTCAACATGTCAGGTAGAGTTATTCTCAAGTCGAGAAATCCACAATAGTTTTCTTGCTGTAGCTGCTGTTGTTTGCAAGGTTGAAGTGGACTTCAACGTGCCCACGTAGTAGATGGTTTTCCTGGTAAGCCTGATTTGTTCTCTCCGCATTGTCGGCTACTTCACGACGAATATCTGGTGGCGCTATACCAGCGATTTGGTAGATTTTTACAAGTGGCGCAGGTTTCAAACTACTTGTAATAAGCCTACACGTTTCGTTTAGGGCCTTATCAACTGTATTTGCGTGGGTGGATTTGTACGAGAGTGCACGCATAATTTGTAGCATCGTAAAATGTTGCTAGTTCCGTCGTTCTCAGGGCTTGTGGTCAAGATCCGCAAGTGATACTAGTCATCTTGCAAAGGATGTTATTTTTGCCTTCCAGCTTCATTTTCATAGTCTCACAATGTTGTTTTTTTGACAGAGTGTGATGAAGAATGACTCCCAGATACTTTGGATGGGTCGTATTTAATAACTGTATCCCTTGCCATGTGATGTTAAGTTTGCGACGTGCCTGATTGTGCTTAAGATGAAACGAGTCAGTTGTCTTGTAGCTTGTGTTTGGACGAAGTTGATTGTTAAATAGACAGTCAACTTTCACAGTGTGTCTGCCAGGTGGGCTTCAACATCAGAAGATTTCCCTTGACTCGCTAATGTTAGATCTTCACCATGAAGGAAACTCCTTGCGTTCACCAAATGCGGTGGTCATTGCTGTAGATATTAAATAATATTGGTGAAAGAACGCTTCCTTGTGGTAAGCCATTTCCATCGACTTCGCTGACCCTGGAACTCCATACAAAATCTCCTCTTTTGGAGTAAACTTTGCATAAGTTTGGTGAACCATATTTTTTTTTCAGCCCGTAGATCTTCTGTGACAGTGCGTGGTGACTGACAGTGTCAGAAGCATACGTCATGTCCACAGGAGGTGTTCCCGTAATTTTTCGGGTTTCATAGCCATCCTCAATAAATTCTGTGAAATTGAGGGCCTGAGAAGTACAGCTTTTTCGTGATCTGAACCTGCTTGTTCTTGTATTAGAATGGCTCTACAACATGAGTGAAACGATTCAGCAACATTCGATCTAAAATCTTGAGCAAACGGCATAACAAGGATACTGGTCTGTAATTTTCTGGCCCAGCTTTCGATTTTACAGGTTTTAAGAAAGGAATCACTCGTGATTTCATCCAGGTTCTGGGGAAATTACAGACTTTTATACAGTCTCCCAAATACATTCTCCCGCGTGATCACGGAAGTGTTTGATCTGCTTCATTCTGATGTCATCTACTGCTGCTGCCTTTATGACTGTTAATGGCTGCATTCTGTTCTTCCCATGCGAGACGGCTGTAAAAATTAATTAGTCTCCTGTTCCTCTGCCCGTGCAACATTGTGGCCCGACTTTCGCATAGCACAGTCAGGTTTTCCGTTATTTGCGAGGTGACGGGCAATCTGGTTAGCTGTTACATTTGCGTGTCCCTTTCTAGTTGTTGGATCCCAACTCAGACGCTTAAGAAGCCTCCAGGGTTTGTGGCTACTATTGCTCAGATCTGTCTCCTCCATGAGTCTACACCAAGCATCTTCCTCGTTCTTCGACATTGCCGTTCTTCTCCGGCCGGCAAAGTCTCTTCACTAAAGGAATCATTGTCTAAGGGATCAAGATAGTTTCCCAAACGTTCCGAAGTTTCTGAAGTCAGACCTTTTATGTATTGTGATCTTCTCGAAATGAATCAATTCCAAGGATGCTCTCGTCTAACACAGAGGTGAATTTCCCCCAGTCGACTGTCTTAATAGTATACCTTTTTCGTAAAAAAAAGGGTTCAAATGGCTCTGAGCACTATGGGACTTAACTTCTGAGGTAATCACTGTTTATTTATATCCACAAAAGGTTGAAACTTCCATCATCAGGTGGATTTATATGCATTAACACGACATGTGTGCGTTCAGTTACGTCTTTAGGGTTACCTGTTGCACTGTCTCCTGTACTCGCAGGCTCCTTTCTCTGTCGTCTCTGTCGTAAGAACTAAACATTGTACAGATGTCATACATATTGTATTTTGAAGAGAAACTCAGGATTGTGTGTTTTTTTTACAAACATTCGATATGCGAGAGCCATGAGTGACCCGGCAGACGCCAATACGGTAATCGAATTCTTGCCATACCCGTCCCAGCATGGCATCGTCAACTGTGGAAGTCGCTTCCCGTATTCTCTCCCGGAACTCTATTTCACATGGTAGAGGCGGTACATACACCAGATTTTAACGATTAAGGGATCACCAATTTAGTACTGGAAAGCAGCGTGGAGGGTAAAAATCATAGACAAAGAGATGAATACGCTAAGCAGATTCAGAAGGATGTAGGCTGCAGTAGGTACTCGGAGATGAAGAAGCTTGCACAGGATAGAGTAGCATGTAGAGCTGCATCAAACCAGTCTTTGGACTGAAGACCACAACAACAACAACAGAAGAAGGTTTGATGTTTTGTGGACAGGTTGCGCCGCAACGTAAAACACCTTTGTTTTAATGATCGCCACCCCAAATTGCGTCTCATATCCATGACAACCTCTCTCCTATTTCGCTATAGTTCAAAAAGAGCTTTTTCGGTAACCTCTGTCAGTCCTACTTGGTAAGGCTCCCATACCGCGCAGCATTACTCCAGAAGAGTACGGACAGGTGTAGTGTAGGCAGTCTCTTTAGTGGACCTGTTGCATATCAGAAGTGTTCTTCCAACAAGAGCAATCTTTGATTCGCCTTCCCCACCGAATTATCTGTGTGATTGTGCAAATGCAAGTTGTTTGTACCTGCAATTCCTAGATATTTAGTTGAATTGACAGCATTTAGAGTTCTGTGATTTGTCGTGTAACGGAAATTTAAGTCTTCTTTTTGTATCCATGTGGATCAGGTCACATTTTTCCTTATTCAGAGACAATTGCCTTCGTGCCATTAAGTCTTCTTGTCTGAATCATTTTGAATTCTTTTTCATCTGCTGATGACCTTACTAGCCAGTAAATGACAGTATCATCTGCAAACAATCTAAGAGGGCTGTGCAGATTTTCTCCTAAACCGCTTGTATAGGTTAAGAACAGCAGGTTGCCTATCACACTTCCTTTGGATATCGTTTCGGTTTCACTAGAAAACTTCTCGTCAGCTGTTACTAGCTGTGATTTTCCTTCGAACAATTAAGATGATACTTCGTAGACATGTGATTAGAAGCCCCTTGTGAGGAACTAGATGTGTTTCTCAAGAGATATTTTGTGAATCCGTGCTGGTTGTGTGTCAATAGACCGTTTCCCTCAAGATATTTCATAACGTAGGAAAACAATATATGTTTCAAATTCCAGCGACAAATCCTAGACAATGTAATTCATCGGATGTCGTCTGTTTCCTTTCATGTGCATTACTGTCATCTGTTCCAGTAACAATTTGGGCGATTTAATTAAAAAAACTACTTATACAAGCAAAATTTCTGATGTCGAGTTAAGGTTCGATCAAACATTGCCATCCGATTCTTTTATAGATCCTCTGCCTCAGTAGCCGTAGTAGAGGAATGGTTGAGGGAAACTTGGAGAATATTTCCGCGTAAATTTCCTGGTCAAATTATAGCTTTAGGTGGAAATTTTAACTTAGTAGCTACATACTGGGAGACTCGAGTTCAAAATGGTTCAAATGGCTCTGAGCACTATGCGACTTAACTTCTGAGGTCATCAGTCGCCTAGAACTTAGAACTAATTAAACCTAACTAACCTAAGGACATCACACACATCCATGCCCGAGGCAGGATTCGAACCTGCGACCGTAGCGGTCACGCGGTTCCAGACTGAAGCGCCTAAACCGCACGGCCACACCGGCCGGCGAGACTCGACTGATTAGGACGAGTAGTAGGGACAGAGGATCAAATGAAATTGTTCTAAGTGCTTTATCCGAAAATTGCCTTGAGGAGTTCCTCAGAGAACCGACATCTTAGACGTGCTGATAACTTTTCGACTCAGCGTAGAACAGGGAATCAGCAGTCGTAATGCCGTTACAGAATCACTGAATACGGCTGTAAATAGCAATTCAAAGAACGGAAGGAGTATCTTTCTGCTCGGCAAGAGCGACAGGAAACACATTCAGATTACCTGAGCGGTCAGCACGAGAATTTCGTCTCCAACAGTGACAACGTTGAATATCAATGGACAAAGTTCAAGAGCGTCATACAATACGCTTTAGATCGGTAAGTGCAGAGCAGAGTTTTGAGGGATGGAAAAGACCCGCCATAGCTCGACAGTCATGGTAGAAAACTGCTACGAAAGCAAAGGGCACTGCCGATTTAAACGTAGCCAAAGCCTCACGGGCGAACAAAAATTAAACGAGGCTAATATTAGCATATTGAGAGCCATGCAAGAAGCGTTCAAAGAATTCGAAAGTAAAATCCTGCCTACCGATTTGACAGAAAATCGTAAGACGTTTTGGTTTTATGTTAAATCAGTAAATGCATCGAAACCATCTATCCAAGACAGTCTGTGGCCATAATGGCAGTGAAACGGCGGACGACACAGAAAAGGCCGAAATACTTACGTTTCTTTTTCAAAACTGTTTCCCAGAGGAAGATCGCACTGTAGTGGCTCCTTTAGATCGTCGCACGATCGACAAAATGGCTGATATCGAAATAAGTGATCGTGCGATAGAAAGGAACTGAAATTGCTCAACAGAGGGAAAGCCAATGAACCTGATGGGATACCAGTACGATTCTGCATACAGTATGCGAAAGAACTTACCCCTCTTCTAGCAGCCTCTGGATCGCGAGGTCCTGGGTTCGATTCCCGGCCGGTTCGGGGCTTTTCTCTGCCCGTGAACTGTTTGTTTATGTTGTCCTCGTTATTTTATCATCATTTGGGAAAGTGACGATACTGGACAGTGCAGAGATTGGGAATTTGTACGGGCGCTGATAACCGCGCAGTGTGTGTGTGTGAAATCTTATGGGACTTAACTGCTAAGGTTATCAGTCCGTAAGCTCACACACTACTTAACTAAATTATTCTAAGGACAAACACATACACCCATGCCCAAGGGAGGACTCGAACCTCCGCCAGGACCAGCCGCACAGTCCATGACTGCAGCGCCCTAGACCGTTCGGCTAATCCCGCGCGGCAACCGCGCAGTTGAGTGCCCCACAAACCAAACATCATCATCGTCATCTAGCAGCAGCGTACAGTAGGTCTTTGCAGGAGCGAAGCGTTCATGATGATTGTAAAAAAGCACAAGTCGTTCCCGTTTTCAAGAAGGGTCGCCGAACATACGCACAAAGCTATAGGCGTATATTTCTGAGGTCAGTCGGATGTATAATTTTGAAACTTGTTTATGCTCGCGTATTATGACATTTCTGGAGGCCGAAAGTCTGCTCTGTAGGAACCAACATGGGTTCCGAAAACAACAATCGTGTGGAACCAAGCTCGTTCTGTTCGTGCACGAGACCCTGAAAGCATTAGATGCAAGCACCCTGGTAGATGCCGTGTTCCTTGATTCTGGAAGGCATTCAATATTTTGCCGCACCTGCCATCTAATGAACAAAATACGAGTTTCCGGAGTATCGGATCAACTGTGTGGCAGGACTGAAGAGTTCCTAGGAAACCGAACACTGCACACCGTTCTGAACGGAGAGAGGTCTTCGAACGTAAATGTATCTTTGGACGAGGCGCAAGGGAGTGTTAGTGTACCATTATTTTTCGCAGTACATGTAAATGAAGTAGCAGAGAAAACGTCAGAAGGTACATGAGGCTTTTCGCGGATGATGCTGTTGTATACAGAGAAGTCGCGACGTTAGAAAATTGTAGCGAAAAGGACGAAGAGGGCCAGAGGATCGGTGCTTGGTGTAGGGAAAGGCAGTTGACCGACAACTTAAAAAAATGTAACGTATTTACGAATATACACAGAAAGATCCTTTACTGTATGACTACACGACTGCAGAACAATCACTGGAAGCAGTTACTTCCATAAAATGTCTAGGAGTATCCATACAGAACGATTTGAAGTGGAACGAGTACATAAAATTAATTCCGAGTAAGGCAGGTGCGGGACTGAGATTCATTGGACGAATCCTCAGGAAATGTAGTCCACCAATAAAGGTGGAATATTGCTCGTCAATACGGAATCGATACCAGATCAACTTTTAGAGGAAATAAAGAAGATCCGAAGAAGAGCAGAGCCTTTCGTTACAGGTTCATTTAGTAAGCAAGAAAGCGTCGCAGATATAGTCAACCAGATGCAGTGGCAGAGGCTGCAACAGAGGCGTTCTGCACCACTGTGTGGCTAAGTTCCGAGAGTGTACGTCGCTAGAAGAATCGACCAGTGTATTGCTTCCTCCTAGGTATACGTCGCGAAAAGCCCACGGAGGTGAAACTAAAGAGCTTCGAGACGACGCATGCTAATAGGGAATCGTTCTTCGCGCAAACTAATCGCGAGTGGAACGGGGAAGGGGGAAGTGACAATGATACACAAAGTACCCTCCGCCACACACCGCACGGTGGCTTCCGGAGTATAGATGTAGATGTAGATGCACGCCATAATGTAATTTTAAATGTGAAAGGCCGTGTATGTATGAACTTGTCGGTTCGAAACCGATAACGGCGCTATTTGTTCTTTGTATCATATATCCACCTTTTCAGAGATGGTTCGGTATATGATGCCAACTTAAACACCTGTGAGCCGTCTAGTTTCCAAATTTATTTTATTTGGCTACCAGCTTGTGCGATTTACTACGCCGACTAACAGTCGGCAGATGATGGTTGAAGTGATATCTATAGCAAGCAGAAATCTACACATACCAATATTGCTGGCCCCTGTTTTGATCATAACCGGGATGGAGTTTCCTGCACGTCGGTCAGGGGCCTGAAGATGGCGTAGTAAAGCGCCGAAACTGCTAGTCAGATAAAATAAGTTTGGAAACTAGACGGCTGAAAGGTGTTTAGTTTGACATCCTGTTTGTTCTTAGTTGACGGCATTAATAAGAGAGGCTGGTTGCTGCTGTTACTTTATTGCAAGAATTAACCTTCACGGTGAAAGCTCGATTTTGAAATTCCGTGAAGTTTAGCAAAAGTTTTCGAGCCCGCTTTTGTCTTTCTGTTCTTTTGACATTCATCCAGTCGTTGTCTTCAGCCTTCCTAAATACCCGTGCGTATAGCTTTATTGTTAATTTGTACTATTTTATTTTCATTTTGTTGGTTATGCGTTATGTTCGTCATATTTTCAGTCTAGGTTCAGACTTTTCCTCTTAAGTTCTTCCATTCGTTGTTGATATTTGTCTGGACAAGAGCTACACAGTCCGGCGGCTCAGATGTGTTCTACAGACGCGAACTCTTTCTTTGTTTTCCCTGTTTGATGTTCCGGAACTTCGTCTAAGGCTGATGACAACAGTTCTGCTGATACGTAGTGCCATTGTGCGATTCGTTTCCAGCTAATAAATGCTCACTATCCTGATGTCTGATAGGAGACGTAACAATGCTGTACATATTCTTCAGTACACTAATATAGATTGAATAAATGTCGTACATTAAAGGCAGTTACTACATATTTTGTCGATACTGTGTCCAAAACTGCTTCAAAATCTATGGATGCCAGACAAAATGGTAATTAATAGATAGTGCTCTGTTCCATAATTGCTTACACGACTGTGCTGTGGGCAGTTACTTCCCTTGGCCGACTACAATCTAAACTTTTTAGGCGGTTAATGATAATGTTCGATGTTATCGTATTGAGATTGCACAGATTTTAAGGTTTATCGTTAATTGAATTATTGCGTAACAACTGCGCGTTAATATACATTTTAATTTGTTACGACATCCGCCACATTTCGTTGGTTTCATCCAGTTCATTCCAATCAGTACATTTCAGTTAATTTAATTCTGTAGGTAAATGTAAATAGAAATGAAGAGTGGAAATGTCAACTGTTGGAAGAGCAGTTTCTTGGAAGAGCAGTTTCTTCACAGAACGCGTTTTCAGTGCTACTGTGTCCGCAGAACTGTGTTTCATATCCTTAGACTTGTTTCAAACGCCAAATTATGGGAAAAATGATTCAAACATTCATTACTAAATGGCGCATGTTCACTACAGTGCTGCTAGTAAAATCATTACGGTTCTATTTCTGTACGTCGCAAATAAAATGTAGTAACTCAATATTAGCGACGCCTGAAACAAAAACTTGAACGTTCTTTATAAATATTTTAAATTTGCCTCATTTTTTTGCAGTGATGAGATGAGCGGCGTAATTCAGTGGTATTAGAATACTCCTCCCCCGTCAGAACAGGCCTCGGAAGGCCCAGCGGTATCGACCGACCGCCGTGTCATCCTCACCGACAGACGCCACTCATGCGGACGTGAAGGAGCATGTGGTCAGCACACACCTCTTCCGGCCGACGTCAGTTTGCGTGACCGGAGCCGCTACTTCTCACTAACGTAGCTCTGCAGTTATTCTCACTAGGCTGAGTGCACCCCTCTTGCCAAAAGCGCGTTGGCAAACACGGACGGTCACCCATCCAAGCGCTAACCGAGCCGGACAGCTCTTAACTTCGTTGATGTGGCGGGAACCGGGATTACCTCTGTTGCCTTGCCTTTGGCGGTATCAGAATACCTTTACAATTTTTTTCGTGCACATAAGCTAAGTACAAAAAGAGATACTTTTTGTAATTTCCTAACAAGTATGAGATTTGACACTTCGTACGTTGTGGCATTTTCTGTCTTCAGATGTGTGTGTCCCTCGACTACTATGATCAGAGTCTCAATAATTGGATTTCCGCAATTGTGGCACCAGAAACATTTTGGGAACGACATAAAAGAAGGTAAAGTCTGCGGTGCCCAGCCCGTGAGCGGGCTCCTGTCCAGGCTCAAAGTGCAGCGGCACAAGTGGGTAGCCTGGGGGGCGGGGGGGGGGGGGGGGCGGGGGCGTAGTGGCTGCTGTTGATGCCTCTGGTCCCGGGGTCCCGGGTTCGATTCCCGGCCGGGTTGGGGATTTTCTCTGCCCGGGAACGGGGTGTTTATGTTGTCTTTATCATCATCATCATCATTCGTGACAATGGCGGGATTGGACTGCGAAAAAACTGGACTGTGTAAACATTTGGACTTTATACGGGCGCTGATGACCGCGTAGTTGAGCGCCCCACAAACCAAACATCATCGTCATCAACTAGGAGGAGGGGGCGTCGCCCCGGCCGGCACTTACCAGCAGTAGCGATACCCGGGACGTTCCTGGGGGGAATGGAAGTAGGAAAAATCCCTGCTCTTACCCGGGATTGACCCAGGGACCTCCGGGATTGGAGTGTAGCTCTCTACCCATTAGATCTAGACTGCCACGGCCACATGGGAACGAAATACGAGGTTGAAATTGTACGGAGGATATAGGAAAAGTAATCCAAGACACTTTTAGGGGCTGTACTCTTAAACTACATGGCGTGCAGTGAATTTTTAACCCCTTACCTCACGGCAGTCTGTATATGATCCAAACTGGAAAACTGCTGTGTACTTTTTGCATGAATGTTTTTCTTTTAGTGAAAAAGATGTATGATTGGCTTTGGAGTTAACCAATTCATATTAACAAGCAATTTTGAAAAAAAAAGCTTTATTTTCCAAAACACACACAAAAAAAATTGGTTTGGCACATTTCTGGCACACCCTGTTTAGAAGGTGCAGTACGTGAGCAGTACATTGCTTTTTACTTCCATTTTACCACGTGACGTAACTATTACTTTACTCATGATGGCCAATGGCATAAGATCTATATCAGTATTCTTTTACTACTAGAGTATTGAGCATTTTTTTTTAAATTGTCTTTATCCACACACAAATGAACCTCACATTTCACACGCTGGGAGTTGTGGACTTTCGCATTGCCGTTGATCTCTCCATATAGGTAAGTGTCCAATGTTAGCTCATTTGTATATAAGGACAGAAACTGATACAAAATCTTCCAGATTGCATGAGTAAAGGAGTATTGATGGTTTTGTGCCGCTCGACAGGATTAGAAGTATAGTAGCTATTTCGTGTAGTACAGTACTCGTAAAAAACACTGAACGGCTGGTTGGGTGTCAGAAAAGTGCCAAAGCATTTTTCTCATATTTCGGAAAATAAAAGTTACTTTAGTCAAACTCGCTTGTCACTTTAGTCTCGTACCATCAAAAACCAATACATACGGTCATATTTTTCGCTAAAATAAAAAAAGTCATAGAGAAAGGGGTAACTTAGAAAAAATGCACACTGAACTCATCCGGGCTTGAAAATGGAAATCTGGTTACGAGAGTACGGCACGTTAACCACGAGCACAAGCAATAATAACAAATCAGTGAACAATAATAAATAATCAATCAAACAAGAACTAACGATTATTGTAGGAAACGAAGTGAGTTTTAGACAGAAGCGAAAATAAGAAGGGATGAAAACGAACAAGAAAGTTTTCAAGTGGCTCTACCGCTAACAACGTAAGCCGACAGAAAATTTAATTTTGTTACAGTATTCTAGAATTCCACCCAAAATTTCGCGCCCCTTTCCCCTCAGAGTTTGCCGTATGAGTAGTTCACCTGTGCGGTAGAGCACTGCACCCCCAGTGCTGCGTATAGCGTCACCAAATGTTTCGTACTCTGTTGTGTGCAAGTAAAGGTGTTCAAATGGTTCAAATGGCTCTGAGCACTATGGGACTTCACATCTGAAGTCATCAGTCCGCTAGAACTACTTAAACCTAACTAACCTCAGGACATCACACTCATCCATGCCCGAGACAGGATTCGAACCTGCGACCGTAGCGGTCGCGCGGTTCCAGACTGAAGCAGTAAAGGTGTTATTCTTACTCCTGCCTTGTACTAAATGAATTGTTCAGTCACGACTTGTGTGGCTTTGTTTTATATACCGCACACGGCTGTCCGCAGATGAAGTCTGTGACTGTCACGATTGCTGCGGCACTTAAAAGGTCGTAGCTTGTTGGCATCCTGCTGAAGGGTAAAATTTTAATACCTGTAGTCACTATTTGTGTGGCAAGTAGGAGAAAGATGGCGGTGGAAATTTCTGCTCTCCGAGCTATAAGTCGATTTCCCGTTTTGGATTTCAGATCTCTCTGCAATCCCTCATGTGACACTATTCGTGGCAACCTGCTAGTCGGACGGTTGCATTAAATTCCGCAACCCACGGGGTCTGTACGAGAAAAGTAGCCTGTGTGCTGACATCAGGTGTTACTCGCTTCCTTCATGGTCCCGTTGTCATCTGAATACGGCGCTGCTGGTTGCAAGCAGTCATTACCAGCAGCTTCACTGAATCATTACCAGCGGCTTCATGGAACATTTAAGGCGGAAGATTCACACTTCACGCAGGAAACGTGCTAGTGTAATTTTGCTCTTAAGCAGACTGTAAACTTCCCTCGCTGCCTCTTAGCCGACAGTACAACCTGCCAGAAGCAACTACACTACTAGCCATTAAAATTGCTACACCAAGAAGAAATGCAGATGATAAACGGGTATTTATTGGACAAATATATTATACTAGAACTGGCATGTGATTACATTTTCGCGCAATTTGGGTGCATAGATCCTGAGAAAACAGTACCCAGAACAACCACCTCTGGCCGTAATAACGGCCTTGATACGCCTGGGCATTGAGTCAAACAGAGCTTGGATGGCGTGTACAGGTACAGCTGCCCATGCAGCTTCAACACGATACCACAGTTCATCAAGAGTAGTGACTGGCGTATTGTGACGAGCCAGTTGCTCGGCCACCATTGACCAGACGTTTTCAGTTGGTAAGAGATCTGGAGAATGTGCTGACCAGGGCAGCAGTCGAACATTTTCTGTATCCAGAAAGGCCCGTACAGGACCTGAAACATGAGGTCGTGCATTATCCTGCTGAAATGTAGGGTTTCGCAGGGATCGAATGAAGGGTAGAGCCACGGGTCGTAACACGTCTGAAATGTCCACTGTTCAAAGTGCCGTCACTGCGTACTAGAGGTGACAGAGAACAGAGACGTGTAACCAATGGCATCCCATACCATCACGCCGGGTGATACGCCAGTATGGCGATGACGAATACACGCTTCCAATGTGCATTCATCGCGATGTCGCCAAACACAGATGCGACCATCATGATGCTGTAAACAGAACCTGGATTCATCCGAAAAAATGACGTTTCGCCATCGTGCACCCAGGTTCGTCGTTGAGTACACAATCGCAGGCGCTCCTGTCTGTGATGCAGCGTCAATGGTAACCGCATGGTCTCCGAGCTGATAGTCCATGCTGCTGCAAACGTCGTCGAACTGTTCGTGCAGATGGTTGTCGTCTTGCAAACGTCCCCATCTGTTGACTCAGGGATCGAGACGTGGCTGCACGATCCGCTACAGCCATGCGGATAAGATGCCTGTCATCTCGACTGCTAGTGATACGAGGCCGTTGGGATCCAGCACGGCGTTCCGTATTACCCTCCTAAACCCACCGATTCCATATTCTGCTAACAGTCATTGGATCTCGACCGACGCGAGCAGCAATGTCGCGATACGATAAACCGCAATCGCGATAGGCTACAATCCGACCTTTATCAAAGTCGGAAACGTGATGGTACGCATTTCTCCTCCTTACATGAAGCATCACAACTACGTTTCACCAGGTAACGCCGGTCAACTGTTGTTTGTGTATGAAAAATCGGTTGGAAACTTTCCTCATGTGAGCACGTTGTAGGTGTCGCCACCGGCGCCAACCTTGTGAGAATGCTCTGAAAAGCTAATCATTTGCATATCACAGCATCTTCTTCCTGTCGGTTAAATTTCGCGTCTGTAGCACGTCATCTTCGTGGTGTAGCAATTTTAATGTCCAGTAGTGTATTACCCTATTAGAGTCTCGAAAACATCACTAATATTTTAGTAACGAACTGGAATGAATATGACCAATAAGTTTTGGCCACTTCCTGTGTGTATCCGTAAAGGACGCTTAGGAGACCGAGGTTAACATCGATGAACTGCACTGTAATTGTGAAGGAAGTTAAAGCCTCCTGGTGACAACACTTAGCCCTGGCAAGCAGTCTTGCACAGAAATAAGCATCGCTGATTGCTGTAGGGGAGTGCAGGGCTACACACTGCAGCACTTTCACTTTCGATGTAATGCGAGTGAGTGCGCAGTACCAGCGGATAAATCCGTGACCGAGAAATACAACAACACTCCTGACCTAGTGTTCACGTGCAAGACAGCGGGAGCGTCTCTCGCGTGTTTGTTCAGCACTTCGTGTGACGAGAATCGAAGACCCAAACTTCTGGCACTTATTTGAAGTCTAGTTCTCCGTCACCAAAAAAGTGCCTCTAGCAGCAGTCTCGAGAGCCTATTTCCGGTTTCTTTGTTCTACTGGCGCTCTTCCAACAGATCGAAGGAACATTCCCGGAACGTTAGTGGAATTCGAATGAGAATACAGCGACACTTCATTAGGCGACATCGCTTTGAGGCGACGGTTTGGAATAGGCTGTCGGGAACGGCTACTCCGAATCCATCATTAATCAGAAAGTCTCATTCTATGCAAACCTGAATTCTTTGAAGCTTTACTCGTATTAAATTCAGTGTGTAACTAGTATCTAAAAAGCAGATAACGCAAGACAGTGGTCATAATTTCCTAGTTTTCGAGCCTGCTGCCTAGTATCGCCTTTTTCCTTTGTTATCGTTGTTAGTTCTCCTTTCTCTCCCGATGTACACCAAGTCTAACTGCGCCACATTAGTAGCGCGAATGCGGCAGTGATATCCAGAGAAGTAACTAGTTGCTTGACGTTTTCACCGGATGAAAATTACATTAAAAAACGTACATTACTTACATCACACTGTTTACTCCTACGTCATTGTACCATTACTATCGTTGATTGAGATTTAGTGCTGTTATCTGTTGTTTCGTCATTGAAGAATCTGTCAACACCGAATCATGAAAAAATGCGGAAAGTCTTCGAGTAAAACAGATCTGATGTTCCCCAAGGAAGTGTTATAGACCCTCTGTTGTTTATAATCTATGTACATGATTTAGGGCACTATCTGAGCAGCCATTTTATATTGTTTGCAGATGATGACATCATTTACCGTCTAGTAAGGCCATCAGCTGATCAAAACCAACTGCTAAATGATGTAGAAAAGGTGTCTACACGGTGCGCAAATTCCAGTTGACACTAAGTAATGAAATGCGTGAGGTCATCAACATGAGTACGAAAACGAATCCGTTAAATTTCGGTTGCACGATAACTGAAACAAATCTAAAGGCTGTCGATTCAATTAAACACAATTACGAACAACTTAAGTTGGAACAGTCACCTATATATTAATGTGAGGAATGCGAACCGAAGGCTGTGTTTTACTGTCAGAACACTTAAAAGATGCAACAGATCCACTAAGGAGATTTCCTACACTGCGCTTACCCGCCCTCTGCCAGAATATTTCTGCGCAGTAAGGAATGCTTATCAGATAGGACTGGCAGATGACATCGAAAAAGTTCAAAGAAGGTGAGCTCGTTGTGTATTATCGCAAAATAAGGGAGAGAGCGCCACCGATATGATACGTGGGTTTGGGTGGCAATCATTATGACAAAGGCATTTTTCGTTACGGCGAGATCTTTCACGAAATTTCAATCTGCAAAGTTCTCCTTCGAGTGCAAAAATATTTTTTGGCGCCCCCCCCCCCCCCTACATAGGGAGAAGTGATCATCGTTATAAAATAAGAGAAATCATAGCTACAGGGAAAGGTTTAAGTGTTCGCTTTTTACCGCGCGCTGTTCGGGGTTGGAAAGCAGGCGAGGATTGTTGATAAGATTTCTGAGACGTGCTCAAGAACGACAGGGAATTTATTTGTACCTATAAGCTATGTATGTGTCATCAGTTTCCTTTGTTGTTCCTCGCTGTACGTCATCAATAATTTAATTTCCTTTGTTCCGGGCAGCGTTCATCAGTAGTATATAAATTGAGTACAGCGTATGAACTGCAGGAAGAAAGGTTGTGGGCAGAATGACATTTTCACTCTGTAGCGGAATGTGCGCTGATATGAAACGTCCTGGCAGATTAAAACTGTGTGCCGGACCGAGACTCGAACTCGGGACCTTTGCCTTTCGCGGGCAAGTGCTCTACCACCTGAGCTACCCAAGCACGACTCACGCCCCGTCCTCACAGCTTTACTTCCGCCAGTACCTCGTCTCCTACTTTCCAAACTTCACAGAAGCTCTCCTGCGAACCTTGCAGAACTAGCACTCCTGGACGGGGCGTGAGTAGTGCTTGGGCAGCTCAGATGGTAGAGCACTTGCCCGCGAAAAAGCGAAGGTCCCGAGTTCGAGTCTCAGTCCGGCACACAGTTTTAATCTGCCAGGAAGTTGCAGAAAGGCTGTGGTAAGACGCTGGACTCTTATTCAGGAGGATGGAGATTTAAGTCCCTGTTCGTCCATGAGGAGGGAGCAAGGTGGACACAAGCAGACTAGCAAAGTCAGAGAGGGCATTCCCGGTCACAAAAATTGTACTAGTATCTGACTTTGGCCTTAACTTGAGGAGTACATTTCTGAGAATGTACGTTTGGAGCACGGAACTGTAGGTGAGCGAGCCTGGGCCTGGAATCTCATTGACTGGAGTAGATAATCTTCACCGAGCCGAGACCCGGAGACGAGCAAAGACTTGCCAGGGGGCACCGCCGACGGCGTTGCGGTACCAACCTGAATGTCGCCTGCCATACAGTCCGACCACCAGGAGAGGTGATCTGGGATGCCATTTCTTTTCATAGCAAGACCCCTTTGGTTGTTATCTGCGGCACCGCGACAGCACAGTGGTATGTCGATACGTCGACGATATTGTACGTTTGTTGCCCTTCGTGGCAAGCCATCCTGAACTTACATTTTAGCAAGATAATGCCCTCCCACACATGGCGAGAGTTTGCACTGCTTGTCTTCCCGCTTGCCAAACCCCACCTTGGTCTCCCCAATTAAGCACGTTTGGAGCCTTGTGAGCAGAACCCTCCGACCAGATATGGAATTTGACGATCCAACGCGCCATTTGGACAGAATTTGGCACGAGACCCCTCAGGAGGACCTCCAACAACTCTGTCGATCAATGCCAAGTCGAATAACTGCTTGTATAAGGGACAGAGTTGGACCAACGCGTTATTGAATTACTCAGTTTGTGAAGGTATTTCTCCCGAATAAACCATCTATTTTTTCTGAAATTGTAGTTATTTCTTTGTCGCCGGCCGTTGTGGACGAGCGGTTCTAGGCTTTTTAGTCCGGAACCACGCTGCTGCTACAGTCGCAGGTTAGAATCCTAGCTCGGGCATGGATGTGTGTGATGTCCTTAGGTTAGTCAGGTTTGAGTAGTTCTAAGTTTAGGGGACTGATGACTTCAGATGTTAAGTCCCATAGTTCACAGAGCCATTTGAACCATTTTTGAATCTTGCCTCGGGCATGGATCTGTGTGATGTTATTAGGTTAGTTAGGTTTAGGCAGTTCTAAGTCTAGGGGACTGATGACCTCAGATGTTAAGTCCCAAAGTGCTTAGAGCCATCTGAACCATTTTTGTTTCTCGGTACACGCACGTCTCATCTCCATATTTCCGTCCCATGCGGATAATTTCTTGGTGGTAAGTCATTTTTTTATGTCTTAGAATATACGGGGTGAACTTAATGAAACTGACAAACTGCAGGGACGGATTCCTGAGTAGAAATGGAGGAAAAAAGGTCGTATGGACGTACAGCCGGAAATGCCACGTTGCCACGGTATATGACGCTGAGGAATAACAGTTCCTCTTACCATGTGGCGTGTGTTCCATGTGTGTTGCAAGCTGCGTGATTGCCGCAGCGTACTGTAAGCAGCAGACAGAAGCCCGTCCTGCATATCTGTTATCACTGTCCGCCGCCTACCTGCAGGTTCCTGTGAAAGGGCACATAATCACACAAACGCTCAAACAGGGCTTGAAATTTTGTGTCATATGGTTGATGTCTGTGAGGGTAGTACTTTTGGTATAGCCGTGCTGCCTCTCGACCGTCTCCATCTGCTTGGCCGTTCACAGACACTATCTCGGCTTGTCCCCGACAGCCGACCGGGGTGACCGAGCGGTTCTAGGCGCGGGCATGGATGTGTATGATGTCCTTAGGTTATTTATTCTTGTTTTCTTGTATGATTACTAATGCTTTATGCTTCTTGTTTGCAGCCGGCCGCGGTGGCCAAGCGGTTAAAGGCGCTACAGTCTGGAACCGCGCGGCCGCTACGGTCGCAGGTTCGAATCCTGCCTCGGGCATGGATGTGTGTGATGTCGTTAGGTTAGTTAGGTTTAAGTAGTTCTAAGTTCTAGGGGACTGATGACCTCAGATGTTAAGTCCCATAGTACTCAGAGCCATTTGAACCATTTTTGAACCTTCTTGTTTGCAATAGAGTAACGACCATATATAGAGGTTCAAATGTACAAAAGCCACGTCCACTATGACAGGCTCGAGGATTTGCCGAGCCCTCATGTGGGCGTGGCTCACCGTGGAATCAGAGCTTCCAGTTTTTAGTCATTCTTGTTTTGTCCATCTGCTAAGGAAGTAGATCTTAAGTTTGCAAATTATCTTATATAAATTTTATTCTTGATTTTATATATTTCTTAAATTATATATATATATATATATATATATATATATATATATATAAGCATAATAAAACAGAGGAAGGTTAGTGGCACACGGTGCAAGAAATCTGGTCCGCCTCCACGTGGCTAGGGACGGGCAACGGTGTGAGAACTTTTATGACTACTCTCACCATGAGTGCCACTAACGCTACATGTAGTACTATCAGTACAATCCACCATAGCTACTAGACGGTGGGTTTCTCTGTAGGTTAAATGAAAAAAAGTCCTTAGGTTAATTATGTTTAAGTAGTTCTAAGTTCTAGGGGACTGATGACCTCAGATGTTAAGTCCCATAGTGCTCAGAGCCATTTGAACCATTTTTGTCCCCGACATGAATACTGGACCGTTCTGGTGCTTACAGTACGATGCGCCAACCACGCAGCCTCCAACACACAAGGGACACACGCCACGTGGTAAGAAGAACTGTTATTCGTCAGCGCCATATACCGTGGCAACGAGGCATTTCCGGCTACATGTCCGTAGGACCTTTTCTCCTCCATTTCCAGTCAGGATCCGTCCCTGTAGTTTGATAAGTTGTATTAATGTTCCCCTGTGTATCTAATAGTAAATTAAGGACTTACAAGGGAACCGCCCCATCGCACCCCCCTCAGATTTAGTTATAAGTTGGCACATTGGATAGGGCTTGAAGAACCGAACACAGATTAATAGAGAAAACAGGAAGAAGTTGTGTGGAACTATGAAAAAAATTTGTAAAATATACAAACTGAGTAGTCGATGCGCTAGGTATGCAACATCAAGGAGCACGTGAACTCTGGAGCGCCGTGGTCCCGTGGTTAGCGTGAGTGGCTGCGGAACGAGAGGTCCTTGGTTCAAGTCTTCCCTCGACTGAAAATTTTACTTTCTTTATTTTCGCAAAGTTATGATCTGTCCGTTCGTTTATTGACGTCTCTGTTCACTGTAATAAGTTTAATGTCTGTGTTTTGCGACCGCACCGCAAAACCGTGCGATTAGTTGACGAAAGGACGTGCCTCTCCAATGGGAACCGAAAACATTTGATCGCAAGGTCATAGGTCAACCGATTCCTCCACAGCAAAACACGTCTGATATATTCTATACAACACAGGTGACGGCATGTGTGTCACATGACAGGAATATGTTGTCGACCCACCTAACTTGTACACTTAGCGAATGGGTAAAAAGATTCTTCTACCTTGCCCGATTTAGGTTTTCTTGTGGATGTGATAATAACTCCCAAAAAAGTGATGAAAACATAAGAGTTTGTCACATAAACTGAAAATAAAAAATTGAAATTTTCACTCGAGGGAAGACTTGAACCTACGACCTCTCGTTCCGTAGCTGCTCTCGCTAACCAGGAGACCACGGCGCTCCTTGGCTCCCATTGTCCTTGGTGTTGCCTATCTTCGCATGGACTACTCCGTTTCTATATTTTACTAATTTCTTTCATAGTTCCACACAACTTCTTCCTGTTTCCTCGATTGATCTGTGTTCAGTTATTCAAGGCCTATCCACTGTGCCAACTGATAACTAAATCTGAGGGGGGTGCGATGGGGAGGTTCCCTTGTTAGAGTGTAGGTGCTACTGTGAGATGAAGAAATTAGCATAGGAGAGGAATTCGTGGCGGGTCGCATCAAAGCCGTCAGATGTGTAATACACGCACCCACCCCTTCCCCTCCCAAGCAGCCCAAGGGGGAAAATGCAGAGTTGGGGTAATACGTAGGCATAGTAAGTAAGGGAGAGTGACGGTGTGGGTGGGGTGCCTCCGGGTCGCCAGCTGGGAGACGAGTGCCGATACCTGCCGGCCTTGGCGGCGTTTGTTTATTTCCCGCTGTGGTCGGCCGTCGCCGTCGCCGGCGCGGCTTCCGGCAGTGGTGAACGGCCGGCGCGGAGCGGTCCGCCGTGGTCGCGTCCCGGGCGGCGCGCCGGCCCATTCGCGGCGCTGGCGCTGCGCCGCCGCCCCCGGCCGCTGCCCCCTCCACGCGGCCCGCCCCTCCACGGCCGCCACCCCACCCCTCTGCCCCGCCCCCGCCCCCTCGCGCGGCGGCCGCCTCCCGGCCGGCGCCGGCCCTGCTCTCACTCAGCGCTCGCGCTTCGCACACGACCGACGTCTTGCATGTTCCTCTTGGCTCGGGGATGCCCGCTGCCTTCGCCTCCTGATTTCACATTTGACTTTGCTCGTTTCCGAGTGTTCGACTCCCGACGCTGCCCCACGCGACCATGGAGCAGCGACAGCAGCAGCAGCTGCAGCAGCAGCAACAGATCTCGTCCCGCACGGAGCAGCGCTTCAGCCGGCAGGTCACCAGCACGCAGCAAGGTCGGTCTAAGCCGCCAGCCGCTGAGCAGCTACCCGCGTGCCTCTGCCGGAGCCGACTTCTCTAGCAGCGCGGAGGGCAGCTTCTCTGACACACTAAGCGACCGCCGTCTCAGTGCTGTGTGCTTTCCGTAACCCAGTGTACTGACAGTGTGCTCTAAGGTTGTGCCTCCCGCCAGCTGCCCACTCAGTAACGACAGACTCCAGCCGTAGCAAAGCATCTTTCGCTGCAAAAAAGGCTAAATCTTAAAAATTAACAAATCGTTGTATAACTACCTCAGTGTCGCTAACAACTCCCAATCTCTTCGACCGGGGCTTCGTCCCACCGCTAGCTACCACCTATCCTTCGAGAAGCCGTTAACGCGTTGTAGTTAATCTCCTGTGTATGGTCAAAGCTCAGTGTTGACAGTAACGTTTCCCCTTCGATTGACAGGAATCGTAGACAGAAAGTTAGGATACACAAGTTGTTTTCTGGTCATCATCGTCCTACTGGGAAGAGGAATCAGCAAACCATTTCGTGTAAATGTGTACATCCGAATATTCGTTGACGTCTGTCGATACTTCACGCTCATCGTGATAGCACGTTAACAAATTTCAAAATGTTCAAATGTGTGTGAAATCTTACGGGACTTAACTGCTAAGGTCATCAGTCCCTAAGCTTACACACTACTTAACCTAAATTATCCCAAGGATAAACACACACACCCTTTGCCCGAGGGAGGATTCGAACCTCCGCCGGGACGAGCCGCACAGTCCATGACTGCAGCGCCTGAGACCGCTCGGCTGATCCCGCGCGGGGTTAACAAATTTGTAAGAAACAGTTCAATAATATATGTATTACCCATTCGAGATCAGAAACTCGAGCAAAAATTCTGACAGTTACGGAATGCGCTGGACGCTGATACCCACGACAGCAGTCGGGCTAACAGCGCGTGTGATAACGTGAAGACGACTTCCTCGGACACAGTTACCAAATGACAGTATTGGATGAGACTTGTCTGTCAAAGGCGGCGATTTCTGTCGCGGTAATTGGTTACGTTTCTTAAGTATGTTGTGGTTCAGTGATGTAGGAGCTCAGTAATTAATTATCTGCCAGCGGATCGAGGTCTGGGGTTCCATCCTCGGACACTCTTTGGAATTTAGTTAATGTAAAAAATGCCGAGCTGCACCGTGGTTCGGGGAAGTCAGTTCAAAGGTCGGAGGAACGGCAAGATTTACCCCCTCCAATACGCAGAGTAGTGTGGTGTCCAGAGCAACCTTCGGCTTTAGTTTTCCGATGAATTTGGATAGCTGAGAACGCCAAACACACAGAATGTTGGAAGTGTTATGGAATACAAAACGAGTGGGGTAACCAAAGGGAAAGAGCAGGCGAAACCAACAATATGCAACATAGTAAGTGCTTTCTGTGAGGTAAGTCGTCGATGTCTGGAAACTGGGCTGAGGGAATCTAGGCACCTGAGCAGAAATAAAAATTGTGAACGTCTTCTAACCATTCGCATAAAATGAATTTTGAGTTTTAGAGCCGCATAAAAACGGGTGTAGGATGTGACTGGCTTTTGTAACGCAGCTTTCCTGGTGTCCAACTCGGATAAGGGGGAGCGGAATTAGGAAACAAATGAGGAACTATTTCACGGACTCATAATGGTTTCACTTTGCACGGCGCGGTGACGGAAAATGCACGAATGAAAGTTTGCAAACTGTTCGCATTTTGCGTTTTCATTTAGTTTTTCGTGTTTCAGAGATAATGTAGGCATTTTATCACACAACTGCTTAAGCAGACCTTGGTGAAAAGTCTCGACCGAAATGCTGAAATTGTAGCTTTCGCCCTGGTATACACACAGGTTGATAAAAACGGAGGTACAGACTGTTGATAAATTTTTATTCGCGAATAACATATAATAGTGCGATGTAGGAAGTAATGCACTAGGAAGAAGGTCACGGTGCAGAAAAGCAAGGTATCTTCGTGTAAAATGCAAAGTTTTCTGGTAGCGCAAATAAATCCCGGTGTTCGAACGAAGTCCAGGTGCGCTGACAGCTAGAGCACGGGGTGTGGAATGCGTCGGGCGGCGACGGTAAGAGCGCCAGGTGTGTGTGTGCGTGTGTGTGCGTACGAGGCGTGTCCGCCAAAGAGCGCGCCGTACCGGCCTCCGCCGGGCCAGCTCGGCGACTCGCCGACAACCGGTCGGCGCGCTCTCGGATATCAAAACGCGCTGTCGGGGAGCGCGGCGCACCAAAAAACGGGCCGCGACGCCCGCCTTTGGCTGAATTGAGGTTAACTGCGGATACGAGCGTGGCCGCGACAACACGCCCACTGGCATTTCCCTGGCTCTGTTTCCGTCGTAAATGCCGCTGTAATTCGTGCTCACTTGTCCCGCCGAAGCCGCACCGCCATGCGTGGACAAAGCGGGGCGGCGGAGCTGGCCGCAGGCGCCTAGGCCTCGAACGAAAGTGTGACAGGAAGACGACCAATATCTCGCGAAAACCGTGCCCAAACACCGAGGTGCAGTTCCTATGGCTGAATTGGTTCTGCAGTTCGCTGCACATCATTCGCGTAGAGAAGATAAAATTACTAACAGCTCTTATTGAGGTGTAGAAACACCCAATCTTCTCACGCTACCTCCTTGAGGGGCGGAAAGAAACCTTAATACATGACGACATGAAAAGCGCCTTCTTTCATGCATATTAGGGGCTTGTAGCTCCATTTTCCCTTTTTATTATTGCATATAGGAGAGACAGAGCGAAGACATGGGGCGCGTGGTTGAAATGCTACTCCTTGTTGGCAATTGTTAACGCTCTACTATCGGTCTCAATACTTCGACTTGAAGTTCTCATTCACGTCAAAGACGAACATCCACAAAAATTTTATAACTCCATATTATTCGCAGAAATTGATTGACCGCACGCTCAGGATAGCAATGAAAAATATCCTTTGCTTATAAATTATTGCTCACCTAATGCCTGAAACACTATTTTCAGAAAGTTCTGCTAATAGTATGTTCACAGAGCCTGTATTGCCACTTATCTGTCAGACGTGACACCTTTAACCACGTAGCCAGTACTGGATTTGTCGTTTTACCTCTTACGGCACTTTAATTTCAATATTTTTGACCCACTAACAAAGAAAAATATTTTTTGACCGAATACGACCATATCGAGCAAATTTCAATTGTCGACCTAAACTAAACTAGGTACACATGCTAAAAATCTATGGGACGTCGCTGTAAACGTTTTACATGAACACTTTCTTGGATCCATCTTCGAACCTAAATCACTTTTAATTTATCCGTCACTACTTCTGTACGATAGAGTACATCCAAAGGAGATTTATTCTTCAACTGTAGCGGTAACCTGACGCTCAGAAAGTGACAACGATTAGGGTGATATAATCTCTCTTCATTTGGTTTCATCTTCCTTTAACTCTCCATTCTCTTCTTTTTCACCCCACGACTTCCTCAGTCTCACTTCTGTTCATTGTTTCATCTTTCAGTGTAACACTTCAACAGCGGTGTGTTTGTAGACTGTCCTATACTTACCAGACAGTAACCGTATATAGTAGGGCAATATGTCTCTATGTTCATAAGTGCTGTTCTACACTACTGGGGACTGATGACCTTCGCTGTTTAGTCCCCCTTAAACATCCCAACAACCACCACCATCTACACTACTGAACTAAATAAATGCCGTCATTTAGGACCGTTCCGTACCCTGATAACATGGACGTTGTACCGTACAGCCCTATCAACTGTTAAAAGCCGCAGACATCTATGTATGTATATACACTTACACCTCGCATGTGTGTGGGTAGGGAACGCACCATAATCTCCACGTTTTCTTTTTCGATTCGCGAACTAGCCTGTCGCTAAGTCTCCTTTTGAGGTCGAATTACGTTGATGTTTGTGGGGAAAAGTAGTGTGTATGGTGCTTGAACGTTTTTGGACGTGCGTTCTCGTAACTATAACAGTAAACTTCTCTGCCATAAGTTGACTTTTCATGTATCTAGCAAAACTTCCTTCGTGGATGCTATGTGTCAAACATCGATGTCCGCCGTACTGTTCATCCTAGAAATGTTATATACGCGCTCAAAAATTATCTGCTCGACTCAGCTTTTCCGTCACATATTTAGCGCGCAATTTTTTTGAGTTAACTCGTAGAAATCATGCTAAAATTTCTGGTTATTCCACGTTATGCAACTCCACTTGCCCACACTAGTGAAATTCTATCCGCAGGGCGGGTGACTCAGGTTCCAGAAGTAGAATCAACACCTCCCCCCCCCCCCACCCCCCACCCCCACCCACCTTGCCCCCCCCCCCCTCCCCCTCCTTCGACACACGTAACAGTCCAAAAATTAAGAGCGACCACTAGTCGACTGAAGCGCCACCATGTCTCCAAACAGACTTCGTTAGTTCCCAACAGAAAGCACAGCCTGCTGCCTTTACCATCTGACATTCGCTGTCAAGTACCCAGTCTACGACTTAGGACAACCCGAACTTTTCATCCTGCGCTATATCTAGCTTCCTCAAGTCTGATAATGAGTTAGGTAGCGTCTGATAAAATTTTCACGTGGCGCATATCGCGCATTTTGAGGCACCAGTGTGGCAGGAGTGAGTGGTAACAGGGCACAACAGACTCAGTTTTGTGGCAGAAACGAAAAAAATAACTGAAATATATTCTAAGACAAGCACTGCGATAAAGGACTTCCAGTGTTCAAACAGACGCTTATTTTCTGTTGATGCTAGTAAACAAATTTGATTTCGTTAGTTAGTCAATAGAAAGGGTTTACAAAGTCCATCTACCAAATTTGAAGTTTCTTAAAGGATATTTTGTGAGTATTTTGACGTAAAGGGCCTGTGGTCTCCAATAGCTCGTTCGACAGTAATTGCCATTCGTTTGATTTCTTACCCTCATTTATCTATATATCGGTGTCGCAATGAAAATATCTGCGCATCAGTGCAAATGTCGACACGTTATGCGCTGTGTCGCCCCGTTGGAAACAAACTTGTTCCATTCTGCCACGGTATTTGCTGTTCAAAACAGTAACGCCCACTTTACTTTGCGAACTTCTATTCAGTACTGCTCGGTTGTGTCTCGGGTTTATTTTTCCAGCAGCGTTAGTTACACTTTAACAGTGATACACAGCAGTGTCGATTAGTTTACTGGTGAAGTGTTAGTTAATATGCACCTCGTGTGTGGTTTCACTGAATACAGCGGAAGAGGGACGCTATGCTGACCCGTTTCTGCAGTGGCAGCATCTACATGAAAGTACTTTCGCATTCCAGGATTGTTGCTTTACTCTGTGCTTCGTGTTGTGCGTTTGCTGTAGTGGAGGTATTTTCACAGAAACAAAGATAACATGAGTAACAAATCGAATAAATAATAATTATATTATCACTTTGTAACGAGCCATCGGAGACCACGGATTCATTGTACCAAAATACTCTGAAAATATTCCTGAACAACCTTCGAAATTTTGTCGGGGTTCGGGTTCACCCTGAAGGCTACCCGAGACAAAAGGCCCATCGCGTAATGCAGGGGCGACCGGTGCGCACCAACACTAAAAATCCTGTGGCGAGTGAGGCCACATCGCACACAACGGCGTGGCTCGTGGGCCAAGCTTCCTCGGTTTTGCCGGCCACCTTGCGCCATCTGGCGGCAGACAGCCGAATCCGGAGCGGGTAAATTTAGACCCCGCGAACAGCGGGGGTACCGCCGCCCAGGGTTTCATTATTAGAAACCGCTGGCGCTCGCGCCGCATCGCGTTTCCAGCCTGGCTGTGTATGGCTCGGAACGCCCCACAACTCTGATCCGCAAAGCCGCCCAAAAACTCACTCGGATTGGTTAAATTTTCAAGGTGAAGTTTTCACGAGTGCGGGAACAGAAGGGAAGTAGCCGATGTTGCAAGAACAACACGAAAAATTGTATTTCAGAAAAGCTGCCAGAAACGATTTAGACTGATATCACTCGGCGGATAGTGAAGGGCGAAAACACTTAGCAGCCAATACTCGAAGGGGGAAAGTTGCGTCTATGTAGCTGATTCTGTGAGAAATGCTGTTTGTTTGAAAGGAGTTTTGTAACAATTTTACATCGCTTTCTGCACATAATTTTTAACTTTAGTGTTATTGGCAGCCTAACAGAAGGCCAATAGCTTGAATGTTTTGGAAAATTTGAAAAATATTGAGTGAAAAAGGAGGATTCCGATGTGAAGCGATAGGACGAAATATTCTATTTCGTGGTTCTGCTACATTTGAGGCAGAACAAAGTAAAGCGTTCAGAATATATGGTTCTTGCTAATAACGATGAACAAATTACAGCTCTGGAAACTGCTGTTAAATAAGTATTTCCACAAAGGAAGTGTAGAGACAAAAGAGGAGCGGAAGGAAAAATTGATTTTGTTGCTTCTCTCAGAGCAAAAAATGATTTGACATTTAGTACGTGCCGGCTTGAGCTAAGTGCTGAAATGCTTGGCAGAAACAAATTCTATGGCCATCTCTCGCTCTGCTATTTCTCCTCTGCCATACAGTTTTCATTAAATGCCTGTTAGCTGTGGCTCACTAACTTCCCGATTGCGTTGCTCTGAGAAACCAGATCAACGCTGTAGCCGCAAAACTTGTGCGATTTACTGGATGAAGTTTGGCAACAAACTGACTTTGTTGCATACGTTTACCACATCGCAAGTAACACTCACATTGATGTTGAAAATATCTGTTTCGCACAAAAAACTGATGTACTCTGCTCCAGAACTTTACCTGAGTTGATTCAGTAAGTCATGTGAATACAAATCTGCCCAGAAGACTTTCCAGTAGATTAATGCTATGTCTGAACATACAGTCGAACGAAAATTCTCACCTTCTTCCTGAGCAGACTCTTGAGGAACCGACCTAGGGCTCAATTTTGCCAGTACCTCTCTCCAACTCTTCAAACTATAAAGAATCTCTTCTGCATGCCTTGTTGTATTAGAGGTGCGGAATAAATAAATTTGTTGAATCATTAATGGTACACCCGGCACTGAACGTGCTGCGTCTTCTTCAGCAAAATCTTATATTTATAGGTAGCAGATAGTAAGATGCTGACAAATAGACATCTTGGAACTTTTTTAATTAGTATACTCGCTGACCTCATGCCATTAACATAGCTTGACTCATATTCTGGTCTGTTTGGAGTTTTATTGGAAGTCGCCTTGTGTGCATGAGCACGGTGCCATCTCTGAGCACAGCCACATATTAAAAGGGCATGAGATGTATTCGAATATATCTTATGCCCTTAATATGTGGCTGTAGTTCTTACTGCTATAAATCGTCCACTAAGAGTGATAAACACCAATAGAATACAGTCAGATTTCCGCCCAAACGGCTACACATCTACCTTCCCTATTTGCTTTAGGACTCAGCAATCCGAACAAAAGCCACCTTTGATATCCTCCACCTCTTATCATAAACAATGTCAGAAACAACAATTCGTGAGATATTATTTTTCTTTCGTCCTTCAGCAATGTTACGAACATTCACACTTCGCCGCAGACACAATTTTGCGAAGCAGTCGTTGGACTGTTTTTGTGAAAATAAGTTCTTAGGCGTGCTGCTGTGTTACGTTTTTGGGCAATTCCGTCCAATATTCGTCTGTTCTATCACTTACAAATAATTTTTGGCCTCTCCTACTGCTGCGTTGTCTACGTGCGAGTAACTGTATCCGTGGGTAGTATAGTCTTTTTAGTGGATAGGCGTACAGGCGCGGTAAAGTTCTTAACGGAAGTCATTTTCCTGCATAGATTGATCTTTTATTCTGAAATAAATACTTTATTTCATTGTTTAGCAATTACCTAATCTTACCTCCCCATCCCACCCCCTACCCCCGCCTCCCTTGGACATTATCAACCTACACCACTACACCAGAATAATTTTTTTTGGTTTGTTTACAGTATGTTACATTCCACCCTTCAGTGTGGGAGGAGAAAGGAACGTCCTCAGTACGTACGGGTACAGCTATCCTAGATATGGAGTCGATAAGTAAAATGCAAAAATTGCAGTCCCTTATGGGCGTTTTGTCACTGTGTCAGCATACCAGCATACGTAACACACTAAAATACGCCAGTGTGACTGTTGAAGTGTAACACACATGGCGTGGTAGACGTCTTGCAATCAGGTAGGATGGATGTCAGAGAACTTACGAGCACAAGTGTACTGTCAAAGATACCAAAAAACCCATACAAAAAGAAACACAGACTTGGTCAATGACAGTAAGAGGTCCTATTTGATTCGAAGACGGTGGCCACGCGATGCGTGTTTTCACTTCACTACTTATGCTGGTTTTTGACTGGAGTAGCCTTGTTTGGAAGTAAACGTAGACGATAACTCGTTCAGATAAGAAGAGAACAGCAGCTTGTTGCAATGTCGTACTACGGAAGAATGCTGAAGATTAGACGGGTGGACCATGTAACCAAGGGAAAGGTAGTGAACAGAATTGGGAAGACAAGAAATTTGTCGTTCAAATGGCTCTGAGCACTATGGGACTTTACAGCGAAGGTCATCAGTCCCCTAGAACTTAGAACTACTTAAACCTAACTAATCTAAGGACGTCACACATATCCATGCCCGAGGCAGGATGCGAACCTGCGACCGTAGCAGTCGCGCAATTACGGATTGAAGCGCCTAGAACCGCTCAGCCACCGCGGCCGGCGGAATTTGTGGCTCAGCTTGACTAAAGGTCGGGATCGGTTAGGAGGACACATCCTGAAACATCAAGGAATCGCCAATTGAGTGTTGGAGGAAAAGGTGGCGGGTAAAAATCGCAGAGGGAGATCAAGAGTGAATCCATGAAGCATGTTTAAAAGGGTGTAGGTTGCAGTTAGTATTCGGAGATGAAGAGACCTGCACAGTATAGAGTGGCATGGGGAGCTGTATCAAAACAGTCTTCGGACTGAAGAGCACGGTAGCGACAACAACAACAACAACAAGAACGACAACAACAACAACAACAACAACAATAACAACTATGATGACGGGTTGTAATGGGTTATGTACGCTTGTATGCTGGAACAGTGACGAAACATGCATAAGGCATTGCTGTTTCCCATTTTACAAAAAAATGGTTCAAATGGCTCTGAGCACTATGGGAGTAACATCTGAGGTCGGTCATCAGTCCCCTAGAACTTAGAACTACTTAAACCTAACTAACCAAAGGACATCACACACATCCATGCCCGAGGGACGATTCGAACCTGCGACCGTAGCGGTCGCACGGTTCCAGACCCCATTTCACATATGGAATCCATATCTAGGATAATTGTACCCGTACCCGGCTGTGCGAGGGATGCCATCTCACGTTGCTTTCCCTACCACACTTAAGGGTGGAATATTAACGTGATGTAAGAAAAACAATTTTTGTTGTGATGTGGGTTGATAATGCCCAAGGGAGAGGAGGGGGGACGAAATTAGCTAATTGGTCAATAATGAAATAGAATGTTTCTTCTAAAATGGAAGAACGGCCTGTTGTTGTTGTTTTTGTGGTCTTCAGTCCTGAGACTGGTTTGATGCAGCTCTCCATGCAACTCTATCCTGTGCAAGCTTCTTCGTCTCCCAGTACTTACTGCAACCTACATCCCTCTGAATCTGCTTAGTGTATTCATCTCTTGGTCTCCCTCTACGATTTTTACCCTCCACGCTGCCTGCCCTCCAATGCTAAATTTGTGATCCCACGATGCCTCAGAACATGGCCTACCAACTGGTCCCTTCTTCTTGTCAAGTTATGCCACAAACTCCTCTTCTCCCCAATTCTATTCAATACCTCCTTATTATTTATGTGATCTACCCATCTAATCTGCAGCATTCTTCTGTAGCACCACATTTCGAAAGCTTCTATTCTCTTCTTGTCCAAACTATTTATCGTCCATGTTTCACTTCTATACATGGCTAGACTCCATACAAATACTTTCAGAAACGACTCCCTGACACTTAAATCTATACTCGATGTTAACAAATTTCTCTTCTTCAGAAACGCTTTCCTTGCCATTGCCAGTCTACATTTTATATCCTCTCTACTTCGACCATCATCATTTATTTTGCTCCCCAAATAGCAAAACTCCTTTACTACTTTAAATGTCTCATTTCCTAATCTAATTCCCTCAGCGTCACCCGACTTAATTCGAATATATTCCATTATCCTCGTTTTGCTTTTGTTGATGTTCATCTTATATCCTCCTTTCAAGACACTGTCCATTCCGTTCAACTGCTCTTTGCTGTCTCTGACAGAATTACAATGTCATCGGCGAACCTCAAAGTTTTTATTCTATTTCTTCTCCATGGATTTTAATACCTACTCCGAATTTTTCTTTTGTTTCCTTTATTGCTTGCTCAATATACGGATTGAATAACAGCGGGGACAGGCTACAACCCTGTCTCACTCCTTTCCCAACCACTGCTTCCCTTTCATGCCCCACGACTCTTATAACTGCCATCTGGTTTATGTACAAATTGTAAATAGCCTGTTGCTCCCTGTATTTTACCCCTGCCACCTTCAGAATTTGAAAGAGAGTATTCCAGTCAACATTGTGAAAAGCTTTCTCTAAGTCTACAAATGCTAGAAACGTTGGTTTGCCTTTCCTTAATCTTGCTTCTAAGATTAAGTTCCAATATTTCTACGGGATCCAGACTAGTCTTCCCCGAGGTCGGCTTCTACCAGTTTTTCCATTCGTGTGTAAAGAATTCGTGTTAGTATTTTGCAGCCGTGACTTATTAAACTGATAGTTCGGTAATTTTCACATCTGTCAACACCTGCTTTCTTTGGGATTGGAATTATTATATTCTTCTTGAAGTCTGTGGGTATTTCGCCTGTCTCATTCATCTTGCTCACCAGATGGTAGAGTTTTGTCAGGACTGGCTCTCCCAAGGCCGTCAGTAGTTCTAATGGAATGTTGTCTACTCCCGGGGCCTTGTTTCGGCCTAGAGAGGAAAATGTTCTTTTAGGATACGAAGGGGCTGTCGAAATGAAAGGCGGTACGGAAGTCGACAGGAGCGCCAGCTTCCCCTGTGTCACCCGTAGTCGCCTGGACACGTGCTCTGCGCCGAGTTGCGACGCCCCCAGCCGGGCAGCGCCCCGTCAGCCGGCGGCTCGGCTTACCGCTGCCGCAGTCGGCGAGAAACGCACGCGCTCGGCCCACGCGCAACCGCGGCCATATAAATCGGCGCGCCGGGCCTCTGCTTGCGACACCGCTGTGCGGTTCTGCTGCCGAGGCACAACCCGCCCTGGCTGCTCGCCGTTCTTGGCGACAATGTGCCCTCTGTTACGTCGGCTCTTTCTAGGCTGAAACGATTCGGTCGCGATGGCCTGCGAGGAAGTCCCGGAACGAATTAATCTGTCTGTTCGCGATCCACAGTTGCTGTGTGCATCGTAAGTAATGGCAAAATGTGACACAGGAGAAAGTGTACGATAATGGAAACAAAAGCGTTTCTTTACACAATGGTCCGCGAACGAGCAGTTAACGAGTTAATAGCGAATGTGTGCTTACGAAGCTCCATTAACGTAAGTTCTGCCTAATGCAAATGTGTATGAAATTTAATTTTCCGTTATGTCCCTATGAAGCTGGGCTGAAACTTTACGTACCGACTACCTTAACAAGAAATACAGTACTGTTTCAGCACGTTACATACTCCAATTTACTGTACACTAGAATGCCGAAGATTAGATGGGTAGATCACATAACTAATGAGGAGGTATTGAATAGAATTGGGGAGAAGAAGAGTTTGTGGCACAACTTGACTAGAAGAAGGGATCGGTTGGTAGGAAATGTTCTGAGGCATCAAGGAATCACCAATTTAGTATTGGAGGGCAGCGTGGAGGGAAAAAATCGTAGAGGGAGACCTAGAGATGAATACACTAAACAGATTCAGAAGGATGTAGGCTGCAGTACGTACTGGGAGATGAACCAGCTTGCACAGGATAGAGTAGCATGGAGAGCTGCATCAAACCAGTCTCAGGACTGAAGACCGGAACAACAACAACAGGATTTATTAAAGCAGCTGTTCCATCTTTACCCTCGTATTTGGATGTAGTAGTGCACACTTACGAATTGTTTCATAAATTCCCGCATCGTCTTTGTATCTTCGTCCAATTATTTAACTGTTAACAGAAAAAATCGTACACCTAACCTCTGAGACGACTCCACACACAAATAATTATTTAAATAAAAATAAATTTTTAATGTAGCTCGTTTTTAAATCGGGCTGACAAGTGTAAAATAATTTATCCTAGCCCCAAATAGATTCAAATGGTTCAAATGGCTCTAAGCGTTATGGGACTTAACATCTGAGGTCATCAGTCCCCTAGAACTTAGAACTACTTAAACCTAAGTAACCTAAGGACATGACACACATCCATGCCCGAGGCAGGATTCGAACCTGCCACCGTAGCGGTCGCGCGGTTCCGGACTGAAGCGCCTAGAACTTAAATAGATACTCCTGAAAATTTATGCTTGTCACTTTTTAACAGCGGTGACAATACTTGTAAGATTTATAATGAATTACGTGGGGAACATACTGTAGTCACCTCCTAACTATTATCTGTTGCCTGCACCTCACGGTTTATCTTACAAGTATTATCTTAGCTATTGGGAATTCACAGCCATAAATTTTCAGAACTATCTTTGTGGATTGAGTAATCTCTATGGGGTTAGGAGGAATTATTTTATACTTTTTCGTCCGATTTAAAAACGTGGTACATTAAAAAGTTGTATTTATTTATATAATTTTGTTTTTGTTTTTAGTCTTTGTGTACGTCAAATTTCTCGATGGATTTTAAACTTTTTGATGACATCTTTTTTATTTCAAAAATTATATCTATACTAGCTTACACGCATGTCACATATATTGCACACATCCTACCTCCTCTTGCCGCCTCTGTCTGCTCAGTTGTGCCCACCTGCTTGCATACCGCCTGGAATGCACTCCAGTACTATCAGCACGACATGCCGGTCCTGCACGGCAGTTGCAACTTCAGGCTTCACCAACCTTTTTTCACACTCACTCACACCCCTGTCGAACAGACCGACAAGAAAGCGAGTTAATACTGCATTGTCATCCAGTTCCAGTATACAATACGTAGTCTACTTCCACTACATATTGTCCATAGGAGCAGTATCTCCAATTATAGGAGGTGTTATTGAATGAAACCCACTATTTACAGGGTTAACCATAAACAATACATGATTAAAAATTCAGTTAACAATTATATTTACTGGGGTAAACTTAACCTTTTTCCCCTGAACACTTCCTAGGTCAAACAGGAATACCGCGACCATATTCAGACTCATCTGGAAGTTAGTTTAAAGTCAGCTGCAAGATTTATACCTGACAGACAGTGAAATAAAAAAAAAGTGTTAAAATCGAGAGCATAGATATTAGGTGATATCGAACGCCAAGGTACGGGCCATCCCCGACTTAACCTCTTGAAACTATTGGCACGTTAGATGTCGGCTTACATCAGCAACAAAAATTGCCCGTGTGCCATCATGAAAATATCAGGTTCCCTAGCCATTGCGCACAAGTGAAATTTGAGCGTAGTTAGATCAAAATGTAATCGAAAAGTTTACGTTTCAGATACATTTGTAGCAACTAGGGCAACACCTCACATTGAAGTCAGTGCCGGCTTGTAACCACACATCCGCAGCTATCTCGCAATCGGCTCGCCTGTCGGCCCATGTTTAGCGTAATGTTCATTGCTCCTGTTATTGTCAACTTTCACCCATGTCAGTTTTCGCTGTTAGTTATGGTACACCCTCTATACGATGAAATATTGATTAATAAATATTGTAGTGATACCTAATCAGGTCGTGGTGAAACATTAGTGGTTTACCACCACTTGATTGTAAATAATGCTTGAGCCCTCCTCACAGAGCAAGAGTGTGTGTTGACTGGGACTCGAAGCTTGCCTTTAACTGTCAGTGCTCTTACCGACTGAGCTAAACAGGCCCGACTCACATCTTCCCTTATGCCAGGATTTCTCTCCAACTTATCAAAGTGCACAGAAATTCTCCTGTGTGGCTTTTTGGACTGACACACATGGAAGAAAGAATACTGGAGAAAAACGGCTTAGCCGCAGTCAAGGGGTTGTTTCCATACTCTGTAGTACCCGTTGTTTCTTGAAACTTCCAGGAAGATCTTCTACTAAATCGGCTTGGTAGTTCCAATATGCCAGGAATCCTCAAGAAACAGGCCACACTCCGCTGCAGGGTGGAAGATTCATTCTTACTTATACTTACGGACTGAAATATCTGGTGGTAACTACAAACGAACATAAACTACACGGTCCGCGTGTGAAACTTAAGTAAAGTTTGTAGAGGAGTCTCAGCGAACTTAAAATACACAATAGTGTCCAGACTCTTTACCAGTTAGATACTTCAATTGCTACCTACCTTGACTGCAGTATTTGCCTTTCACACAAATTACGTACGACGGAAAATAACTTTTAGCATCAACACATTTTGCAATTACAAGATCAGTGTGCGAAAAACGCTGTAAAAAGCTTACACATTGAAACGACTCTTCCTCTTCCCATCTTTGGAAAATCGTTCAGCGAAGAGACTGCGGTAGTGTTGAGTCGCACTCCAAACGAAACGCAGACGTCGGCGCCCCTTCTCCTCTGGCCGCTCACCGTCCAGCCGGTCTCCATTACGACGTAACGCGTGCTGCGGTTGTTACGCCACTCCCACGCAGGCGCAAACATTTACATGGAACGCTGTTCGGTGTTGCTTCGGTCGCCTGACCTCGACACAGCTGGTCTCGCACAGCGAAGAGGGCACTGCTTGTTCCTTTCTCGACAGTCGTCCCCCCCCCCCCACCCCTCCCACACCCTGCACCTAGTCACATACAGTTTTCACTTAATTATCGGCTGCATTCTGCATTTCGTCGTTTAGGTGGGTTTGAGACTGATCATTCCGTTGTTATTGTGGTCATCAGTCCGAAGACTGGTCTGGTCAGTTCTGCAAGCTACTCTGTCCTAATTATTTATTTCAAGTTTCCGCTACCAGTCACTTTTTATTTTATTTTATGCTTAATCTAACATAATGCAACGCGTTTCGAACATGTTCTGTTCATTTTTAAGCGTTAATACATACACAGAGAAATGTTACTTAAAAATAAACAGTCTTAAACTAGATTAGTCTAGAACACTTTGTCCATTGTTTTTTAATTTTTTAATGTAGCTGCTGGTGTGGCATTTGGGAAGGAGGGGGCCAGTGTATATCTAGAAATCGAAATCAGTGATGTCTTCTTCTTTGTTGTTGACTATGTATATTACAGCAATTTCATCGTCTTGCTGCTTCACTTGCATCACTGGTGTAATGGCGGAGCTGTTGATTGACATTACACTATTGCACATTACATTTTGTCACTGATTGCCACTGCACAAATTGCTTCGATGTTATGCAGTGCAGTGGCAATCAGTGACAAAATGTAATGTGCAATAGTGTAATGTCAATCAACAGCTCCGCCATTACACCAGTGATGCAAGTGAAGCAGCAAGACGATGAAATTGCTGTAATATACATAGTCAACAACAAAGAAGAAAACCAGCAGAAGACATCACTGATTTCGATTTCTAGATATACACTGGCCCCCTCCTTCCCAAATGCCACACCAGCAGCTACATTAAAAAATTAAAAAACAATCGACAAAGTGTTCTAGACTAATCTAGTTTAAGACTGTTTATTTTTAAGTAACATTTCTCTATGTATGTATGTATGTATGTATTAACGCTTGAAAATGAACAGAACATGTTCGAAACGCGTTGCATTATGTTAGATTAAGCATAAAATAAAATAAAAAGTGACTGGTAGCAGAAACTTGAAATAAATAATTATCCCACACAGTCACGGTCCACAAACATAGCCATTATGGCTGAAAATACTTACTCTGTCCTATGCGGGCCTCTTCATCTCCGCATAAATATTGTAGCCTACGTACATTTGAACCTGCGTACTATAATCAAGTCTTCGTACCGCTTTACAATTTTCACAACACTTCCGTCCATTACCAAATCGCCGATCCCTTGATGCTTCAGAATGTGTCCTATCGACGTATCCCTTCGTTTACTGGAGTTGTGCAATAAATTTCTTTAATCTCAGTTTGATTCAATACTGCTTCATTAGTTACTCGATCTACCCATCTAATCTCCAGAATCTTCTGTGGCATCACATTTCAGAAGCTTCTGTTCTGCTCTTGTCTATACTGGTTATCATGTGCTTTCCTAGAAATGCTTTCCTTTTTATTATTTTGCCACTTACGTAACTTACTACCTTTAGTGTCTTATTTCCTTATCTAACATTACTACACTCCATAACCCTTGTTTTGCTCGTCATTGATTTAGATAAACGTTGTTCCTGTCGCGCGTCGTGTGCCACTGGTGTAAAGATTGTTTAAAGTGATTTTGCGCTCAGTGGTAAAGTGCTACACTACAATTCTAAAGGTCTCCAGTTCAATCTCGGCAAATTCTGCTGTCTTTCTCTGTCACTTCCCATTTCTTTCACTTCTGGCAAAGTTTGTCGGTGTGAAAAATGCAGTGTTGCACCGGAATCCACGTTAAGGTGTGCGTCGCCCCATAAATTGCTGGCTAAGACAGTTCTAAGGTCGGTTGAAGGCAACGGCGTACGACCTCCAGCAAGACCGTGCCCGGTAAAGCCCTGTTGTGTTACAAACAGTCCTCGGACTGATAACTTGCTTTGCTTGTGAAGTGCTTCATGTTAAATGTTGAACACCCTTACGGCCGCTGTTGCATTAGGCATTAGGTACTCTGATGGCCAATAACAACAGCAGTCGGAACGACAGTGGTCTTCAGTAGGGCTCGTAACACCTGATACCAGAAGAATTTTATGGAGTCTGACTCCGGCTGCAGAAAGCCTTTTAACAGACAGATGCAAACACATCACACCTCCTCCCAAAATGAACGCCCAGCTGCTATATCATTTTCAAATACGGCGCGCAGTCATGTGATTCATCTACGAAAGAAGTGGCCTAATCCAATCGAGAGCGGCGCTTTTCGTTACGGTATCGTTTGACCGGCGCGAGACCCTTACGGACATGCCCAATGAACTCCAGTGGCAGACACTACAAAAGAGGCGTTGTACATCACGGTGAGGTATACTATTGAGATTCTGAGAGAGTATCTTCGGCGAAGAGTTGGTTCAAATGGCTCTGAGCACTATGGGACTTAACTTCTGAGGTCATCAGTCCTCTAGAACCTAGCCGGCCGGTGTGGCCGAGCGGCTCTAGGCGCTTCAGTCTGGAACCGCGCGACCGCTACGGTCGCAGGTTCGAATCCTGCCTCGGGCATGGATGTGTGTGATGTCCTTAGGTTAGTTACGTTTAAGTAGTTCTAAGTTCTAGGGGACTGATGACCTCAGATGTTAAGTCCCGTAGTGCTCAGAGCCATCTGAACCATCTAGAACCTAGAACAACTTAAACCTAACCAACCTAAGGACGTCACACACATCCATGCCCGAGGCATGATTCGAACCTGCGACCGTAGCGGTTGCGCGGTTCCAGACTGTAGCGCCTAGAACCGCTCGGCCACTCCGGCCGGCCGAAGAGTTGGGTACCGTATTATTTCTTCCCAGATACGTCTTCCGAAATGACGACAATGTGAACATCAGAAAAATTACAGCAATTTTGGAGGGTTACCGGCGATAATTGATCCTACGGGCCATTCGCGAATGTAACAAGGCAAGGGGGGGAGGGTGTGGAGATAATGGTACCAGAAACACCCTCGACCACACATGGTATGTGTACGGATGCAGGTGGTCTAGACTGGGCTAGCCTAGACTGCGCAGCTTGCACGTCGGCCCACTTGCAGTTCCAGCAGTGTGCGCCAGTGCTCGTAATGTTCCAGTTGCGGCTCCGGTGTCCGTAGGTGGCCTGGAGGCCAGGTCCTTGAGGACGGACCACTCCTCACCTCTCGTGGACGCAGCGGCAGCCTGCAGCACAAACAGCAGCTACTTGCGCATTCGTGAGCGCCGGTTCCTGCGCGAGCCAAATTTCTACGGCGGATCAGCCGCATCGCGATGCGTCACGCACCGCGCTGCGTGCGGGAGAGAAGGTGACTTTCACTGTGGGCGCCGACGGTCGCGACGGCAACGGCACACAGGCCGCCCGTAACAGTAACGGAAACCGTGGCTTCCAACATAACACCACAAGCACATGCTTCAACGTACCGCTCTAAATCGTGCGGTTCCTTATCTCCACTTTTCTTCAGATCAACCGTGTACAACATATACGTTTATAATCACTTCGAATTCGAATTACTAGAAAATGCTCTGATACACACGAGGAGAAAGTTGGCCGGATACAGTACATGTGCAGTTACTGTCTAATACTGCTTTGCTGTGCTGTTACAAATTTCGTGCACCACATAGCTTGTAGCAGTAAGCCAGTGCTCGCTGCCATTATTAGGCCTAGCAGCCGACGACTACACTGCCGGCGATTAAAGCTGCAAAATTGGGAAGGATAGCAAAGAAAGAAATTTTCTTATTGTGCGCATACACGATTAAATTTCTGTATGATTTGGGGACATACAATGTGCGAAATGAAGCGCACAGAGCTGTCGCCTGTGGAAGCAACGACGGCTGCAGACCGGTTGGCCATCGAGTGGAACCGAGCTTGGATGACGTCATTCCACGCTGTCGTTTAGATTACGTGTTCTCTTGTAGGACGAGACTACACAAAAACACACTTTAACGCTCTGGGAATAACAAACGTTAATTTTGCCCTGAAATGGGCCGTTTCCTTCCAAGCTCATAACGTGCCGAGTGGCGTTTTAGGACGCCGCGAACTCCAGTGTCGGTGTTGTTGATAACGATTACAGAAGGGAGGTAGTGTGATTGGTTGCTAGCGCGTATCCCAATCTTTTTGACGAGAAGTGTCAGAGGAAATGACAGGTTTGGCTTTTCCGTCTGACGGAAAGGCCTTCATCGATAGTGCCGATAATACATATGACGACAGACACAGTAGACTTACATCTGCATACACTCCTGCGCTTCCTATTTCTCGGATAATACGCACGAAGAAACTCTTCCGTATGAACTGAAATTTATCGAGTTTCTCGACAAATTCTGAAAGGCTGACTCCTGGAAGGTGCTGCGCGCTGCAGAACGTCTTCGTCGCAGCCTCCAACACTGCAGACCGCTGAGCATTTCTTTGACACTCTGACGACGACCAAGCAAACCTGTCAAGAGTCGTGCAGTTCTTGTTTAGTTTTTTTTCTCTTTCCTTTGCGTTAATGCTACTTGGTAAGCATTTCAGACAGATACCCGACAACTGGTCGAAAATGTTTTCTTTAATTTATTTTTTTAAGCCATTTCTTTCGTACGTGAATTACACTTTCTTAGGCCTGTTCGGATAAATGTAGTTCCGCTATCTGACTTCCCCCGCGGTTCAATTTATGTGGTCATTCTACCTTAAATCACCCCGGGCACGTTCTGACTGACTGACCGCCGATCGCGGAGTCAGACGATGTCGAGTTCTTTCCGTTATACGCATTACGTTCCATTTGTTTATTTTAGAGGCAACTACCAATCTCTGCAGGGGAAGTGACCCTCTTCAACTTCCTCTGTATTCGGTAACACGTTTTTGACGATGTCACCTCACTGGACGGGACTGCTTCCTCTAGGAATGGCTTCGCAGAACTATGGGCATGCTGCATCAGATCGCTGGTACATGGTATCCCAGGAGGAATCGTCAATATTCACGTATATGACAGGAACGATCATTCGAAACAAAAATGTGCAGCCAACAAGGGCTCTAAAATTCATTAAAATTAAGAGGTATGAGCACTTCTTCATCTTCAACACTGTGAAACAAATCTTATCTATTGCAAGCTCTTTGCTTTCGATATTTTGGGCGGAGGTAGTATCACCAGAACAAGAAAAAAAGTGTAGTAAACATGGCTCTAAAATGGGTACCGTAAGAGCTATGAGCACTTGTTGAGTGGAAGAGATGGGTATCACAGTAGCGAAGATGAGCAATGCTCATAGGTCGTACGGTATGCATTTTAGAGCCCATGTTTAGTAGACATTTTTTTCTTGTTTTGGTCGGTACTACCACCTCTGAAAATATGGAAAACAAGAGCATGCAGTCGAAAAAATTTGATTGACGGTATCTAAGAAGCAGAGGGGCTCATAGTTATTAAGCTACGCATTTTAGAGCCGATGTTTTCTAGACTTTCTGGCTTCAAATGGTCGTTCCTGTCGTATCCGTGAATATTGACCATTCTTCCTGGGACGCTCATTATATGACCTAACGGAAAATGTTGAAAATTGCTTGAGGCTTTTCGTGCTGTTGTACACAGAGGCGGAAGACCTTCGGAGGATCGACGATCGGTGCAGTTCACCCTCAACGTAAACAGATGCATAGTAGCCAGAAAGTCGCATTGTTGTATGATGCAGAGCTGTCACTGCAGCAGCCACGTCCGAAGAGTCTGCGTATGGAGTGATTGTTTTGGAACGACAGAATAAAACGAATTGAATGTAAGGCAGATGCCAAACTGGGATTCATTGGAAGAATCCTTAGGAAGCGTAGCCGATCGACGTAGGTCGTAGCTTACAAGGCACTCCCTCGACCAGTAGTTGAATGTTGCTCGTCAGCCTGGAATCCTTACGAAAAAGGATTGATAGAGGAGGTAAAGAAGATCGTAAGAACTGCAGCGCGTTTCGTCGCAGATAGATGTAGTGAGCACAGTACGGATATGGCCAGCCATCTCCAGCGGCAGACGCTGCAAAAAGAGGCGTTATGTGTGGTTTATTGTGGCGTACGTTTCTACAGTACGCGACCGGTTTATTGGTTCCACCTAAGTATACCTCACGAAACGACCATTAACGTAAAAGAAGAGGGATTCGAGCTCTCACAGAAGATTACCAAGAATAGCCCTTGCCGCCAAGAAAGGGGGGCATACAAAGTGTCTTCCGCCCCGCATGATACAGGGTGAGAATTATTGAACTATATGAAAAAAACGCAAATTAGTTACAAGCTATGGTGTGCACACACTTTATTCAACATGTAAACGTAATTTCAGATATTCGTATTCAGGTTATGACATGCTCGATATGACTGCCATCATTGGCAATGCTGTGGCGCAGACGAATAGCGAAATTCTGCGTGATCCGCTGAAGTGTCGGAACATCGATTCTGTCGATGACCTGCTGAATGGCTGTTTCCAGCTCAGCTTTAGGGTTCTTTCTGTACATCTTGTCTTTAATATAGCACCACAAAAATGAGTCGCACGTTTTCAGATCCGGAGAATATGGCGGCCAATCGAGGCCCATGCCAGTGGCCTCTGGCTACCCAGAGCCGGAATGCGGTCCCAAAAGTACTCCTTCAGTACATCAAACACTTTCCTGCTTCGATGAGGTCGAACTCTGTCTTGCACGAACCACATGTTGTCGAAATCAGGGTAACTTTGGATAACGGGGATGAAATCATCTTAAAAACCTTCACGAACTGTTCGGTTGTCACTGTGTCATCAAGGAATACCGCACCGATTATTCTGTGACTGGACATGGCACACCTCACGGTCACCCGTTGATGATCAAGAGACTTCCCGAGGCGGCCGGAGTGGCCGAGCGGTTCTAGGCGCTGCAGTCTGGAACCGCACGACCGCTACGGTTGCAGGTTCGAATCCTGCCTCGGACATGGATGTGTGTGATGTCCTTAGGTTAGTTAGGTTTAAGTAGTTCTAAGTTATAGGGGACTAATGACCTCAGAAGTTAAGTCCCATAGTGCTCAGAGCCATTTGAACCATCTTGAGACCTCGATCGCGAAATGTGGATTCTCAGTCCCCCAAATGCGCCATTTCTGATTATCGACGATCCCATCCAAGTGGACTTTATTGCTAAACGCCAGCGCTCGCGCATACTAATTCCCATCGTGCCGCGCGGCCAACCGTGCAGTTTGAACGCCCTAACGCAAACCGTTCAGAAGTTGAGGATTTTATTTCTTAATGTTCAAGAATTGTCACCCTGTAAGACGGCTTTTGGAGTACAGATGTAGATGTAGTGTCTGCTGGATATCGAGAACAGAGGAAGCAGTGTTCGACGCGTTCGGTGCTCGTGGAGAGCACACAGGAGCTGTTGGGGGTGTGGAGACGTGTGGGCACGGCATTGCCGTGGCGTGGCTGTCTTTGTGCTCGCGCGTTCCGTCACGCTGCCTGATGCCCGGCCGTCACGCCGGGCGACTCGGCCCGAACCGCTCCGCTCAGCGCGCCGGAGACACCCGGCCGTTGGCCCTCACACGTCCCCCTGTCCGCCGTCTGCACGCTTTTCAGTTCTGCGGGTCACAGTTTGTTACTGTCTCCCCCCCCCCCCCCCTTCCCTCCAAACATACCTTGCCGTCAGCCCCGTGTAGCGCAACGGATACCCTAGGATAGCTACTTACTAGCTTTTTCCCGCGGCTTCACGGCGCACGCATGACACATGTACAGAATGGTCATAATGAAACTTTCGCTACTTGAGCCAGTGTAGGCAGAAAACCGTTTATACAATGAAGTTTTTCACGACCGGATGGTACTGTTGTTGATAATTCTTCCGGGTTATATGGCCGTGGTCCATGGAATACTTCTATTCCTAACGTTTCGTCCAACACTACGTTGGACATCCTCAGAGGTATGGCTGGTCCTGTTGAGTCCTGCCGAAGACTATTTGCCGCAAGAGTGCCCATCTTTATAGGAACGATATTAAAACCGTGTGCTGCAGGATTTGCTTTGCTAATTGTGTTGGTGTCTTGACCTCTCGGTAGGCACCGGTACTGGTACGGCGACGTAGGTTTGAAATACCAGTCAACATGGGTCTCGACAAGGTGTGCAGCGCTTACTCGTAAAGTATCCTCTGCCACACACATCTAGGAGTATAGATGCAGATGTAGGAAGTTCTTTTATCACAACGGCAGCAGTAGGGCTGCTTCTATTCGCGAGAATCGACGCGTTAAGGGAATACGGAGAGGTCCTCTTTCCGCACCGGGGTTGGAAGTTCGAATTAACTCCTGGGAGAGACCGTCGGCCAATTGCGCCACAAATTGTCGAACAAGCTACTTTTGCCGTGGTTGAGAATGCTGGACGCAATGTGCGATCTTCAAGCTGTGCACCACCTGTCTCACGACAGGTGAACATTCCGTGCCGGCCGGAGTGGCCGAGCGGTTCTAGGCGCTTCAGTCTGGAACCGTGCTGCTGCTATGGTCGCAGGTTCGAATCCTGCCTCGGGCATGGATATGTGTGATGTCCTTAGGTTAGTTGGGTTTAAGTAGTTATAAGTTCTAGGGGACTGATGACCTCAGAAGTTAAGTCCCATAGTGCTCTGAGCCATTTGAACCATTTGAACATTCCGTGGTCCTCCGTTTGTGAAATGGTATCCCTTGTGCGGTTACAGGTTGTCGTGCATACAGATAGTCGCCACGTTTGTACGTATTTCTAACAAAAATGGTTCAAATGGCTCTGAGCACTGTGGGACTTAACGTCTGTGGTCATCAGTCCCCTGGAACTTAGAACTACTTAAACCTAACTAACCTAAGGACATCACACACATCCATGTCCGAGGCAGGATTCGAACCTGCAACCGTTGCAGGTATTTCTAACAATGTCTGAAGAAACAGACACTGGTGTAATTCTTGCATCTGTACTAAATTTATGAAACGTATTCGCATTTGGGAAATGTTTCCCACATTAGCTGCGTTAGATGGAAATTAAAAGGTGTTTATTTTTCTTCCGATGTTCGTACAAATGCATCCACAAAGTTTCATTGTCCTACACTCACTGGTTCTTCAAGGGATCCTTCTCAAGTAGCGAAGTTTAATTATTTGCCATCCTCTACTTCGCACATACACATATTTAACAAATCCCACTCGTATGTGTATCTGTAGCGAATATACGTCTGCAGTTTCATCTTAATCCTAAGGAAACTTGTAATTATGCTTGGATAAATTGGAAGTGGTATTAAGGTTCTTAAGTTATCCCGAAAAAGCCTACTTACAGGGGCGTTCAAATCATCATTCTTTCCGCGCTCCGTACGTGAATGGAACGGAATGAACCCCTAATAACTGGTGCAATGGGACGTACCTTCTGTCGTGCACTTCACAGTGGTTTGCAGAGTATAGACGTAGATGTAGGGTACAGGGCCCCTCACACGAGAGACGGATCGCAGCGATCCACACTAGGTCGTGGGACTTGGGCGGAGATGGCACGTGTGTGGGCAAATCGCAGATCGTACGCTGATCGCTTGGAGTTCTCATACAATCTCATGTGTCGCGTGCGATGTGTTACACTATGGCTGCCTGGATGCAACTCGTTTGTCTACTTATTAAGCGTGGTTGTGTAGTTTTGTTTCGCTTCGCTTTGTCCACACTGAGTAAGAGCTTTACGTTAGTATCTATAGTTATTGAGGGGCCATGAATCACTCTGAGAAGCTAAAGCCATTCTGAAGCTTGTGCTGTAGAAGTAAAATGATGGGAAGTTCGTAGTAAGTCACAATACACCGAGCTGCATCTGATGATTTTGATGCTTTATGAAACAGCTACAAGTGTTATTAAGGTTCTTAAGTTCCAAACACAATGCGTTACCGTGCCGTAATATTAAGTGCGCATTTCAATTTAAATGTATTACGCAGATATACTCTAGTTCCTTGTCATTTCACATAATCGAACACCCTCTCAACAATTTAAAACAGTAGTTACGGTAATCAGCATCTCTGATCTTGGCAGCAAATCTATATCTCAACATTTCTGTAGGCACATCGAGACTGAAAACAAATTGTGTAAAAACTTCCGGTTAAACCATAAGTCAAATAAATGTTAAACGAATTGAGTACTATTAAAGAAATAACAAACGAATTGTATTAGCACACTGGAAAGGTCCAGACAACCCACTTGATGTCCATTAAAACTTAATATATCCTCCGAAGTAGCCTACAGTTCCCTAGAAAAGCGTTTCAAAATCAGTTTAGTAAATTACAATACCTGTTTTTTTCTGTAATTATTCGTGGACATACAGAAAAATTGTACTGACATAGCAGTTCATTTTCCATTGCAGGACTTACGATGCAGTGGCTTTCGTTGTACTTTCGGTTCGCAACATTGGCTGAAATTGATTGGCAAATCGCTCGTGTGTAGCGGGTTCGAGGCGAGCGACCGATTGCAGCTTCTCTGACACCGTAAGTGCACTTTAACCGCGACATCGCTTCTTACGGATCGCTGCGATCCGTCGCTCGCCTGTGGGACACTTAAGAAATGCGTAAAAACCCGTGAATAAAAGTTCAAATTTTTCGTATGAAAATGGAACTCACATTTTAGTACCCGCACTGCCTGAAGTCGATGCTGTCGTCGATAAACCGCAACAGTTTCGCTTTTCTCCGTTGATTTTGACCAACGAACTTCCGTTTCGTTCGAGGGATACTGACAACAATAACTGATTCTAGTTTCGAGAAAAACGGATCTCGCTGGCAGCAGAGTGATTTTCAGCTGTTTTACAGCATGCAGTTCCAAAATGTATGTGTGGTATTCAGCTGTGTGGTATCATCTTTGACACCGAAACACGCTGACAAAATTATTGACCCGCTCCAGTGCAACTCATTGCAACCTGATTAACGCGTTGGACAACACAAAAAGGAGGCAGATTGCGTTTCATAAGTTTTAAGTTTTCCGCTTCAACTATATACGGGAAAGAAATACTAACAGTTCGCTTTCGAACATTTTTGCATGTTAGCCCATCTCATGTCCACCTCCATCCTCACCGCTGCGGTTGGTAGAGATATAGTGTCACCACATATTTTTATACAAACAATGATTCGTATATGTACAAAATTTGAATGAAAGTGCTCAATACACTCCTGAATTACGCTTGTTTGGCATCACGTTTTCAACCTAACCCCTAAGGGAAGAATGCGCTTCTTTCTCCCACAGTTCTTCTTTCCAGATAGTAAGTGATATGTTCTCCTGGTTTATTTGCAATACATCCAGTAGTTTAGGTGTAGGTGTGATTAGTATATACATGCATACAACGATTTTTATAAATACACATGTAGATAGATGAAATACACAAAACGTTTCAATATAATAACAATCGCTTAAAGCAAAAAATGTGAATGATGGTTTGCGTGTGTATGAATTTCTGATTAATGGGGGGGGGGGGGGGGGGACACAATACCTTAAGACGTGAGCAGGGCAAGAGATGCGGAACAAGGTACATGCGGACATTACATAGAATACTCATGTAAATTATCATAGCACTTGAAAATGGCAGTAAATTACTGAAAGGTGTCGTGCAGCGCAGGTAAAGACGGAACTGGTGCAGTACTTTATTATTTAAGTTACAGAGGTGGAGAATTTCGAAAAACGCCGTTTATGATTGATGAAATGAAGTCATCGTGTTTAAGGTTACATTGCATCGCAAAGTCCGAGGTGTGTCAAACGCTATTTGTAGCGTGCCATAGCGAAAGGGCCTCATACATAGGACTAGGGATTCATACCTGTTGTGAACTTTATGTGTCGATGGGACTTATCGGGTACCCACTTGTCTACGCGTGCCAGTGAAGCTCATCCTTTATGGGCGCTGTAGAGCATCACGACTGTATATGAAATGAAAAACTGACGCGGATTGGCGCGACCAGTCGCTTATGAAACATTTTGCTGAATTACCACATTTGCCGTCATACTCGTCGCGAGAAATTTCGCGACTGTGTTGATACTGAAAGAAAAATATATCACTTACACATTTATTTTTGTGATTTGACAGATTTCCATCAAAGTTGATCATATTCAAATAACATATAACTGCGTATCCAAAGGCACTACACGTCGTTCTGATTTATGGTCCTATGGATAGGACATGTTGTTTGCGCAGCTTTAAGGTTTCAAGATAATCAGCTTTGATCGAAACTACCCCCATCATAAAAATAAATGTTTAACAAACTCGATAAAATTTTTTAAATTTCTTGAATCAGTTTTCGAACCTTTTCAGACTCATCTTTCGGATGCGGTACCCGAAGTTTGTTTAATCGAATTTGTAGTATAATGGAAGACACTGAAGGCTGCTTCAAGCGATAGTGTGGGTGGTATTGGTTTTAACGTCGAACTAGCAGCTTCTATTGCCATTGCTTATGAGCCGCATAGTTAAGCACTGTTCACTATCAGTGAGTACTTGTCGCTGTTATCGTGTTGTAAATACAGACTGTCACCAGAGGCCGCTCAACGTCCAGAATGTCCTGTATAGCATCACACTACAGATATGAACATATGAACATGTCGCGCCTTATTTGAAGATGAGCCTGTAAGGCCTCGAAAATGGGAATAGAGAAATATTTAATATTTTTAAACGCGAACATTTTAGGTTTGGCGTTACCGTGATTGTTATTGATACCGAATGAAACAACAAGTTTATTGTTACCAGTGACGGTTTATTTATATCCACAACGCGTTTTGAAGGTTCAAGCCTCCATCTTCAGGTGATTTTACATGTGCCCGGCATGTGGGTGTTGTGTTACGACTTTGGGGTAAGCTGTGTCACTGTCTCCAGTTGTCATAGGCTCCTTTCTCTGTCGTAATTTATTACATAAAAACTGTCATATTTTGTAAACAAAGATGGTGTTCTAGTAGATTCCAGACACCACCTCTGTTTACAGAATATGACAGCTTTTATGTGATGTACACTCCTGGAAATTGAAATAAGAACACCGTGAATTCATTGTCCCAGGAAGGGGAAACTTTATTGACACATTCCTGGGGTCAGATACATCACATGATCACACTGACAGAACCACAGGCACATAGACACAGCCAACAGAGCATGCACAATGTCGGCACTAGTATAGTGTATATCCACCTTTCGCAGCAATGCAGGCTGCTATTCTCCCACGGAGACGATCGTAGAGATGCTGGATGTAGTCCTGTGGAACGGCTTGCCATGCCATTTCCACCTGGCGCCTCAGTTGGACCAGCGTTCGTGCTGGACGTGCAGGCCGCGTGAGACGACGCTTCATCCAGTCCCAAACATGCTCAATGGGGGACAGATCCGGAGATCTTGCTGGCCAGGGTAGTTGACTTACACCTTCTAGAGCACGTTGGGTGGCACGTGATACATGCGGACGTGCATTGTCCTGTTGGAACAGCAAGTTCCCTTGCCGGTCTGTGAATGGTAGAACGATGGGTTCGATGACGGTTTGGATGTAGCGTGCACTATTCAGTGTCCCCTCGACGATCACCAGTGGTGTACGGCCAGTGTAGGAGATCGCTCCCCACACCATGATGCCGGGTGTTGGCCCTGTGTGCCTCGGTCGTATGCAGTCCTGATTGTGGCGCTCACCTGCACGGCGCCAAACACGCATACGACCATCATTGGCACCAAGGCAGAAGCGACTCTCATCGCTGAAGACGACACGTCTCCATTCGTCCCTCCATTCACGCCTGTCGCGACACCACTGGGGGCGGGCTGCACGATGTTGGGGCGTGAGCGGAAGACGGCCTAACGGTGTGCGGGACCGTAGCCCAGCTTCATGGAGACGGTTGCGAATGGTCCTCGCCGATACCCCAGGAGCAACATTGTCCCTAATTTGCTGGGAAGTGGCGCTGCGGTCCCCTACGGCACTGCGTAAGATCCTACGGTCTTGGCGTGCATCCGTGCGTCGCTGCGGTCCGGTCCCAGGTCGACGGGCACGTGCACCTTCCGCCGACCACTGGCGACAACATCGATGTACTGTGGAGACCTCACGCCTCACGTGTTGAGCAATTCGGCGGTACGTCCACCCGGCCTCCCGCATGCCCACTATACGCCCTCGCTCAAAGTCCGTCAACTGCACATACGGTTCACGTCAACGCTGTCGCGGCATGCTACCAGTGTTAAAGACTGCGATGGAGCTCCGTATGCCACGGCAAACTGGCTGACACTGACGGCGGCGGTGTACAAATGCTGCGCAGCTAGCGCCATTCGACGGCCAACACCGCGGTTCCTGGTGTGTCCGCCGTGCCGTGCGTGTGATCATTGCTTGTACAGCCCTCTCGCAGTGTCCGGAGCAAGTATGGTGGGTCTGACACACCGGTGTCAATGTGTTCTTTTTTCCATTTTCAGGAGTGTATTACGACCGAGATAGGAGGCTATGGCAACTGGAGACAGTGCCATAGGTTACACCAAAGTCGTAACTCAGCACCCTCGTGTCGGACTAAGACATGTAAATTCGCCTGATGATGTAGGTTTAAACCTTCGAAACGCGTTGTCGATATAAATAAACAGTGATTGGTAACAATAGACCTGTTGTTTCATTCGAATATTTAATAACTGACCGGTCGCAGCTACCCGCATTCGTCGCCGCGTCGGCAGATGGCGAGCAGCGTGGGGGCGTGGCGTGCCGCGGCGCGGCGGCCCGCCTTTGATCTGGCCTGTACGGGCGGGGCGGTGTCCGCTTTCTCGCCGGCTATGCGACTCGGACTTTCCCGTGCGGCGTCGCCGCTGCCCGTTGTCCGCGGGCCGGCCGGCCGGTCCAGACTCCGCGTGCTGTGGCGAGGCACCGCGCTCGACCCGAGGAGCACCTAGCGCGCTATCCGATAACGCGCTCAGAGGCGGAAACACTGTTTTTGGGACTGGATATTCTAGAAACGCGGTCCCATTTCACTTACCTTTCACCAATAACAGGTTGCCTATACGACGGCTTGCAGGGGCTACGAAAAACGGATTTTCATTATTTTGCGTACTTACTGGCCGAATTTAAAGATGTAGATTGTCATCGCCATCGACTAGTTAAGATCTATGATCTTATAAAAGCTCATCACGGTAAGACAAGTACACACATCAAAAAAAGCTTTGCGTCACCTCGGTTCCGAGAGTTCCGGAACCTGTACAGAAAATTGGGATAGTCATCAACGTAAACATCATTTTCGCCCTTTTTATTGCTCATGAACCCACACATTGCATGTTGTACCACCATACAGCAAGACCTTCAGAGGTGGTGGTCCAGATTGCTGTACACACTGGTACCTCTAATACCCAGTAGCACATCGTCCTGCATTGATGCATGCCTGTATTCATCGTGGTATACTATCCACAAGTTCATCAAGGCACTGTTCGTCCAGATTGTCCCACTCCTCAAGGCGATTCGGGGCAGATCCCACGGAGTGGTTGGTGGATCACGGCGTCCATAAACAGCCCTTTTCAATCCATCCCAGGATTGTTCGATAGGGTTCATGTCTGGAGAACATGCTGGCCACTCTCGTCGAGCGATGTCGTTATCCTGTAGGAAGTCATTCACAAGATGTGCACGTCCATGAAGACGAATGCCTCGCTAGTATGCTGCCGATATGGTTGTACTATCGGTCAGAGGATGGCAGTCACGTATCGTACAGCCGTTACGGCGCCTCACATGACCATCAGCGGCGTACGTCGGCCCCACATAATGCCACCCCAAAACATCAGGGAACCTCTACCTTGCTGCACTCGTTGGATATTGTGTCTAAGGCGTTCACCCTGACCGGGTTGCCTTCAAACACGACTCCGACGATTGTCTGGTTGAAGGCATATGCGACACTCATTGGTGGTGAGAACGTGATGCCAGTCCTGAGCGGTCCATTCGGCATGTTGTTGGGCCAATCTGTACCGCGCTGCATGGTGTCGTGGTTGGAAAGATCGGCCTCGCTATGGACGTCGGGAGTGAAGCTGCGCGTCATGCAGCCTATTGCGCACAGTTTGAGTCGTAACACGACGTCTTGTGGCTGCACGAAAAGCATTTTCAACGTGGTGGCGTTCCTGTCAGGGCTCCTCCGAGACATAATCCGTAGGTAGCGGTCATCCACTGCAGTAGTAACCCTTGGGCGGCCTGAGCGAGGCATTTCATTGACAGTTCCTGTCTCTCTGTATCTCCCCCATGTCCGAACAAAGTCGCTTTGGTTCACTCCGAGATGCCTGGACACTTCCCTTGTCGAGCGCCTTTCCTGGCACAATGTAACAATGCGGACGCGATCAAACCGTGATATTGAGCGTCTAGGCGTGGTTGAACTTCAGACAAGACGAGCTGTGTACCTCCTTCCTGGTGGAATGACTGGAACTGATCGGCTGTCGGACCCCCTGCGTCTAATAGGCGCTGCTCATGCATGGTTGTAAAGTGCTTGACTGATATGTCTGAGTTGTAAGAGGGCAAACGAACGACTTCGGTGTGTCGGGTAAATACTGCTTTCGGCAGACTACTTGTGAGAGTCTAATATAACTTACTGTTATGTATCTTTCCTCAGCAGGCGTACCTAATGAGTTAAAATACGTGTTGCTTAGTATAGAGTTGGTTTGCATAGAGAATTTGGAAGTGTTACGGACATGCTTAAGAACTGTACATATATATCTGTGGTGTAAAACCAACATTCTTTTCTTGAAACGCTGTTCGGCGAGTTTACATGAACAATATCGGAGACAAACTTCAGAACGCTTCTACAACCTCCAGCGCATATCCCGTACTAGGGCTCTAAGAAAGACAGTAGAAGAATATAAAAGCGTTGCAACAAGGGATATCGAGTGCTATAGAACTAAATCAGGTGATTCTAAAGGAGTTTGACGAGGAAATGAGACGGTGAAAGTAGAAGGCGAGTGTTGCTATTTGGGTAGCAAAAAACCGACGACGGCAGAAGTAAAGAGAATATTAAATGTAGATTACTAACAGCAAGAAAATCTTAGGAATGGAGCGTCGTATGGAAGTGAAACGTGGATGATGGAACAGACGAGAAGAATAGAAACTTTTGCAGTGTGGAGCAACAGAAGAACACCGACGGTTAGAAGGGCAGATGGAGTAACTGTAGAATAAGTACAGACTCAGATTGAGGAGAAAAGTGCATAAAGGCGCAACAGGAGTAAAAGAAGCGGTTGATTGATTGGACATATCCAGAAGCATCAGTGAATTGTTATTGCGATAATTAAGGGAAGCCTGTGCTTGTAAAAGTGCGGGGAGGGGTGTTGGTAGCAGTAGTTGAAGGCTTGAACACAGTAACAAGATATAAATGGATGTCAGGAGCAGTAGTTTCGCTGATGTGACCAAACGTGAGCCAGACAGAGTAGCGTGGAGAGCTGCATCAAAGCAGTCTTCGGTTGATAACAACAACAACAGCGCGGAGTCACGCAGGAAACCGTTTTTAGAGCCCTCATTAGCGGGTATAAGACAACTCCAGCTGTCCACTTGTATCACACTGGGCAATACACAGAGGTCTTCAGCGTAAACGTCAAACCTTCTGCCGACAGGCTCATTGGTTGTATACACGGTGTTACAAAAAGGTACGGTCAAACTTTCAGGAAACATTCCTCACACACAAAGAAAGAAAATATGTTATGTGGACATGTGTCCGGAAACGCTTACTTTCCATGTTAGAGCTCATTTTATTACTTCTCTTCAAATCACATTAATCATGGAATGGAAACACACAGCAACAGAACGTACCAGCGTGGCTTCAAACATTTTGTTACAGGAAATGTTCAAAATGTCCTCCGTTAGCGAGGATACATACATCCACCCTCCGTCGCATGGAATCCCTGATGCGCTGATGTAGCCCTGGAGAATGGCGTATTGTATCACAGCCGTCCACAATACGAGCACGAAGAATCTATACATTTGGTACCGGGGTTGCGTTGACATGAGCTTTCAAATGCCCCCATAAATGAAAGTCAAGAGGGTTGAGGTCAGGAGAGCGTGGAGGCCACGGAATTGGTCCGCCTCTACCAATTCATCGGTCACCGAATCTGTTGTTGAGAAGCGTACCAACACTTCGACTGAAATGTGCAGGAGATCCATCGTGCATGAACCACATGTTGTGTCGTACTTGTAAAGGCACATGTTCTAGCAGCACAGGTAGAGTATCCCGTATGAACTCATGATAACGTGCTCCATTGAGCGTAGGTGGAAGAACTTGGGGCCCAATCAAGACATCACCAACAATGCCTGGCCAAACGTTTACAGAAAATCTGTGTTGTTGACGTGATTGCACAATTGCGTGCGGATTCTCGTCAGCCCACACATGTCGATTGTGAAAATTTACAATTTGATCACGTTGGAATGAAGCCTCATCCGTAAAGAGAGCATTTGCACTGAAATGAGGATTGACACATTGTTGGATGAACCATTCGCAGAAGTGTACCCGTGGAGGCCAATCAGCTGCTGATAGTGCCTGCACACGCTGTACATGGTACGGAAACAACTGGTTCTCCCTAGCACTCTCCATACAGTGATGTGGTCAACGTTACCTTGTACAGCAGCAACTTCTCTGACGCCGACATTAGGGTTATCGCCAACTGCACGAAGAATTGCCTCCTCCATTGCAGGTGTCCTCGTCGTTCTAGGCCTTCCCCAGTCGCGAGTCATAGGCTGGAATGTTCCGTGCTCCCTGAGACGCCGATCAATTGCTTCGAATGTCTTCCTGTCGGGACACCTTCGTTCTGGAAATCTGTTTCGATACAAACGTACCGCGCCACGGCTATTGCCCCGTGCTAATTCATACATCAAATGGGCATCTGCCAACTCCGCATTTGTAAACATTGCACTGACTGCAAAACCACGTTCGTGATGAACACTAACCTGTTGATGCTACGTACTGATGTGCTTGATGCTAGTACTGTAGAGCAATGAGGCGCATGTCAACACAAGCACCGAAGTCAACATTACCTTCCTTCAATTGGGCCAACTGGCGGTGAATCGAGGAAGTACAGTACATACTGACGAAACTAAAATGAGCCCTAACATGGAAATTAAGCGTTTCCGGACACATGTCCACATAACATCTTTTTTTTATTTGTGTTTGAGGAATGTTTCCTGAAAGTTTGGCCGTACCTTTTTGTAACATCCTGTAGATGCACACATGGAAACCAGCGTATCTCGCGGGACTGCGTAATAATGGTACGAAGTACATTACTCCCTGTGCTCTTCAGTAGCTTGCGAATTGTGTGATGCAGATGTGTGGTACGCTTGTCTTCCTTCATTGGCGCAGCAAGAACGTTCTCTCGCGTCTGTGGTGAAATAGGAACGATCGCAGCAGATGGTGCCCACAGCAGAGCAATCGCTGGCTTAGGGGAAACAGCTTTTGTGCTAAACGGGCAGCGTGGCAGTACGCGCGCGCTTCGATTTGAGTAACGGAACGCCGCAGGGGCAAGTGCGACCTGTCCCGTGTGGTTGGCGATGCCGTCTGAAATCTGATCGCGGGCTGCAGCGGGCGCGGCGGCGGCGGCAGCGTCAAGAGTGGCAGCCGAGGGCAGCTCTCCAGCAGTGGCCGGCCACGTAAACACGGACTGGCGGTGGCTCGTGAGTCTGGTACAGGCGTGAGCGCGATCGTGACGGAACTTTGAGAGCTTCGCTGCGCTGAAAAAAAAGTCAGTGTTTCGTACCCATGTTTACAATATCAGTACTACTACATTGTTGCTATCAGAATGAGATTTTCACTCTGTAGCGGAGTGTGCGCTGATATGAAACTTCCTGGCAGATTAAAACTGTGTGCCGGGCCGAGACTCGAACTCGGGACCTTTGCTTTTCGCGGGCAAGTGCTCTACCAACTGAGCTAACCAAGCACGACTCACGCCCGGTACTCACAGCTTTACTTCTGCCAGTATCTCGTCTCCTACCTTCCAAACTTTACAAAAGCTCTCCTGCGAACCTTGTAGAACTAGCACTCCTGAAATAAAGGATACTGTGGAGACATGGAAGTTTGGAAGGTAGGAGACGAGATACTGGCAGAAGTAAAGCTGTGAGGACGGGGCGTGAGTCGTGATGGGTAGCTCAGTTGGTAGAGCACTTGTCCGCGAAAGGCAAAGGTCCCGAGTTCGAGTCTCGGTCCGGCACACAGTTTTAATCTGCCAGGAAGTTTTACATTGTTGCTATGTTGGGAAGGTTGAAATGGCACTGTTCTTACTCACTTCTACTGCTGTTCCATAGCCGTTCCTTCCTATAGTGGCTAGAAAAAAAAGTTTCAGTCGTGTTAGAATTTGACGAATGCTTAGTTAACGACCTTTCCTTTCTTCTTCGCGGATGGATCACTTAGGACCACGCGTAATTAACATTTGTTGGCCTCCTTTTCTCCCAGTATTCCTTCATAAGCAACGAATGGGCTAGCTTTCGTTGCGCAGTCCATGTATGTCGGTTAGTTTTTCTCTCTTCTTCCTCAAAACCCCGTGTGTTTGTGATTTTTCTGATTTCATGCAGGTCTTTCACCGTCTGTTTATACCAGTTCGGTCTTGTAGTTTTGTTCTTTAAAAATGTATGGATTTTGTGCGTTAACCTGTTTGAATCCATTCTGTCTAAATGCCCCTTGAATTGGATTCTCGACCCATTTATTTCACGCATGCATGATTCTGTATAGTAAATTTTTCTGCAATTTGAGACTATCAAAGTCTCTCGAAATAGAAAGAAATCTCATATCGGGTTAATCTGTACACCAAAATAAATTAAAAAGAACATCAATTCACGGAGCTAATTTTTAACTAATTTGATTTATGCGAGTTTTTGTTGTAAGAGAAACGCGACTCCTACCACCGTTTGCAACAATCGGTACTACTTCTGTGGATTGTGAGCTCAAACGTATGCGATTGCTGTTCAGCAAGGAAAAGTGGAGAACACGGATAGAATCAGCGGTTGTTAACCTTACCAGAATGTGCAGTTCAGCTCACGCTTTTCCGATGATGTCAGGCGACCGAGTACCGTTATCGAACTAGGCGGTGCGCCCTAAACAGTCCCAGATCAACTGTTTTTGAAACTCCAGAAAAGTGGAAAACTGAAAGAACGTCGTGCCCTTGTTATCTGGTTCCTCACAGTCCTAAAATGTCGATGCTGTTATCGTTCGTAATGGTTCAAATGGCTCTGAGCACTATGGGACTTAACATCTGTCATCAGTCCCCTAGAACTTAGAACTACTTAAACCTAACTAACCTAAGGACGTCACACACATCCACGCCGGAGGCAGGATTCGAACCTGCGACCGTAGCGGTCGCGCGGTTCCAGGCTGTAGCGCCTAGAACTGTTCGGCCACCCGCCGGCGTGAAGCTATCGCTGGATCTCGACCTGTGCCACCTCACTCATACCGCTGCCATATCTTGGCCGACGATCGCTAACGTAGGCATTATTCCGTATACTCCTCTTGCTTGCCGTACTTAGGGAATAATGTGGCGCTGTCCTGTTGCATTCCAAATCTCAGTCTTACTCCCATTCAGGTCGTTCTGACTACGCCAGCAAATATTGAGTCACAGACCGGATTGACAGCTCGTGCCTTCTTCATTGTTCTACCTCCAACTTCGGGAAGGAAGACTCTCTGGCCTTCTCTCCCGTTGAGATTGTCATCTTCGTCCGCCGTTGGTCCTGTTCACCGGAGCTCTAGACAGGACTCGGACGACTCCCGACGTTTTACGAGTTTTCACTCCTCCCCTTCTGCAAACGGGCGCAGAGAGGACACCCACGCTCTAAAAGTGAGCTGAAACCACGGAGTGTTGAGAAACCTCGATTGGGTCTGTAGTTTGAGAGCTAAACTGCTGCAGAGTGGCGACGCCGAAAACGCGTGTTGCCCGCTAGCAGAGAGCACCACCAGCACTCTGCCCGCCTGCAGGCCGTCAGCGTTCGGAGAACGTCGTCGCCGCCAGCGGCACCTGTGACTTCCTGGCCGCTTTACGACCACACGTGTCGCAGCTTCCCCACGTCTGCTGGAGGAAGCGGCCACGGCGTGTATCAGCCAATGCTGAGCGTCACTTACAAGCAGCACTTGCGTAACGCCGGCCGCGGTGGTCTCGCGGCTAAGGCGCTCAGTCCGGAACCACGCGACTGCTACGGTCGCAGGTTCGAATCCTGCCTCGGGCATGGATGTGTGTGATGTCCTTAGGTTTAAGTAGTTCTAAGTTCTAGGGGACTGATGACCACAGATGTTAAGTCCCATAGTGCTCAGAGCCACTGCGTAACGCTCCTCTAACGCAATTATTAATGAAGCGTCCTTAGTTAAATTCTCCTGGCGATGGTTGTTTCAATTTACAATTAGGTGTCTGCTTTAAACTGTCGTGGTACAGTAATGGAAAACTGCGTGCAGAATATCTCCCAGGATGACAGACTACGTCTACATCCATACTCTGCATCGTATTGTATGGTGTTTGGCGCAGGGTACTTTGTGTACTCCGTCGCTCCCCCCCTCCCCCCCCCCCCTTCTCCTTCTCTATTCCAGTCGCAAATGGTGCGCCGGAAGAACTATTGTTGATTGGCGACTCCATAGTGTCCTGTGCACTACTACGAGATAATGGGTATACTTGAAAGGAGAAACAGCATTGGTCGTATATTTTTGTTTATTATCGCAAAATCGATTTTCGGTCACTTAGTGACCATCTTCAGTGCTGTAATATGTAACTTAAATTAGTAAGCACTGGTGTCAATAAGCTTACGGCGATCACATTTCAGTCTATGTGATCGCCGTAAGCTTATTGACACCAGTGCTTACTAATTTAAGTTATATATTACAGCACTGAAGATGGTCACTAAGTGACCGAAAATCGATTTTGCGATAATAAACAAAAATATACGGCCAATGCTGTCTCTCCTTCCAAGAACTATTGTTGGCTAGCCTCCGCGTGAGCTAGAAAATCTCTAATTTCACACTCATGATGAGGATGGCGATGAGGTTGATGGTTATACGTTGACGCGGTCGCACGACGGGCAAGATCTGTAGCACCCGTACTAAGATTTTATAAGATGAATGTGGATAAGCGTCGCAGCATTATAAAACTTTAACTACAATACAAAATATAAAAACGTCCATACACACACGCAAACGTGCACAAAACTACGAGAAACCGCACTCATATACTGTTTCTTCAGATATTTGAAATTGTTTTTGCAATGTGTAACTGGAGTCACCGCGAACAAACACTGCTCCTCACGCCTTTCTCGTGCAGCGTCCAGTGTGGACGGAGAGCACTGATGTGTTTCCCATTACAAACGAACTGATTTTTTAAGCGCAAATTCACTTGCCCATTCGACAGAGTGAACTCAGATTGGTTTAGTGCGATGTTCGCTTTTAACTATGTGTGTTAACAGGGACAGTAAAACTCGAAAACCAAACTGTTCTCCAGCAGAGAATGGGCAGCGCTGTTGCACGTCAGTCAGCTGGGGCCAGCTCGGGACTGCTGCTGGAGTGCAGTTTTTTTTTGAGTTTTACTGTCCCTATTAATAGACATCGCTAAAATCAAATATAGCACTGGACTAATTTCGGTCCGCACTATCGAATGGGCGAGTGAGCCTGCGCTCTAAAAATCAGTTCGTTTGTAACAGAAAACACACCGGCGCTTTCCCTCGACACTGGACGTCAAATGAAAGGGTGATGAGCAGTCTCGAGTTGAGCTGACTGCTGCCACACACTGCATAAACGAAAGTGCAGATGTCTGCCGAAATACTAGAGAAAACTCGGCTGACGTCTCTTACGGGGAACACCTTGTACATTTACTCAATTAAAAATGTTTGTGTGTGTTTGTGTGTGTGTGTGTGTGTGTGTGTGTGTGTGTGTGTGTGTGTGTGTGTGCACGTGCGTGCATATGTATGTTTTTGGGCGTTTTAATACTTTTTGATTATACCGGGTGATCAAAAAGTCAGTATAAATTTGAAAACTGAATAAATCACAGAAAAATGTAGATAGAGAGGTACAAATTGACACACATGCTTGGAATGACATGGGGTTTTATTAGAACAAAAAAAAAAAAACAAAGTATTGCTAGACGCGTGAAAGATCTCTTGCGCGCGTCGTTTGGTGATGATCGTGTGCTCAGGCGCCACTTTCGTGATGCTTGGCCTCCCAGGTCCCCAGACCTCAGTCCGTGCGATTATTGGGTTTGGGGTTACCTGAAGACGTGATCGACCGACATCTCTAGGGATGCTGAAAGACAACATCCGACGCCAATGCCTCACCATAACTCCGGACATGCTTTACAGTGCTGTTCGCAACATTATTCCTCGACTACAGCTATTGTTGAGGAATGATGGCGGACATATTGAGCATTTCCTATAAAGAACTTCATCTTTGCTTTGTCTTACTTTGTTATGCTAATTATTGCTATTCTGATCAGATGAAGCGCCATCTGTCGGACATTTTTGAACTTTTGTACTTTTTTGGTTCTAATAAAATCCCATGTCATTCCAAGCATGTGTGTCAATTTGTACCTCTCTATCTACATTATTCCGTGATTTATTCAGTTTTCAAATTTATACTGACTTTTTGATCACCCAGTACATCTTATCGCGGGATACACTGCCAATAGCACATCCATGATACTACAGGCGCAAAAGACTCCAGCAAAGAAAAGCGAATACGTTCGAGAAACTTTGCAACGAACAAATGTCTCACGAGACATGCCAGACCTGTGTAGAAAGAGCGAGCGAGCACCCACGTTGTTGGGTCAAATCGCAATACGGCCGACTCCTAGCACCAGCTGCGTGTTCTTACGGTTCACTGCTGTACAGAAATAAAACGAAGAGTCGGGGAACGTTAAGGGGTCCTTAAAATCATTTAAGGCGAATGAAAGGATGTTTCCCTCAGCAAAGCCACCATCCCGTGCCAGCAAAGCTATGTAGGTCTCCGCCTCTAACGATATCGATCCTTTAAAACGAACTGACGTTGATTTTATGCATACTGGATGAGCGGTCGTGGTTGTGAATGTCAATGTTAAAAAATATATCTGCTCATCCACTTTTTTATAGTGTAAAACACTAAGATTGACGCGTTTCGGAAGTCAAGCTTCCTGTTAAAACTCGCTAAAATGGAACATCAGGCACAATAAAATTGATAATGAAATTAATTTTATTATCAATTTTATTGTGCCTGGTGCATGTTCCATTTTAGCGGGTTTTAACAGGTTCTTTTACTTTTTATTATTCTGATGATGGAAGCTTGACTTCCGAAACGCGTCAATCTTAGTGTTTTACACTATAAACAAGTGGTTGATCAGATATATTTTTTAACATTGAACTGACGTTTCCTGGTACCCAGCCGCGATTTCACTGTCGTCGCGAGAAGTGTGTGCGACGGGTTGCGCCGGATAACCGCACTGAACGGCTCGTGACCTTGACCTTATTTTGCTGAGCGTTTCGGTGCCCGGCGGCGAGTGGAGACGCAGTCGAGCAGAAGACCGCTGGCGACCGGCGGGCACACGCGCGGCCTTGGCGGCTCCGCCCCGCGCTACGCGGGAACCGGTAAAGCCGAGCGCGACGCGGCGTAGCGTGAAAAAAGTCTCCCAGCACTGCAGGGCCGGGGGCAGTCGCCGCTCGGTAGTGGCTGTCGCCTGCTGCGCCGTCCTCTCGTAAACCCGAGCACAGCAGCAGAGCTGAGCGTGGGGGAGCGTCGACGTTTCTTCACTGAGTCTGCTCCTATTCTTGACTTTCATAAATGAGCTACCAATCACCACAAAACACTGTTAGAAACTGTAATGCTTGCTGATGACTTTCCACCATTCTTCTGACTGGTTCGATGCAGCCCATCACTAATTCCTCTCTTGTGCCAACATCTTCATCTCAAAGCAGCACTTGCATTCTAGATCTTCAATTATTTGATGGTCGTATTCCAATCTCACAACTTCCCGATGAGCTAGAGACTCGAAAATTTTAAACGTAGCTCAAAACTGGGTGACGTTGTGATTTCAACTCGCTTTCTCGTCGGTCCCTTCGGTATGGGTGGCAGTGGGGTCGGAAAAGGTCTGTAACGTCTGGTATCTCGGCTGCTCTGCAGGACCAGTGTGTTGTGCGGGTTGTATCGGAATGCGTTGCAGGCGGTATGCGAACGGACGGCGCTTCAGAACAGATGGTGGGGCGCGGGGGAGAGGAGATGGATATCACTTTCTTGTATGTCTGTATGTTGGGTAGAAACAATGCAATCGCTTTTAAACTAACGTCCCGATGAGCTAGAGACTCGGAATTACAAACGTAGCTTAGAACTGAATGACAATTCAGTATTGGTCAAATGGGTCAAATGGCTCTGAGCACTATGGGACTCAACTGCTGTGGTTATCAGTCCCCTAGAACTTAGAACTACTTAAACCTAACTAACCTAAGGACATCACACACATCCATGCCCGAGGCAGGATTCGAACCTGTGACCGTAGCAGTCGCACGGTTCCGGACTGCACGCCTAGAACCGCGAGACTACCGCGGCCGGCAATTCAGTATTAACTCACATTCTTGCCTTGTGTGTGGCAGTGGGTATTTTGTTTACCACTGTTATTTCCTGATGAGCTAGGGACTTGAAACTTTCAGAATAGCTCAGAACTGAATGATCATGTAGTATTAACTCGCTTTCTTGTGTGGTGTGCGGCGAAGGGTACTTTGTGTACCAGTGTCCTTTTGGTTTGTGGGAAGAACAGTTGTTGGTAAGCCTCTGTGTCTCTCTAACTTTTACCTTCCCCATTCTTTTTGCGGTGTCACCGCCAGACACCACACTTGCTAGGTGGTAGCCTTTAAATCGGCCGCGGTCCGTTAGCATACGTCGGGCCTGCGTGTCGTCACTATCAGAGATTGTAGACCGAGCGCCGCCACACGGCAGGTCTAGTCTAGAGAGACTCCCTAGCACTCGCCCCAGTTGTACAGCCGACTTTGCTAGCTGTGGTTCACTGTCTACATACGCTCTCATTTGCAGAGACGATAGTTTAGCATAGCCTTCAGCTACGTCATTTGCTACGACCTAGCAAGGCGCCATATTCAGTTACTATACTTACTATATTGAAGAATGTATTCTGAACAGATAATATTGGGAATCATGTACCGTCAAGAGCGACTTTCATCATTAATGGATTAAAGTTAAGTATCAAACTAATTACGTCCGCTTTCTGAATTCTCATTCCTTGTCATGTTCCAGACCTCACGTCAGTATAGTTCTTCCCTCCTCACGCCAGCCTGCGTGAGCTAAAACGCGTGCATTTCGGCCTCCACTCGTAACACGGTGTTGGCGCTTCCGCTAACACAAAACTTTTCACATGATATATGTAGCAGGATGCAATATATTCATTGTGTCAGGTGAAGAGAAGATGAAATAAACAGAAAATTTGCCGCATGTCCCTGTTGTAATCTCATCAAAATGTTTCAAATTGATGGAAAAGCAGAAAAAATTATTTAAATAAAAATCAATTATTAATACACTTAAATCGGACTAAAAGCTGTAAAATAGTTTCTCCTAGCCACATAGAGATTCCTATCCCTATACAGACAGTCCTGAAAATTTGTGATTGTGAATTTTCAGTAGCTGTGAAAATCGTTTTAAGATTTAAAACGATGAACGTGGGGCATATGCATAACATAACTGATGCATGACTAGTTCACCTTCTTACTGTTAAAACTACTTTCTAACTGATGCATGAAAAGTTCCCCACCTTACTATTATCTATTGCATATGCCCCACTTTTTCGTTTTAAATTGTACAAATATTATCATAGCTATCAAAAACTTGCGTCATAAGTTTTCAGGTCTTTTGTGTGGGGTTAGTAATCTGTATGTGTCTGTGAGAAATTATTTTGTACTTTCTAGTCCGATTTAAAAAGATGATATTTTAAAAATTCATTTTTATTTAGGTAATTATCACCCTCTACAGCTCCCTAAAGCAACAAGGAAGTTATACCCTAAATTTTTAACACTTGTCCTATCATCTTGTCCCATCTTCTTGTTAGTGTTTTCCATTCGTTTCTCGACTCCCCGATTCTGCAGAAAAGCTCCTAATTGCTTATTTTACGGGTACATTTAATTTTCAACGTTCATGTACAGCACCACACTGCAAACGCTTCTACACTCTTCTTTTCGCCTATTCCCACAGTCCACGGTTCGCTACCATACAGTGCAGCGCTCTTGGCCAGGAATGCCCTCTTTTCCTGTGCTAACGTGTTTTCAATATCTTCCTTGCCTCGTCCTCTTGCCGAAGATACAAGACTACAAATCAAGTGCTGGACAGAGCACGGATCATTACTCAACAGACTTACAATCAACAGTCTTTGACATCATCGTGGAACAACCGCGATCGTACTTAATATTTTAATAAAATAATAAAAAAACTATCCAAATCGCAATGAATGTTTATTTTTAATTCTGGTTACTGGTTATAATCCATGACAATCGTCCATAAGATATGAATCGTCCTCATGTTCCTTCTAAGCTCATGATCTATAAGATGAGGATCGTATGTGTGTTTCTCTCGTCGGCGATTCTGCGGCGAGACTCCTCATTCCTTATCAGTACACCTAATTTTCACCATATTTCCTTAGCACCAATTCTCAAACGCTTCGATTCTGTCCTTTTCCGATTTTCTCACAGTGTTGTGCTGCGACATTTTCAGAAATTTTCGTCCTTAAATGGCGGACTATGTTTGACACTAGTAGATTTCTTTTGGCCAGGAATGCCCTCTTCGCCTGTGTTACTCTGCTTATTATGTCCTCTTTCCTTCGTTATTCGTGTGTTATTTTCCTTCCGAGAGTGATTACTTTTGATGGATCGATTTAAAACGTAAAAAGCGTTTTCTGCACGTGATGGCGTGCAACTGGGTGAGGATTTTCTTGTGTGGATAACTACGGTTATACTGAAGTAACAATAACTTTTGTAAGTTGAATGAGGTATCTCTCAATCCCGTTCGGGAGTTCTTGGAAGGAGTGAAGTGATACGCCATTTGAGAAGTGGAGATTTTTCCAGAGAGAAGTATACTGATGTGTGGTAAACGTGAAGGCTAAGGTAGTCGCCACAGCACCGTTTCCTTCCCGTGATCCGATTGCTTGGGTGCAAAGAGAGGTCAGACCGACGCTTTGCGCTACGATTTTTGCCTTATATTGTTGTCTTGTCCTCCCCCGTTGTGGGATGGCTCAGTCTTGGACACTTTTAAGAAGAACCTTCGAACGAGATAAACCGCATTGTATTACTGCAAGGCTCTGTAGGGATTTGTAAATGTTAGATTTGTTTCACGTGGAGATCTTATCGAAACGGTTGTGCCCAATGAACCACTTGTAGACTGACGTAACGACTGTGAAGGCGATGAGTGACCCGGTCGGGCGACGGCGAGGCAGATGGCGCCCGAGCGTGGGACTGCTGCCGCACCTGTTGCGAAGCTTCCCCGCGGCCGTTTGACGTCCGTTTTTGGCCACGTGTTGCCTCACGCCGGGGACGCTACACGTGGACGGAGTGGGCAAGGCAGTGTATTCTGCCGCCGTCGCTGCGCGAGCTGCACAATGTGTCGTGGGCAGGCGCCGCTTCTAATTCCGAGACTGACGTCACGGTCAATTCCTTTGACATTGTCTCCAGAATTTACCTCCTCCTGCTTCTTAAACTGTCTTTTGTGAATTCAACCGTTTCACGTCATTTTTTTCTCTTCATTTGAGCTCTCTATTAATTCTTATTACCTATCTACAATAACAAAAACATCTCCTATTTCTTGCTTGGTTAGCATCCATCTTTCGTTTTAGCTGTGAATAGACATCTTCAGTGGCCTGAAATTGGCGATATCGAAAATGGCAGTGTTGTTCACAATTCTGTTTAGGTTCTCTTATTTACGGCAAATGGCTCGAGAATGAATCTTTCAACTGTGCAACGGACTGAGCGTGTTTCTGAAAGACAGATTAGTACTGTCTGTTCGTTTTTGCCCTTTTACTGCCAGAGGGCAGTGCTGAACACATTTCTTACCATAATTGGAGCCAAAATATAATCGCATAAAATATTTCAGTGGTTAAACTCTTTTTCCGAGTTACCAGTTATATCTAATGTGCTACTCGAAATGACTGATAACTCGAGCCGGCCCCGGTGGTCTCGCGGTTCTAGGCGCTTCAGTCCGGAACCGCGCGACTGCTACGGTCGCAGGTTCGGATCCTGCCTCGGGCATGGATGTGTGTGATGTCCCTAGGTTAGTTAGGTTTAAGTAGTTCTAAGTTCTAGGGGACTGATGACCACAGCTGTTAAGTCCCATAGTGCTCAGAGCCATTTGAACCATTTGATAACTCGAAACGCGGTTTAGTCACTGAAATATTTGGTGGGAGTATTTGTCTGCAATGATCTTCGTCGCTGAAAACTGTGTGCTTGACCAGGACTGGAACTCCGGAAAGATGCCTGCGGTGGGCAGTGCCCTTGTCAACTGAGCTATGTCTGACACTGACTTGCTTGGTCGTAATTCTTGGGAGCAATGTGTGCTCCTCAAATTTTGGTGTTAACTATGTAGCCCTGAATTAATAACAATCACCTACGACAGCTTGTTTGCACTACGTTGTCCCAGACGGCAGATAATATTGATAAGTCCGCGTTAAAAAAAAACGTGAGCCAGTATCTGATGAAATGTACAGTGCTGCAAGGTGACTGCGAACAAGAAAACACTGGACAGTCAAGACACAGCGAAATCATGCACGAGTAAACGACAGGTATTCATCACGGTAAATGATAACAGCCAAACAGCTGCAGGATAAAGATTTATTAAAATCCTTGACCACAGTTTCGGTATATCTAAATATACCTTCATCAGAAGTAAAACACACTAAAATCACATCCTGCAGTGGAGATACACAAAGCAATCGTGCCAAAGGCGTCAGTAGTTAAAACATCATCTCCATTTATACAACATAATTATGGACAGAAGGTTGATGCGAACACAGCATAGCATCAGTACTGTGCCTGCGCTAGTTCACAGGCACAGTACTAATGCTATGCTGTGTTCGCATCAACCTTCTGTCCATAATTATGTTGTATAAATGGAGATGATGTTTTAACTACTGACGACGCCTTTGGCACGATTGCTTTGTGTATCTCGACTGCAGGATGTGATTTTAGTGTATTTTACTTCTGATGAAGGTATATTTAGATATACCGAAACTGTGGTCAAGGATTTTAATACATTTTTATCTTGTAACTGTTTGACTGTTATCATTTACCGTGAAGAATTTCAACAGTTGCTGTTTCAGCCATGTTTAGAATCTTGAGAAAGGTATTCATGTAATACCACTGTGGCCGCTTTTTTTCCTGTCACCCATACATTTTTTTCCTGCTTTCTGTCATCACCTACAGTGCACTAGTAGGATTGTTGTAATCAAATTTGGCTTAATAAAATACGATTTTTTTACTTTTAATTCTCTACCCATTGTGTGAGGTCTATCACGGCAGAGTTCTTTATAGTCCGCAGCTCGTGGTCGTGCGGTAGCGTTCTCGCTTCCCACGCCAGGGTTCCCGGGTTCGATTCCCGGCGGGGTCTCTGCCTCGTGATGACTGGGTGTTGTGTGATGTCCTTAGGTTAGTTAGGGGACTGATGACCATAGATGCTAAGTCCCATAGTGCTCAGAGCCATTTGAACCATTTTTTTTAGTTCTTTATACCATACAATCAGATCACAGTTGGGCATGACTGACGCAACCAGTTGTGAACAATGTAGAAAAGTATTTTCAGTTTGAATAAAATTTACTGTCTAGGAAGAGAAGAAAGTCACGTCTACACATTGCAGAAGTGTTAGATGTCGTAATAGCAGTACACTGTTTTAATTGTGCGTTTGCCCTCCTTTATGATCATTCTAGCGCGCCACAGCTATAGATCAGGATGTGGTTTATGCAAACACTGTGAACATTTACAGTTTTGAATGTGACTGTTACTCAGCCATCGTATACCATTTTTAATATAAGATTAAACAGCCAACCGGTTGCACAAAAACAGTAGGTACATTGGCCTAGGTTTCGACACCTACTAGGGGTGTCTTCATCAGATTGAAATGTTGCTAAATCTTAAAATTTCATTGCTAAAAAGCAATAGCCAGAATCTGGAGCGGCTATGCTCAAGTCAAAAGTAAAATAAACCGTTCTAGCCTTTGCCTGATGTCTTATGTTGTTCCCAGCTGGGCACATGTGACAAACCCTACAAAGTTTTATTTCACATCATCGGACTGATGTCTGATGTTGTTCCCAGCTGGGCACACTTGACAAAGGCTAGAACGTTTTATTTTACATCATCGGACTGATGTCTGATGTTGTTCTCAGCTGGACACACGTGACAAAGGCGAGAACGTTTTATTTTAATTTTGACTTGAGCATAGTTGCTCCAGATTGTGACTATAGCTTTTTAACAATGTAATTTTACGATCTGGCAACATTTCACGCTGATGAATGCAATCCTAGTACGTGTAGAAACGTAGGTCAATGTATTTACCGTTTACGTGCAAACGGTTGGCTGTTTAATCGTACGTTGAAACTGTAAATAATTGCTTTACCACCAAAAAGGTATGTTCTTATCGTTACGAAGAGTCCTCGATCGTAATACAAAAACCAGAAAGACAGCATCAAATTGTGTAGGGTAAGTTGGAAGCTACTGATTGTAAGTCGGAAAGATTGAAATAATATTGTAGCACTGGAAAGGGACAAAGGATAAAACGGCTAAATTAAGATGACGAACGTGAAGCGCGCCGCGACTATTTTCGGATGACAGAAAGGACCTGACCGATGGCAGCGTTTACAGGTCGCGACGCCAGAGGTGAAGTTCGGGGTGTTGGCTGGATCCACGTACATCTGTCTGGGGGCTGCAGTGACCACCGTATGCGGGAGGCAAGCACCGGACACTTTTATTTCCTTTTTGCACCTTTCAGTTCAGACTCGATGTGGACACGGCAGGCTTTTATCGAACTCTCGTTCCCTAACGGAGTGCGTTCGGTCGCGCAACGTAGTTGTTGGTACCATTTTATGGGCGATATCTCGACGAACGACCCAGGCGTCTCCTTCTGACGCTGCGAGCTGTTCAGTTGCTTTCCTACCGAGACCCAGCGAACGGTGACCGGGGAGAAGGGGCAGGTCAGTAGCGAAAGTGCGGGGAACGATCCGCACTGACAGCAGTTGCTTTTACTCAAGGAGATTATACCGAAAATCAAGACCGAAACCGGCGTTTTGGACCTAATTTTTTCGGCGCGCGGGATTAGCCGAGCGGTCTCAGGCGCTGCAGTCATGGACTGTGGGGCTGGTCCCGACGGAGGCTCGAGTCCTCCCTCGGGCATGGGTGTGTGTGTTTGTCCTTAGGATAATTTAGGTTAAGTACAGGGTGATTCAAAAAGAATACCACAACTTTAGGAATTTAAAACTCTGCAACGACAAAAGGCAGAGCTAAGCACCATCTGTCGGCGAATTAAGGGAGCTATAAAGTTTCATTTAGTTGTACATTTGTTCGCCATTTCAGCCAATAAAGTTTTTGGTCCCTTTTTCTTCGAAGGTGCTACTGTAACTGGACTACAGTATCTGGAGATGTTAGAGAATTGGCTGTTCCCTCAGCTCGAACAAGAAGCACAACAATTCATATTTCAGCAGGATGGAGCGCCACCACATTGGCACTTATCTGTCCGTAACTACCTGAACGTCAACTACCCGAGGCGATGGATCGGCCGCCAGGCAGCCCGTGACAGAGCACGTCATCACTGGCCTCCAAGAAGCCCTGATCTTACCATCTTACCCCCTGCGATTTTTTCTTATGGGGGTATGTTAAGGATATGGTGTTTCGGCCACCTCTCCCAGCCACCATTGATGATTTGAAACGAGAAATAACAGCAGCTATCCAAACTGTTACGCCTGATATGCTACAGAGAGTGTAGAACGAGTTGGAGTATGGGGTTGATATTGCTCGTGTGTCGGGAGGGGGCCATATTGAACATCTCTGAACTTTTTTTTGAGTGAAAAAAAAACCTTTTTAAATACTCTTTGTAATGATGTATAACAGAAGGTTGTATTATGTTTCTTTCATTAAATACACATTTTTAAAGTTGTGGTATTCTTTTTGAATCACCCTGTAGTGTGTAAGCTTAGGGACTGATGGTTCAAATGGCTCTGAGCACTATGCGACTTAACTTCTGAGGTCATCAGTCGCCTAGAACTTAGAACTAATTAAACCTAACTAACCTAACGACATCACACACATCCATGCCCGAGGCAGGATTCGAACCTGCGACCGGAGCGGTCACTCGGCTCCAGACTGTAGCGCCTAGAACCGCACGGCCAATCCGGCCGGCGAGGGACTGATGACCTTAGCAGTTAAGTCCCATAAGATTTCACACACATTTGAACATTGGAACACCTAATTTTATTCTACTGTCGGGACGAACCGCGCGAACCGTGGCAAGGCACCCTGGACCACGCGGCTACAAACGGACAGCACGCCCACTGATACTGGACGCGCCGTGGTGTGTCTGTGTGTCTGGCCAGCAGTCATTCCTCGCCAGGTGACGCTGGAATCGCTTGGCGGGTTTATATCGATAGCAGGTCGGTGGTCATACTGTTCTGGCTGATCGTTGCGTGTATTAAGGCTAACACCATCAGCTGCATTTACTAGTTTCATTCATATGCAGCCGGTTTCTGTGTTATATCTTGAGGCCCGTCTGTGAGTCTGGGTGACCCTATTGATACGGAGAATGATATACCGTCTGTAGAAAGTCCAAAAATCGGCGTCTCCTATGACCTATGGTGTGTACAGCGGTTGAGTTAATGTACTGCCACCGTACACAGATTTGTCAAGAAGAGGATTTAGTTTAGCGGACGCCGATTTTCAGTCCTTCTGTAGCTAGTATAATAATGATTATCCGGTATCAACGTTATCACCCAGAGTCATGGAGCAGGCTCCGGCAGAATAACACTAGTAGATGAAGCTGATGGTGTTTTCATTAATACATACAAAGGAAATGAGTTTGTCACTAGCGGAGCCAGTGGCGCGGGCTACCCTGGAAGTCGCGCACACAAGATATACGTATCTTAATAACTAACGGAAGTGGAATTGATAATGGAGCTTCAGATCTTCGAAACACGGTAGTTGGAATAAAAATAAATTTTGGCTGGTTACGGTAGACTTGTAGTTTCACGCGAAAGTACTGCCCTGAGAGAGAGTGGGCCTCGTTTGGAATGAGGCTGCGCGTATCCGAACATTTTAGCGCGAGCCACCGCGGCTGGGCAGCGCCGTGGCGAGGTTGCGACGCTGCAGCCTGGCTCTCCGCAGCGCAAGACTGCCGCCGCCCACGGCCGCCGCCCACCGCGTGACGTCACGAGTTAAAAGGCGACCTCCGGGCAGGCCGAAGGCACCTGTTGCGCGTGCGCGACGCCCCGCCGCCGAAGGGCCAGCCCACTGCGGAACTCCGTGATGTATTTTGGAGCCTGCTCGCTCGTCAGCTGGTCCGTCAGCTCTGTCCTACACTAGCTTATTTTATTATGTGGAAGAGTACAGACTTCCTCAGGCTGCGCACTTTATTGGTGTTGGCTTCTCGCAAGAGATATATCCGATACACATCCCGTCACCAGATGCATGTGCGGAAAGCTGATCACGTTTATATCGGTTCCCCGAAATACATCCGTGCGTGCACTGCCGATAACCATTAGTATCTTGTCATTCCACGTTACGACGTAGGAAAAACTGCAGGAAGTTATGCGTATATATGTGACATATTCTTCGTCTTAAGGCAGCGTAACTCAGTACACACAAATACCCAGATTATTTATTTCCGGTAGTCTACCAAGCGAGGTAGCGCAGTGGTTAGCACACTGGACTCGCATTCGGGATGACGACATTCAAGCCCGCGGGAGGACATCGTAATTTAGGTTTTCCGGGATGGTTCCTTCGAAAGGACACGGCCGACTTCCTTCCCCGTCATTCCCTAATCGCCGGCCGGTGTGGCCGAGCGGTTCTAGGTGCTTCAGTCCTGCCTCGCGCATGGATGTGTGTGATGTCAAATGGTTCAAATGGCTCTAAGCACTATGGGACTTGACATCTGAGGTCATCAGTCCCCTAGAACTTAAAACTACTTAACCTACCTAACCTAACGACATCACACACATCCATGCCCGAGGCAGGATTCGAACCTGCGACCGTAGCAGTCGCGCGGATCCGGACTGAAGCGCCTAGAACCGCTTGGCCACCGCGGCCGGCGCGGAACAAGGTTTGAAGATGATGACTCCCTTGTGCACGCTGCCAAACAGTGGCTCCAACAGGTTGGTGCAGAATTTTACCGTGTAGGTATACAGGCGCTTGTTCCAAGATGGCGTAAGGCAGTTCAGAGGGATTGAAATTATGTGGAGAAATGAAAATATTGTTCCTAAAGGATGTATCTACACGCTGTAAAACTTTCAGACATGTAGAATAAAAGATGCATTTAAAAAAAAAGATAGTGTGCCTTTCTTTTGGCGTGACCTTCGTGAATACTGGGCAAACCACCGTACGGTGCGTGGCGGAGGGTGTCTTGTGCCACAACTAGTCGTTTCCTCTCCTGTTCCACTCGCAGACACAGCGAGAGAAAAACGACTGTGTAGATGCCTTTGTTAAGTCAGAAAGCCATCTTGAGAAGAATCATCTTTTTAATTACGGAGAATCAGGTGTAGCTCTGGCGGCGGGCGGGGGTGGGGTGTGGCTGCCCCATATTCCTCACTGCCCTGGTGGATTCGTCTCTGGCCTCCTCCACACATCGTCGTGAGAAGAGATCGCGAGTATAAGACAACAGAGACGTTTTTGTGTACCGATGCGTGTGTAGGTAGTCGTTCTTTCGCCGCTCCGTTCGCGAACTGAACGAGACTGAAAGCTGCTGGTAGTGCAGCCCGCCTGCCGCAGCCTGGATACGCAGCGGAAAGGAGCCAAGGACGCGGGCGCGCCGGAGCCGTGGGTGTCGGATCGAGGAGGTCCTCCCCCCCCCCCCCCTGCCGGTGCTGCTGCAGGCGCGCCCCCTTCCCTCGCCAGACCTCATTCAGGTTTGCGGCGCGAGCAGGTGATTCCACTCTCGCCAGCCGAGGCCGCCAGAGCGCCGCTGCTACAACTGGAGTACCTCGTCTGCCCAAAAGTGTTCGGACACCGCCCAGTGGGCTGTGTCCGCCTTTCGCCTTCATCAGGGCACGAACTGTGAGGTGTTTGTACGCCTGTGGGGGGGTGGCAGCCCACTCTTCCACAAGAGCCGAAACCAGAGGACGTAGTGATTGCGTAGGCTTTCCCGGCGTAATAAGTCTTGAAAGTCTCTTCGGGTTTGCTGCCGGATCCTAAAATCAACTTGACTCGATATTTCGGCGATCCAACTGTTCGCCATCCTCAGGAAAATGCTGCTTCTGCTGGTGAGTCCCGCTGAGAACTGACGCCAGGTTGCAAATCGACGTCCTATATAGGCCACCGTTCAGTACACGGCGCATGCTCCGGCCATCACGGTTTCTGCCTTCCAAAACAGGGAGGTGGCGCCGCCCTTAGTGAAACACTGCTGGCAACGATATATCGCAATCGAGGCCGCACCGAAGAACGTTCAGTTTTGACGCGAGATAATACAGGATTCCACGTCTTGCTAAGCGGAAACCCGTTGTCTCTGTTGATTAAATTATCAGCCAACCTAATTTCAATCGCCTCTTTATAGACACTGTTCCAAAAACCGGAAGTGTTGGCAACCGCACCAGTTTCCTCAAATTTCATATTGTGTCCCTCATTTAGGCAGTGTTCTGTTACCGCCGATTTTTCCGGCTGTTGTAGCCTCGTATGACGGCGATGTTCCACACACCTGTCATGCACTGTGCGAATAGAACGGCCAACGCAAGCTTTCCCACATTGACACGGAATTTGGTACACCCCGGGTTTCCTAAGCCCCAAATCATCCTTCATAGAGCCAAGCAGAGCCCTAATCTTAGAAGGTGGACGGAACACACTTATTACCCCTCATGGTAATGTACATGTGCGTCAGTGAAAAAGACCAATAAAAAGGTGTTAGAATGTGGGCGTAATGTGTTGTTCCAGTCTCTTCTGTACCTAAGGTCCATCACCGTTCCCTTTGGATCCCTACGTAATTCGGTGCTCTCCGATACACACGATCGAACAGCGGAGGAGTGGTACTCAAGCGTCAACTTTAGGTTACAATATCTCCGGATGTGATTAACATTTTACAATGCAACAAACGGCACCGATTACGTATTTGTTTATATGTTTAGATGTGCTAACAAAACTAACGGGGTTCCATTTAAAAAAACGTAGGTTTGTGTTAAAAAACATGCTTCCGTGCATTTTTTTATGGTTTGTATTAACCAATTACACTAGCCCCTCTCCTCACGTTGGTCTGTGGAATCGATTCGTCAGTATTTGATGTGGTTTACGAAATATATCCAGCGGTAACGTTAGGTGACTCACCCTGAATACTGAAGCCATTTGACGATGCCACTGTGGCATATTGGAACATGTTTTTATAAAACGGATCTGAAGTGGTCATTATAGACCGAAACCTGTAGTCTGATGACGAAAAATTTGCGGCCATTGACGTGAAGTAAAGGAAATATATGGCTGGTTCAAATGGCTCTGAGCACTATGGGACTTAACATCTATGGTCATCAGTCCCCTAGAACTTAGAACTACTTAAACCTAACTAACCTAAGGACATCACACAACACCCAGCCATCACGAGGCAGAGAAAATCCCTGACCCCGCCGGGAATCGAACCCGGGAACCCGGCAGTGGGAAGCGAGAACGCTACCGCACGACCACGAGATGCGGGCAAAACGGGTATGTGACAAGAATGGAGGAGAGATGCATAGAAAGAGGCGCGAGATGAAGGTAGAGGAAAGAAGAGCACGGGGAAGTTCGAGGGACAGGTGGCTAAAAGGAGTGGAAGAAAGCCCTCGGCAGAGTAGCGACAGAGGGGTTGTGCCAAGACGTAAGGGGACGGAGGGGCTCAACCTACGAGCGGCAGGGGACGGCACGAGATGTGACCGGCCGCCACACCCCGCCGCTCGGTATCAATCCCGGTCCGCGCAGAACCGTATCGCCGCAGATAGCGGCAGATAAGGCGCGTGGCTCGCGGGCGCGCCGGCAGTGTGTGGCGCGATGGCGCGGCTGCGGTCGCGCGGGATGCCGTGGTCCGTCGCAGACCTCGCCCTGCGCTTCCAGCCGCCCACTCCGCACGGTGCGTGCAGCGTCGCGCCGACCGCTTCCACTGTGTGTGTTCTCAGCTGTGCACCGCCAGCTCACCTTGTGCCACGGTTTCGGAGAATAAGGCCCAATGCGTCTGCATCTAAAACCTGCGAACCGCCGCGAAGTACGTGGCGGAGCGTGCTTCTCATCGTATCGTCAATTAGGGCTTCTTCCCGTCTCAGTCACGTAAGGAGTGCGGGAAGAGTGGGTGCTGAGCGGCCTCTAATTAGACTGATCTCGTCTTCGCCGTGCCAACGGGACGATGCGTATGGGCCGTACAGTACCCCTAAATTCCTTACCTCATACTGGGTCGAAACTTTTAAGGGGTGTAGGACGTCAAACGGGCCGACTTGGAGCAGGAGAGGCACCACACGACGTTTTAATTTCCACTGTCGATACTTTTACAAATAAATTCGTAAAACTTTGTCAGCATGGCCAGGAAGGATTCAGGATTCACACTCATAGCAATGTAAGTTCAAAAATATAACAAAACTAATTCTTTTTACTTGTGAAATTTCATCATTTTTTCACTTACTATAGGCTGCATTTGTTGCTATAGGTACACTTTTCTTCATAAGTAAGAGAGATTCTTGGATGAATTTTGCACAGCATACAAACCATACTTACAGGTGTATGAAACTCTAGAATTTTCCAAATCTATTAAAAACTGTGGTAAAAATTGAGATAATTAACCATAAAATTTGAGTTTTTTTTTAAACATGAAGTTTAAAATGTAACAGCTCATTCATTTTTTCATTAATTAAATAAATTCTAGAGTTTCATACACCTGTAAGTATGGTTTGTATGCTGTGCAAAATTCATCCAAGAATCTCTCTTACTTGTGAAGAAAAGTGGACCTATAGAAACAAATGCAGCCAATAGTAAGTGAAAAAATGGTGAAATTTCACAAATAAAAAAATTATTTTGTTATATTTTTGAACTTACATTGCTATGAGTGTGAGTCCTGAATCCTTCCTGGTTATGCTGACAAAGTTTTATGAATTTATTTGTAAAAGTATCGACAGTGCAAATTAAAATGTCGTGTGGTGCCTTTCCTGCTCCAAGTCGGCCCGTTTGACGTCCTACCCCCCTTAAAGTCGGTTTCAACGGGAAAGTTTTTTCGGGTATCTTGGAGCATTTTTCAGCAGCTCCGCGACCGCCCCCCCCCCCCCCCCCCCCCGAGTTAGACAACTCTCTCCCTCCTTTATGTATACTGAACATCTCTGAGTCCTGTTTGGTACGCATCCCACACAGTTGAGTAATATTCTACGACAACTTGCACAAGTGTTTGTAAGAAGTCACCATGGTAGCATCTTCAAAATATTCTACCAGTGACGAAGTCTGCCGCCTGCTTCCCCTACGACTGAGCCTGTGTGGTGTGTTCCAGGAGGAAGTGTCAGTGTTCATTAGTGCGACAGGGACGATCATTCGAAGCAAAAAAGTCTAGTAAACATGGTCTGTACAAGTGCTCATAGCTGTTAAGGCATGACTCTAGGGCCAATGTTTACTGCACATTTGTTCATTGTTTTGGTCCATACTACCGCCTCTGAAAATAAGAAAAGCAAAGAGCTTGCAGTAGAACCGATTTGTTTCACATTATCGAACATGAAAAAGTGCTGATAGCTCTGTTATGCGTCTTGGAGCCTACGTGTACTAGACTGTATAGTATCCCTGAATACTGACCATTCTTCTTGGTACACTATGTATGTATATATACGATAGCCGTAAGATACTAGGTTTTTTTCGTTTTGTGAAGTACACAATTTCACGTCTCGAAACATTTAAGGCAAGTTACCAATGTGTGCACCATTTCGAAATCTTATCAACTCTGATGAATGGAAGTAATTACCAGAGACTCACATTCTTACGAAAATAAAAAAATGTTTATCCTGTAGCTCTATCTTTACTCCGTGCAGGAATGTTGTTGCGGTACAGTGTCGGTGTATAACTGATTCGTGGAAGTAAATCTCGAAGCTTTGGTATGTTTGTAGACTAGCCGTTAGAGCCCTTCAGCGTCTTCCGTGCTGTAAATATGTAATTAAAAAGAAGAAAGGAGAGTGTTTGAAAAGCGTAGAACACCAATACGCCTCGAGGATTGTACTGGTATTTCGAAGAAATCGAGTTCATAATTCTATCTTGTCAACCAGATAAAATTGTTTACACAGTGCTGAACTCCTTGTTAAGAGCAGTTAAAAGAATGCGCTTATTCTATCTCGGAAGTCGACGAACAGCCCCAAGAAAAAGCATTTCCATTTATATTACAGTGTAGCAGACGCTGTCACGTAGACAAAAAAATGAGGGGATTTTCTGTCGAGGAAGATACCTATGTAATGGTCTGCTGGCGTGTGAGTATTACCAAATAAGTGTTCTTGTCATTATTTGTTTCCTATTAAGAACAGATAGAACATGTTCAGAACTTTCTGCGTACGCATTCTTTTACGGTGATTTTAAAAGTGGAATTCTACACGAATCATTTTAGCCATGTAGCTGTACGCAAGAATTTCAGCCTGCTCTTAGGAGTGGAAGTGTTCCGTACTAGTAGCCTACATACAGATTCTTATCTTGCTCTCTCAAATAAAGTAAATAGATTGATTTGAGTTTACGGCCAGACCTGGTAGTGAAATCCACTGTCAGGTTCTGCAAGTACTGACAGACGGGACTGTCTCTCAGATGACGCTTCTTCACTCTTTAGTGGAATATACGTTGCGATAGCCATTTATGTCCGGTAGACAGTTGTCAGACGTTCAGTATTGTCTGTGACTGTCAACGCGCAGTCATCTCCAAACACTTCTTCCTTGTTCCCTAACAGCTGCTGCACTGTAAGATACATTTAATACCTCTAAATCTTTACATTGGTAGTAATTACAGGGCCAACAGAATACCATCTTGTATTACGAGTCAAACAGTCCTCTGCATAAGATGGTTTGGAAGATGTGCACATATGCGATTTCGAAACATATCGGACGCTATACAGAAATAGTGGCGACAAAAGGCTGTTGCGGTGTACTTACGATCTGTCTTGTCGCGTCCCACAGCCCTTGTTGTATCGAAGGAGACTAAGCAGAACCGTACTTTACATTAAGTCGTTCCCAGACGTCGCGCTGCGCCGTGAGTGAACGAACGAACGCACGCGCGCGCGATGGACGTTTGAGAACGAGACTCCTCCTCGAGCAACTATTTGCGTTCGGGGAGCGAAATGTTTGGCGATCGGCGCGCTGCTCTCTGCAGTGTCGTAACACCATTGAGAATGTTGTCTCATGCCATAGTTCACCATGAAACCCACCATAGTAAACGAACGCAGCGTTTCCTCGAGGAAGCGCGATATGCTTGTCGCTACTCACGGTATAAAGAAAACGCAATATTTGTGTTGAGATTTTTCTCTGTCGCTGCTATAGTTTGTAGAGAGTTGACTTTCATTAACAACTGTTATGATTAATATGATGAATAATATGATGAATAAGCGCATGCAAAGCGATGCACATTGAGATCACTTCCGATTGACAAATGTCGCATCAGATATAAGTTTCTGAATTCAGTGAAACTGTTAAATTCTCGAGCCCGACCGCCTAGGTCATATAGCGATAGAATTGTGTAAATCATTGGACAACGCAAACAGTAAACTGCAATTCGAAGGAAGCATTCAGGGAAGTAGAGTTTCTTTACGTATGAAGTTGGCTACAAAACGCTTCAGCGATCCATTGTTCAAAACTTTTCGTTAATCTGGGAACCACATTATATCGAATCGGCTATTGAAACTGAATAAGTTCAGAGGAGCTCCATGCGGTTAATATCGGTTTTATTTGGTAGGTAAAAGAGCGTCGCAGATCATCCGTCAGTGCGTTGCCCAAAGAGAAAGATCGAGGAAACGTGTATTTAGGTGCAACATCTACTTGCTTAGGAATCGACACAAGATAAAATTAAAGGCGCGTGTAGAATCGTTCTTTCGGTACATAATCCGTAATCGCAGCGTCGAAAGGGTAGTGGAAAATGGGGGGCGGCGGTAAGTAAAATACCTGTGAGGTATGCTCAACTGTATACTACTGGTTAAACTTGCAAGAAATGAAAATTGGCACAGGTTTCATATATAGTATACGGCCGTGTAAGCTGTAGAAATTATTTTACATTCGTCAACAGTAGCCGTAACAACTTAACGTCATCCTTTTACGGCAACACCTCGTCGTGAATTTGGAGTTGTTCATGTAGAGATGCTAAAAACCAGTGTCGAGTATGTAGTCGCGCCCACCGTAGTGTAATACGTTACGGTTCTAAGAAGATGCAGATATTAAAGCAATAACGTTTTCGCTCTTGACTCTGGCTCTAGAAAGAAGGCTGTAGCAGCCGTGCACACGTACGTCTACACAGCCGAAGTGAAGTGCATGGCTGAGGGAACTTAGAAGGCACGGTTTTCCTCCAAACACTACCAGAGTCAAACATCAGCGGACGGACTCCGATGTTTTGTTAGGGGACTGTGCGTTAGACAACACGTGCATCACTCGTAGCCGTAACGTCGCCAGTGAGCTGCATGTGTATAGAAATTTCTTCAGATGCCGAGTTAGGGAGTATTGACAGACGCAGGCTTGTGGTAGATAGTTAAATTACGTAAAACCGTAGCCGCTAACGACAGGTTGTGATAATTATGGGCTGTACGCGGGTACATGTTGCAGAACAACAACATGCCATCCGACCACTTCCCACTTTGTTTCTTTTCCTGTGCTACGTCCTTAGTTGTGATTAACAGTGGCAATTATCTAGATTCTCTTCAACCTTGTCTGTATTCCTTTGGCAACATTAGTTGTGAGAGCCACAGTTTGTATGGTATCCACCACAAACCGACCTCTAATATTAAGAAGATTCATTAAGTCGGCAAACGCTGGTATGCTTCTTTCAACAATGCCGTTGCCAATTCCTATCGCGCCATCTCTTTCAGTTAGTTAGCGTTATGTTTCTCGACGTCCATGAGCTGTCAAAAACTAAACTTTCTCTCTTTGACAAATGAATGTTTTGTGGTTTGATCTACAAGTGAATCCGAAGAAAGGAAGGATGGAAGATACAGGTTTAACGTCTTGTTCGGCGACGAGGTTATTGGAAAAGGGGCGTAAGCTCGGATTGGAGAAGAATTGGGGAAGGGGAAAGGGGGGGGGGATGGTTCAAATGGCTCTGAGCACTATGGGACTTAACTTCTGAAGTCATCAGTCCCCTAGAACTTAGAACTACTTAAACCTAAGTAACCTAAGGACATCACACACATCCATGCCCGAGGCAGGATTCGAAGCTGCGACCGTAGCAGCAGCGCGGTTCCGGACTAAAGCGCCTAGAACCGCTTCGTGACAGCGGGGAGGGGGATTTAGGCATCCCCTTACACTGCAAACATTCCGGGGCGGCTTCGCCTTAAGCCATATGGAAAAATTGCGGAAAAACGTAAATCCGGAATCTGAACGGCCATTTGCACCTACCGCCCTCATACCGAATACGCGACCCCAGTGCGGTCAGCTGTAGGTGTCCCAGTAAGAGCGTGGTTTGGGGTGGACAACCCACTTGTCGAGATAACGCAAGGATTTATTTCATTCGCTATAGGATCAGGTGAGCTAAAACACTCTCAGTCCAATGCAGCCGTCTAATTTGCTAATGATTAATTTTGAAAATCCATAATTATTTTACACATCAGTCATTCTTTCGTAGATTCTTTTACTGCTGTCCCTACCTATCCGAGAAATTTCATCTTGCCATTGCACTTACCGCCTTCATGGTTCGAGCGCTTATTAAAGACAGATTCGTCTACATCCACGAAAGTACTCTGCAACAAAATGGTTCAAATGGCTCTGAGCACTATGGGACTTAACTTCTGAGGTCATTAGTCCCCTAGAACTTACAACTACTTAAACCTAACTAACCTAAGGACACCACATACATCCATGCCCGAGGCAGGATTCGAACCTGCGACCATAGCGGTAGCGCGGTTCCAGACTGTAGTGCCTAGAACCGCTCGGCCAGCACGGCCGGCAGTACTCTGCAATTCACACTTGTGTTTTTGTCAGAGGGTTCATAGAACCGCTTTCAGAACACCTAAATCTTTCCGTGAAAGGTTGAAGTCCACAAAATACCTTTAATTTGGGAGGAGAACGTTGGGGGTTGTAATTTCTCTTGCCCCAATGAAGAACGCCGTTCTTTAATGATTGACACGCCAACTCGTTTATCATATCCGCGACACTTTCTCCCTTATTTCCTGATTATGCGAGACGACCTTCCCGTAGCGCGCAGAGTTACCACAGAACAGGACGGACATACGTAGAGTAGGGAGCCTCGCCAGTATTTGTTGCACATTCTATGTGTACTGCCTATAAAACGTCACCTTCTGCACATTTTCTGTGCAATGGTTTAGATTTAAGTCGTTTGTAAAACTTCCTGGCAGATTGGGACAGTGCGCCGGGCTGGGATACGAACCAGGCACCTTCGCCTTTCGCTCACGGTCCGTCCTCACAGCTTTAGCTCCTCCAATAGCTCATTTCCTACCTTCCCAACTTCACAGAAGCTCTCCTGTGTAGCTTGCGGGCCTGGAACTCCTGCAGGAAAGGGTATTCAGAAACCTGGCTTAGTAACACCCTGGGGGTATGTTTGCAGAACGGACTGTTTGTAGTTGTAATCACAAGTATTTGGTTGACTCGACAATCTTTAAATGTGTGTGATGTACCGTGTAACCTAAATTTAACCTCAGACTTTTTGTTGATCGGGGTTAACTGTCACTATTCGGATCATGCAGAATCTTGTCTTAATCATTTTGTAATTCGTTTTGATCGTCTGAAGAAGACTTTCGGGCCGGCTGAAATGGCCGTGCGGTTAAAGGCGCTGCAGTCTGGAACCGCAAGACCGCAACGGTCGCAGGTTCGAATCCTGCCTCTGGCATGGATGTTTGTGATGTCCTTAGGTTAGTTAGGTTTAACTAGTTCTAAGTTCTAGGGGACTAATGACCTCAGAAGTTGAGTCCCATAGTGCTCAGAGCCATTTGAACCGTTTTTGAAGACTTTCGGAGACGGTAAACGACAGCATCAGGAGCAAACAAAGTAAAATCTGCGCTTAGATTGTCTCCTAAATCATTTATATATGTACATTAAAAGCAGCAACGTTCTTTGGAGAACGCCACAGCTAGATGACTGTCCGTCAGTTACTACAAAGTGTCACACTTCTGATAGGAAATCACGAATTCAGTCGCACGGCTGAGACGATATTCTATAGGCACGCAGTTGAATTACAAACCAACCTTGCCCTGTGCGTACATAGCTAATTTCGTGCTCATTTTTCTTGTGTCGACTGACACACCTTGGAGATTCGTTACGGAATGCCCCTCGGCGAGGCAGAGCAACGCGCAAAATGTCTTTCTTTCTCTATGGCCCACGCAGTGGGCAAATATCAGATCGTCGATTTACTACAACCGTCGACAAATACGCAGCGTGCCGAACGAGTGTGATAACGGGTCGCCGCTTATCGCCAAAGCCTGTTTTCGCGTACTGTCACATCACTAAAGCTGCTGTCGGTTGTGAAAGGAAATGCAATTTTTGCGGCGTGGGTTGCAATGAGAGAGTGAAGAAAACACGAACTCGCGAATGAATGAAAACCCTGTCTGTAGTTTTATCAGTGAGGTCACTAAATTCTTGTCTGTGAGATCGCAAGCTACTGGAAGACGGAGAGGACAGTACGTCCTGGCGCTTGAAAGGTGGGCTTGAAAATTCCCCGTAGGAAATTTCCGGACGATGTTTGACTTTTGATTCACTGTTAGATCCACTCATATTCAGTGAGTTTCATAAACTGCAGTAGCAATTGTAATTTCTGAGATTTTTTCAACGTGATGGTGTTTTTGTTTACGAACTTCCAGAATGCTCTGGAGTAGCTTGGGTCAGCAGCTTTGACTGGTTTTTCGTTGTAGTGATGGTGTGTTTTATAACCGAGCAGACGAATCCATTTAGCGCTCTTCAGCTCCTTCGGACATTAATCCTACCTTCTACTCGCAGCCTGGGCTCCCTTCTCACTGAACAAAGATGAAAACTCCTATTAGCTGACAGACCACTAGCATTGTCCACTATAAACACACCTCTGTCGTTGCAATAAATATTGATGTTATAATAAATATCGGTGCAGTCATATAAAACTGAAGCAGTACAAGATAAATAGCGGCTGTTTAATTAAAATTACGGGCCAGAAATTTTTTCGTAGCAGTTACTTTCGTACTGATTTAAGTAAACATAACACGTCTAAGCAAAAATTGCTTATAGCAGTGCCTCGACAGCTTTTCGTTTATTCTGTGTACAGATTTTGCTTTTGTGGCTCCTTCGCTTTCGTTAACAAATGAATTATCTCTGCTGATTCTGTTACGTGATGGAAAACACGGAGCAGTATGTGTATCTCTAAATTTTCGCTTGTATTTCAAAACCTCTGTATGGTTTGTCGCGTAACTTTTTTTTCTTGTATGGGTATCATTTCTCTTTCTTCGCGCTCCAGTTGTGAATTTTGTGTGGGGAAAAACGATTGTCGGTAAACCTCTGGATCAGCTCGGTTTGTTGTCATCATTATTTTGCGAAATACATTTGGGAGGAAGTAACATATTGCTTGTTTTTTCCCCCGAAAAGTATGCCCTCGCAATGGTACCACTTAAGCTGCCATTCTTGCATCCTCTGCCACTGGAGTTTAATGAGCTTTCGCGCTATCTAGATCGACAACGCGACGAAAAGAGCAGGCCCTCTTCGGATCTGCTCGATCTACTTTCGTAATCCTACCTCATCTCACTCCCAGCGTGAGGAGCAGTATTCAAGAATGAGTAAAAAGTCTTTTGTACCCAACCTCCAACTCGGCTAATTACTTTCTCCGTGGGGTTCTTCCGATGAATCTCAGTGTAATGCAGGTCGCTTCACTTTAAATTCTTCCAGATGCGCAGTCCTAGGTGTTTAACCGTAGTGGCGAATGGTCGTCTGTTTTCGCGCAGTACGCGTTTCTCTACTAACGAAATAATTTGAAACGAACGTCATGGAGTACTCAGTGTTGCCCACTGGGTCATTTACACTCACCGTGATCTCTAACGACGCTTTGATTCACAGCTTGGAGAACCCCTGCAGCTATCCAAACATTTGACGCTTTCACCCCCTTGAGAACAACTTGCTGTGTTTCATCCGCTACGATGTAATCAATTCAGTCACAAAGCTAGTACGACAGCCTGTAACTTCGCGTTTTGTTCAATAGACGGCGGTGCGGAACTGCATCAAACGGCCTCCGGAAGTCGAGAAACACTGAATCATTATGAACGCCGCAATCAGCTGACTCCTCGATCTCATATGCAAAGAGAGGGAGCTGAGTTTCAGAAGGTCACCCTCCTCAGATTTCGTTCTGCAAAAAAGTTCATAAGATGCTAGCAGAAAACGCGTGCCACAATTTTACAACATATCGACAACAGCGATATAGGCCACTAGTTCTGCATGTCTGTCCGATGAGCCCTCCTCGAAATGGGACAAGCTGCGCCTTTCCGGTGGCTTGGAACGCTTAGTGGTCAGCCAGGCCATTATAGCCACCTACCTATTTGCCGGGATGTCTAAGTTTGGGACGGATAACAGCGGCGATGCGCCGTGGCACGGGATCAGTAGCGCCTTAGTAGGTCTCTGCAGGGAACTGGCACCACATTTGAAAACACAAGTCACCTTATTCCATAAATTCCCAGGAGCTCTGACGCCACGAGTGGCTAGCACACTGGACTCGCTTTCGGGAGGACGATGGTTCAATCCCGCGTCCGGCCATCCCGATTTAGGTTTCCCGTGATTTCCCTAAATCGCTCCAGGCAAATGCCGCGATGGTTCCTTTAAAAGGACGCGGCCGATTTCCTTCCCCGTCCTTCCCTAATCCGATGAGACCGATGACCTCGCTGTCTGGTCTTCTCCTCCAAAAAACGCAAACGCAACGCTCTGACGCCACGTTCAATCACATCCAAGATGTGTTCAATCGGGTTCAGACCTGGAGAGCTTAGGGGCCGACACATCAACTGGAACTCTCCACTGTGTTCCTCGAACCACTCCATCACGCTCTTGGCCTTGTCACATGGCGCATTATTTTGTTGAAAAATGCCACTGCCGTCGGGAAACACGTTTGTCATGAAAAGGTGTACGTGGTCTGCAACCAATGTACAGTACTCATTGGGCGTTATGTTCCCTTGCGCCTGCTCCATTGGACCCCTGGAAACCCATGTGAATGTTCCCTAGATTATAATGGAGCTGCCGCGAGCTTGTCTCCGTCCCGCAGTACAGGTGTCAAGGAGCTGTTCCCTGGAAGACGAGAGAATTGCGCCCTCGCAGGGGTAAAATACAGGGAGCGAAAGACTATTTACAATTTGTACAGAAACCAGGTGGCAGTTATAAGAGTCAAGGGACATGAAAGGAAAGCAGTGGTTGGGAAGGGAGTGAGACAGGGTTATAGCCTCTCCCCGATGTTTTTCAATCTGTATATTGAGCAAGCAGTAAAGGAAACAAAAGAAAATACGAAATATGTATTAAAATCCATGGAGAAGAAATAAAAACTTTGAGGTTCGCCGATGACATTGTAATTCTGTCAGAGACAGCAAAGAACTTGGAAGAGCAGTTGAACGGAATGGACAGTGTCTGAAAGGAGGATATAAGACAAACATCAACAAAAGCAAAACGAGGATAATGGAATGTAGTCGAGTTAAGTCGGGTGATGCTGAGGGAATTAGATTAGGAAATGAGACACTTAAAGTAGTAAAGGAGTTTGACTATTTGGGGAACAAAATAACTGATGATGGTCGAAGTAGAGAGGATATAAAATGTAGACTGGCAATGGCAAGGAAAGCGTTTCTGAAGAAGAGAAATTTGTTAACATCGAGTATAGATTTAAGTGTCAGGAAGTTGTTTCTGAAAGAATTTGTATGGAGTGTAGCCGTGTATGGAAGTGAAACATGGACGATAAATAGTTTGGACAAGAAGAGAATAGAAGCTTTCGAAATGTGGTGCTACAGAAGAATGCTGAAGATTAGATGGGTAGATCACATAACTAATGAGGAGGTATTGAACAGAATTGGGGAGAAGAGGAGTTTGTGGCACTACTTGAGAAGTAGAAGGGACCGGTTGGTAAGACATGTTCTGAGGCATCAGGGGATCACAAATTTAGCATTGGAGGGGAGCGTGGAGGGTAAAAATCGTAGAGGGAGACCAAGAGATGAATACACTAAGCAGATTCAGAAGGATGTAGGTTGCAGTAAGTACTGGGAGATGAAGAGTCTTGCACAGGACAGAGTAGCATGGAGAGCTGCATCAAACCAGTCTCAGGAGCGAAGACTACCACACGAGTATTGTACAGCGGCGTGATGAAGAAGGTATCGGGATTCATCAGACCGTGCAACGCTCTGCCACTGCGCCAACGTCCACTGCTGATGGTTATTTGCCCATTTCAATCGTAGTTGGCGATGTCGTGGTGTTAACTTTGACACATGCATGGGTGTCGCCTGGGGTGGCCCATCGTTAGAAGTGTTCGGTGGACTATGTTTTCAGACACACTTGTACTCTGATGTTAGTTCCGCCACAGTTCGCCGCCTGTCCTATTTTACCAATTTGCCCAGCCTACGACGTCCGACGTCTGTAATGAGGAGTGGCCGCCAAACCCCACGACGTCAGGACGTGGTTTCACCACACGTTGAAGACGCTCACCACAAGCACCCCTCGAACACCCGGCAAGGCGTGCAGTCTCCGAAATGCTCGTGCCGAGCCTCGGGGCCATTCCAACCGCCCTCGGTCAAACACAGATTGACTTCGCGCCTTCCCCAGCGGACACCACGCTCACTGATGCTACACGGAAATGGTTCAGATGGCTCTGAGCACTATGGGGCTTGGCGGTCGCGCGGTTCCAGACTAAAGCGCCTAGAACCGCTCGGCCACTCCGTTCGGCTGCTACACGCAGCGCCCGTGTTTCTGCCTAGCAGTCATTCTTCGCCAGGAGACGCTGCTATCGCCTGGACGGGTTTATATCGATAGTAGGTCGGTGGTGATAATGTTCTTGCTGATCACGTTCTACAAAATGCTGCTAGGGAGCGAGCAAGTTCTTTCGCGTAATCCGTTCAGAATATTACACGTGTCGCATAGGCCTGGTCTCTGTTTCTCTGTTGGCAATCCTAGCTAGCTGTTTTCTGCTTTGCGGTCGCTTATCTCGGTATCTACCATTTCGGTATTCTTACGATAGTTGAAAAGAGGAACCATATTACGATCTTCCACAGCGAAAAATTTTCGGAAGACCTCATTAAGTATTCCAACCTGTCACATACTGTTTCGATGCCTGTAAGATCACGGAGCGACTTGTTAGATGATTTTGATCCGTCTGCCGAATTTACGTAAGGCCAAAACTTCTTAGGATTTTATGTCAGCTTAGTAGATAGTACTTCACATTTGAATTTACAGAAAGTTTCTCGCATTACTCTCCTTATGTTCATTTTAGCTTCGTTCAGCTTTTGTTTGTCAGCGAGGCTTTGCCTTCATTTAAATCTGCTTTGAACCTCTTGTTTGGTTTTGTACTAACTTTCTAACACAGCCGTTAAGTCCACGACGTTCTTAGACACAAACCCAGCTGACGCACTTAACTTTAACCCATTGGTATTCTAAATGGTCTGCTCTTGTACACTTGCTGGGCAAAAATATTTTTCTGCCTTCCCTAACATACTCTTAACAGCCGTAGGCGTTGATGTTATAACAGACTGATGTTCATTGTTTAGCACCTTAACTGTAAAAGCAGAGTCAAGTCAAGTCCTGAGAGATTCGTCGTGTGTGGACGTTTCGAAAATTTTCGATAAACTCCACCGATTTTCTTTAGGGTATATCTTGTCGAAACACCCACTCCATTGTACTACTCTCATCCCGTCACAATTTTTTGAATCTTCTTCTGCTCTGTATATTCTCAACATAAATTTTTCTCGGTCCCCCACTTAGTTTTTTGCGTAATGCCACGCCTTCAAATTGTTTATGAGAAGGCGTTATGTCTAAAGACGTGCCCTATAAATTTCGTATTCTTCCTTTCATCTTCTCTTTTTAGACTTCTGTCCTGTATTTCCTGTAGTATCTCATTTGTTTTTCTTTCAATACGGCCCGTTCTGTTCATTTTCCATCGTACCTAAATTTCTTTTACGTCAGTTCGGATCTTCCCTTATTTCCATTATGTCCAGACTTTATATCCATGAAGAGGTAGCCCTTATATCCTTAAAGAAGTATGCCGCACATAAATGATTTTTGCGAACGGTTTCCGCACTACAATACCGATCAATGTTTTTACAAGATTTTTTTTTTTTTTTTTTTTTTTTTTTTTTTTAGCTAGAAATGCTTTGTAAGAAAGAAGTATTTTGTGGAAAAACCTAGGAAGCAATGTGGGCTGTTTAAGAAAATAATAGCGTATCTCTAGAAGCTACCCATTAAGTATCCACATGGCTGAGCCTGTATTACTGCCCTCACACTGTTATTTGTCAAGAATCTCAATGAAAAGAATTGATACCTACTAAGCTGACAGGATATAGCCAACGTGGACTTCTTAAAGGTGGACACAGTAAGACAAGAAAATGAAACATACGCTACACAACGCACGCCCCTCTTCCAAAGAGATCCCATCAATTTTTGTGGCTCTGCCAAGATCATTTCGCTCCTATTCCTATTACACCCCTAGACTTATCTTAAGATTTCAAGCGAACTTTGCGTTTAATTGCGCGTTTAGCAGCATAAAAGCGATTTGCGGTTACTTAGATACGATACATGGAGCTATACGAAACGGACAAAGGATTAAAATACAATTGCAAAGAAAAGGAAAGGCCCTTCTCACTCTTCGTCGAAGTAAACTTAGAAACTGTAGCTATTGCTGCTGGTACATCGCTACGACAGGAACAAGGAAAATTGGATTATGCTAATTACAGCACTTATCAACATCTACACCCATCCCCTGCAGATCACTGTGTTGTGCGTGGCAGAGGGTACTTTCCGTAGCATTACGGTCTCTTACCAGCCCATTCGCACATGTGGCACGGAACGAATGTCGTGGGCGCGCTGTTACATAACTCGATAACTTGTTATAATAAATATCCCACTACCGTATTTTTATTCTTCATTGTTGTTATACTGGTTTATTTTCATCTCCAGTTTAACCTGTCTGTTTTAAAGGCACAAAACAACCGGTTTCTGACATACCGATTTTCGGTTCTTTCTTGCTATTATTTTAAGTACTAAGTGCAGAAACCGAACAAAGATCGAAAAATTTTAAGACTACCTCACACTTTTGCATTGTATATTTCAAGATACGCGGAAACAAGCTATCAAATAAAATAGGTAAATAAATGAAGACAGTCTGTGCAACGTTCTCTGCTTATCTCGAAAAGTAATGAGGGCTTGATAATATAAGAAAATCACTAGTACCCCTCTATTTTTTAAAACTCTGCTCAAAAAGTTGTTAGTATTTCGCCGCGCAAAAGTACTTTTTTTTGCAATATACATTGCTGCGAAAGAGATGGAAAATATCCTGGTGGCCACCGCAACGTGATACTGAGCGCACCAAACACTCCTTTCTCCACGGCCACCGCTACCACTGCAGGACCAAGTATTTAACAAGTATTTAAGAAGAAATTAAAAGAATTTCTGAATGACAACTCCTTCTACTCCATAGAGGAATTTTTAGATATAAATTAAGAAAAAAAAATATTTAAAAAATAAAAAAAAAGAAAAACAAAAAAAAAAAAATAAAGTTGTTATATTAACTTAAGTATGTTGTTAAATTAACCTAATTATGTCATGTATTAGAAAATTCGACTCGTTCCACATCATTACGAAATATCGTATTCATGATCCATGGAACTAGTATTAATCTAATCTAATCTAATCTACTGGTGCTGGGTGGGTTTGGAGGCATCAGACAAAGAATGTTCATGGACATTCTGAGACTGGATTCCCAGCTGCTTGACTCACTTCTCGTAATTCCATTGGTGCGACACCCTCTTTCTGGCACTGTGTCTTCCAACCCAACCCCTTCAGCTCCAAACCAGAACTTTCTTCGAGGATGGAAAAACAAGGTGTTTTTTTTTTCTCCCAGCAGTCCTCCGATGGGTTTAATGCAGCCCAACACGAACCCCTCTCCTGTGCCAACCTCTTCGTCTCAGAGTAGTACTTGCAACCTACATCCTCAATTATTTGCTGAATGTATTCCAATATCTGTCTTCCTCTACAGTTTTTACCCTCTTTAGCTCCCTCTAGTACCATGGAAGTTATTCCCTGATATCTTAACAGATGTGCTACCATTCTGTCCCTTCTTCTTGTAAGTGTTTTCCATATATTTCTTTCCTCTCCAATCCTGCGCAGAACCTCCTCATTCCTTACCTTATCAGTCCACCTAATTTTTAACATTCGCCTGTAACACCATATCTCAAATGCTTCAACTCTCTTCTGTTCTGGTTTTCCCAAAGTCCACGTTTCACTACCATACGGTGCTGCAGGGGTGGGTTGCAGAGTCACAACGGCATGCACGGGTGACCTCACTTACGTTTATATTATAGACTGATGAATGTTTGAATTCCCTTTAGATTGTTCTCCCTGTCATGATTCTTATGTGGCACTAGCACTGATGTAACCAACAGCCTTTTGATGCTGGCAGTGAAAAAAAAAAAAAAGAAAAGAAAAAGGTCCTGGACACTTCACTCACTATTGGTAGTGATCCATTTTGAACGTACATACTAATAACACAGTGTTTTAATTTTATATTGTCAAGACAGTATTAGCCAACCAAAAGTCTATCGTTAGTTTGTATACATGCCAATGTTTTTGTAAGGGGAAAAGGTGACATCGATGAGTTTCTCAGTTTTTATTCCAGTGTGAAATACTGAGTTCCCTTACTTGTTATCTGAAGAAAGTGTCCATTTTTAAAGCCATAACAACAATCAAATGAATGTGTGTTATTTTGTTCCCCATTTTGAGTAAAGAGTTTAACAAAAGCAGATGCTTCACTTGCGCTTGTATCAGAAATTAAGAACGAAGATTACAAAAGATTATTGTCCTATGCTGAGTGACATACGTGTGGAGGTAATCTAGATTTGTGACAGTAGGCCTGCAGATGATGTGTGCTGTATGTACTCGTTGGTAGTATGAGTAGGGTGGTAACACACCCACACACACAGAGAAAAACACAGTGATTCATAAATCTTTATAGAGAATTGCTCATTCCCTGAATTTAACAGCTCATATTCAACAGTTTTCTGTGTAGGAATAACTATCCCATTAACAGATGTGTAGTGCCCCCTCGCTCCTCATAGTTTCCATATTTGACATACAACATAAAATATGTGCAAGATAATATATTAGGTACCAAAATACTCTCCAAAGATCTGTCTAATGTGTAGTTAGAACTTTGGGTTTACCATGAAGTTTTAGTTATTTATAATGAAAAGTACTTAAAATACCGAGTTAATGTAGGGCTCGATCCACTCTACAACCATTATTTCGTCTTCACGTTAGTCGGCTTTGCCAATTAATGACCGAATTAGAACCTTCCGACCTAACCTAGACCTTGAGCGGTGCTGTAAGTCAGTCTGTGTCCACAACCAGGGTACTGAATAGGCACTGTCACACTTGAACCCATTCTTCCGTCATAATGAAGGTTTGACACTAAAAATAAATAAAAGAACGAAAGAAGTCTGTGTGTATGCCTTTTGATGCTTAGATGCTGTGCAGTTATTTTTATTATTATTATCATCTTAATCATGAACAGCTCTAATTAATGCTGGGCCGTAACAAATTTAAGCGCATTTGTTATAGTCAGTGTTGTACAATAAATGCTTATTACTGTCATCAGTTTCAATAATGTAATTCTCAAATATTACAATTTACTTAACGTTTCTCATGTTGTAACGGTTACATGTATCTATAAATACCTTTTGGAAAAAAGATGTCAAATAACGCATTTTTCACTCAAAAAGAAAATTCCACAAAAATTGTGTCATTAGTAACATTCAGTGGGACAATATTGTTTGTCAGATAATTCAGTGACAGCAGAGTAGACAAATGCAGATTCCTCCTGTGTTATAAAACTTTCTTGTTTTACTGAACAGTTTTAACAGTCAGGAGGTTTGTTTACCACTTTAATTATTAAACTGACGAATAAAATGTACTGCCTAGAGTCACTATTATTATTTGGGACCCAAAACACCTGTTTCAAGTTTTACTCCCTCATCTTTAGCTGCACTGTCTTGTGACGTTGAATTTTAACTTATTTCTGTGCAGTGTTACAACACACAAATTAAAATCCATCACTTTTCTAATGTACAAAACTGCCCACCCAAAGAATAGAGAATGAAATCCCTGAAATGTGTTATGGAGGCAATAAATAATAACAGCGACTGTATGCAGCACATTTTTATTTCCCAATCAATTATGTGGTAGTTGTAGCCTTACCTAAAGTGCAACAAGGATATTATCAATTACTAAATTGTCTGTGTTTCCCTCTTTTACAGTGCAAGGAATGGTGATGCAGTCTTCGCCACAACTTACGTAAGTGTACCTGTGATTACAGACAGATATTTTAGTGACTGACATATTAGAGGTGTTTTAATATATCAAACCTATGTAGCATGCAGACATTTTATAAATTTCAAGGAACTGAAAGTACTACTGTAGACCTACATATCAATTCATCTCAGTAGCTTGGAGGTGGTTCCAGTTGAGGAAGCAAAGCACTAAAGTACTCAAGACGTATTTTGGACATTTTCACAAGCTGCGACATTGTCGCGAATAAAACAGTGACCCGTATATACAATAAGTTTCCTTTACTTTACACCTATGGTCACAAATTTTTTGTTAACAGATTACCAGTTTCGGTCTATAATGACCATCATTAGATCTGCAGCAAAAATGGGAAAAAACATAAATACACTCACAGATTGTCTACAGCTTAAAAACAATAGACACAAATGCATATATTCGTCAGTAGTACTTTTCACTATGGTCTATTTATTGTTTTTAAGCTGTAGACAATCTGTGAGTGTATTTATGTTTCTCCCATTTTTGCAGCTGATCTGATGATGGTCATTATAGACCGAAACCGGTAATCTGTTAACAAAAAGTTTGTGACCATAGACGTAAATTAAAGGAAACTTATATTTCTGACAGTATGACTTGAGCCGTAAAGCAGACATCTTGAGACACGTTTTCTCAGATGTCTCGAAATCACGCCAAACAAATTTTGAGATAATACATTCACCAGGGCTAATTTACAGACAGAGCAGGCTTTAAATCTTCAGCAGTATCTTAGAAAAACTCTTATTCACTTCCCCCCCCCATCTGAGGGTCATGTTAACTTGTGTCAGCTTCATTTCTTCTCAAATCAAATGTTCAAATGTGTGTGAATTTCTAAGGAACCAAACTGTTGAGGTCATTGGTCCTTAAATTGACACACTACTTAAACTAACTTAAGCTAACTTATATGCTAAGAACAACACACACACCCATGCCTGAGGGAGGACTCGAACCTCCGGCGGGAGGGGCCGCGCAATCTGTGACACCTCACCTATCACCGCGCGGTCACCCCTTGCGGCATCATTTCTTCTCATCTTTTTCCTTGTGCAACATTCTTTCAGTTTTATTTATTTGTTTCTTTAACATAATAATTTTTGTTAAAATAGTTTGTACGGAAAATAAGGTTAATTTGAAAAAAAAGGGAAGTATTTCATGTGTGTGACAATTAGTTTGCAAACAATATAATCCAGAAAGTAATTAAAATGTCAGCAATTTATTTAACATTCATAACTTGACCAGCATAGAACTATATATTAGGAACTTGCATGGTTCTTGTTGCTGTTGTGAGCTCAACAGAGAAATATACAAGTTGTTATTTTGTTATTTATTTACAGGTTCGGTAACAGGCCAGGAGATGTCTCACCCCCAGTCTTCGAACAGATTTTCCGAAATGCCCGCTTTGCACAGGGTGGTAATGCCCTCTTTGAGGGTAAAGTCCGGGGTAATCCGAAGCCTGTTGTTTCATGGACAAGGAAAGGCGCTCCCCTTCTTGGTAAATTGCTTCATTTGACCATTAAAAATGCATGCATTTATTTACTTCATATTCTGGTATAAAAAGTAGTCTCTGTATAAAAAACTTTATCTGTTTATGATGAGAAAAATATAAGCAGTAGTATACCAGAAGCGGTTGGAGCCTTGTAATGTAAAATTCCATGTTTACTGTCAGTCAAAGAGCTCTGTTTAAAAATGAGAAAAAAATATGCTTTCAGTATTTTATGCCAATAGCAATGTAATATTTTTTGTTACTTTTAGTTTGTTTAATTCATCATTTGTATGTTACAGAATCAAACAAATATAAAATGAAATATGATGAACAGACTGGAAATGTTTCATTGCTCATCAATGCAATAGGACCAGGAGATGAAGGGGAGTACACATGCACTGCACGAAATCAGTACGGTGAAGCTATCTGTTCAGTTTACATACAACCTGAAGGTACAATACACATTTCAGTTCTTATTAATCCTTTTGTGAAGTGATTTTCAGAATTTATTTTGTGTTGTATGTACATGTAAAAGAGTCAAATTTTGTTGCTATTGCTTGTACAGGTCAGGGGCAGATTATACAGCAGCCTCCAGGTGGCTACCAGAGAGAGTTTACTCAGACAATTGAAACCTCTGAACAGCGAACAACACAGCAGCGTTTTCAGAAACAGACAACAGGAAAAATTTCATATGCTAATGGACACATTGTAGAAGAGGTAAAAACTGATTTAATATTTATTTGTTCTCATTACTGACATGATATTCTAAAATGACTTCATTTAACATAGAGGTGCAGTAGGTGATAATTCACCTGAACAGTGAGATAAGGTTTGATCAAGTGGAAAAATATGAGTGCTTACACTGTTGTGAGAAAAACAATTTCTCCCTCACAGTAATTTGCGCATCAGTCACTGAAATTCGGGTTTTGTTTTGCAACGTGACTAGTCTAAATATGTTTTCCTATCTAGTTCATGTGATAAGAACTTTTTTTGCTTTCAGTTAATCATATCCTTTGAAAATGTGTGCAAGAAATATGATAAATATGTATTTACTCTTGCAGTATTGGTTTTATCAATGATAACGTTAATATAAATTACACTGTTGGAAAAAAACTGCAGCACCTAGAAGGATCTGTGCGACATTAAAAAAAGTTGGTAGATGTGTTTCTACATCTGAAAGGTGATGTCTGTTGAAATTTGACGCCATTCACATAGTGTGGCACTAGTGGTACCACTATGAGGATGCAAATTAGGTTTGCTTTAAATACACACTTTAACGATTGTGAACATTAATTACCTTTGAGACTGGATGTGGTGAGTTGATGTAGTCAAGAATACCTTTAAAGTGGCAAAGAAACCTTTATCGACACAGCACTGAGTTTTAATGAGGTCGAGAAGCTGGATGTGGCTTCTGCAATATTGCAGAAAGACTTTGATGGAATGTAACCACTGTAAATGGTTGCTGGTAGTGGTGGTCGTGAGAATGTATGCATGCCAGAAGACCGTGTTCCAGATGACCGTGTGACAGTAATGTGTATAGTGTATGGCTTAGGCGCATTGTACTGCATCTGCAGCAGCAGTTTGAGTAGCAGTTGGCACCACAGTGACATAACAAACTGTAAATCGGTTACTTCACGGACAGCTCCAAGACAGACACCATGTAGTACACAGTTGCAACTTCGTAGTGTCTAGTGAGATATTATTGGAGGGTAGGGTGGAGGCCTGTTGCATTTTCTGATGAAAGCCTGTTTTGCCTCATTTATTTATTTATTTATTTATTTATTCATCCGTGGAACAATAAATATTGTATGGAAGTCGTCAGATTACAACACATGAGCACACATTTACATTTACAATTAAACAGGTTTCTCATATTTTGTGTAGTTTTTATAACTAGTCATACACATATTTATAATCACATTATATTTTGTTGATAATGTCATATGTTGCTAATAATCTACATCTATGTTAAATATTCTTTTACAGTATAACAACTTTTACTTACTAAAAAGGTTTTAAGCTTTTGTCTGAAAGTGAGGGGCTCATTTATTTCTTTAATTTCTTGTGGTAGTTTGTTATACAGTTTTATCCCATTGTAAAATATACTTTTTTGCGTCTTTGTCTTGTTCTTTCTATCTAGACGGAGGTGGTGACAAGCTCTTGTTTCATGGTCATGTATTAGGCTGTTTGTGTTGTACATGTTGAGATTTTTCTTAATGAACATTATGTTCTGAAAGATATACTCACAAGAAACAGTTAGAATTCCTAGCTTTCTAAATAATTCTAGACAGTGGGCCCTGTTGTTGCTATTTGTTATTGTCCTTATGGCTCTTTTTTGTACTTTGAACACAGTTTGTATGTTACTGGCACTTGTTCCCCAAAACATGATCCCATAGCTGAGGACTGAGTGTAGATATCCGTAATATGTTATTTTAAGACAGGTGTTATTGCATACCGGTGCAAGGATTCTAAGAGCATGGCATGCTGTGGATAATTTCTTTGCCAAAATGTTGACATGGTTTGTCCATTTCAGTTGGCTGTCCACATTCATCCCTAAGAACTTGGTACTTGTTACACATTCTAATTCATTATTATTCACTTTTATTCCAGTGGCATTGTGTTTTTTGTTCAATTGGAAGTTAATATAGTTAGTTTTCTTTACATTTAAGGTTACTTTATTTTTTAATGACCAGTTGTGGACATCATTGAGAGCCTCGTTTGCTCTTTCTGACAGTTGTGTTGGATTTTCACCTGTTATTACTATGCTGCTGTCATCAGCAAAAAGTATTTTTTCGCCATGTCTGATACTTTGTGGGAAGTCGTTAATGTATATAAGAAACAATATTGGGCCTAATACACTTCCCTGTGGGACACCTATATTCACATTTTCTGGGTCAGACAGGTGTTTTATAAGGGAATTGTTTGAAACTTGTGATATCTCAACTCGTTGAACTCTGTTTTCCATGTATGATTTGAACCACTTCTTTGTCACACCTCTTATTCCTATTTGCCCTAATTTATGAAGTAAGATTTTGTGGTCAACTGTATCAAAGGCCTTGGACAAGTCTTACATTTTCACCTTTGTCCAGTGCTTCTAAAATTACTTTAGTGAACTGTGACAGCAACAGCCGTGTGTTGGTTAGAAGGAGGCCAATTGAGGATCTGCAACCAATATGTCTGTATGCTAGACCCACTGGACCTACAGCAGGAGTTATGGTCTGGGGTGCAATTTCGTATGACAGCAGGAGCACTCTTCGTGGTTATCCTGCACACAACACTCACCCACATACCACTGTTGTAACCCAACATACTCTACAAAGTGTGGACATGTTGGCTTGGCCTGGTCAATCACCAGATCTGTCTCCAGTTGAGCACATATGGAGCGTCATTGGTTGACAACTCCGGTGGCATCCACAAACGGGATTAATCGTCCCTATATTGACTGGCCAAGTACAACAGGTATGGAACTCCATACCAAATACTGATATCTTTCACCTGTACAACACAACGCATGCACATTTGCACGCTTGCACTCGACATTCTTGCAGTTACACCCGTTATTAATGTACCGACACTTCACATTTGCAATGGCTTATCTCGCGCTTACATTAACCTGTGATGTTGCAATATATGAAGATGGTATCTGTTATTTTGGACATGTCCAAAAGAACAGATACCATCTTCATATAATTCAGGCTAATTGGCCATTGACCTTCATCTATGCGGATGCACACGCATTGCACAAACTCTTACGGAACTCGGTCAGATTGTCTGCCGCGAGTAATGAGTGTAATTGGCAGGGGCACTATGAATGTAGTGTGTGTACATTAAGTTGAGAATGTGGGTCTCGTGGGGATCGTGCAAGGGATAAGTACCTGCAGTCGCACTATCCTCTGTGCCCTCGGCGGCTCAGATGGATAGAGCGTCTGCCGTGTAAGCAGGAGATCCCGGGTTTGAGTCCCAATTGGGGCACACATTTTCAACTGTCCCTTTTGATGTATATCAATGCCTGTTGGCAGCTTAGGGTCTTGATTTAATTATCATTTCATTCTAGAGAGCTGCACGGTCACCGTTGGTATCTATTCTTTCGGACATGTCCAAAAGAATAGATACCATCTACATATAGTTAAGGCTAACCAGCCATCGACCTTCTTCTGTGTGGATGCACTGACATTGCCCAGACTTGTACAGGACTCGGTCACATTGTCTGCTGTGAGTAATGAGTGTAATGGGCAGGGGCACTACAAATGTAGTGTGTGCACATTAAGTTGAGAATGTGTGTCTCATGGGGAGGGTGAAAGGGATAAGTCCCTGCAGTCGCACTGTCCTCTGTGCCCTCGGTGGCTCAGACGGATAGAGCGTCTGCCATGTAAGCAGGAGATCCCGGGTTCAAGTCCCGATTGGGGCACACATTTTCAACTGTCCCCTTTGATGTATATCAACGCCTGTCAGCAGCTTAGAGTCTTGATTTAATTATCATTTCGTGTGATGTTGCAATGTTAACCACTTAAATATGTTACCTAGACAAATTACATTAATTATTATTTTATGTTGTGGTTTTTTCCATCAGTGCACTTGCAATAAGGTTATGCATTTCCAACCAGATAAAAAATGAAATAGCAAGTACCAGACCAAATGCTTTAGTTAAAGTCACAGTTGCATGTTTGTATTTCATAATTTCTCCTACAATAAAGGAGACCACCCACCAAATAGCAGAAGCACACATAAAAGAGAAGGAAAGCTTGTTAGGTTTTGGAGTAAACACTGTAGTAGAGTTTGAGTGCGAAAGCGCGGACACGCGCATGCGCGCGCACACACACACAGAAATACACACACACACACAAGCACGCACGCACACAACTTTGCACCAAAGTTTGTGTGTGTGTGTATTTACACTCTAGCTCAACAAAGGATTTATTCTGAAAGCTAGCAAGTTTTCTTTCTCTTTCGTGTGTCCCTGCCGACATCCCAGTGCTTGTGCTATTCTTTGAGTGGTCTCCTTTACTACTAAATTATTTGCCTTGTGCTGCAACTTTCCTAAATATTTTTGGTTTTCTCTTGTCCCTTTTATTTTGTTATAAATAGGCATGTTGCTGTCTTGATTCTCCTTTACCAGTTTCAAAATAAATAAATAAATCAGTAAATAAATAAGTAAATATGTGAAGAGTTTTCAAGCTTGTGGGATTGTGAAAGATGTGGTAACATGACTTATAAAACAAAATAAATTGGAAGGTCGATAGACACACAAACACACACACAAAATTCAAGCTTTCGCAACAAACTGTTGCCTCATCAGGAAAGAGGTAAGGAGAGGGGAAGACGAAAGGAAGTGGGTTTTAAAGGAGAGGGTAAGGAGTCATTCCAATCCCGGGAGCGGAAAGACTTACCTTAGGGGGAAAAAAGGACAGGTATACACTCGCACACACGCACATATCCATCCACACATACAGACACAAGCTTGTGTCTGTATGTGTGGATGGATATGTGCGTGTGTGCGAGTGTATACCTGTCCTTTTTTCCCCCTAAGGTAAGTCTTTCCGCTCCCGGGATTGGAATGACTCCTTACCCTCTCCTTTAAAACCCACTTCCTTTCGTCTTCCCCTCTCCTTACCTCTTTCCTGATGAGGCAACAGTTTGTTGCGAAAGCTTGAATTTTGTGTGTGTGTTTGTGTGTCTATCGACCTGCCAGCGCTTTTGTTCGGTAAGTCACCTCATCTTTGTTTTTATATATAATTTTTCCCACGTGGAATGTTTCCTTCCATTATATAAAAATAAATTGGAAGGTATTCTACTTTTAATTTTTGTGCTGCGGTAGTATTGTTAATTGTGTATGATGCAGAGGAACTGTAATACACATGGACTGTGATGTATATGGTACGCATTATATAATCAGCAATGTACTGAAGACATCTTTTGTGGGAATCAGAAAATTCCATTTGATTTCTTTTGTAAGAATTATTTGAAGTACTAGACAGTAGAGGAAGCTTTAAGTTGAGGGCAGCCAACGATACGTAACTGGGTTATGTGTTACTTATGACAGCTTTCTTGACAGTTAATTACTTTCAGGAGGGAAAATTCGAGTACTGCAATAGACAAATTTAAAAATAAAACAATGTATCTTTGGCAGTACTGGAATTTCACATTCTGAAGGTAAATACAGGGCAGCCATGCTATCTCTTTGTAATTTTATTGTTTGTCAAGTGAAAAAATGTAAATTATTGTTCTTTATATGGATAACAATAACTTAGAAAATCTGCACTCGTTCATAGGATTTTAAAGTGGACACATTTGAGTACCGGCTTCTCCGTGAAGTTGAGTTTCGTGAATCAATAACACGGCGCTTTGTTGGAGAAGTTGACAGAGAGATCAGTACAGTTATTGATCGATCACTGGGACCTGTTGCACCTCCACAAATAGCACAGAAACCACGAAATTCCAAACTCCAGGAAGGTACCACAGCGACATTCCAGGCTAAAGTTCCAGCCAACCCACGTCCAAGGGTAAGGATTCTTATTCATTCATGTAATAATGAGTATACATGGACCCATAAAGAACAAAATTTTTCAGTACAAACTACATCCAAATTTAGTCATACAATCTTTTACTTAACTGATTGCATGAAACAGATGTGAATGAGAGCTGAAAAACATGCTGCATTTTGAGATCAGGAATTGTCTCACCTGGCCTAAAAAACAAAAGGGAAATAATTCTACCATCCCATCCCTCATAGGGACATTACTAACTAATGCTTAAATAGTGAAATCCCTTTTCGCTCTTTTGTTGATCCACGATTCCAAAAGTGTTTCTCAAGTTTTGTTTTTGTGTATAAAATTATGGACTTATAATCTGGCAAAGGAGCTACTTAGTAAGAGGGAGATTTTTCTATTATTGCATGGTTGAATAAAATGCAGATAAGGAATGGAAGCCATGTTAAGATTTGTCAGGCAGTAATCAGTTCAGTGTTACCGAATTTTGATATGTTTTATTCTTCTGAAGTTTTTTCTTTGGCTGGAGCAAAACGGTTGTGTGATTGGTAGATTTACATTTTATGACCGGAAAAAAATGAAAGACGCATTTGTCTGTGTTGGTGAATTTTAATTACAGTCTATTTAAACATTTCAGATTACATGGTTTAAGAATGGACAGCGCATCACTCATTCCCAGAAGTATGAAAGTAGTTACTCAAACCAACAAGCTGTTCTTAAGATTAACTCTCTCCAGTCTGAAGATTCTGGACATTATACTCTCCTGGCGGAGAATCCTCAAGGTACTACAATGTTAAAAATACATAACACAAACTCAATATCTACAAGAGTGCTGATTGTGTGGCCTTACAGAAATTCAATTTGGTTACCTCTTTCATGTTCCTGATCTTAAATTATAAGTTTACTTCTTTCTTCCAGGATGTGTTGTATCATCTGCTTACTTAGCTGTTGAATCGTCTGCGACTCAAGATGGACTTGATCAGAGGTTTGTAGTAATGTTATGCCAGTTTTACATATAGCAGAACATAAAGTAAGACTTGTACACAGTTGAAAAGTTCTGCGAAATTTTACATTATATCTAATTTTCTAATTATCAGAAGGGACATTGCACTATCATTTTGGAAATAGAGTTTTTGTACTTAGCCCAGCATATGAAATTGTTTTCCATCTTACCACACGCAGCCATAAATCTCTGGTAACAATATGTTTCACAGTAGTGAAAAATGAAAAACAATTGAATTAATATTCCTCCAAAATTAACTGAGAATTTATCTTAATGTATTATTATCAGACTAGATGTGTATTTCATCCTAATGGCTCCTAAGTAGGATCAGTGATTATGTTGACTTTTGTAGTAGTGTTTAATATGAAAAATCAGCTGACATTTTAAGAAGATTCATTTGGATACATTGAAAATATTTACTAAAATTTATTAAATATGTAGAAAGTGTTGTATAAAACTTAGTCTTTAAATATAGCCACGTAAAAATTTTTGTTCTTTGTTTTAGGGGAAGAGTTCCTCATACAGAACCTTCTGAGGGCACAGAGGCAGGGAAGGCTCTCGCACCTAACTTTGTGCGGGTTTGTAATGATCGTGATGTTACTGAGGGTAAAATGACACGTTTCGATTGCCGAGTGACTGGCCGACCTTACCCAGAAGTGGCGTGGTTCATCAATGGGCAACAAGTCAGTGATGATGCAACCCATAAAGTGTTGGTCAATGAATCAGGCAACCATGCTCTAATGATAACAAATGTGAGCATTTCAGATGCTGGAGTAATTACCTGTGTAGCCCGCAACAAGGCTGGAGAGACTTCCTTCCAGGTTGGTACCATCAATCTTTTAATTATTTCCAATATTTTGTGTTCAGTGCATATGTACATATCTCATGTACATTTATATCAACAACTACATATTCAATTTTGTTCCAGTGCAATTTAAATGTAATAGAGAAAGAACAAGTTGTAGCCCCAAAATTTGTGGAACGATTCAGCACAGTACATGTGAAGGAGGGGGAGCCAGTGGTATTGAAAGCCCGAGCTGTTGGCACTCCCATCCCTCGCATTTCATGGCAAAAGGTAAGATACAATTCTCAAAACAGTGAATGTTCATTTCTAAATTAAAAAAGTGTTTATTAAAATTTTTTCAACTAAAGAACTATGACAATGTGTAATGCTGCTGAAAAAATGTCCGAAGGACAATGACACAACAAACTAAGATCATAGAATGGAATACATACAGTGACCAAAATTCTAAATAGGAAAAAGTGATAGAGAACCAGTAATGTAAGTTTAAATGTGAGGCACTGGATGGAGAGTTAGTAAAAAGAAGAAGAAACAGAGAAAAAGGGAAAGAAAGGTCTATCAAAAGTGAAGATTGGTAGTTGTCGATGGAAGACAGGAGAAGAGAAGTGGGGGGGAAGAGGATAAAATAACAACATTTATTCTTATAATTAATTTGTGTGAAACCCCCCATCATACTCCCATCCCTCCCACACACACATGCAAGGGAGGGTAAAAAAATTTAATAACTATGATTCCAAAACTTCCTAGCAGATTAAAACGATGTACTGGACTGAGACAAAAACCTGAATTATTACTTTTGATGGGCATTGCTCTTACTGACTGAGTTATCCAGGCATGACTCATGATCCACCCACACAGCTTTGCTTCCACCAGTACCTCTCTGGTAATTTCCAAACTTCACAGAAGTTCTAGTACATATCTTGTGAAACTAGCACTTTGCTGGAGGAGGAGGAAAGGATGTAGCAGAGGAGTCGCTTAAGTGCAGCCCAAGTGATACTTTCCAGAATGAATCTTTCATTCTGCAGCAGAGTGTGCAATATATTGCAACTTCCTGGTAGATTAAAACTGTGTATCGAACTGGTACCTGAACGCGGAACCTCCTTTTGTGGGTAATGCTCTTACTGACTCAGCTATTCAGGCATGATTCACTGCCTACCCTCACTGCTTTACTTTCACCAATGCCGCACTGCAGCTGTGCCTAAACCACTTACTCACAACATCCTTTCTTCCAGGAGTGCTATTCCCACAAGTTATGCGAGAGAACCTCTGTGGAGTTTGGAAAGTAGGAAACAAGTATTGACGGAAACAAAGCTATGAGGATGTGTCATGAATTGTGCCTCAGTAGCTCAGTCAGTTTGAGAATGTGCCAACAAAAGACAGGGTTATGAGTATGTGTCCCAGTCCAGCACAAAGTTTTATCTGCCAAGAAGTATCACTACAGTGCACATTCCGAAGCAGAGTAAAATATTAATTATGGAAAGAATGACTATATTCAAAAGAAGAATAATCACACCATTTCTTTTTGGAATCCATGTGCTTTCAAATAAATTTATGTACTCTTATCAGACACCTGGGCACAATGATAATGTTTTATGTTTCTCATTTTACATTTTGTTCCTCGAGTTCTATCTTATCTTCCAGGTATAACTAAGAAAGAGGTACTGAACCAGCTTGGGGAAAAAGATATTTCTACCACAATCTGACTGACGTAAGAGATTATTTGATAGGACACATCCTGAGCCATCAAGGAATAGACAATTTGATAATGAAGGGAAAGGGAAGTGTGGGAGTGATGGGAGGGGGTAGAATTGTAGAGGGAGACCTAGCCGTGAATACAGTAAGTAGGCCCAGATGGATGGAGTTTGCAGTAATTATTCAGTGATCAAGAGGGTGGCACAGGATAGAGATTACCAAGGATACTTGCATCATCCCATTCTTCAGGCTGAAGACTGTAGCAACAACTGGTGCATCATCTGTGAACGTACCCAAATGAAAAAATGTAACCGATCTTTCTTTATAATTGTTTTTATGATTTTTCTTTATGTCAAAAGTAATTACTTGTCACTGTCATAGAAATGACTGACAACTCTTTTATCAACACCCATGTATTTTATGTACTGCAGTATTAATTCAGGATATCCTGCAGGGTCAGCATTAATCATTCAGTTCAGACAAGGTAAATCTTCACTAACAGTTACTTGTAGAAGATAAAATGTGACTAAGGGCATTTAAAAAATTCAGCAAAAATTAATTTTTACAGGATGGGGTCCCCCTGGCGCCGGGACCTGACGTAAACATCCACACAGACGGTGGAGCCTCGACACTGGACATCCCGCGAGCCAAGGCGTCGGATGCGGCCTGGTACCAGTGCACCGCTCAGAACGTCGCAGGCTCCACCGCCACACGTGCTCGCCTCTTTGTCGAGACACCTAAGGGCGCCACACCTCCTCCCCGTCGTCTTAATTTACCACGACCGACGAAGGTCATTGAACCTGAGTAAGTATTATTGAATGATTCCTTCACATAAAGCCCAATCTTAAAACACAGTTATAACTATGGAAGAAGTATTTTACAGTATTTATAGGAAAAATACGACAAAATTTAGTGAAAAGATGCAAAATCGATATAAGATTTTTTTAAAATTCTGCGTCTACATCCCATTCCATTCTTTTACAGTGTTGTATGCTTCTTTTGTTTAGTTCATCTCCACGGCTCAGTGATAAAAGTGACAGACTACAGATCCAATGATATTGGGTTTGCTTCCAATTCATTTGTATAACTTTTATCTGCCCTCATGACTTCTTTCACCTCTGGCAATGTTTGTTAATGTGAGGTGCGCTGTGCTTTGGATTCCACAATGAAGTGTAGGTCCCCTAAGGCTGGCTGGATAAGTCCGTTCAAAGGTTGGATGGAGGCAAAGGCAGCCACTTACAATAAGACCATTTGTTGCAAAGCTGTGTAGTGTTCAAACCATCATTTGGGTTGATGACAGATCTACCACATTAATTCATTTTTTTGTGGACCTCGTTATTTCCCACGTATGTCATCTATCAGTCGAGACTCATTTTTGAGTGTGTCAGAAGTCATGGTTTCTTACTTATTTTCCCTCTGGTTGTTGGTGGACTACACTCAGTCCACTCTTACTACAGATTTAGTATTTACTTTTGTTTACATCTGCATGAATTAATTTTACTGTTAAGAAATGGCTCTGAGCACTATGGGACTTAACATCTGAGGTCATCTGTCCCCTAGAACTTAGTACTACTTAAACCTAACTAACCTAAGGACATCACACACATCCATGCCCGAGGCAGGATTCGAACCTGTGACTGTAGCGGTTGCGCGGTTCCAGACTGAAGCGCCTAGAACTTGTCAGCCATACTGGCCGGCTATTGTTAAGATGTGGCATCCACATACAGGAGGAATGTGGTTTGATCCTTTGCCAAGACATTCTTATTTGTCATCTTTCAAAACAGGAAAGAGCAGCAGTCAGTTATCGTTTCAGTTCTAGCTTTATTAGAGGAGATCCAGATTTTGGCTAGTAACTAGACATTATTGATGCTTAAAATACAAGAAGTACATAGGCAGAGCATAGTATACAAAATTACAACTCATGACATCCCATATATTGCTTGCACTTTGAATTACATGCCGGTATTTCAGAGTTGTTATATGTGCCCCAATATGTCTACACCTGTTGTTTAGGCTCTTGTTACTATTCATTAAAGATTAAAGACTCTTTGCAGAGAACACACCTGTTGGCTGTGTGGCACCCTCTATATTAACTACATAATACATAACCTTCAAAGTAAAGCAGTTTTGTTATCTAATAAAATTTTAAATTTACATAAGAATAAAATACAAGTAAAATTATTGATGTTGCTGTACTGACTTAGTACCACATTTAACAGTTAACATTAGAAGATATAAAAATTGCAGATTCATTCTTGTGAGCTAATTATTTTGTTAATGTTTAAAAGTGTAGGTAAAATCAGTTCCATAAAATTTACAAACCACTGGGAGGGACATGATATATGGCTGTGGCTATTGGAATTGATTTGCTTATTTTTTCTTTTGTACTTTTTTTTAACTGTCACAACAAGGTATATAGATTCTATCACTTACTGAATAGTTCATAGATGGTGCCAAACATCACCAAGATAGATCATTGGTGTGATTTGCCAGTCTGTAATGGATGTAGAGAGTACTGATCTCTGTGCTATTTCATACAGATTTTTAATTATAAGTAAAATGAAATAAGATACTGAATTGCTGTTATTAACAATGTACATGCATCTAAATCAATATAACGTGGAAAGAGGTACGTAGGTCCAGTATTATAACCATCATACTTGTACACTATTATGTCAGTGGCTGCTACATATTGCCAAGAAGTCAAGACATATTTTGTACCCCCTTGGTCACATTTTTTACTGCTTCCAGTTTACAAATAATTCATTCAAAGCTGCCATGGAGAGACTGAATATGGTTGTTCATTTACTTACAACAAAAAGCATAGATTTCTGGGTAAGGGTGAGAAGGGCAGGTTGCTCAACCTCCTAGAAGAGATGGAGGTCTTTTGCTATCAGAAGAGTGTTAGCAGCAACCTGATTAATGATCAGGTTACTATGAAAATGCTCATTTTTGGGAATTATTTGAAAACTGATTACATGGAAGCTGTGAAACATGTGACTCAGGGGATACAAAATAGTTCCTGATTTCTTGCCGATTTGTAGTGGCCGTTGATATGATACTGTATGAATATGATAGCTATAATGTTGAACCTACGTAACTTTTTCCATGTTATATCAATTTAGATGTATATACATTGTTAATATCAGCAATTCAGTATCTTTTTTTATTGTACTTATAATTAAAAATCTGTATGAAATAAAACAGAGATCAGTACTTTCTACATCCATTACAGATTGGCAAATCACACAAATGATCTATCTTGGTGATATTTGGCACCATCTATGAACTATTCAATAAGTGATAGAAGCTATATACCTCATTGTGACAATTAACAAAAGTATAAAAGAAAAAATATGCAGATCAATTCCAATAACCACAGCCATACATCATGTGCCTCCTAGCTGTTTGTAAATTTTATGGAACTGATTTTACCTATGCTGTTAAAGATTAACAAAATAATTAGCTCAGAAGAGTGAATCTGGAATTTTTTTTATATCTTCTAATGTTAACTGTTAAATGTGACAGTAAGTCAGCACAGCAACATCAATAATTTTACTTGTATTTAATTTTATTTTATTCTTATGCAAATTTTAACTATAGCACATAACTGCCTTACTTTGAAGGTTATGTATTATATAGTTAATATAGGGGGTGCCACACAGCCAACTGATGTGTTCTCTGCAAAGCCTACCTTCATTACACAATAGTCTTTAATGAATAGTAACAAGAGCTTAAACAACAGGTGTAGACGTATTGGGGCACGTATACAACTCTGAAATACTAGTATGTAATTCAATGTACAAGCAGTATAGGTTATGTTATGAGTTGTTATTTCTGTATACTATGCTCAGACTATGTACTTATTGTATTTTTAGCATTGATAATGTCTAGTTACTGGCCAAAATCTGGATCTCCTCTAATAAAGCTAGAACTGAAATGATGACTGCTGCTCTTTACGATTTTGAATGTTATATCACAGATGTGGCGTGCATTCCACTTTCCTAATGGAAGATAATCTGATGTTGATTCTTCGTTATGTTTTTGTAGTCTCTCAAAATAATTTCAGACAATCGCTAGTATCTATCCTCAACAAAACCAAAGGCAATATTGTCCCCTGCCCTGTCATATAATCTAGCATCATTCATTATTTGTCATTCAAACTACACTCACTCTTTATTTTATTGCTGTCACAATCTGCATGCTGAGCAGCTTGATTAAAAATTTAAGATATGCAATCATTATTTGTATTTGGGCATTGTAAAACTGTGTCATTGTCGACAGGCCACATGCATTTAACACATTTATCCTTTTACTGCAAAAATCAAGTTTTTTTTTTTTTTTTTTTTCCTGAATGTAACGTAATTTTTCCATTTGTACCACATATGTATATATACTTGTTGAAATATCATTATAGGTTTTATTATTGAATGCCATACATTTCTTTCTGAATATATGTATATATGTTGGATTTCATAAGAAAAATCTTTGTGCTTGCAGACCAGAGCCAGGGCCTGAGGTAATCTATTTACGCCATGTGGAGCGTGCGAAGCCTCACATGCCTTTGCCAGAAGAAGAGCGTATCTACCCACCACCACAATTTATTATTCCACTGAACAATGCTCATCAGGTTGAGGGAGGACGTGTACATTTTGAGGCTCGCATTGAGCCTGTTGGTGACCCAAGCATGAAAGTTGAGTGGTTTGTGAATGGCAGACCTCTGGCTGCAAGTGAGTATACCAGCTTCATGTTGACTTTTACTTAATCTTATGACTTTCTTTGTAGAACTTGGAACCAGAATAAAGTTATTTTAAAAATAGGTTAATGACACTATAAATGGAGTTCAACAATTATTATAGTCAGCTGTACTCATACAATAATTTTTAAAAACCAAGGATATTTTTCTCTTGGAATAAGGAGATGGAGGAAGATATAGGATATATGTGAACAAAAAAGTGAAAAAACTGGATTTAGGGATCTGAAGGAGGTAAATATACAATGAATTTATAATGCAGGAATTGTGATATTTCCTGCAACAAATAGACAGAAAGACTAGTAATCCAGTGGAAATACACACATCAAAAAAAGTTTTGCTTCACCTCTGTTCCGAGAGTTTCGGAACCTGTACAGAAAATTGGAGTAGAGATCAACATAAACATCATTGCCGCCCTTTTTATTGCTCATGAAAGCCACACATTGCACCTTCATAGGTGGTGGTCCAGATTGCTATACACACCGGTACCTCTAATACCCAGTAGCATGTCCTCTTGCAATGATGCTTGCCTGTATTCATCGTGGCATACTATCCACAAGTTCATCAAGGCACTGTTGGTCCAGATTGTCCCTCTCCTCACCGACGATTTGACGAAGACCCCTCAGAGTTGTTGGTGGGTCACGTCGTCCATAAACAGCCCTTATCAAGTTATTCCGGGCATGTTCGATATGATTCGTGTCTGGACAACATGCTGGCCACTCTAGTCAAGTGATGTCATTACCCTGAAGGAAGTCATTCACAAGATGTGCACGATGGGGGTGCAAATTATCATCCATGAAGATGAATGCCTCACCGATATGGTTGCACTATTGGTCGGAGGATGGAGTCCACATATTGTACAGCCATTACGGTGCCTTCCATGACTACCAGCAGCTTACATCGGCTCCACATAATGCCACCCCAAAACAGCAGCCAACCTCCACCTTGCTGCATTCACTGGACAGTGTGTCTAAGGGGTTCAGCCTGACTGGGTTGCCTCCAAACACGTCTCTGATGATTGTCTGGTTGAAGGCATATGCAACACTCATCGGTGAAGATAATGAGATGCCAATTGTGAATGGTCCATTCAGCACGTTGTTGGGCCCATCTGTACTGCACTGCATGGTGTTGTGGTTGCAAAAATGGACCTCTCCATGGACGTCAGGAGTGAAGCTGCGCATCATGCTACCTATTGCACACAGTTTGAGTCGTAACATGACAACCTGTGGCTGCACGCAAAGCAGTATTCAACATTGTGGCATTGCTGTCAGAGTTCCTCTGAGCCATAATCTGTAGGTAGCAGTCATCCTCTCCTCTGCAGTAGTAGCCCTTGGGCAGCCTGGGCGAGGCATGTCATCGACAGTTTCTGTTTCTCTGTATCTCCTCCATGCCTGAACAACATCGCTTTGGTCCACCCCGAGACGCCTGGACACTTCCTTTGTTGAGAGCCCTTCTTGGCACAAAGTAACAGTGCGGATGTGATAGAACCGCGGTATTGGCCATCTAAGCATGGTTGAAGTACAGACAAAACGAGCCGTGTGCCTCCTTCCTGGTGGAATGACTGGAAGTGATCGGCTGTTGGACCCCCTCCATCTAATAGGTGCTGCTCATGCATGGTTGTTTACATCTTTGGGGGGGGGGGGGGGGGGGAGGGGGATTTAGTGACATCTCTGAACAATCAAAGGGACTATGTCTGTGATACAATATCCACAGTCAACGTCTGTCTTCAGGAGTTCCGGGAACCAGGATGATGCAAACCGTTTTTTGATGTGTGTAAATGACACTGGTGGAATGCTAGAATATGTGAAACCCACAAATGCAGTTTCTGGCGAGGATAATTTTTATATTTATTTATATTTATACTTATGATATTCTTGACATTGCTCTGTCTAGGCCCTGTGAATCTTCTTGTGTGACTTATTGCTCTTGGTCCTTCCCTTATTTTAGCATATTTTTTTGATACTTCATTGACTTTTCTCTTTACAATCTTTCCCATTTTTTTCTGCATTTTTCTTAGAGTCATTTTCTCCAGTCTTTTATAAAAGGAATCCTTGGTTTCAAAAGCCTAAGTACATCGTAATTTTTCTGTGGGGTTCCTCTGCATTGTGATGAACAATTTCTTGAAGTATGACCATTACGTCTGCATAATTACATCATTCATTATTTATTATTATATCACAGAATTATGTATTTTGAATGATTGTAAACAATTATCACATATAGATAACCATATGTGTTATGTTTGATTTTAGGTTCTCGTGCTACAGCTACATTTCAGTTTGGTTTCATCGCACTTGACCTGATAAGCATTCAGCTGGAGGACAGTGGAGAATATGTTTGCCGTGTGTCAAGCAATTCGGGATCAGTTGAATCTCATGGTCTGCTGAGTGTAACAGGTGGGTCTGGGATAAAATACTTAGCAGGTTTTGATAAATAAGTGAAGCTTTTTTCACAATATCTCATCTGAATTACTGCATACATGGTAATATGAACATAAGACCGTAATTATCTGTAATTCTTTAAAACTGACTGACCGAGCATGAAAGATAATGAAAGAGAAAACTGCCTAACCACATCCAGTACTGATGCCAACTTCGAGCAGTTTGTGCTCTGTTTCTGAATAACCTGTAAGTAACCATTGATGAAATGGAAAACTATGTGCATGTTCCCAGAGTGAGATTTTCACTCTGCAGCGGAGTGTTCTGCAAGTTTCGCAGGAGAGCTTCTGCAAAGTTTGGAATGTAGGAGACGAGGTACTGGCAGAAGTAAAGCTGTGAGTACCAGGCGTGAGTCGTGCTTCAGTAGCTCAGATGGTAGAGCACTTGCCTGCGAAAGGCAAAGGTCCCGAGTTCGAGTCTCGGTCGGGCACACAGTTTTAATCTGCCAGGAAGTTTCATATCAGCGCACACTCCGCTGCAGAGTGAAAATCTCATTCTGGAAACATCCCCCAGGCTGCGGCTAAGCCATGTCTCCGCAATATCCTTTCTTTCAGGAGTGCTAGTTCTGCAAGTTTCGCAGGAGAGCTTCTGTAAAGTTTGGAAGGTAGGAGACGAGGTACTGGCAGAAATAAAGCTGTGAGTACCGGGTGTGAGTCGTGCTTCGGTAGCTCAGATGGTAGAGCACTTGCCCGCGAAAGGCAAAGGTCCCGAGTTCGAGTCTCGGTCGGGCACACAGTTTTAATCTGCCAGGAAGTTTCGTTTTATGTGCATATTAGTCATGGTTCTGCATATGTAATTGTGCATAACAGGCTCAGTTTTTGTGAAGTGTACATAAGATGAATGCCAAATTAAATCAGTAAAGAACACCTGAGCAATCATTTGAGAATCTGTCAGGACCTACAAGACCTTCATGCTAATGTAGGAAAAACTTTACTGAAATCAATCATAACTGGAGATGAAATTTGGATTAATCACTTTGAAGCAAATAGCAAATGACAGAGTGTGGAATATAAACTTCCTGAATGTTCAGCCAGAGAGATATGCAAGAATCAACCCTCTACAGGAAAAACATTTTGGAACTCAATAGGGTTAGTTCTAGAACACTTCCTAGAATAGAGGTCATCAGAAGCTATTGTAAACACAAGAAGATGTAGTCTAAAATTCAAGTTAAATGACAAGGTCCGGTGTTGGAATTTTTCTATACTTGCATGTCACTGTGATCCAAATATCGATCCCCTCTCTGTTCAAACTTTGGAACCCCCATTTCAGGGTGTGTGAGCATCCTGCATTCAGTTCTGACCACACTGCATCAAGTTACATACATAGCCTGCTGCTCACCTGAAAACCTTTTTATCTCAGGATAATGGAAAACTTGTGAATAATCTACCAGATGCTCTGGACACCAGGATGACTGTGTCCTGAAATAATGGCATTACAGATTTTCTGCTGTTGATCTAATAAACAAATATTTAATGCAGATAATTGATGGCTGGGCCCTGTACATTTAGTCACTTATTAGTGGCTTATGAAAAGCTGTGTGCTAGCCAGTAACAACAAATCATATGAAATCTAGAGCAACAGTTCCAGGTACTGCTTGTGAACTTCACAGGAATGAAAAGGTTCCTGACTGCTTATTGCAAAAAGATAACCCATTCAAAAGCACTTGAAGAAATACAGCAACCAGTCAAAGCTGACTGGCTGCTGTAGCTCTTCAAGTAATTCGGTCCACAGGCACCACAATACACCAGTTTTCAGGAACCATTACATTAAAAATGCAGTTAATGTGAAGTCGTAAATAAAGTTGGACAAGGAATCATAATTTTAGCTTGGTAATATATTTTTCATACTTGTGTGACATTCTGAGACAGTCAGTATTCTGTAAGTATCTAATCCAATTGGTATTCCAAAGATTCTACACTGTATCTCATCAGTGTGCTTGAAATAATTCACAATATTTAGACTTCATTGGATGTTATATATTTTTCTTAGTTTTTTTAAAAAGTTTGTTTAGTAAGAGAGCTTAATTTTTTTCAGGCCGAGTTGGCATCGAACAATCTAGTCAGCACCCCGACAGCCTGCAATACATCCAACATTTGGAAGACTACTCACGCTATCAGCGAACAGAGAGTATAGAAGAAGTCTCGTCTCAACGGCCTAACTTCATTCGACCACTTCAGGAATTAGGAGAGCTGCAAGAAGGCCGAAATGCCCACTTTGAAGGACAGCTCACTCCCGTCAGCGACCCCACTATGAGGGTGGAGTGGTTCAAGGACGGGAAACCGATCACAGCAAGTGCGTCATTATTTTAACTCCATTACATGTTGGAAATATAGGAGTCTTTCTGTTTTGAGATCATATTTTGCTACTTGATATAGCCTTCTACCTCATATAAGAAATTATGAAAACTTATAAAATTACAAGCAGACAGAATGGCAGACCATTAACCTTCATGAGGCAAAATTCCAGCACTGCTAAGTGACACACATAAAAGTGCAGAATGTGTCCTAACTTTTGGAACTATTAGTTCCTCTATCAGGGAGGAAAGAGATAGTTTGGGGAATGTTAGAAGGAGGTGCGGGTCACTCAAATCCCAGGATGGCGAAGATTCACATGTTGTGAGGGTGAGAGAGACAAAGTGAAGGTGAATGCATCAGAGAGATTTCAGAGGCTAATAATAATGCACAACACGGGACTGAAATTTAAATAACAAGGGTAAAGCAGAAGAAACAAATGAACAGATTTATAAATTTGGTCCAGATATATTTTTATCTCTAAGTAATCATTATTATTAATGATGATACATATAGCAGTGTGTTAGGACACATATTTTCACTGATACATATTTGTTGAGATAGGTACTATATACATATATTTTCATGAAAAAATGTTTGTTGTATTTTCTTAAAAGGTGCTTGTTATATGGTACTGATTTCTTGTACCTAACAGGTTCTCGCATTACCACCATCTTCAACTTCGGTTATGTCTCCTTAAATATATTGCACCTACGGGCTGAAGATGCTGGTACATACACCGTGCGAGCTGTGAACAGAACAGGCGAGGCTATTAGCTCTTCTACTCTCAAAGTTCAAGGTGAGTAAGCCTGAAGAGGCTATACAACAGAGAGATGTGTAGTTGAGATAGCATAGAAAAAAAGGTTTGGTAAATGATTATGGAGGAAATTGCGGGTAGAGGAGCATCTGAAATGGAAGTGTGGCTTGCTTTGAAATCCAAAACATTTGACTTTATTTGGTTTGGGTATCAATGGGCAGAGAAGTCTGTTTGTTTGGGTCTGGTTTATCATGTGGATGGTACTTCTTTGTTAATCAAACAATAAATCACCAAGACTGAATTATTGGAAGAAAAAGTAGTGAAAACTGCACAGCAGCTACATCTGAACAACAAAATTCTCTTGTCGTTAATTATCTTACGTTATTTTGAACCTCAGAGAAAAATTGGATGTCTGAATGTGTTGAGAAAGTATTGCAGATTCTTGCTTTCCCAAAATCTTATCATCTCAATATGCTCTTCTCTCGGTTACATTCCTCAGTGTGTCCTGCAAAACCACAAAGAAAAGTTTCCAGAATATGCATCCTTGTACATATTGCCCAGTGTACACAGATGCTTCTAGGTACTCAGAAGCATACCTATAAATGCTTTATTTAACTTTTAGGAAGAAAATGAGTGTCACATTGGACTGGATCCGACTGTAAGGTGGCTGAAGATGTATCTGTATTAGCTACTGCTGACAGACACAATTAATAATCAGCATTTTTAGCAGGGAAAGAGTAGTGTTGGTATTCCATTCTGTTGTCTCTCCATACTCCCAGCACATTTCAGTTTGTCAATGGACTTATATTAGTAATGCTAAATGAAAGAGCTGTACTCAGTCATTATTGAAAATGCTGATTATTATTCATGTTTTCCTTCCACAAATGTGAATTGAAAACCACACTATATTAATTTGAGGTAGCTTAGTCAATTAGATATATAAAATAACAATTCTGGCAATTTTTTGCTTTTAATGTCAACAAAAACATGATTTTATCTGTTGACGTTAGGAGGGGTATTGAACAAAATACCTTGAGAGCAGTTTTTTTGTACTGGGTACACCTTAAAAAAAATTGTCAGAGAAATGAGACCTGATGACTTTTGTGTGCATGTGTGTGTGTGTGTGTGTGTGTGTGTGTGTGTGTGTGTGTGTGAGAGAGAGAGAGAGGGAGAGAGAGAGACAGAGAGAGAGAGAGAGAGAGAGAGAGAGAGATGGCAGGATAACATAGCAGGTGACACAAGAGAGGGATAGGTAGAGAGAGAGGGCAGTTAATTGTATGAAAACAGAGTGTCTTTGAAAGCATCTGTGAGTATGGCTGAGGTTAGATATAATTATACTTTATCTGTCAAGATATTGCAATATCTATGGTGTGAAGCTGTAAAAGCTCTTTTCTAAGATGCAGGAGGTTTAATAGCACTCTTTTCACTTCTCAAATTTCTTTTTATTTTTTTTATTTTTATTAATTTTTTATTCTATGCTTCATCTAATGCTAATTTTGTTCCTGGTACTATAAAACATTAAAGTGTTTCACATACCGGGGACATTCTGTTTTCATACAAGTGTTTTAAGATGTTTTTTATGTTGTATAAATTAGACTATATTTTTTGTCTCATGAAACTAACAAAATTGTGTTTCTTTATTAAATTAAATATTTTGACTCATTTACAGCACGTACTAGCGTGACAGCAGATCTCGGTATACCAGAGCAGCAGAGATATATTGAGAAAGTTGAAGAACTGGAAGCTTATCAGCAGTATCTGCAATCACAGCGATATGTGCAGGAACCTCCAGAGAGCACAGCACCTCCTGAATTTAAGTCACCGATTAAAGACCAGCTGAATATCAGGGAGGGTGGATTTGCTCATTTTGAAGCTCGTCTTGAGCCTATTGGTGACTCTACTCTACGAGTGGAATGGCTAAAAGATGGAAAACCAGTTGAAGCCAGTGAGTACCTGCTCTGATAGAAGCATGTTTTATTTTTCTCTACACTGTAACATGGAAGTGGACTAACTATCAACGGTTGTTTCCTGTGACATGGCAAAAGATATTTTTCATGTCATTTTCAAATATTATCTTTCTGTTTCCATTTGCTTGTGCATTTAACACAAAAGAGCTTTATATTTTTATTTTGATCATATTTATTTGTTTGTATGTTTATTCGCCCTTTGATTGCTGTTTAGACTGATACTGGATATGTCAGTATATTTGCAGCTGGAGGATAAATTACAATTTGAACACATAATATTTTACATTCCTGTACACTTAATGGTAATGTTCTTCCACTTTATCTACATTTTACAAGCTTCTAAATCACAGGTGGGCAACTGGCAGCCTGTGGGCCAGGTCTGACCTGGAGTGAGCATAGAGTGAAAATACTATCAAAAACACATGTTTTGTAGCCTAATTTCTGGCGTGGAATGTTGGTAAGGGATGTCATTCATATTGGTGTGTTACCCCATAAACATGAATGTCATGGACACTACAGTTCCTTTTTTTACATTTGGAGCGTTGCTGTCTGTCACTTGAAGAAGCAGTTCGTCAACTTAAGAAGTTTGTGAATCAGGCCTATGAGTCACCAAAGGTTGCACATGCCTATTTGAGACAATACTAAATGACTGAATTGGATATAAAAACTAAATTGAATAATTAATTAATTTGTGGATATACATATTTGTACAAATAGTAAATGAAATGTAGACAAGAAATTTTATTATTAGTGTAACTTACTAGATATAGGCACCCAACTCCATTGCTCTGCAATTCTTGAGTGCTGATCAGACATGAAAAATGACATGTGCACTTCTCACTGACACAGTATATGTAACACATTTCTCAGGATACTGTTTTAGAACCACAACTTTTTTCAAGTGTGTAACTATACAGTTTATATAAAAAACAAAGATGCTGTGACTTACCAAATGGGAAAGCACTGGTAGATAGACACAATAAAAAATACACAAACACACACACAAATTTCAAGCTTTCGCAACCCAAGGTTGCTTCATCAGGAAAGAGGGAAGGAGAGGGAAAGACGAAAGGATGTGGGTTTTAAGGGAGAGGGTAAGGAGTCATTCCAGTCCCGGGAGCGGAAAGACTTACCTTAGGGGTAAGGGATTGGAATGACTCCTTACCCTCTCCCTTAAAACCCACATCCTTTCGTCTTTACCTCTCCTTCCCTCTTTCCTGATGAAGCAACCTTGGGTTGCGAAAGCTTGAAATTTGTGTGTGTGTTTGTGTATTTTTTATTGTGTATATCTACCAGCACTTTCCCGTTTGGTAAGTCACAGCATCTTTGTTTTTTATATATATTTTTCCCACACGGAATTTTTCCCTCTATTACATTCATATCATTAATTTGGATCTAACTATACAGTTTGTTACACAAATTAGTGTTTGACTTATTATCAACTTTTGAAACACATTGAGATGACTCCTCAAATGACAGCCCAAAGAATAAAGATAATAAATGTATACAGGACACTAATACTGATAAAAGTCGCCTTCAGCAATCATATTACATTGTGTGTGGTAGCACTTGTACACTTGTTGCTGATCTTTAGTCTGATTTAAAATGACTTGAAATGTTGTTGTGACAAATAATGTCTGCAGGCAGCTGCCACAGCAGTCCACTTTCCACAGCAATAGAAAATTGCTCTAAAGTCACCATTTCCTACAAAAATCATGCAAAAAATCTGAAATTCACATACATCACTAAAATACTGTTGTTTTCTGATGATTACCAAAAATGCATCAATGTTCTGTATGGCATTGTATTTGCTATGCATAACCATCAGAAAATGGCATTTTTTGCAATTTTCTCTATATTTAATCTGTAACAAGTATTAAGTTTAAAATCACTGGCTCAAATATGGTGCAGCCCATTAAATGGTCTCTAAACATGTCAAAAATATGTCCTTCATATTAGTTAAATACAGAGTTCTAGCTAAAAATCTGCACCCAGAAAAGTTTCCCACTTGAGGAGTGGCAAGCACAAAGCTTTGCACAGCCGAAGTGGTAACGCTGTGGGGTCCGACAATGTCAGGCTCTGATTGGTGTATAGCTGGCACAAGCAGTCAGTCCAGGCCACTAGGTGTCAAATGACAACTACTTTATATTGGACTATAGACCAGACACCTTTTGATGGAGATGTAGAATATTATTACTACTGTAATTAAAGCATACTACAGTAGCAGTTATTTGTACTGTGAACGTATGTTGTGAAATCTTATGATGAGCATTAGAACACTGTGGCATCCACTTTTTGTATGGAGAGTTGAGTTTTCAACTGATTTTTAGAGCTGTTGCCACTATTGTACTCTGGAACCTGCTTGTCTTTATAAAACAATGAATTCACATGTCATATACTGTGGCTATTTTGTTGATTGGAGCATTATTTCCTTTAAAGCAATGATTCAACAGGCAATGTGTCATAATCAAATAATTACACTTGTCTTTCAGTCAGCTGCTTTTTAACTGAAATTTTGCAACTTCTTGAAAGCTAAACACCTTGGGATTCATGACAAATTTGTATATCATTTGCTTTTCCTGTATGCCATCATGTTTCTTATTTGGTCTTCTCCCATCATTCATGCACTCTTAATTATGGTGAAATAATGTCCCATTATGAAAGTCTTTAATGACTGTTGGCTCCTAGAGTGTCACCAGATCATAAATGCCAGAACATTACTTCCCATTTTTGGATGAAAATGGAAGGTGGAGCCTGGCTTGCCTGTGTCTACCCTGTCAGAGTACCATATAAAGCAAATGATGTAAAACCCTAACTGAGCCTTTGTGTCCCACATTTATCATATAGGAAACATCACATCTAACTCATAAAAGGTAATATCAGAAATTGTGATATGAAAAACTTTATATTTCTGAAAAAAAAGGAAGAGTAAGTGTATTAAGTGATTCTGAGTACTTCACATAACTTATTTTGCAGATTTATAGATAGTCCATTCTTTTGTCAACTACAGGTATTTTATGTACAAAATTACATTATAATCAAATTTCAGGTTCACGAATCACAAGTTTTTTCAATTTTGGATATGTGGCATTAACAATTAAATCAGTCACAACTCATGATATTGGCACTTACTCATGTCGTGCAATAAATACTCTGGGAGAGGCTGTAACATCAGCTAAGTTAACAGTTGTTAGTAAGAAAGACATCATTATGGACAGTCAACACCCAGGAGGCCTTGAGAAAATACAGTATCTGGAAGACACAAGGTATGTGTGTTGGTAAACATTCTGTAATATTAAAAAGTTTGATTGTGTTGTTTTAGTGCAGTATTGGTGTAGAAGTGCATTAGTTATCTTGTTTTAATTTTTAATCTTCCTGCATTTCATATTGTCATTGACTGCTTCTTGTGTTGGCTTTTTCATGTCTCAGATGATATTTCTTTTTAAATATTTTAGTCGCTATGGCCGAAGCCTTCAAGAAGAGACTACTGTCACAAAGAAACCAATGTTTCTTGGTCCACTGAAGGGTACCAACAAAATTGTGGAAGGTCAGAGGGCCCACTTTGAAGCCCGAGTGGAGCCTCAACATGACACAACATTGCAGGTGATAGTCCAGAGAAAATTTAGAAAGAACTACACTTATGAGATTGGTCATGTAATCTGACAATCAGCATATTTACAGTTTGGAAAGAAACTATTAGTTCCAATTTTTAGTGGATTATTGAGTTTTAGTCTTGCTTCATTATCTCATTCTGCCTCTAATTCTACTGGAAATTTTTACAGATTATGTATACAAAAATTACCTTATTCTAGTGATGCAACTGTTGTTTACCTCCTATCAGAAATGTTTCATTTGTTTCAGATTGAGTGGTACTTCAATGGGAAGGTAATTATGACTGCTAACAGAATCCAGACATATCATGATTTTGGTTATGTGGCATTAGACATTCTTGGTGTCCGTGCTGAAGATGCTGGTACCTATACTGTGGTTGCAAGAAATGCCCTTGGTGAAGCACAGTTATCAGCCAGTATGGTTGTCGAGAGTGAGTAAACTGTTGTACATAATCTGATTAAAATAACAGAAATACCAGTATGAAATAACAAGCAAAAGTGAGGAAGATAAGTCACTAATTTACAGCTACATGGTACATACCATGTAGAAGCATCTAACAACACAGAGGAATTACTAGTTTCAAGGTTACCACTCTTCTCCAGTAGCTCAAAGAATAGTTCCACCTCTGTAATTCTGTGATGTTACATATTTCTTTGTGTGATGTATCATTCTGCTAGAAGTGAGTGGTTGCTTTCCATAATTTTCGTTTATTGTTTTATATAATCTGATGATACTTACATCTGCAGTTCAGTTGAAAAGTTTGACTTACAGTTTATAGGAACATTCTGTAAAATAATTACCTTGTAATCTCCCCATCATTTAAAGAACAGGGGGTGGGATGGATGGTGATAGACAGGATTGCAAATTGTTTATCTCAGTAGTGTTAGAAGTGCAGAGTCTTGAGAAATTTCACCAGAATTATCGAGCTCCTCCTAAAGAGGCTTGTCATTGGCCAGATCAGAGATAGTGACATGCACATATGATGACTACATTTGAATGATTTTTGGTAGGAATATCAGTAAATCATTGCACCACTTACCACATTTGTATTATCCTGTAAAATTGGCATGATTCATTTTTGTAGTTCAGTGTCATCTACTGTAAGGTTTTTAATGTAGGAAACCTTTCTCAAGAGTAACGTAGTCATAATCAATTGCTTTATTTCATAAGTATCTGCAAATTATTGTATTTTTACCTTATGCAGCTCGCTCAAGCATAGACACCACAAGTATGCATCGTGGCACATATGAAAAGACACAACGCCTTGAAGACTCAAAGTTTATTGAACCATCATATCATATTGAAGAAATCTCAAAATCGAAACCAATCTTTGTACAGCCTCTGTCAGACCCAAAACCCATAAGTGAAGGCAAGAATATTCATTTGGAATGCCGTCTGGAGCCTATGGGAGATCCAACAATGCGTGTTGAATGGTTCTATAATGGACGACCAATCACAGTTGGTAAGTTTCTATTTGCAAACATAATTAATACAATCTGTAAGCAAGTAGAGTATATGTAGGGAGCACTGATGAAGCACTAAGCTAAATATGTGTTCTTGGAGAGAAGTATACAGTTGTTTTGTTCTTTTAGGATCACGCTTTAGAACATACTATGACTTTGGATATGTGGCACTAGACATCGTGCAGGCCACTTCTATGGATTCTGGTGAATACACTGTGCGAGCAACAAATCATCTTGGATCTGCACACACATCAGCTTGTGTGAGGGTTAGTATGTGCAAACACTATAGTTTTATATACAAATGAAATTGATGAGTTTCATGAGGGAGTGTTGCTTTTATTCACTGAACCTGTTACTCAGGTAGTTATATGATTGTAGAAATTAAGAGTAAACTGTTTAACTTGAAAGTAACTGACAGAGCTTGAATCAAACAATAGAAAAAAATGTAACCTAGTAGCCTCTGCAATATCTTATCACCTTTCCTCCATTCATTGTCTGACAATGACTGGCATGGTGGTTTTTGTATGACAGGTAATCAGTCGCTCAGATATTGTAACGGAAACACAGAATGAATCAGCTCTTGAACAGATCCAGTATTTAGAAGATGCCTCTCGACATCGAAGAACAGTAACAGAAGATGTTACAGTGGTTCAAGCTCCGCAATTTACTCGACCATTACATAACATTGAAACTGTTGAAGGCACAAACATCCATCTGGAGTGCCGCCTGCAGCCTGTTGGAGACCCTACAATGAGAGTTGAATGGCTTGTCAATGGGCAGCCTGTCAAGACAGGTATGTGAATGTACACAACGTAACAGGTGATGTAATTGTAAGTACTTTTTGTATTTGCATTTGTGTTTGAATCAACACTACAGATAATTTATTTGTAAGTGACACACTGATTTAGGAATGATCAGTGAGATGAGTGGGCTGAGGTGTTCCTCATACACAGTGACCAAAAATAGTTATGTGCTGTTGCAAACATAATTGCAGTGGTTGTTAATGAACACCTGAGCTTTCAAAGTTGGATATATTTGCAACAGAAAAGTATAGCTGAAACTCTGTTGGAAAGTATTTTGGCATGGGCATTACAGAAGTTGGAAACTGTGCATCATTTGATGGCTTCTGTTTGTTGTTAAATTCTCCCTTAGCATGATTTTGTTTTGATACATTTTGTTTTCCTGAACTTTACCTTCTTGGATGACCTTGTACATCAATCACATGATTTATTTGGTAGTTTACAAAAGACCATTTAGGTCACTCAGCTATTTGCCTTTTTGATTCAAATACACATTTAGCAAACAACTAAATACAAAACATAAAAAATGTGCTTCATACTATATCTCCAATAATCTAACTTCTAGCTGTAACTTGTAGGAATGGCTGCACCAGATTTTTGAACATGACTTTGTGAGAAAGTGGTGTGTCTGTTTCCATGCTGCAGACAGCACTTATGACATGGGTGGATGAACATGAGAAGGATGTATGTGTGTTGATACTTTCTGGCAGTCATATGTCTTTTGTGCAAAGGAAAACTATATTTATTTTGAAACCTAAATTTTAATTGTCATTGAGGTTGTGTAAGAAATTACTATTAAAGGTTTACTACAGGTATTAACACTTTCACTAGGGAGACTGATGTACAATGCATGCAAATAACATTAAACAGTATTGATGTGCACAGTGAAAAAAGTAAGAGTACTGCTTATATGTCAGTGGAAATGTAAGCTACAGTGGGACTAGTTTGGAATAAAGAGAATTAGCAAAGTAGTTGTGAAGGGGTGTTGAGGTCTAACCATTTTATAATTGGCATATTTACCTGTGATGTGAAATGAACATTAATTGTACTAAAACGTTTTAAAAGAGATACTCGTGAATGAGTTTTGATACAAAAGAAGTGGTCAGGATATGTAGTAGTAAATATATCCTCTAATATTATGAAGGTCACATAAAAGTTTATTTGAACTAATTTTTCAGCAAGGGTGCAGAAATACCTAGTACAGGACTTAAGAGACTAAACATATAAAAAATATTATCCAGTGACAAATGATGAGACCCATAGATGTTCTGCAAAAGGTTGTAGCTTAAAGTTGGTCAAATCTTTTAATGAGATATACTGTATCGTATGAACATCTAGTTCAAGATTTTCTGTTTCTTTTTCCCCTCTCTTATGGTATCATAAACCAGTGTGAGTTTTAACCTAATCAGTAGTGTATCTCCACTCATAGTGCGCCATTGACAATGCTTCTCTATTTTCTTAACATGCACAGTCTTAAAACAAGTGGTCAAATGTAGCATTTGTTCTTAATTTCTATGTACCATCTCTCTGCATGGCTCCTCAACCAAGACATGATTTCCCTAATGCATATATTGGCCCTTAATATACTGATCTTTCACTGGATGCATGTATCTTATTGATGTGGGATCGTAATTATTCAAAACTTTCTATGTTCTCAAGTTTAAAATCTGTTTCTGATAATCTGTGGAGGTTGATGTTCAACATTATTGTGATTTATGTATGTTCCGTTTTAGATTCACTTTTAAAAGTACTCCTAATTGTGCTGCTTCTTTACTGCAGCCACCACTCTCTCTAAAAAACACTTCCTTTCACTGTCAACAATATCACCTTCATAGCAATGCAAATTGGAGAAGGCATCCTCTTGTCTCCCCCTGCTTTGTTGACATAGGGTATGGTTGGTTCATCATTGTCTTGGAGCAACCCAAGCTTGCTTTAGTGAGAGTGACATGTCTGGTTGATATGTCCAGTGAGTGTATATCCTTTTACTTTTTATTTTTAAATCTACCAAAAGCCTGCTTGAAATAACATGCAGACTTTGTAGAGATCAACATTGTGTGTATATGCTTTTTTACATTTGCCTCAGTGCAAATGTGCAGTCTGTTGTAGATCTATAATGCCTAAAGCCACATTGTTAACCTCCCAATGTCCCTTCTGATTATAGAATTAGACAATTACACAAAACTCTAGAAAAAATATTATATCTGACATTCTACAGGGCAACCCCTCTGTAATTAAATCAGTACATATTACCCCACTAGTTAGGTGTAGGCTGAATAACTTCAAGGGACATTCTCCTGGAATATGCAGAACAATTTGTTGTTGAATAAAGAACTTTTATGATTGTAGTTGGTTTTTTACACTGAGTCTGTTGTTACAGGACATCGCTTCCGACCAGCGTATGATTTTGACTATGTGGCTCTAGACTTGCTGAGTGTATATCCTGTGGATTCAGGTGTTTACACGTGCGTGGCTCGCAATCAGCTTGGTGAAGCTGTTACTTCATGTTCAGTTAAAATCATAGGTGAGCCACAATGTTTTCACCTTTATTTATAATTTTAATTTTTTGACAAGCACAAAAATTCTGGCTGGGTAAGAATTTTACCAATCAGTTACGACTCTCATTCAGCTTAAAATACAATTGAGGTTAATTTAATGTCATTACATCTCTTTTGATTTTCTGATCAGATATAAATTTTATTTAATGTGATTAATATAAGAAAAATAAATTTGTATTTCAATGCAAGTACATAATTATATTTCAGTAAATTTAGATATGTATCACCTTCAAGAATTGTGCAATAGGGGATACTTTTACCACATTAATGATTTATAGCAGTGCAATATACTACATGATTGTGGTTCAGGATAATATTCTGGCTATTTTTACAAAGTTCTCCACTAATTATTGTGTTACAGACTACCACACTTCATTAGGTCTTAATAGGAGCTCAACTGTGAATGTGGCTACTGTTTCAGAAGAAGATGTGTTAACTATGACACTGCTTTTACATGAGGGAATAGTTTCATTAATGCTGTGCAAAGATGAAAAAATGTGTTTATTTGTTTATATTTGATTTCAGCTGTTTTAGACAGCAAAATTAATTGCTAGAAAGTGAAATAAATTTAATTTTGACAAAATAAATCTACTGAATCCAAGTGAATATGGTTGTTGTAGATAAACTCAAAACACATATGAAAGCAGGCCAACTATTCCTCATATTATGTTCAGCACACGTAGCGATGCAGTTTGTGGAATTTTTTTTTACATGTTTCTGACCGTATAGCTTGTTAGCCATATCTCCAAAAGCATCTCTGTGCTGACTATGATTGGCCCATTAACATATGGAATACTTTACTGACTTTATCTTACATGAGTCTTAGGTTAAAACATCAGCTTTTTATTGCAGTTGTGAGAGTTTAATGTTCCCTATTAAAAGCTCAATTCATGACTAGTTTTTTACTGAAAACCTTTGTGTGGTGTTAATGCTTGTCAAAAGAACAACTAGTGTATGAGTGAGAACTCAGTATAATTCTAATCTTTTACTGCTATTATAGTTTGTAAGAATTGGCACATGCCATATATGTATTTAACACAACAATTTGCTTGTAACCCCAGCGAAAAAGGATCTGATTCTGGAAACTCAACATCCATCTGGGCTGGAAAAAATTCAGTATTTGGAGGACACATCACGTTATCGAAAGACAGAGTACATGGATGAAGTAGTGAATGTGCGCCCACGTTTCATCACAAAGCCCAAAAATTTAGATAACATGCGTGAGGGTCAGCATGCGCACTTTGAGTGTAAGCTTGAACCAGTGACTGATCCAAACCTGAAGGTGGAGTGGTACAAGAATGGGCGTCCAGTTACTGTAGGTAAGCTTATTCATATGTAAGTTTTTTCTGTCTGTGTGATGTGTTTAGGACAACGTATTTTTTAGTTTTAGTCCGTTCTTATTCTTGCTCTGTGGCTTTCTGGTCACATTTTTTATGTTAATTGTATGTTTACTAGAACATGTCAGTACTGACTTTATTTTTTTCTCAGATAGTTACAAGGAAAATTACTCTGATCACAGAGAAAAAATAGTGGAATAATAATGTGAATCAGCACACTTAGTGGTTATTAATACTATTGGAAAAAAATAAATAAGTGATACATTATTTATATTATTAAATAACATACACAATACGTTAAGAATAAGTAACTGACACCTAAGCCATGTGCAGATAGAAGGCCAGTTAATACCAAATAAATTTTCATGCCAACAACTTTCAAAACTGTGATTGTTAAATGACAGAAAAGCTATAGTGTTACATTTGTACACTTGATGGAGCAAGCGAAATAAATAGAGCAATGAAATTGTTATCACTGCGGTACTACAGGTTGAAATTGCAGTAAAGATATGGTTAGTAATATATAAGGCACAATCAAAAATTTTCTGTTTGAGGCTGTTACTCCAGTGTACGAGGGTAAGTCAGTTATTATCCGCAAAGTAGTTATAAAATTTATTGTAATCAAATAGGAAACTTACAAGAACATCATTTTTCGACATAGTCTCCTTGCGCTTCAACGCACTTGGTCCATTGTTGTACAAGCTTCCTGATGCCCTCATAAAAGAAGGTTCTCTGTTGAGCTGCGAGCCAGGAATGCACTGATTCTTTCACTGCTTTGTCAAAGGCAAATCAATGGCCCCTTAATGCCTGTTTGAGTGGACCAAACAAGTGATAGCTAGAAGGGGCAAGATCAGGACTATAGGGAGGATGACTCAATACTTCAAATTTGAGTTTCTGGAGCATTTCAGCAGTGTGGGCAGCAGTATGCAGACAGGCATTGTCATGCAGCAACACAACACCTATTGACAGCAATCCTCGGTGTTTGCTTCGAATTGCAGGCTTTAGTCTGGCAGTAAGCATGTCACTGTAACATACACTGTTTATTGTTGTGCCCCAAAAAACCATAAGCATCAGTTTTCCTGCGGACGCTTGGGTCTTGAACTTTGTCTTGCAAGGCAAATTTGGATGTTGCAATTCCACACTCGGCCGTTTACTCTCCAGCTTGTAGTGATGGATCCATGTTTCATCACCAGTAATGATCCTATCTAAGAAGTTGTCCCCTTTGTTACCATAGTGATCCAAATGTTTTTTACAGATGTCCCAGTGTATTTGTTTATACAACTGTGTGAGTTGTTTTGGGACCCGTCTTACACAAACTTTATGAAACCCAGGTCTGTTGTGGATGATTTTGCAGGCAGAACCATGACTAATTTGCAGATGATGTGCCACTTTGTCAATAGTTAATTGTCTGTCTAAGAGAATCATTTCACGTGAATGCTCAATGTTTCTTCATTTGTGGTGGTAAACGGTCGTCCGGCTCCTTCATAGTGCGTAACGCTTGTGCGACCATTTAGGAATTTTTCAATCCATTTGTAGACACTCTGTTGTTGCAAAACACTGTTCCTGTACTCTACTGAATGTCTTCGATGAATTTCGGCCTCTGATACACCTTCTGACCACAAAAAATGGATCACTGAATGTTTCTCTTCTCTGGTGCAAATAGACAGCGAAGCAGCCATGATTAACAGTATGGCAGCGATAACAAAACTAACCTAGCAGCTTGAAAATTGCAAAGATGTAACAACAAATAAACAAAGCATGTGTCATCAACATAAAATGACAATACTACCAAAATAAACAAAAATATAACTAAATTGCAGATAATAATTGACTTACCCTCATATATCCAATGTACGTGACTCTGACATGGATATATAAGCACTGACTGTCTTTCCAATGTGTGAGCAGTAAATGGGGAAATGTGAACTACGGGCACGTTGTTGCTAAATGTGTCTAAACAGACTGTTGTTCTTTTCATGGCTGCTGAAGCACAAACAATGGTAGTCATTCAGCAGAGAATGAAGAATGTGTATGGGACAGCGTATCTGTCAAAAACCACTGTTGTGGAAAGGTGTGCCAAGTTTTGTGCTGGTTGCAATTCAGTACAATTTGCCGGTCAATCTGGGAGGCCAGTCTTATTCATTATGGACAACAACAACCCCATGGGGAATATTACTATGCAATGCTGAAAAATCTTTTACATGCAATTTAGTCAAAATGTCCAGGAAAACTGTAACAAGGGGCGATACTCCTTCACGCTAATGCATGTCCCCAAATTGAAAATGTCATAATGCCCAAGTTACACAGGTTCAAGTGGGAGACACTCAAGCACTTGCCCTGTAGTCCTTCAAAAGCTTCATGCTACATACATCCATACTTATGAAAGCTGGCTTTTGAAATACCATTTGTGAAAAGTAAGCTACACACACTGTGCTAACACCAAAACATTCATTATTATTCTAATTATTTATTTTACTTACTTTTGATTTTATGTTTTAAATTGTTATTTTACTTTTTTTTACAATTTCCCATAGGCGTATATGGTAATTGAGAATAATAAGTAACTCATATTATGATACAAAGTCATTACAGTAATGATAATCTGTGAAGAAATGCTTAAAACATAACTTTTTTTACAACATGCACATGTTGTTGTTGTTGTGGTCTTCAGTCCTGAGACTGGTTTGATGCAGCTCTCCATGCTACTCTATCCTGTGCAAGCCTCTTCATCTCCCAGTACCTACTGCAACCTACATCCTTCTGAATCTGCTTAGTGTATTCATCTCTTGGTCTCCCTCTACAATTTTTACCCTCCACGCTGCCCTCCAATACTAAATTGGTGATCCCTTGATGCCTCAAAACATGTCCTACCAACCGATCCCTTCTTCTGGTCAAGTTGTGCCACAAACTTCTCTTATCCCCAATCCCATTCAATACTTCCTCATTAGTTATGTGGTCTACCCATCTAATCTTCAGCATTCTTCTGTAGCACCACATTTCGAAAGCTTCTATTCTCTTCTTGTCCAAACTATTTATTGTCCATGTTTCACTTCCATACATGGCTACACTCCATACAAATACTTTCAGAAATGACTTCCTGACACTTAAATCTATACTCGATGTTAACAAATTTCTCTTCTTCAGAAACGCTTTCCTTGCCATTGCCAGTCTACATTTTATATCCTCTCTACTTCGACCATCATCAGTTATTTTGCTCCCCAAATAGCAAAACTCCTTTAGTACTCTAAGTGTCTCATTTCCTAATCTAATTCCCTCAGCATCACCCGACTTAACTCGACTACATTCCATTATCCTCATTTTGCTTTTGTTGATGTTCATCTTATATCCTCCTTTCAAGACACTGTCCATTCCATTCAACTGCTCTTCCAAGTCCTTTGCTGTCTCTGACAGAATTACAATGTCATCGGCGAACCTCAAAGTTTTTATTTCTTCTCCATGGATTTTAATACCTACTCCGAATTTTTCTTTTGTTTCCTTTACTGCTTGCTCAATATACAGATTGAATAACATCGGGGAGAGACTACAACCCTGTCTTACTCCCTTCCCTACCACAGCTTCCCTTTCATGTCCCTCGACTCTTATAACTGCCATCTGGTTTCTGTACAAATTGTAAATAGCCTGCCGCACCCTGTATTTTGCCCCTGCCACCTTTAGAATTTGAAAGAGAGTATTCCAGTCAACATTGTCAAAAGCTTTCTCTAAGTCTACAAATGCTAGAAACGTAGGTTTGCCTTTCCTTAATCTTTCTTCTAAGATAAGTCGTAAGGTCAGTATTGCCTCACGTGTTCCAGTGTTTCTACGGAATCCAAACTGATCTTCCCCGAGGTCGGCTTCTACTAGTTTTTCCATTCGTCTGTAAAGAATTCGTATTAGTATTTTGCAGCTGTGGCTTATTAAACTAATTGTTCGGTAATTTTCACATCTGTCAACGCCAGCTTTCTTTGGGATTGGAATTATTGTATTCTTCTTGAAGTCTGAGGTTATTTCGCCTGTTTCATAAATCTTGCTCACCAGATGGTAGAGTTTTGTCAGGACTGGCTCTCCCAAGGCCGTCAGTAGTTCCAATGGCATGTTGTCTACTCCCGGGGCCTTGTTTCGACTCATGTCTTTCAGAGCTCTGTCAAACTCTTCACGCAGTATCGTATCTCCCATTTCATCTTCATCTACATCCTCTTCCATTTCCATAATATTGTCCTCAAGTACATCGCCCTTGTATAAACCCTCTATATACTCCTTCCACCTTTCTGCTTTCCCTTCTTTGCTTAGAACTGGGTTTCCATCTGAGCTCTTGACATTCATACAAGTGGTTCTCTTCTCTCCAAAGGTCTCTTTAATTTTCCTGTAGGCAGTATCTATCTTACCCCTAGTGAGATAAGTCTCTACATCCTTACATTTGTCCGCTAGCCATCCCTGCTTAGCCATTTTGCACTTCCTGTCGATCTCATTTTTGAGACGTTTGTATTCCTTTTTGCCTGCTTCATTTACTGCATTTTTATATTTTCTCCTTTCATCAATTAAATTCAATATTTCTTCTGTTACCCAAGGATTTCTACTAGTCCTCGTCTTTTTACCTACTTGATCCTCTGCTGCCTTCACTACTTCATCCCTCAAAGCTACCCATTCTTCTTCTACTGTATTTCTTTCCCCCATTGCTGTCAATTGTTCCCTTATGCTCTCCCTGAAACTCTGTACAACCTCTGGTTCTTTCAGCTTATCCAGGTCCCATCTCCTTAAATTCCCACCTTTTTGCAGTTTCTTCAGTTTTAATCTACAGGTCATAACCAATAGATTGTGGTCAGAGTCCACATCTGCCTCTGGAAATGTCTTACAATTTAAAACCTGGTTCCTAAATCTCTGTCTTACCATTATATAATCTATCTGATACCTTTTAGTATCTCCAGGGTTCTTCCATGTATACAACCTTCTTTCATGGTTCTTAAACCAAGTGTTAGCTATGATTATGTTGTGCTCTGTGCAAAATTCTACCAGGCGGCTTCCTCTTTCATTTCTTAGCCCCAATCCTTATTCACCTACTACGTTTCCTTCTCTCCCTTTTCCTACACTCGAATTCCAGTCACCCATGACTATTAAATTTTCGTCTCCCTTCACTATCTGAATAATTTCTTTTATTTCATCATACATTTCTTCAATTTCTTCGTCATCTGCAGAGCTAGTTGGCATATAAACTTGTACTACTGTAGTAGGGGTGGGCTTCATATCTATCTTGGCCACAATAATGCGTTCACTATGCTGTTTGTAGTAGCTTACCCGCATTCCTATTTTCCTATTCATTATTAAACCTACTCCTGCATTACCCCTATTTGATTTTGTGTTTATAACCCTGTAGTCACCTGACCAGAAGTCTTGTTCCTCCTGCCACCTAACTTCACTGATTCCCACTATATCTAACTTTAACCTATCCATTTCCCTTTTTAAATTTTCTAACCTACCTGCCCGATTAAGGGATCTGACATTCCACGCTCTGATCCGTAGAACGCCAGTTTTCTTTCTCCTGATAACGACATCCTCTTGAGTAGTCCCCGCCCGGAGATCCGAATGGAGGACTATTTTACTTCCGGAATATTTTACCCAAGAGGACGCCATCATGATTTAATCATACAGTAAAGCTGCATGCCCTCGGGAAAAATTACGGCTGTAGTTTCCCCTTGCTTTCAGCCGTTCGCAGTACCAGCACAGCAAGGCCGTTTTGGTTATTGTTACAAGGCCAGATCAGTCAATCATCCAGACTGTTGCCCTTGCAACTACTGAAAAGGCTGCTGCCCCTCTTCAGGAACCACATGTTTGTCTGGTCTCTCAACAGATACCCCCTCCGTTGTGGTTGCACCTACGGTACAGCTATCTGTATCGCTGAGGCATGCAAGCCTCCCCACCAGCGGCAAGGTCCATGGTTCATGCACATATGATGAGTGCAATTTTGTCACAACTTGATATAAAACAAAATTCTCGAATTGTGGTGGAGTTTCCTCCAAATATCCTGACTTGTATCAGGCATATTTAAGAACAGTGGAAAAGCTTGGCAAAGAGAACCGATTATATACTAGTGACTGCAGCTTGATTATATCGGATCTCAAGTAGAGCATGATATCATAATCATTCAGCAGAATTAGAACTGAAAGTATTCTCATAAAGTTCTTCCAACATCAAACTCCATATATGGCCAACAGATGAACCTGACCTTTTGATCACTAGATCAACAAGTTCTTTGTCCTTGAATATGATGCTGAAAAGAGTTCTTTCACACTGACTACCCCAAGAATCTAACAATAACACTGATTTTTCTCCCGTACTGGGAAAGAAAACTTCTTCCAGGGGTCAGACATTAGTTTTCCAGATTTTGATGCTGTCACAAGAGCATTTGGGGTTTCAAAAGGAGATTCTCAAATTCTTCATCCAAACTCTCTATAAGTTTATTTTAAAACTATGAAAAGGAGGGTAGTCAGTGTGAAAGAACCATTTTGAGCAACTTACCTAAGGACAAGAAGCTTGTTTGTCTGGTGATCCCAAAAGGCTCAACAGGACAGGTGCAGCCGTTGAATGTATATGGTACTTTTTTCTACAAGTAGTTCTGCTGAATGATTATGATGTCAATCTCCACTTGAGAAATAATATAACCAAGCTGCATTCACTAGTACATAATCAATTCTCTTAGCCAACGTTTTCCAGTGTTCTGAAATATGTCTGATACAAATCATGATAATCAGAGGATTACCCACTGCAGTTTGAGAAGCCTATTGAATTTTGTTTTCTATCGTGTTGTCCCTCATGTGTATTATGAGAAGAAATATCATTCATTTTATGTGCGTGGTGTAAAAAATGTTGCCAAAAAGGCCTTCATCAGAGTTAGACAACACACACACACACACACACACACACACACACACACACACACATGGCCATAGTGGTCATGAGTGAATGTGTACTCACACAAACACAACTCACACACTCATGACCAGTCTCTGGCTTCTGAGGCTGGCCTCAGTAGCCAGAGACTGTGGTCATGTGTGTGTGAGTTGGTTTGTGTGTGTGTGTATTGTCTAACTCCAATGAAGGCCTTATTAGCTGATAGCTTACTTGTTTGACAGTCTTTTTATTGTACCTATCTGCGACTCAGCATCACTGCTCTATGGTGAATAGAAACGAGACCTTTTCATAATGATTTACTTATCATTTTCAATTAACAAAATGCATGTATGTGAAACAGTAAACAAAAAACTGAAAAAAATATGAAAGTAAAATGTAAAATAAAAATTTAAAACATAAACCAAAAGTAAGTAAAATAAATAATTAGAATAATAATGAACATTGGATATTTGAATTGGGTATGTAGAAAATATTCCAACAGCACGTTGTGTATAGCTTATTTTCCAAAAATGATGTTTCAGAAACCAGCTTTACTACACATGCATGTATGTGGTATGAAAGCTTCTGTAGTTCGTGTTGTAACAAATGTTTTCATTTTTCAAAATTGATTGCTGTTGATGGAGTATTTTAAAACATTTGAGATTATTGCAAAAGTTTGTTATACACTTTTCAAGAATGTTAATTACATTTCAGCTTTTATATGAAACACTTTTTTATGTAGCCTGGTTTTCAAGATACTCCCTGTAAACCTAATATGCCAAATTGTCTTTTAGAGTTTGTTTTACCCCTTAAAAGTGAAACTGGGCAAAATTGAAAAAAAATATGTATTGCATTATCTTGACTCCTCTATATATACACCAAATTTCATCAAGATCAAACACCTGTGAATGTTCACTTGTAAATATAATTAAAAAACAGTTCTGACTGTTTCGAGATCAGCTGCTTTAGTTCAGTAGACACTATGTCGAATATTATATATGTAACATTGATTTCAGAAGTCATTGGTTACACTGGGGGCCGTGTATCTGCTTTTATAATCAGAGTCATATGAAAATGACCACTGTCATCCCAGTGTTACTGTCAACAGCAGCTGACATTGGCGGCAGCAGTTTTACCAATTCACTATTGTATGATGAGTAAATTATTAATTTTTTTTGCTATTTTTTCTTTACAGGTCATAGGTTTCGGCCCATTCATGATTTTGGGTACGTTGCTCTGGACATCATAGACCTTATTGCTGAGGATTCTGGTACATATACATGCCGTGCAGTAAATTTGCTTGGATCTGATGAGACCACTTGTGTTCTTAATTGCAGAAGTAAGTGTGCTTCTTGTATAAGGTAGTTGCTGTGGTAGCTAAATTTAAGGATTTCTTTTGAGTTGAGTGTCCTCCCCCCCTCTCCCTAACTCTTTCTCTCTCTCTCCTCCTCCTCCTCCTCCTCCTCCCACCCTCCACCACCCTTTCCTATACCCCATGTTTGCGCGGCTGCGCTCTGTTAATCTGGATTTTGTGTTTTAGTGGTATAGAATGGTTGGGCTCCCCCTCCCCAAACCCATCTTCCCACAATGGCAACTGTGTTCCCCATATGACTGCATCTATTGTTATCCATGTAAAAGTATGAGAATGTTATTGTTTGCAAATTTTAAAACTGATGCTAGATGGTGATACCAGTTGGCTGTGGGAAACTGGCTAAAAACCATATGCAAGGTTGCCAGCACATCAGCCCTATTTGTTAAAATTGCTTGGCAGATTATATCTGGGGCCCACCGTGCCTCCCTGAATCTGGGAAACAGCATGCTTGTACATGTGGCTACCCAAGCTGGTCTTCTGAGTTGTGATCTATAAATTTAATTTCAGCTCTATATGAATAAGTATTGTTGCCTTTGTGACTGAAACTCTTAACATCTGAAGAAGTGTTTTCTAACAATTAGAGATAATGATTATGTCAATTTTAGTTAATAATGAGCTTAGCGAGTGAGATAGAAAATAGTTTTGAATTCAAATGGGGATCATAAAGGTAATATCTTCAGCAACTAAGACAATGGAAGGGTGGATAATATGATAATATGGAGGTAACAGTAAACGAGAAGTAGATGAAAAGTGAATGACTAATGTTAATAATAATGTGTAGAAAAAACAGCAATAGCTGGAGATTCTCCAGAGATATGAACTTATGAGAATGAACAGACTAGGTTTGTGTTGAACTGAGAAGAAAGTATAAGGCAATGTGTAAGAAATATCAGTCTTTCTGTACAAGCTGTTACAAAGATGAGATAAGAAAGGTACAGAGGTACAAACAAACAAAGAAATAAAGGATGTTCATGAAGAAAATATTCAAATAAGAACTGGTCATCGCGAAAGTAACTATTGTATGATAAGCCCTGTTCATTAGGTCAGATGTTTGTTGCAACAAAGGGCTTTTTATAAAATTTGGGAAAATTTTCAGTATATGAGAAATTCGAACAATATAATACAGTAGCAAAGCTTTGACTCATAACTGTTGTTCAAAAAATTATTTCAGTGATAGAATGTGTCTTTTCAACTCACATTGGTCTTTTGCAGTACATCATTATCTTTTCTGCAGTCATAGTGGGAGTAGTTTTCTCTGTAAAATGTGTATTTCTGCTTTGTAGGTTGCCACCACTCCACCAGCTCTCTTCTGGCTCTTTAGTGCTGTTCATTTTCTTAGTTCCTTTCAGTTATTCTTTTCTCTCCTCGTTTTACCATTATTATTATTCCACCAGCTTATCTCATTTCTCTTGTTTCTATGCAATCCCATTGTGTGCTAATGATGGAAGCTGAAGAAATGAATTAAAATTTGTGCCACAGCTGGGACTTGAATACAGGTTGCCTTGCTTACAAGGCAGGAATGATAGCCATTACACCACCACAGTGCTCTGGTGGTGTAAAGGCTAGCACTCTTGCCTAATGAGCAAGGAGACTTGGGTCCAAGTCCTGCCTGTGGCACAAATTTTGATTCATTTCTTCCGCTTCCGTCCTGATTGTAGGTAAAGATGAGACTTAAGTGTCTCATGACAGATATTCCTGATTAATTAACAGTTCTTTCTCGGGTGTTACATGTAATGAACTCATATATGAATTTACGAAATTATTTTGTGTGTGTTATGCAAACATCTTATTTTTTATTGTTAAGTACCATATGTGAAGGAAATCCTTAAAATCAGAATTTACAGCTCTGTGTTACACTGAATGTTAAAGATGTTGCTGCATTGAGTGGGATCAAGCTTATTATTTAACAATAGTTCAGGATGCCAATCTTTGTTTTACCTTTTTAACAGTGTTGCAAAATGTAACTTTCTGAAATAAGAAAGCAAAGTATGAAACGTAACAACAATAGAAATTAAAGATAGTAACTATAGAGTCTATATTAAATGTAACCTGTAATACATTATTTTCTATCTTCTCATTGGTGTCAGAAGATATCATGATTATTTTTATAGATAACTGTGTGTGTTTAACCTTTGAGCTGGCGCATTTATGTATAAAGTGTGCCAACCACCAATATAACTGTCTTGTACCATTCCATTATGAGCCCACATGTATTCTTTCATTATTGTTATAGCTAACACAGTTGATTTACCATATGTCCAAGTGGGCAGCAGTAATATAAAATAAACATCAAGCTAAATGAGATAATATGATCCATGCAAGAAAATGACCCAAATTCTGAGCTAACAACACAACCCCACAAAAAATGCAGATGTCTACAAGATAATTAGTAATTACATCAGAGAACGAAAGTTGCTACTCACCATATAATGGAGATGCTGAGTCGTGATAGCAGAACAAAAAGATTCTCCCACCATAATATCCCTCCCCCTGCCTGCCCCACCCTCCTCCTTACCCCCATCCAGTTGCCACTCCCATCATGCACTGGTGCTGCTGCTCGTAGTGTGGTTTCAGTTCTCTGAGACTGCAGATGTGTGTGCAAGTTGTGTTTGCATGAGTGTGTGTGTGCGTGTGTGTATATGTGTCTACTGCTGAGAAAGGCCTTTACAGCCAAAAGCTATAACTGTCTGAATCTTTTTGTTGTGCATATTGCGACTCAGCATCTCCGCTATATGGTGAGTAGCAACTTTCCTTCTCTGGTATTGTTACATTCCATCCTGGATTATCTATTGTTAGATAATTAGTAATTGAAAGATAATTAGTAATTGAATGAGCATTTGGCTGGGATCTAATGCAATTAAGCTGTTTAATGCTCTGAGGGGGGCATTACCATAGGGTTCACTCGTATGCCACAACAGTGTGATACTGTAAAAGTTTATTTTATTATTGTTTACTTAAACAATGTTATCTCATATAGTATAAGTTTATTTTGTTGTTGTTTAATTAAACTAAGATTAAGCAGTGGTTTTACTCATATATGTTTACCTCGGTAACATAAAGATAGCTATTCTTTACATGTGTACAAAGTACGCCGTACACCCGCTTGTGTTATGAAAATGATTGTGCCTGCTCCACATTTAATGAAATGTAACTATTAATGATAATGCCATTTTGGTTTTGTAATTGTTGCAGTAATTGTGGAAATTCTGAGCAGTGAATAATACAATCAATTCTGTTATAACACAGGCACTGCACAGATCTTGACAGGTACTCAGAATGAGACAGGACTTGAGCAGATTCAGTATCTTGAAGATAAATCTCGTTATCAGCGTTCTGAATATATTGAAGAGACTACAAAGCAAGCACCAATATTCACTACATCTCTGAAGCACATGGAGATCAAAGAAGGCCAGAGGGCACACTTTGAATGCCGCCTTATACCTGTGTCAGATCCCACAATGAAAGTTGAATGGTTCCACAATAATGTCCCAGTGAAGTCAGGTTAGTATCCACTTGAGTATGGAGAAAAAAACCTGCTTTAGCAGTGCTTATGGGTCTTGAAGCAGTATAAACTTTCTGGAAGTTAACATAGTTGCACACTTGGCTTATTTTAACATGTCCTTTATCACTGACAGTATTGGCCATTTTGTCATTATCAGACATCTAAAATACATATCTGGGAACATGAGAAACTTTTTTAAAATCTTCAGAGGTAACAAACAGTAGTGTGACAAGTAGATACCACTTACGTGAAATTTTAGTAAGCAAGTTGTGTGACGACAAAAGCTTTGGGGATAAACCACAGTGTCCTATGTAGGAGCCTTAAAATTGGCAAAAGTTATATGGTAATACTGGTTTGTGAGCACAATCATCTGTGATCATGTTCTTTTCAAATCTGTTATTTGCTAACCTTATAGATTTTCAGATTGGAAAAAAATTACTTTTGTTCTGTGACTTGTATTTTAGACATTTGATCACAGCTTTGAAAGTGTCTCAGCAGGGTGAATTTAGATTTTGTGATTTTTTGGTATTCTAACTAAAATTGCAAGTGTTTTAAATTCAGCTTTGGGAAGTGCCTAATCATTTGGTTTTACACCAAACAAAGTAAATAAAAACCAAGCAATTGTTTACTCTTACTTCATCACACTTTCTTAAAAGACTTTGATGTTGTGTGTAGCTCGTATTAGATTAATTTTGCACTTCTCGAAGGACTGATCTCTCTCACTGCGTGTTGGGATATCATTAAAATTTCCCCATAATAAATTTTTGGAATTGTGAGGAAGTTAGAGCAAATACCACCAACACTGTTGTTTGTTTGTGTATATCCATTGAATAAATATAAGCTTTCTGAAGACGGATGTGAAGACATTCATTTTGATGAAGAGTAATAAAGAAAATTTCAGTCTCTAAAAAATGACTGGCTGATGTAAATCTTTCATCAGTATTACCTGTTCATGTTTCAACTATAGTACTTAACAATTCATTATAGAGAAAATTATACTAATTTATTTCATTTTACCCCTTTCTCTTATTTCTAAGATATCATTTTCTCACTCAGTGCTTCATTCCTCTACTATTATGTGGTTTACTTTATTTTTGCTTTTCTCTTATTGTTTACTTTGTTTTCTTTTTCTTTTCTTTTGTTGCATTAATTTTTTACCTCTTCCAGACTATCTGTGGTACTGAATCGCCAGTTTTCTCTTCTGTGTACAGTTTCTATAATCATTTCTAGAGTGTATTTTACCACTGCTCCTTCGAAAACATGTTTCTGAGGTGTTCTTTCTTAGTTCTATGTTTCTTCAGAAGAAATGTAACTGTCTTAGTTATTTTTTTCTAGCTCTCATTTCTTCTGACATATAGTGACTCAAGCTTTTGAATATTTAAAGAATCACAACTGCTGAGCATTGTTTCAGCCACTAATTTGAATTGAGATTTTGTGTATTTGTTGCACCAAATTATGTCATGTTTCAGGAGAAATATTGTTACTCTTTTCAGGTTCTCGATTTACTGAGACAAATAACTTTGGTTTTGTTGCATTGGACATAATGTACTGCTATCCAGAAGATTCTGGGACATACACATGTCGCGCCAAGAATATTGTTGGTGAAGCTATGACATCTGCCAATCTGACCTGTATCTGTAAGTATAGTCTATTCTAAGCCTCTTACATTCATCCAATTACATGAGGAGTCTGCTAGTCACTTATTGGTAGTAGATCAAATCATTTGTTATTTTGCTAATGCATCTAGTCTTAATTATGAGCCAACATCATCTAGAATCAAATGTTTTGAAATCATAGGTAATTCCTTGTCATTTCTAGGCATCATTATGCCATGGACTGGTTTCCTATTGTTAGTTGTTTTCATTTCGATAGATCTTGTTGGAGAGTTTTCCAATACTGTGTAAAAATTGTTCATGTGTTTTTTATATAATTTCACAATATCTTTCTCACAGCAAAGAAATCAATTTATATGGAAACGCAACATGAGGAAGCATTATCAAAACTGACATATTTGGAGGATACGTCTCGTCATCAGCGACAGACAGTCCAGGAAGAAGCTGTGACCCAGGCACCGATGTTCACACAGCCAATGAAGGATGTCCGTGTAGCTGAAAATCAGGCTATGCACTTTGAGGCACGACTTATACCTGTAGGAGATCCGAAGTTACGCGTTGAGTGGCTTCGAAATGGCGTTCCAATTCAAGCATGTAAGTGTGTATCATGATTGTAGAAATTAGAATATAAGGAAGAAATAAACATGCATGTGGTGCAAGGTATATGTATAAATACACACACACACACACACACACACACACACACACCACACACACACCACACACACACACACACACACACACATGATAGTGGCAACATCTTTACTGCTTCCTATGTCTCTCATGATCGAGAGACATGTCTGTGTCAGGTGTTTCTGTAGGCTTTTTGTTCTTTATAGAGTCTCGCTAGTTGGAACTCAATTTAATATTGAAGATTGTGATGAGTTCCCTTATGCATGATGTAAGGCAACAGGGCATAATATGGAGCTCTTTCAAGTAGTTCATAATTTAAATTTAAAGCACAGCAGCAGGAATAATATGTTGGGGAAAATAGACCGGAAAATACTTGTTTTGTGTTTTGATGGGCGTTGTAGTTCCGTTGCATAGTGTTTTGTCTTTCTTTTAATTGCAATGAATTACAGAATTGTGGGGATAAATGTGTGTAAAATTATATAATGTATTTAGGTTTAAGTTTTTAAATCTTTTAAAAATTGTATACGAATTGTGGCCATGTTTAGGGATTATTTTGACTAATGTAGTGTCACGTGACCCTACTCAGGACTGTGGATATGACTGGAAAAATTGGGGTCTTTGGTCATTGTCCATTGTGGTGGTTGGTTGGGAGTGGCAAAGTGCCGTGAGTGTAAACATGGACGCCAGTGTATGTGAAGGAAGAATGTGAAAGTTTGTAGGTGCGAGACAATAAACAGTGTACGAATTGCACCGATTATTATTTATACGGATCGGATTTATTTGTGAACTTAAAAGTGCATGGCCACAAGGTTGAAGTGTTTCTTTTGAATAAATAAGTTTCAATATGAACGTGTATAGTTTAATTCACTGTTGTTCAAAAGCTAGCCATTATATGACTCAATAGTAGGGGCGCAAATGGAACCATTCACTACCAGCCCCCTTTGCAGATGCGCCACGTGAAAAATAGGTAGTGAACGAGTGTGAGTACAGTTGCAATGAGATGAAAAGATTTTTGCAGAAACAGAAAATTGCCCAGTAAATTAAAGATAAACTATTAAAACATATAATAAATTTGTTTGGGAGTTTCTAAGTCACTGCACATCCAACTATTTAAGATGTTTCCTTTGTCATTTCAGCAAATCGTGTGACAACTATGCATGATTTTGGATATGTTGCACTGAACATGAAGTATGTTTACCCCGAGGACTCAGGCACCTACACTTGCCGTGCTATCAATGAACTTGGACAAGCAGTCACTTCAGCAACACTTGTTGTTCATTGTAAGTAGCTTTATAGAATAGAGGATGTGGGCAATATTGAAATATGTTCATTAAAAAATGGATTCTCTGTTTTATATCTTTCGTGTTATTGTGAGATTTTTTTCAGGAAACTTTAGCTGAGTAAACTGAATTTACTATCACAATATCACAATGGGAAAGATACTATTTTAAACAAATTTAATTCTTGTAAATAGTCTTCATGGATTTGCCACTGGATGACATTGTGCAAATTCCACAATATTTCGTCAGAGCAATTGTCCGACATCTTCAGGTGGTTGAACTTTGCTGGTGGCTAGATATTACTGACTGTACCCATACATCGGTGCCTCTGTATATAGAATACGCTTGCAAAGAATGCACAGGCATGGAATTCATGCACGCACAATGATTTGCAGATAGATGACGCCATACTAAAATGCCCTCTGCTGAAAATTGCAGAGCAATCCCCTACGTGTGCATTGTATGCTACATTTACTTACACTGCGGCCCGACGTTACTCACTAAAAAACCACATTAGACCAATGTTATGGCGGATCTGTCATCAGAAAAATCTTGATTTGTTAGACAGTTGCTCTGAGGAAATATTGTGGAATTTGCGCAGCATCATCTGGCGGCAAATCCGAAAAAACTATTTATGACATATCCGATGGGAATGCTTGAAGAGTCAAATTTTATTCTTGTTTGTGAAGTAGAACAGTATTTTAATTAAAGGCAAAGTTTTGCTTTCAAAGTCTTTCTTTTCTTATTTTTAAAAGTGATGTATCAGACTGAAGAAACAAAGTGAATTAGGCTGAACAGTAGGATCCAGTATTCATAGTGTAACAATGGACTGTAGAATTGTATGACATGTAGATGAGCCCAATGCACATTGAGCTTGCATGCTACTTTAATAACAGATAGTCTGGTATGTAGATCACCTTGAGTGTGACTTTTTAAGTGGTTTTCCACATTTATGTATGGGGGCACAATGCAACTCTGCTTCTTAAATGCAGTACACAGAGACAGTTGAAACACAAAAAAATACAGGTTATAGTCCACCCAATTCACAGACTGGTGTTGTTTATGATATTCCTCCCCTTGAATTAAGGTGACATTTTGCCAGCAGGAAGGACATTTGGACACAAAAATGAGTACCAAATATATGATAGAAAAATACACATCAGTTGCATCCTCTGCAGTGAATCAGATAATAGAAGAAAGAAAAGTGTGATCCACTATTCCCATCAGGCTTGTATAGTTCATATGACAAATAAATAAAAGTAATGTTCATTATGCCAACACTCCTGTGTTGTGATTATTAATAGTTAGACACCGTGCTTTTTTCTGATATCTAGGATAATTTTGTGTTTTGAAATAGATAGAAAAGAATTATAGCACTTCCCTAAAGCAAAAAGAAAACAACTTTTCGCTTTTATTCTTATGTTTTATTTTCTTTCTTTATTTTACCTTTTAATGTGCAAGGAGATCTGTAGTATTAAATTGTTGCAATAACTAATCAGCTCTTTGCAGGCTGACATAGGACTCTATTTAGCTGCTGTTTATCTATACAGATAGAGTTCACATTTATGCAATTTACAATACTTATACAATAAAAATAATTACCTATTTTTTGCAAGGAGTGTTTGTCATAAAAATACATTTATATTCTTGCAAAAAATAGGTAATTATTTTTATTGTATAAGTATTGTAAATTGCATAAATGTGAACTCTGTCTGTATAGATAAACAGCAGCTAAATAGAGTCCTATGTCGGCCTGCAAAGAGTTGTGACAAAGTTTTTGATGGCTTTCATATTGCCCACAGCACATGTGTGCTAGATAGGTTCTCTGGTGAGGATCTCTGCTTCAAAATACAACCGTGGTATTTGCATTTATATTTGTCTTACTAAGGGACTCTTTGAATTGTACTTTTTAGTATTTTAGAGGTGCGTCTATGACCCTTGATTAAGAAAGATGCTGCTCAGGGAAAGGGGAAAATAAGGACTATGAAATAATGAATATTATGTTGTTGAATCTGAAACAAGGAGAGACTTCCGCTGTTTAGGCTGAAAAGTTACAACCAAGGAAACAAAGATATGAAAAGCACTCATTAAGACAAAATGTAAGAATTTAGTATACTAACAAATGTTTAATTATAACAATGAAAACAATCAATTAATGATAAAATTATTTAATTGGATAGATAAAAAATCTACTCACCAAGTGGTGGCAGAACACACACATAAAAGACTGTTGTGATTGGCAAGCATTTGAAACCAGTGACTCCTTCTTCAAGCAGAAGGGTTGAAGGGGAGGAAGAAGGGTGAAGGAAAAGGACTGGAGAGGTCTAAGAAAATGGGTAGATTTTGGGAAAGGCACTCAGAACTGCCAGTAGGGGGGGAGACTTACCATATGAGATGAGAAGGAAAAACTGGTTGTTTGGGACTGCATTGGATGAGACTTGTAAACCTGAGAGCTTAAAGGTGGAAGACACGGCAATATGTAAGACAGAGATTACTACTAAAACATTAACTCATGCACAATGTTTTAGTAGTAATCTCTGTCTTGCATATTACCCTGTCTTCCACCTTTAAGCTACTGGGTTTTCAAATATCATCCGATGAGGTCCCCAACAATCGGTCTTTCCTTCTCATCCTGTACGGTAAGTCTCCCCTGATCCGCAGTTCTGGGTGACTTCCCCGAAATCTACCCATTTTCCTAAACTTCTCCAGTCCTTTACCTTCACCCTACTTCTTCCCCTTCAACCCTATTGCCTGAAGAAGGAGCCACTGGCTCCAAAAGCTTGCCAACACAACAGTCTTTTATGTGCGTGTTCTGTCACTGTTTGGTGAGTAAATGTTTAATTAGATTATTTCTATGTAATCATTCCAAATGCTTCTTGTAAGAAATAGAATGATCAGTGCAATGTTGTTGCAGCCAAAGCATCGTTGCTTCTGGAGAGCCAACATGAGGCTGCACTGCAGAAACTTCAGCAGCTTGAAGATACGTCAAGGTATCAACGGCGTGAAGAGGAGGAGATTATTGTAACTCAGCCACCAAAGTTTACAGCTCAACTTAATGGACCCACAGAGCTAATTGAAGGTCACAGTGCTCATTACGAATGCCGCATTGAACCGTATCCAGATCCCAACATGCGTGTTGAATGGTTCCACAATGGAAAACCACTACAACTAGGTAAATTGTTTCACACATATGGAGTAGATTCTTATAACTGATTTTCTATTTGCTTTTTGTTTGTTTGGAAACCATTTTTGCTGCTTTCTTTCTGAGTCTTGTCTTTGCAACATAAATTTTTGTTTTAACTTAATAGCCATTAATTTATTATATAATTAAACTTCTAAAAAATTGTTTTAGTATGTGACATTATTAATAGTTTCTCTCAAATGTTTTGATTGTCTGCTGCTATCTAATGGATTCCTGTTATATGCAGGAAGAGGTTTCTGCCATTTTCTGATTCTGTGTGTTATGTATTTGCTGAATTATTGTACCATAATATTGTTGATTGTTGCTGTCATTTTCTTTTTTTGTACTGAACAGGTCACCGTTTCCGGACTACTTATGACTTTGGATTTGCTGCACTTGATATACTTACTGTTTATCCAGAAGATTCCGGAGAATACACTTGCAAAGCAACAAATAAATTGGGGCAAGCTTCATCATCCATAAAAGTTAATGTCAAATGTAAGTTTACTGTCTTAAAGTATGGGCAGTTTCCAAATCTTTTAAATATTTAATATAGTGTCTTTAATTAGGCTATTCATAGTAGAACTGTGATAAATAAACCGTTTCTGCACTTTATTTTTTGAAAATATGAATGACAGTTTTTTGGTTGTGTACTTTTCAAATAACTCCTTATTTCATAATATAAAATTTTTAAATGTTTGTTTCCTCTTCTTACTGGAATTTTACATGTACCTGTTTCAAAAGCATCTGATCTTGAGACTTTGGAATGCACATGAGTAAAGAAAACTTACTCTCTCATATTTTGGAGTTAAACTTTGAGTGAGATGCTGTAAAGTAAAACAGTGAACTCAATGCATAACAAAGTTACTACAAAACTGAATATGAGAAATAATCCTTATAATTTTAAATGACAGTTCTAAATATTTTCTCAGGCAGAAAATATAAATATCTGTTATCAGAAAATAATGAATAATAATCATCATTACTCATTAAAAGATTAAGAAGTTTTCTGTTCTGAGAACTAGAAGAGAAAATTAAACACTCATCAATACATTACACTGTAAGATATTTATGGGGAATTTTTTTAACAGCCCGTTCATCAATCATTTTGGACACCCAACATGAAGGCGCATTGCAAAAGATTCAGTATCTGGAGGATGATTCCCGCTACAAACGTGCAGCTGTTGAAGAACAGGTGATAGCTGAAAAACCACAATTTGGACGGCCATTACGAAATATTGATCGATTGCCTGAAGGACAGAGTGCTCACTTGGAGGCCACACTTACACCAGTTAATGACCCTACAATGCGTGTTGAGTGGTTCTGCAATGGCAGACCCATTCCTCAAGGTAAGACGTCAATACAAGCCAACTTTTTATGCTGTTAATTCATTATTTATATGTGTGTAAAGCTAGTTTTATTTAGAGCTGGAAGTACGAGTTCTCTTCTTATTTTTCTGTACTAATTTTTTGTATTGGAAGGAATTTTTAGCCTGTTTCCTTGAGTGCGAATTGTGGTAGTGCAATATGTAGTGCTGAGTGAACACACAAAATATTAAATCACACAATACTAGTAATCTATTGATTCTCCACTCATGTTGTTGTTGTTGTGGTCTTCAGTCCTGAGACTGGTTTGATGCAGCTCTCCATGCTACTCTATCCTGTGCAAACTTCTTCATCTCCCAGTACCTACTGCAACCTACATCCTTCTGAATCTGCTTAGTGTATTCATCTCTTGGTCTCCCTCAACGATTTTTACCCTCCACGCTGCCCTCCAATACTTCACTCATGTACTAGCTAATTCAAGAAACTGACTGAGAAGAACACTAAAAGGCATAAGTTGGAACAGAGCAGTGAGAGTAGGCAAGTTTCCCTCAGAATAATTAAGATACTTGGATGAACTGACACTGGAAAAACTATTTTGAGGCACAAAAAATCTCCTCAGACTTCAGGAGCAATGTAATAATCATAGCACCAAAGAAGGGAGATATTGATAGATGTGAGTATTACCAAGCCATAAGTTCAATAAATCCTGGCTGCAAAATGCTAAAATGGATTATTTACAGAAGAATGGAACATTTGGTAGAAGCCAACCCAGGATAGATCAGTTTAGATCCCAGAGAAATGTAGGCAATACTGACACTAAAACTTATCACAGAAGACAGTTTCAAGAAAGACGAAGCTACATTCATGGCATTTGTACTCTCTGCAGCCCTTAAGCTATCGGGGGGGGAGTGGGAAAAATTACCTACAACTTGTACAGAATCCCAAACTGCAGTTGTAAGAGTCAAAGGACATGAGAGGGAGGCATTAATACAAAATTATTGAGACAGGGTTGTGACCTGTCCCTCAAATTAATCTGTCTGAATTTAGTAACCTAAGGATAAAATTGGAGAAGGCATTAAAGTTCAAGGAGGAGAAATAAAATCTTTATGGTTTACCAATGACATTGTAATTCTGCCAGAGTTGCAGAAAAGACTCTGAAGACCAACTGAATGAAATGGATAGTGTCCTGAAGAGGGGTTGTAAGCTGAAGGTCAATAAAAGAAAAACAAGGATAATGGAATGTTGTCAAATTAAGTCAGTTGATGCTTGGCGAATCAGAATAGGAGAAGATGCAGAAATTAGTAGACATGTTTTGTTATTTGGGCACCAAAGTAACTGATGACGGCAGAAATAAACATGATGTAAAATGCAGAATGACCATGTCAAGCACAGTTTTTTTCTGAAAAAGCAGAGTATATTACATTGAATCTTGAAAAGTCTTTTCTGATAGATTATGTTTGGAGTGTAGCTTTATATGAAAGTGAAACATGGATGATAAACCATGTAAGCAAGAAGAGACTGGAAGCTTTTGAAAAATGGAACCACAGAAGAATCCTGAAGATTAGATGAGTGGATTTAGTAATTAATGAAAAGAAACTAAATCAGATGAAGGAGAAAATAGCTTAATGGTATAACTTATCAAGAAGAATGTATAGAATTTTAGAACACTTCTTGAGGCATCCACTTATAGTTAATTTGGTTATACAAGGAAGTGGGAGGAACACTTGAAAACAGTGAGTTGAAATGGATGTGGGTTGCGGAAGTTTTGCTGAGATGATGAAACTTGCACAGGATAAACTAGTGTGAAGACCTACGTCAAACTATTCTTCATGCTGAAGACAACAACAACAACAACAACAACAACAATACAAGACAAAACTGACTAAATATCATGTGAGGCTAAAAAACTGATGAGAGGACACTTCTTTCAGTATTGTTCTAACGCCTTTCATCAGTAAATTTGTCTAGAGACTGCTGTTGCATATCTTTTTTAAAAAGTGTCACAAATGGCCAAAACACATGCATTCTTGAATAATATCAGAGTTAGTCTTGTAGTGAAGTTGTTAATCCATCAATTTGGAAGTGGTTAGAGATAAACAGAAGCTATTTGTAAGACAAATAGAATGTGTAGCATTCAGTTGTTAGCATAATTAATAAAAAAATTCTTCACATTTTTTTATTTCCTTACAGGTCATCGTTTCAAGACAACTTATGATTTTGGATATGTGGCACTTGATATCCTGTATGCATATGCTGAAGATTCAGGCACATATATGTGTAAGGCACGTAATGCAGTTGGAGAGGCTGTTACTACATGCTCTGTTACTGTTGAAGGTAATTTGTAGATTTATGTTGTCCCTCGAGTAACAAAAATGTCTATTATAAGCAACACAAACTTTTCATGTACGTGAATGCTTTCTTTATGTTGGCAGAAGTAAATATCATATCCACTGGAAAAAAATCTTTACAGTGACCTCCTATTTAAATTTAAATAAATGGAAAAGATTTTTAAATTTCAGATTTTAGATCTGCTTATGTTTATTTTCTGGCATGTAACAACAGGGTGTATGTGCAGACAAGGAAAAAAAACTCCTGGACTTCTCCTGGATTTCCCGGTTAAAAATACAGTTTCTCACAAGTGCAAACACACTCTTTCCGAGTTAAATGATAGTATATTTTACTTCAGAACTGTAAAACTTATCAATCCTTTGAATGGTTATGGTTGTACACACTGGTGTAGAATTTAACAGCAATTTAGAAAATGAAAATCAGGGAAAAAACACGTTTTGGAAAGATCTTTGATGTGCAGCAACCTTTACACTGCATTTTTTCTTATTGAAAAAGTATAAATTCAAATTCTGCCAAACACCGCATGTTACTTTCTGAAGCATTGAAATCAAGATTGCAATCTGCTTTCGTATGCCAGTCAAAGCTCGTGTCATGTGATCTCGCCAGCTGATGACAGCAGTTATTCAGATCATAGGACATGTAATGTAGTCAGCCAATAGCAACATCACTGTCGAGTAGCGCAAACACACAAACAGGAAAATTTAATGGTTTAAATTAATATACATAGTGCTTCTACAAGAAAAGAAAAGCTTTCACATATAATATTGGTCTCTAAGGTTAATAAGTTGCAAGAGAAGTTGAGCTTTCACATATAATGATGATCTTTTTTGTGCTTGTTGCACTTTAAGATATATCACACAAATGTTCCAGGAAAATTTGTAACAACGACATATAAATGTCTGATCTTTTGGGCTTGAAATTCATATAAATGGCTCATCATCAAAAAGTTGATTTTTAAATGAGAGTCACATTCTCAGTGATTTAAGAAATTCACTGTACATTCTCACACATAGGTCAACTTGCATAAAAGGAAATTTAGTTTGAAAGTAATGCTTTTCAAATCACCATTCGAAAAATATTTTCCCATGACCTATTACAAATAGGTTTGTTTCAGCAGTTGCCAGATAACAGGCATCATCCCACTTGTGCAGCTACAATGATGTAGGAAGCCCATATGTTCGTACATGTAAAACATTAGAAGATCTTACATTATGTCATAAAAGAAACAAAACATCAGACATACTCCAAGACCATTGGAATTTAGTGAGCAATACTAAAAAGTGCACAGTTAAAGTGCATGCTTGAAGTACACATTTGTATGTCCAGATTCTCAGCGAAGTAGGCCTCGACCTGATATTAAGCTTTTCAGTATGTTTTTCGCGATGTAAATTTTCTTGGAATACCAGTACTGTATTATTTCATGTTTGGTTCTTTATTATGGGATAATGCCATACATGCCAGAAGATGAAAACATGCACTTGAAATGCACCAAACAGTTGAAACTAGCCAACTGTGTGGAATTAAACACTTCATTTCAAATACATTGACTGCCTCAGTGGCAAAGGTTAATAAAAGCCAAAGACATGATGAAAATAAATCAGAAAAATTAATCGGGGTGCAACCAGGTAGGAAATGCTTGCTGGAAAGCAAGGATAAAGGAGAGCTTAGATTGAGAGTTGGAAAAAGTACTAGAGGGATTAAAGAGAACAGAAACAGGATTATTGAGGTACTTGAGCGATTCGAGGGAGGTAAAAATGCAGAACCCAACTTAAACATTGTATAAGTAGAGTCAAATCTCTTTGGAATTCCATTGGTGAAGTGGTAATGTATGCACCTGAAGTTTGTGGTGTAACAGTGTAGTTCTTATTTTCCAGAGTATTTATTCTGCAGATAGGAATTTCAAATCAATTCTTGTGCCTTTTTAATATGATCTTTACGGTGTCGATTGTCTTTGTTGTTATCTGTTCCACCAATTTTCTTCATTATTCATTGAAAGTGAGTCTTTTCATGTGCAGTGACAATATTATGAAAAGGATAGGTTGCTACTCATCATATAGTAGCAGAGATGCTGCATCACAGACAGGCACAACAAAAAGAATACTAAACACATAATCTTTCGACACGAAGGCCTTCTTCAGAAATAGACATTCACACAATCACAGCTCACACACACGCGCACACACACACACACACACACACACACACACACACACACACACACACACACACACATACATGACCACTTTGTCTGGTTGCCGAGGCCAGACTCAGACCCAGATTCAGAGACAGTCATCATGCATATGTGAGCTGCAGTTGTATGAATGTGTGTGTGTATGTTGTATATTTCAGGGGAATGCCTTGTGGCTGAAAGCTTGCGTGTTTAGTAGTCTTTTTGTTGTGCCTGTCAGCAACTCAACATCTGTCCTTTTCATAATATTGTCATTGTTCCAGCCTGGATTTTCCATTGTTTGACCCTTTATATGCATCTTTTCAAGACCAAAATTTCCCATATTTTTCAGTGAGTATTTAAAGTGTGAATAATGTAAGTTAACATGTATTCCTGTTTGCATTAAGTATATATTTCCTGATATAAAGTGATAGACACAACTGAAGTAATTGAAGAAAATTATGCTATTAACTTAGTGAAAAAAATTTTTTTTGCAGCTAAATCTGGCCTCTACTTGGATACTCTTGATGAAAACCGCTTGAAGAAAATAAAAGACCTGGAAACATTTGAGAGGCCTCAAAAACCAGAAGTTGAACCTGAAATGCAAAAGCCTGTGTTCATTACTCCACTTGTCAGGTACACAAAATTAACACCAGTAACAACTGTGCATAATTTGAAGTATTAGAAATACTTAGAAATTAATGAAAATGTGAAATATTCTATTAATGCCTGGTACACAGTATTTACATAACAATTTTTCCTCCCATTTTCAGCTTAGAAAATCTGAAGGAAGGTGAACATGCTCATTTGGAATGTCGTGTGGAACCTATAAATGATCCTAATCTCAAGATTGAATGGTTTGTGAATGGAATTGCCATAAAAACAGGTCACAGGTTCCGTACTACACATGACTTTGGTTATGTTGCTCTTGATATTCTGTACACATATGCAGAGGACTCTGGAACTTATATGTGTAAAGCAACAAATTTGGTGGGAGAAGCTGTGAATACTTGCCAGATAACAGTTGGAGGTAAGCTTTTAACATCTTTACAGTAGGCTAACCTGAGCTGGAGTTGTAGTTTGTAGTTTTTGGAATAAAATGATGTAATTTGGAAGGTACATCAAAATGGAATTATTTGTTGAAACCACGTGTTGTCTGTCTTTCTTTCTCTTAATGTTTGCCAGTTGCAGTTCACCTTCTATCTTCTACTTAATTCCTTTCTCTCATATACAATTGTTAATCTCCCAATACTGTGCTGTTCACTATTCATTACCTTTTGGTACTGTTTACAGTTTCTATTTCACTTCACTGTAACTCAGTGTACACTCTCTTGAAAAGTGTGTTATTAACTTACAAAAAGTCGTATCCTTTGCACATCATTGATATGAACAGCTTGGTGACGAAAATTCTGATCAACTTTGTTAAACATGTTTTACAGTTTTCTTTGCAGTGTATAACTTATATTTGCCTCAATGCCCTCAGATAGATGTTCTGAACGAGAGTTTAGTGAAAATTTTTCTCCGTTATAAGATATTCGCAGACGCCTCTTTAGTACATTGTATTCTGCACAGAAATTAGAGTCATCTTAGATTTAAAAATCTAGTCAGTTGCCGTGCTTAATGTCTGGCTATCACTATTCAGCATAAGAATAATACGAATATAAACATGACATGGTACGTATGTTCTTCCGCGTTTGTTGCTGTTTCACACTAGTTTTGTAGTTTATTAGGCAGACAGCATTTAAATGAGATAGCAGCAAACACGAAAGAATACATGGCATAATGTTTACATTCTTGTACCTTTTTTTTAATTTATTTACTGACGCAGAGGTTTTGGCGCTAGTATTTATCTTTATGCCTGCAAAGCACGCCTGTGTGGCACTACGTATATTTGATGGCAGAAGTTAGTTGTGGCGGCACCTACCAACATTTATCAGAACTTCCGCTTACTTTGCACTCGATTCTAAGCCGCAGGCAGGTTTTTGGATTACAAAAACCAGGAAAAAAGTGCGGCTTAGATTTTAGTAAATATGGTACTGCCCTTCCCAAGAAACATGAGAGTGAAGTATATGCCACTATATCGAAGTTTCCATGGAATTTTTGAATGTGCACAAAAATGACTTCAGTATTCTGTGGAATTTTAAAAAATTGGCTTATAAAAATTGCTCTGAGTTACATTTTCAAACTATTTTGTGAGTGCGTTAAACTGGTGTTTTTCATTGAAGCTCTCAGAGTACTGAACAGAAAGAATATTAAAATTAACAGCATGTTAGCCGCTGTTAGAAATGTAACTGATTATTGAGAATAAATGCATGTTTATGTGCATTTGCACTCTGTGTACTATGAATTGTTGCATGGAAGCAAAGTTGTGAGCAAAAGATCTAAATGAATATGAAATTCTAGAGGTTTTTTGCACTCCAAAAACTATTGACTCCAAATCTGCAGTGGGATTGTTCCACTAGAAAATGCTGTAATATTGTATGCATACATGTGTGTTTAAAAGTCCAATTTTAAAAACATGATGTAAGTTAGTTAGTTTCATGTTCATGTTTAGTATTGTACTTTTAAACAGTTGGATATTCACGTGATATTACATCATTTTCTAAAGAAACAGTCCCCCAGCAAACTTGAAGTCCGTGGTTTTCAGGGTGCAAACAACCTCTAGAATACATATTCATTTTGATATTTTGCCCACAACCTTACTTCCATGCAATGATGTAATCAGACCAAAAAGGAACTGAAAAAGGAAGCATAAATTAAAAGAAAACAGAAAGAGCTTGTAAATGTGTTAATCACATATGGCCACATGAGGCATAATTTATTTGATTTAATGATGATGAGATGCCTAAATTTGTGATTCTAGCCAAGAAAATCATGTAGTACTGTTTCCTTTTCCTTTTTTTTTTTTGGTTGGGGGGGATTGGTTACTTTATTTTCTCAGAATAAATCAGTTAGTTTCACTAGGAATTCACTTTTTTGTGTAAATTATCCAATTTTAGCTGTCACATTATTTGCTGTACTTGATTTTATGGTATGTGTTTTCTACACTAATTGCTCATTGCAATTTACATGTCTTCCAAGAATCTGATATGATAAAGGACATCAAATGATACAAATGTGTATAACATTTTATTTTAGCTCGCCGTAGTATCTATTTAGAATCTCAGCATCCTGAAGGCTTACAGAAAATCCAAGAACTTGAAGCACAAGGTCGGCCTGCTAGACTTGAAGTGGAGGAACCTGAAGTCACCCCGCCACGTTTTGTAACAGAACTTAGGGTGAGCTTTACTGTTATCTTCACATTAATTGTATGACATGGCAATTGATGGTTAATGAATATTAAATACTGAGGAACAACAGAAGTAGGATGTTTTTACTGTTTTAAATAATTGTGTTTTTAAATGTTTTATATGAGTTATTTCATTTTGTGACAGTGTCTTTATTTATCTTCATACTTTCCCTCCAGGGCACAACAGAAATATTTGAAGGGCAGACAGCACACTTTGAAGCCCAAGTGGAACCTCTGCATGATCCAAATCTGCGTATAGAGTTTTATCACAATGGTAAACCTCTTCCTTCAGCATCACGCTTCCATATCACTTTTGATTTTGGTTATTTGGCACTTGACATAACCCATGCTGTTCCTGAAGATGCTGGAGAATATACTGCCAAGGCCATCAATGCCCTTGGACAGTGCACTTCTACAATTACTTTACGTGTGACAGGTAAGTTAAAGTCTAGAATACTAATAATAATACTGAAAAATGAAATAGTTAATACTAAACTTCTGTGTCATTGAATACTCACACTTCGTTTAAAGACAGTCTACACCAATTGCAGATATTATGAAACAGAATATCTTGATTTGATTTTGTAATTTATTGTTTATTACCTATGTATTACATTTTCAATGCTTATTTTGTAATTTATGATTATCCTTTGTTCTTCTAAGTACAATGTATGCAGTTTAGTTAGCACTTGAAAAATGCATCTAGTGCAAACTTTGTGTCATGGGAAAAGAATTTCATTATGTTTATTGATTTGTGAAGTAACAACATATATAAATAAATGAAGTAGTATCTTGCAAGCAGTTCATTTGAATGTCTTAAAAAAAGCGATTCATCAGTTTGTGCCACATCCGAGCAAAACATGATGACGCCTATGTGTAGGGACAGATTCTGGATTACAGTGGAGAAGTGGAATGGTACTGCACGAGTTAAATTACACCTAGAATTTCAAGAGTAGTCTTATCAAATAGGCTTTACTAATATTTAATCAAAAACAACAATTAAAAAAATGTTTCAGTGACTTCGTATTCTTGTTTGAGGTGTAAAATGAATTAATGATCTTGCTGAAATCAAACAATGGAAAATTCAGGATGGAATAATGAAATATTATGAAAAGAAGAGATTGCTACTCACCATATAGAGTTGTTGAGTCACAGACAGGCACAACAAAAAGACTGCTAAACGTGTGAGCTTTCAGCCAACAAACCTCCTTCTAAATTCATGCAAGCACAACTCACACACACAAGACCAGCCAGAGACAGTGGTTATGTGTGTGTGTGATTTGTGTTTGTGTGAATGTGTGTGTGTGTGTTGTCTACTTTGGAAGAAAGCCTTTTGGTCAAAAGCTCACATGTTTAGCAGTCTTTTTGTTGTGCCTGTTGCAACTCAACATCTCATCTGGTTGGTGAGTAGCAATCTATCTTTTTCATATTAGTGAATTTGTTACTTATTCACGTTATAATAATGTCTTTATTTATTACAGAAAGTAAGAAATTATACATCACCATAAATCAGTGAAACTGTTTTACTTTCCTACTCCTTATTCTTTACTGTGATGGTCTTAAATTAGTTGCCTCTGACTTTTGCTAACTCATGACAAAACATGTCAGATTGCACCTATTACCCAAAAAGATAAGAAAATACTGTAAAAAATGATTTACTTTAATTCTATAATGTTCCAACCCTGACTTTGCATTGTTTAGTATACTTCTGAATCTCTTAACTGGTAATTTGCATAGTATTTATTGATAAGTATTGTTTATTGCTTTTACTGTCCTAACATCTATGAAAAATGTTTTCCAATATTTCCATCAAATTAATATTTGGAGCATACATCTCCAAAATATTGAAAGGTGAGTCTTTTTATCTCTACTTTGTCATCCTTTCATGTATTAACAATCCAGTAAAACGTCATTAATTTATTGTCATATAGTAGCGATACAAATTACACATGACTTTTGTTACAGCTAAAAGCAACATTGTGCTCGAGTCCCAGCGACCAGAAGGATTAGATAAAATTCGAGCCTTGGAGCAGCATGTCCCATACCAGAGGCCAGAGGTTCCAGAGCCAACTAGACAAAGGCCTGTGTTTACACAGCCATTACAGAATATTGACTCTATAGCGGAAGGGCAGACGGCTCACTTTGAATGCAGACTGATACCTGTGGGTGATCCCACACTCAAAGTGGAGTGGTTCCGTAATGAGAAACCCCTTGAAACAAGTAAGTTATATTCTTAAGGCAAAGAAAAACTTTGGCATAGTGACTTTATGGAGGTCTTATCATGAAGAGCAAATACAAAATGTTTATGGCTTTACGAGAATCAAAGTTAAGTGTGTGATATTTCCATTCTGGGGCTGTTACAGTTAACATAGTCAAAATGGATTCAAAAGGTGTAAGATTCAAATCTATTTAAGATTCAAATTTATGTACAGTTGTACTTAGGTTTTACAAGTCTCGAACAGTGTTAGACTTCTTAATGGTGAATTAATTTATTTGGCAGAGTACAAGAAAGGAGAGGCTCGTGAGTAAAATTTAACTAACTTGTTTGTTGATTGTCACATATCGTTTGTGTCTTATGAGAGTCTCCCTTTTCTTCAGTTTTCTAGGTATTTAACAGCCATACAATCATTAAAAAAATCTAAAATGACAACTGAAGACTGTTGCGATTTAATCCTTACTGGCTGAACTTCTATCATGAGAGAATTTTGATGCTGCTCAGTATAGTATCCTGCTCACCAAACAGTGGCAGGGGAAAACACATATAAAAATTACGGAAATGTGCAAACTTCAGAGCCAGTGGCTCCTTCTTCTGGCAGAAGTGTTGGAGGGGAAGGAAGAGGAGCAATGAAGGAATAGGTCTGATGAGGTTTTGGAAGTGGGAGTGTTACGGAAAAGTTGTCCAGAACTCTAGGTCAGGAAAGACTTACTGGGTGAGATGAGAAGGAAAGACATTGTTGGGGACTGTTCTGGATGAGATTTGAAAACCCTGAGCTTAGAGATGGAAGATAGGACAATAAGCAAGACAAGAGATTACTGACAAAACGTTGTGCAAGAGTTAAATAAGAGGTGAATGCTTCATGAATTACACATAGTAGACATGTGGAGGTGGTGGGTGAGGAGAAAAAGACAGGCCAGAAAATGAAATATGTAGAAGACCAAAAGGGAGCAAAGAAAGTAATAGTTACTGAAAGGGAATGTTGTGACAAAAGATATTAGTGTAAATTAAGGCCAGGTGACAGTGACATGCAGCAACACGAGTTCCCACATCTGGAGTTCTAAGAAACTGGCATCTGGGAGTGGGATGGGCACAGATTTCAGACGTCCCACCCCCACCATACCTCTTGCTTGTCACTATTGATGCCACCTCCCTCTATACCAGCAGTCCCTATGTACATGGTCTATCTGCTGCTGAACACTACCTCAACCAGCACCCACCTGATTACAAACCTAGGACGTCCTTCCACCTCATCTTAATCAACTTTACACTTATGAACAAGTACTTTGCCTTCTAGTAGCAGACATACACACAGATCAGGGGAACAGCCATAGGAAACAGGATGGCTACTTCCTATGCCAACCTTTTCAGGGGCCACTTGGAGTGGGCTTTCCTAGGATCCATAAGCCTTCAGCCCCTGGTGTGGTTAAGGTACATTGATGACATCCTTGCCATATGGAATCATGGTGAAGCTGACCTGTTAAAATTTTTGGACTCTCTAAATACATTCTTGACAGTTGTCATTCTTTTCATGTCATATTCCCTCCTATACAGCCTTGGCATTCAAGGCAAATGTAATAATTACCCCACCTGCCTAGTTCAAAAAGTAAATTTCCTGGGCCATCACATCGAATCCTGGTATTGCTGATGCCTCCAATAAACAACCTAGGAGTACGTCTTTTGTCATTCAGCATTATCCTAGTCTTGAATCTATTTATTGGCTACTTCAAGGCTATGACTTCCTGAAGTTGTGCCCTAAAATGAGGTCCATTCTGTCTGATATTGTGCTCATCACACTTAGAATAGCTTTTCATCGCACCCCGCTTCCCTGCCCCCCCTCCCCCAACCCCTGTGACTGTCCTCGCTGTAAGATTTGCTTGATACACACTCCTGTGTTCACCTATAGCAGCCTTGTAACTGGCAGAACATACTGTCAAAGGATGAGCCACATGTGAAATGACACACCCACTGTATGTAGACACTGTTTGCTCTGCTACATTGGTATGACTACCATAGAGTTATCAGCTAAGATGAATGTGCATAGACAGAGGGCATCCTATTGTAGAGTGTGCTCTACAACATGACAGTTGTGACTTTGGTGCCTCTTTCATCATATGTGTCATCTGGATTCTCCCCCTTGATGCCAGTTTCTCAGAATTATGTAGATGGGAACTGATGTTAGAAAATGTCATTGGTTCTCACCACCCACTTGTCCTTAAGTTATGTCAATTCGTAGCTCTTGGCATTTCTTTTTGGTAACTATTCCTTTCTTCACTCTGTTTATTTTCTGTATATTTCATTTTCTGACCTGTCCCCCCCCCACCTCCCCCCACTCCTTGCCCCTGCCTCCACCTGTCTACTACGTGTAATATACTTAGCTGTCCACTCTTACTAACTCACGCATGATATTTTGTAAGTAATCTGTCTCTTGCTTATTGCCCTATCTTCTACCTCGAAGTTCTCACGTGTCAGGTCTCATCCAGTGGAGTCCCCAACAATCAGTCTTTCCTTCTATTCCTGGCTGGTAAATCTCCCCTGATCAGGGTTTCTGGGTGACTCTTCTGTAACTCTCCCCGGAACCTAAACTTCGCCAGTCCTTTCCCTCATTACTCTTCCATCCCTTCTGCCAAAAGAAGGAGCCACTGGATCCAAAAGCTTGCTCATTTTCTCAATTTTTATGTGTGTTTTCTCCTGCCACCACTTGCTATTTTTACCCATCCAATTATATTATATTTTCAGAAATTCATTAGTTTTGTTGATATATCAGAATAGATCCCATTTACTTGGAAGAAGTAATTAAAATGTAAAATTACAGAGCCCTTATACATTTGTGAATATACTACATGATGGTAGTGATAATGTGTTCAGAGTGGAAAGAAACACATATAACATCCAGATGAAATATCTAAAAAATGGTTTTCTCCACTGTCAAAGATGACAGAAAGAAGATGTTAGAAAGGCTGGAAGAAGGAGAGAAAATTAATTACTTTTTTTCTGACTTCATATTTGTCCAGATACCTATGTTGTAATTATTACTGTCCTGAACTTATGATAGAAACCCTGCTATAAAACAAAAAATTAGAATGTTGTTTGCTGAATGCTCATCTGAGGAAATACATCTGATGAAATACATTTCCATTTTACAAATCAATCGCCTAAGAGCAATGTGTAAATACATCTCCATTTTACAAATCAGTCATCTGAGAGCAACAGCCAAGGGAGATAAATGTCTTTGCTCTTTTTTATATTTTTTTAAATTTTTCGCTGCTTGTTTAGTTTGCTGTTGGACAGGACATACATATTGTGACTGGAGATCTTCATTTACAAAACTAATAATGTAACATATTCATTTCCTTCAGTCCCATATTGTTGCAGCAATTTCTGTGTAGATTTGAATGCAAGTTTTTGTTTATGATCTATTAATAGATATAAATAAATTTAAATTGTTGTGTTTTTTATTTATAGGCTCAAGAATTACGAAGACACATGACTTTGGCTATGTGGCATTGGATATGACACATGTTAGGGCTGAAGATGATGGTGTGTACATGTGCAGGGCTTCAAATGCTCTTGGTGAAGCTGTGACAACAGCATCTATGAAAATAAAAAGTAAGTATTACTGTAAACTGACGTTATTACATAGTTCAAGAATGAAGTAATGAACTGGAAGTATCCTCTGTTTCCTTTTTTATTGTTACAGCAAAGGCGGACATACAACTGGAAACTCAACATCCTCAGGGCATGAAACGAATTCAGCAATTAGAAGAAGGGAAAGCACCAGCACGGCCAGAACAACCAGAACGTGAATTTGACAAACCCATCTTCACACAAGTGCTCACAGGTCCATCTGAACTGTGGGAGGGACAGCATGCACATTTTGAGTGTCGTGTTGTACCAGTAGGTGATCCAAATATGCGATTTGAGTGGTACATTAATGGGACAGAGCTGAAATTAGGTTGGTACAGTTTCAATTTGTAAGACAAAATTATATACAGTAATATTTTTTTCAGTAGTCTATCAAAATATTACATAAATAAGTCTTCATTTAACTTGTGGGAACAATGCCGTAACATGTAGGGTTCAATATGATATGTTTTTCTGTGCATTGCAGGATCTCGCTTCCATGTCACGCACGACTTTGGTTATGTGAACTTGGATATTAACTCTGTCATTAGTGAAGATTCTGGAGTCTATATGTGTAAAGCCATAAATAAAGCTGGGGAAGCAGTGTCTTCAATATCACTGAAAGTAAAAAGTAAGTGTCTTTCCAGACAACTGAACAATTTCTTCATGAAATTATGTAACTTCTTCATTCTCAGTTTATAAAAGAATGAAGCAATTAAGAAGATTAGAACTACTAAGAGTAATGACACAAATACAATTCTTATGTCAGCAGGCATGAAAATTTGATAGTTGAGATATCTCATCCATGTAATTTACCCCCTTGTAGTTACCTTAATCTTGTTGGGCTTCTGATTCCACTCATTACCTCCCCTCTGCCCCTATTTATCCTGTTCATTCCCACTGTGTGAGCGTTTGTGTGTGTGTGTGTGTGTGTGTGTGTGTGTGTGTGTGTGTGTGACGTGCACACTATGCTGATATCATCAATCATCTATATATTGCTGCACTATAGGTATAACTTCAAACGTAAATGCTACATTTTAAATCAAACTGCTTTACTAACAAGTACTATTTATGAAATATGTGGTATCACATAAGTAAATATTTTTTTCTGTTAATTTCAGCACGTTCATCAATTATTGGAGATACTCTTCAACCTGATGCATGGCAAAAGATTCAACTGAAAGAGGCAGAAATGAATAAAGTTCCTCCACAATTTGTAGATACAACACCTCAACAAGCACCTGTTTTCACAACTCATTTGACCAGCCATGATAAACTCATAGAAGGTCAAAATATTTTATTGGAGGCACAAGTGGAGCCACGCACAGATCCAAACCTTCGAGTTGAATGGTTCAAGAATGGAAAACCACTTGCTACTGGCACTAGACTTAGGACTACGTTTGACTTTGGCCATGTCAGTTTGTCTGTCACTGGATTACGAGCTGATGATTCAGCCATTTACACCTGCAAAGCCACAAACTTACTGGGAGAGGCTGTATCAACTTGTACTCTCAAAGTTGAAGGTGAGTGTTGCTTTCATGTGAAGCATGTTGTAGTGGTCCATGTTCATCAATATATTGTTTGATGCTTTTAATCCTTTGTATTTTCAGATATATTTTTGTAACATTTATCCTTGAATATTTGTTATATACTTGACACTATTTGATAATTAATTTTTCGACACCCACTTGACATAGGCCATTTTGTTATGGGGTATTCTTCTGGAGCAAAACAACTTCTCATTTGGCAAGAGAAGGTAATCAGATGCATCAATGGGGTCAGAAATAATGAGTATTTTAGACCACATTTCAAGAAACTTCATTCTAAGATGTCCAACACATAGAAAAGAAGACCAACACAGTCAGAAACTATGACAGTCTATCAATCAACATAACACGTGTATAAACAACATCACACAGAAAAGGCTAATAATAAAAATGTTTTATATGATAGAAGAGTTAAAATGTGCCTTCAGAATATCTTCAGTACCGGTATTGATGTATTAGGATGGTACATAAGTTTATATTGTCATTTTATCATTTGGCAATAGTGAGTGGAGCTGTTAATGGTGTGCCAAGTGGAGAAATCAGAACATTTCTGACATATTCTTGTGTCTGAGTCCATTAGTGACTCTCCACATTCAGGAAGACCTTTGGGGTTCATTGAAACACGTTAACTCACAATGACCCACGTCAGTGTACTCGAGACCTGGCAAATTCACTGAACTGCGATCATTCCACCATTGTGCGACATGAACAGCTAAAGGGGAAGGTTGAAAAATTGGGTGTATGGTACAACTTGCTCTAAGACAAAATCGCAAAAATCACCATATGGCCACATGTGCATCTGTGCTTGCTCGTCATCAACTGGCTCATGAACAATACTGGCCATTCCTATCTTGCATCATTACTAGTGACAAGAAATGATGTCTTTATGCTAACATGAGGAAAAGAAAGGAATGACTGAGCCCAAGCAAAGCAGCAGCTCCCCTTATAAAGACCTATGCACATCAACAAAAGATGGTGAAAAAGCGATTGTGTGGTATACTACAGATTAAACTATTTACTGTCTGACTTCCAAGTTGATAGCTGATGTGTGGTGAAATGAGGGAGGGGACACATACATCCTGGAATATCAATGATAATATGAAAAGAATAGATTGCTATTCACCATAAAGAGGACACATGGAGTTGCAGACAAGCATGATGAAAAGACTGTTACATATAAGCTTTCGACCAAAGCCTTCCTCAGGAAAGAGAAACACACACACATTCACACCAGCAGGCACAACTCGCTCACACGTGACCACTACTTCTGGCCAGTCTGGCCAGACTACAACAGAAATGTGCTGAATAGGAGCAACAACCTAGAGCAGATGGGGAAGGGGGAGGGATAGCAGGATACGAGTGGGGGAACTGGAATCGGTGCTGTCTGGTGGAGCATGCAAGGACTAGATGTGGCAGGATATAGCTGACAGGCATAGAGTCAGGAGGCTGTGTGGAAGGGAGAGAAGGAGAAAAATGGGCAGTGGAAGGGAGAGGAGCAGAAGGAAGGGAAAAGACTGGATGCACTTGCAGAGAGCAGTGTACAGTGAGGATGAGGGGAGGTCAGTTGTGAAGAGGTGACAGAACAGAGGAGGCAGGAACAGTTGTGTGAAGGGTAGAGGATAGTCAATTACTGTAAGTTGAGGCTGGTATGATTTCAGGAGCGGAGAATGTGTTGCAAGGATGACTTTCATCTGCACCCAGTTCAGAAAAACTGGTAGTGGAGGGGAGGATCTAGAGGGTCCATGTTGTGAAGCTGCTATTGAAATCCAGTGTGTTTTGTACAACTGTATGTCGTGCCACAGGGTGACCCACTTTGTTCTTGGCCACAGTTTGGCAATGGCCATTCATCTCACCCCCTCCAAAAGTAGTGTTCTGTCTTCCACCCAAACTTCAGAACATCCTAGTCCATCCCTATGCCACACCCAACCCCAATCCCTTGCCACAGGAATCACGTCCCTGTGGAAGACCCAGGTGTAAGGCCTGCCCAATCTGCCCACATGGGACACCATATTCCAATCCTGTCACAGACGTATCCTACTACATCAGAGATATGCCACCTGTGACAGCAGCCATGTCATATACCAGCTCTGCTGCAATCATTGTTCTGGTTTTTATATTGGTATGACCAGCCAGCGGTCCACCAGAATGAATGGCCACTGCCAAACTGCAGCTAAGAGCAAACTGGACTAACCTGTGGCATAACATGCAGCCGAACATAAAGTACTTGATTTCAGTGGCTGCTTCACAATGCGGGACATCTGGAACCTCCCCCCCACCATCAGCTTTTCTGAACTGCTCAGACGGGAGTTATCCTTGCAACATTATTCACCATTCCTAAGATCATTCTGGCTTCAGCCTCCTGTAACCTACTATCCCACACCCTCCACCCAGCTATTTCTGACCCCTCTGTGCTATCACCTCCTCACAATTCACCTCCCGTCACCCTCACTGTTCACTGCTCTCTGCGAAGCATCCAGTCTTTTCCCTTTTCCTGCTCCTCTCCTTTCCACTCCTCATTTTCCCCCTCCTCCCGGTCCCCCACAGCGTCCCAGTGCTGAGCCTGTCAGCCCTGGCCTGCCACCTCCAGTCCCTGCATACTGTGCCAGGCAATGCCAATTCCTCTTCCCCCAATCTTACTCTGCTGTCCCTCAGCCTGGCTGCTGGTAGTGATCACGTATTTGTGAGGTGTGCTTGCTGGTGTGAACATGTGTGTGTTTCTCTTTTCTGAAGAAAGCTTTGTTCAGAAGCTTGCAAGTCGGCTCACTATTGGATCATGATAATGTATTTCATTTTTCATTTGCATGTGTCTCTGTGTAGTTTTTTCATCTTATCCATGAGATACATGACTACGATTGTAACTGTGTTCTAAATTAAATCAACTTCAGTCATAAAACATGTTTTATTTATGCCTAGCACAAGTCATACATTGTGGGTTCATCTTCAGATGCCACTTACAGTCCTAGTATACTTTGGTTATTTCAGTGTTTGTTACAAAAATATTCTGAAATTACTACATTTATATCACATCAATTCAAAACTTCCTGTGAAGTTATTTGAATGTCCACATGGAAGTTCAGTTACTGTAAAGTTTTACAGATATATTTATGCAACATTGTGTATTTCATAAACACAGAAGATAGAGGCTGATATCATTATGCACAACACATCTCAATGCCACATTATAAACAGACTTGCTGTCTTTAGAGTAATGTTGCAGAGAGCAGTTGTTTTAACTCTTACTGCAAATTAACTTGCCAGAGAGGCAGTTGTTATCAGGCATGTGTCAAAGAGAATGTGGACATATTTCTTTTGAACCATTTAGGAAAATCAGTAACAGTGGACCATTTGTATAACATCGGAAAATTAAATAAATGATAGGCTAAACATTTTACATGCTGAAAGCATGGGAAAGAAACTGGATGTTTTGGAAGAGTTGGAGGCTATCATTCTTATACTTCCTAAAAACAATGAAAGATATGCTTAATAAAATGATGAATATAACAGTCATAATCTTTTTTATCAACATTATTTTGGACTTTTAAGAAAAAAGGATAATGCAGTTTACAAAATGAAATCTCTTTGCAGTAAAGTGACAGAAACTTATGTGTCTGAATCAACAGACACTGAAAACCTCTGTGACAGTTTGTTGTATTGCATATCTGTGACATGTTTTGTTTTTGAAAGAAAAAACATATTTATGTATTAATTTTGTGTTATGCAAAGAAATGTTCAAAAAATATAACTATAAATCTTTGAAGCAAGTGTATATTCAGCTGTACTTTCAAATACTGTTGAAGTATGTTCTATTACACAAAAAGAAATTGCAGAATTGAAACAATAAACAAAAATGAGGAAACTGAAGCCACTTACATGTAGTTGATTGATTTATGATGCATAGAAACATACAATAACTCAGAAACTTCACAAGCTATTGAGCTAATGCTTTTCTTCTCATTTAAGTACACACGCTCACATATACAGCAACACAGACACCCACACACGTGAATGTAATTTAATATGTTTTTTTCCCATTTGAGAGCAGTATGGAGCCCGAGTTACCATTTTCCTCACTGTATTCAGCATTGGATTGCTATAACAAAGCCTTAAGAAAGCAAACCAAGTTTCAGAAAGTCACTTTTTTAATTGTCAGAACAGTCAAAAAGTCTTATCAACCTCAGATTACAGATTTTCTTTTGGGTCGTTTGCAGTTGATTCATAGTCCTAGTGCATCACTGTCATGTAGTCAAATAATTACAGTACGATCATACCCCATCAGTCATAAGGCTTACAACCTAATCTGTATATAACTTTTTCGTAAGTACTGTGATTCTTCAATTTTTCAGATATTATGATATTATGAACATGTGACAGTAATTAAAATTTACGCCAATTCAAAAATATCAAACACTGTCAAAAAATTCCAGCAAAGAGTAGGAAGAGTCATTCGCTATTTTTTTAAAGTAAGGTCATGCATAGCTCAGTTGTGTTACCACTTTACCTGCTTCAACGTTAGGTTCTTGGCAAAATGTTGTCTATTGTATTAATGAAACAAAATGCTTATTTCCTTGGTTCACAAAATTTTATTATTATTTGTGTACAAGAAAATGGACTTATACAATAATACAGGTTGGACAACAATAAAAAAATGAGGTCATGAGGATCCCTATTTGTTTCAGTAAGTTCTTAAAAGACCATCTGGGATGGAATCAACGAATGAATCTGATATCGCTCTTTGCTTTGATAAAAACTTTATTTCTCTGTGATTTTCCCAGAAATGATTCCATTTATTATAAGGTGGTGAAAATAGCCCAAATAAGCACTTCTGATTCAATCTTTACCACAAATGAAAGCTGAAGTTCGAGTTGCAAATTTTGCTAAACCCCGTCTTTTACATAGATCAAGGATTTAAACTGTCCAGTTGATATTTCTATTAAATTGTAGTTTCAAGAATGTGGTAGACCCCAATGTTACTATTTCCATACCCGTACAATTCATATCCACTCTTTTCTGCTGCCACCCCTTTTTTCGTTCTTGTGGCATTGAATAAACTGTATCTTCTTGATAGTGATACGTACATGGTTTGTGAAAAGTGTGTTTTTATCATCTCTGAAATGAAAATATGTTTAAGATATGTTTACTTATTCCAAATTCATGAGGACTATTTTGCTCAGGATCTGAAGAAGGAACATCAGCATTTCTTTCTCTGTAGATATGTATTATGTATTTTCCTTTTATGACATGTTTTACATCCTTGAGGATCTCTTTGCTATGGATTTATGTATCAAAAAGTATATATAAACTAATCTACTATTGAGAGTTAGACAATTTGACATGAACAAGTCTAGAATCTCTCCAAAGATTGTGGTTGCAGTAACAGTCAGGCTTCTACAGTTCATTACCACACATGTGAATAAGTCGATAACTGCTACCAGATTTGAAGAATTCACTGTATTCTGAAAATTTGTCCTATTATTGTTACAAGTAGGAATAGTAATGTTAATAGTTATCACAAGTATTAATTTCTCAGTTAATTGGATACTAACTGTTTAATATGTTACCATAAATTAATTTGTTTTGCTAAAGTCTCACTTTATTTGACTTTCCAAAGTTGTCTTTACATTCCCTCTTATCATGCTACGACAAAACTGAATCACGTAATTACAGAAAAATTAAAGACCAGTATAATTTTTGGTATTGCATAATGCTTTCATACCATTCCATAGATCGACACTGGCTATTAGCTGGATCACTTCGTCCTGAGGCCTTACCAAAGATTGAAGCTCTTGAAGAACCAAAGGCTGGTCGTCCTGAAGCTCCTGAGCCTACCTATGAATCACCAGTGTTTATTACCCACTTGAATAACGTTGTCTGTACTGAAGGCGAGAGTGTTCACTTTGAATGCCACGTGGAACCTTCAAAAGATCCAACACTCAATATCGGTGAGTACCGATGTCCATGTCTTGTCTGTTGCACATGGCTGTTTTCTTCTGTCATTCCATTAAAAAAGCAACTTCTGTGATCACCTTATATATTTGGTAATCTGAAGAAATCCAAGAGGCCAAATGCCACCAAGTTAATTAATTGTATCAATGTTTGTTGATAAACTCCAAAAAAAATATATTGTTTTGAAATTGTTGTCACTTATTAAGTATCGTGCATAGTGAGTGAAGTACACAGTACTTCCATCACACTAAGTGTGGAGAAAATAACATTCATTTTGGACCATTAGTACAGTAGCACTAGCGACAAAAGTAGAATACAGGCTAGTGAAATGAAGTTCCAGAGGAGCAGGTTGGGTGTAACAAGACGAGACAGATTGCGAAATTTGTATGTGAGGGAAAGACTAAAGGAGGAACCAGTACAGGACAGGATAGAAAAATCAAGACTGCAGTGGTATGGACACATGAAGAGAATGGATGAGGGAAGAATTCCAAAGAGGATGTTTGATCTGCAACTGGAGGGGAAGAGGCCCAGAGGAAGACCAAGAGATAGATGGGTGAAGGGAGTGAAGGAATGTGTGATGAGAAGAGGAGAGAACTGGACGAAGGTGGAAGAGGGGGAATGGTGGAAAGACAGAACACGGTGGAGAGGCTTGTGTTCCCGACAGACCCAGCCAGTGGCTGGAAACTGTCCAAGATGATGATGAGTACAGTAGCACTGATGAAGTTTTTATAAATAATGTTTGGTAAAACTTTCATCCCTGGAAAAACATCAATTTTAAATTTAAAAATTTAATAAACACAAAGTTAAGCACATAAAAAGAAAAAATTCTTTAAATGAAACAACAAGTTTACTGTTACAAGTCAATGTTTATTTGTCTCCATGGTGTGTTTCAAAGGTTTAAACGTCCATCATCAGGTGGATTTACATTTGTTAGTACAGCATTTGTGTGTGTGTGTGTGTGTGTGTGTGTGTGTGTGTGTGTGTGTGTGTGTGTGTGTTATGATTTTTTGGAAGAACTTGTGGCACTGTCTAGTGGAGAAACAAAACACTGTTTCAGAACAAGGATTCTGATTTCTTTTGAGAAAAAACTGAATGTATATCTAATGGTAAAAATAAAATAAGTAAAATAGTGTACCTCCAGTGGTCACAGATTCCTTTCACTGTCATAACACATCACATGTATACCATCATAATTTATAAACAAATATGTCATCTGGAAACTATTAGGTGCAACGATCATACAGCAGAAGAGAACGTTATCACAAAGTGCAAAGAATATACATTGTAACAACATTATGTTCTGAAATAGTGTTTTGTTTCTCCACTGAACAGTGCCACAAGTTCCTCCAAAAATTTGTAACTCAACACACATGCACATGTCATACTAACAAATGTAAATCCTTCTGATGATCGAGGTTTAAATCTTTGAAATGCGTGATGGAGATAAACAATCAGTGACTGGTAACAGTAAACTTGTGTTTCATTTAATGTCAGTAACAGTCATGGTAAAGCTTAACCTAAAATGCTTGCATTGAGAAAAATTCTATTGGAAAAAAATTGTTAAATGTGCAATGATATAGATGGGCTGGCCAGTACTTACTTTGCGGTAGCACAACTGCCATTACTGCCAGTGAAAATGTAAAACTAGGAAACAGTATACCTAGATGTTGGAAGCACAACTTTTTTCTTCAGAGAGGAAAGATGATTGAATGGAGAGAAGTTGGGCTGTGGGGTGGGTCAGATTAAGAAATGATTTGAAGTGTGGTGGGGGTTGGGGAGTCGGGCATCAAAAATATGGTAGCAAGCATTAAGATTTAATAGAAGGGAGGGACAGAGTGAGAGGAAGAAATGGGCCAATTGAAGAAGAGAAAGCATCATTGGAAATAATGATGCTAACAAATTGTAATAAATGGAAATATAAATTAAACAAAAGAGTAAGAGAGGAAAAAGTATAGATATAAAAAAAATTATAGAATAAAAAAAGAGAAGAAGGATGAGTGAGCTCCAACTTTTATCACATTCTATCTTTTTGTTACATGTTTTCTGTATTTCTGGTTTCCATTTTTTCTCTATTTTAATATACTTTATTGACATTATTCTTGCAGAGAGCCACATTTTTATCTTCTTCTTTTTGTAATCTATCCTTGCTTTTCACTCTATAGTTCCATTCCATTTTCTGTGAAACAAACCATTCCATTTTATCTGAAATACATCTGTAACAGTGCTTATTATTCTACAATCTTTGACTTAATACTCTCTCTCTCTCTCTCTCTCTCTCTCTCTCTCTCTCTCTCTCAGGCATATATTCCTTCTGTTTTATTTCCCTTCCTCCTTACCCAAGTTGAGTTCCTATTTGTTTGAATTAAAGACAAATAGGGGCAAAGTAGAAATGAGATAAGAGGTATTATACACACTTTACTTTTACCTCACATCAACACAGTTTGTTACGTTTGAGTCAAAGAGAATTTTATGACACACAGAATAAGTATGAGTAGAGTAGGAGAGTATGAAAAAACATAAGGAGGAAAAATGAATAAAAAAAAGGTATCCATCAGCACAGAAGAAACATCAAAGAGATAAGTGAACAGAACATGTCTGGTGGGTTCAGGGAATAAGAAGCGTAGCTTAGAGCAGAGTAATAAACTTTATGTATGAATCAAGAATGGAATATTAATGATCACACTGAATATATCAGGATACCTTACTGATGCTATTGCAAGATTTTAGTCAGAATCTCAATCTTTTGATAAATTAAATTCCTTCTTAAGAGACTAAGCAGGTAAGAAATAGATATTTCGTATGTTGATCTTGCATTCTCCCATGATTTTATTTAAAAACTTTTTTTTTCATAAATGTTCTGTCATATGTGTGTGTGTGAAAGAGGCAGGAGGGCGTGGGATAGGAGCATGGTGTTACGAGAGAGAGAGAGAGAGAGACTGTACTGTATATGTGGTTTTTTTTTTTTTGAGATCATTCTTGTTACTGTTGGTTATCTGCATTGATAAAATGGTTCTGTAATGCATACACTCTTTTTCTTTTACAGAATGGTTCATAAATGGCAAGCCATTGCCCACTGGTGCTCGCTACAAATCCACTTATGATTTTGGCTATGTGGCTCTGGATATAATTCATGCTTATGCAGAGGATTCTGGTGTGTACAGCTGTAAAGCCACAAATAGCAAGGGACAGGCTGCAACATCAGGAACTCTGAAATGCACAAGTAACTAAAATTTAATTCTAGATATTAATTTATTATTATAGTAGTCACTTTACTTTGAAACTATATCTCTCAATTTGGAATGGATTAATTTCTTACTGCTCAAGTACGGTTCTACATGTAGTGATGAGGGATCTATGACACTGTTCTTTTTGTCTCCTTTTACAACACTAGGTGAATCATATTTACACTGCTTCACAAAATTTAAGGACCAGTTTTTTGAAACCCAGTAATTGTCTCCCATAGTGACATATAAGTTGGAAATGTGGCTCAAAGGTGCCTCCAACCTAGCTCAGTATGTGACAAAGCAAGCTGGGATAATTTTACTTCCCCTCTTGTTTTGCCATCTGCCTCCTTAAATTCGTTTATTCATTTTTAACTAATTACCACTGACACACATGAATGTAATCTGTATTTCCATAAAAGAGAAAGGTTGGCCCTCAGTTCTAAAGAATATAACACCAGATCTAATTTTGTGCTTAGTTTTATGTATGTAACTGATTTTCTAATTTATTTCAACTATTCCTAGTTAGTACCTTTTGTTATAGAGTGAAATCAGTAGTTGTTTCATAACTTAAATTCTATTGTTTACATGTAAACAAATACAAATTCTGTACTAATTATAAACGTTTGAAAGATGAAACACTGGTATTCTTAAAGGATCTGTTTGGCTCTATTCATAAACATGTTAGTAAAGCCAGCCCTTAATTGATTCCAAAGTAATTAACAGTTTTGTCAAAAGTATTGTTTGTGTAACTATAAATGTTAATTTCATCATTTAAACAAATTATTCAGTCTAAACCTTTGTGCTGATTTTCGGCTTGATTGTGTTCCGGCCGTGAGTGTTAAGGTCAATATTGGCCTCGCCAGAGGTACTGGACTGCCGAGTTGGCTGCGAGTGGCCCTCTGGCGACGGGGAGTGGAGGATTAAACAGCACCAAGCAACAAGGACAGAACGGCAGAGTGATGGATGGGGTCCATATGGTCCAAATTGTGCATTTAATAATTTTGGCACTCTGTGGTAGTGGACTGATGGTGAAACTGAGACGCTTGGAATTCAACACTTTTGTGGAATGATAAGCCGTGGGCTCTGCAGTTGTATGGACACAATTACGGCGAGCTGTGGCCGATGTCGTTTGTGGGTGTTTTGCCATGGCAGATAAACAAGACAGCTTGAGCCCAACCTGGACCTGCTGTGCTGTAGCATGTTCGTCCACAATAAGGATGTCATGATATTGGGGAAGAAAGTAGTGGAATACTGCACATGTACTAACCTTCAGTGACTTCTGCGGTGTCAGTTTGCTTAACTGTGTGGAGATTGAGCAGTAACTGTCACTTTTCAAGGGAATTGATGAGTGTGTAAAAGTGCGGCCAATGCTGGATGGGCGTTGTCATAACGTTATTATATTTCTTATTTGTGAACATAAGTTTGTTATCAGGATTACTCATTGAATAGATATGAAATTCAGATCTGCACTGTAGTTCAGCGGGTTACAAATACTGGAATTTGTTGCTGTTATTCGAGTCTGTTTCCCTTAGCACTGTGAATATGATGGCGTGTGACACACATTTGAGAGTTTGCTGTGTAGTTGTGAATTCATCATTCACACAAAAGCCAAGGTGTTTTGTTCTTTTTAATTCTATAAAAATTAAAATCTAGATCTGTATTTGAACACACGTGCTTTGTAGATGAGCTCTAACTATTCCAACTTTGGGCCTTTTTTAAAATACTTTTACTGCAAAGTAGTACTTTGCTCACTTTCTCACTGTTTCATGCTTCAAGTTAGTGATCTACATCTACATCCATCTCTGCAAATCACTTTGAAATGCACACAGAGAATACTTTCCATTGTACCAGTTATTAGAACCTTTTCGCATTCAGAGCTTGGGATGAGTGATTACTTAAATGCCTGTATGCGGGCTATAATTCACAATCTCAATGGGAGTAATATGTAGGGGGGTTGTAATATATTCCTAGATTTCACACTTGAAGATGGTTCTAGAAAATTTCTAAGTTGTCTTTTACTATATAGTTTGTGCCAGTCTTCAAGTGTACGCCAGCTCAGTTTCTTCAGCGTATGTGTGACACTCTCCCATGGGTCAAACAAACCTGTGACAATTTGTGCTGCTCTTCTCTGTGTGCAGTCCATATCCCATGTTAGTCTTGTTTGGCATGGTTCCCACACAGTTGAACACTATTATAGGGTGGTTTGCATTAGTCTGTTGTATGCAATTTTCTTTTTAGACAGATTGCTCTCCCAAGTATTCTACCAGTGAGTCACATCCTGCTGTCTGCTTTACCTATGACTCCACCTGTGTCCACATTGTATTTCATATCCCTGCAAAGTGTTACACCCAGGTACTGTGACTCACTGATATTGTAGTCATTGGATATTACATTTTTTTGCTTTGTGAACTACAAAATTGTACATTTAAGAACATTTAATGCAAGTTGCCAATCTTTGCATCAATGTGAGATTTTAGCAAGATGAATACTTGTGCAGTGTTTTACAAATATTACTTCATTATACATAACTGCATCACCTGTGAAAATCTGAGACCACTATTAGTATTATCTGCCAACAGACTTCCCTTTGGTACTGTTGAAGATCCTTCTACATCAGTCGACCATAATGGGTGGAGTGTCTGGTTTGAAATGTGACACACCGTTGCTATTAAAGTCTGTTGATGTTAATTCCAATGTCAGTACTATGAAGCATGACACAGAATAGTGGCAGAAACCAGTAACAAAATGTCCTGAGGTGACAAGACCATACAACTTACAGAATAGTTGGTAAAACGCATTTACAGCCATGAAAACTATTAAAATCAAACTTATTTTCGCATACAAGACAAATTGCTTTGGGGAAATGAATTCCTGCCTGAAAATATTTTGATGAAACAAAAGGCACCTTGAGAAAACCAATGTCTGTTGTTAGAAGAGGGAGAAAAATAAAGAAAGGTTCAGATATAATTTTAAAGTGAACAATACATCTTTTGACAGAATGAGAAGGTAGAGGAGAACACCAATATAATGACTGCAGTGCTTCAAGAGGTTATGGATGCAAGAGAGGAGAAAGTAGTGGAAAAATGTTAGTAAACAATTTTGTATGAAGAAAGAGAGAGGAAACAGATTAGCAGGCAAAGGAGATTGGGGTCATCTGGGTTCAGAAACATAATATGCTCCATTATACTGTGGAGGCATATCTCCTAAGTTTCTGCTTGCTAAAATTATAAGTGTTATTACCCAGGGTGTGGTTCAGGTTGAAATGATCTGATATGAATCATTTCCTTGATAGTAAGGCATTATTCCTTTTTCCTAATTTTTCCATGTCTCTTTTTATCTCTGCTTGCTCTTCACAAAAGTTTCCTCTTTATGTTTTAATTCATTACTTGTTCTAAATTTAATTTAATTTTTTCCTTTCTTATCACTTCACGTGAACTATGATTTCTCTGTTAGTTTGTATAGCATACAAAATTTGTTATCTTATTCTGTGTTGAGACAGGAACATCTCTTATAAATGTTGTCAATGTAGAGTTCGTCCTTTGACAGTCAACAGTATAAGTATTTTAACCTGTGTGTTTGTATTTAGGCTTTATTTAATTATTTTGACTTCATCATTTTTATTTTATATAATCAAATAAGAGAAAGATACCATTAAAAGAACATAAGAAAATCAATACATTGAGAAGGTTCTGGGTGGCAGAATCATGAAAAATTATTCTTACAATGAATTCCACTGAACTGTATAACAGTTTACATTTATTGCATGAAAATTTACAAGCATACATTCATTGTGGATTCTTGAGTAGAACTAAAACAATGTAATGACTTCTCATTTGATTGATACAATTTATAAATACATACTTGTGTGATTATTCTTGACCTCATTTTCTCTGAGGGCCCCTTCAACATCAATGCGACATCAGAAACTTCATGGCGTACAAGTGTCTGCTAGTGAACTCCTACTCCAAGCCACCCCAAGATTACCTCAGACAAATAACAATATGACGCCAACAAATTTATACACTTAACATAACATATCCTACATAAAAATGCGGACCTGTGCACCATTTAAATATGTGCTTTAGTGTAATATTAATAAATGACACAGTTACTCATTTATATGCGACGATGAGGGTTCAGAAAACTTTTCAGTTCTGCCCTTAAGAAAGTATTCTGAATTGAACTACTCAATTTCTGTAGCCTCACAACAGGTTTTGTTGACATGACACCTCTTTGACCCATTATTCAGAAGGTTTTTAACTTTTGTTAAGCCCATTTCGACTGCTGTTTACATGTTACTAATGTTATAAAATTCTCTTAGAGAATGTTTTTGGCACAAATTAAGTAAATTATTCTACATTGTGTGATTGTTGTAATTGTCCTTTTTTCTCCTCTTTCAGGCAAGCAAGACATCTTCTTGCAGACACAACATCCACAGGGTGAAGCAGGCCTTGAGGCTGTGCGTGAGGCGGAAGGAGCATACTTATCAAAATATCAGAGGCAGCCTCTAGCTCCTGAAAAAGATTATCCAAAGCCAGTATTTGTGGTGCCACTTCAAGAACAAGTAACACTGAATGAAAATGAAGCTTTGCATGTTGAGTGTCAAGTTGAGCCCAAGGAAGATCCAAATCTCAAAGTTGAATGGTTCTTCAAAGGAAAGCCTCTTGAACATGGTAATACCTTGGTACCAACAGATTATGCTTGTGTACTTCTGTGTAATACAATGCTGATATATAATGAATGTGTTAATTAGTGTCAGATGTTCCTAAGTTTTTTAGGTCACAAGGAAAACAATATATATGTGTTACTACTGATGTGTCGGAAATATTAGGAGCTTGCATTTAGCCAGAACATTTTTGGTACATAAGGTACTTTGAAAGCCATGATCAAGAAAGAGAGGGGTGGAGGGGGAAGTAGGTGCATGGAACTAATAGAAACCAGTAGTCCTGATTTGGTTGCAGCAAAAGCTGAATGTTGGATGCTTTAATAAAACTGCTGAGCAAAAAAAGTTAATGCCAATCAGAGTTGGTAGAGTGACACATACAAATTACTGTAACGTAAAAACATATATACAAATAAAAATAATAAAATGCCACATGTAATATGCTCACAAGTATGTATAAAGAAATAGATAAAATTATAATACTACTTTGAGTAATATAAAACAATACGAAATTAGACAAAGGAAGAATGGAGAAAGAAAAAAAGGAATGTTTCTCAGTGGATACAGTTGATTTACAAAAAATACTTTGTACGAGTTACATCCATTTTGGCCCTAGGCCTTGAGTGTATTCTTCTCTTTGGCAGAATGCCATCACAGTGTACCATTTTCTCTTCACTCTCGAAATGAATGGAACATCTGTCATATTTTTTGTTCCTTTTGACCTAATTTCTTTACACCTGCAGTTAGTGAATGATACAAATTGTAGTTCTATAATAGGTGACTGCTTAGTCCTTTGAAGATTTCATTTTGGTGTCTGCTTTACAAGCCCCTTTTTTTTGCAAGGCTGTGAGGGCAGGTCGTCAGTCGTGCTTGCATAGCTCAGTCATAGAGCACTTGCTTGCAGGAAAGGTCTGGGTCCAGGTCACAGTCTACTGCACAGTTTCAATCTGCAAAGAGTCTTAGATCAGCACACACATTGCTGCAGAGTGAAAATTTATTCTGTGAGCAATCTTGTAGGTTATCACTAAGCCAATTCTCCACATCAGCCTTTCTTCCAAGAATGTTAGTCCTGCAAGGCATGCGGGAGTACTTCTGAGAAGTTTGGTACGTAGGAGAGAGGTACTGGCGCCAGTAAAGCTGTGTTGGCAGGTCATGAGTGATGACTGAATAGCTCAGTCTTAAAGCACTTTCCCTTGAAAAGTAAAATTCCTAGGTTTGAGTCCTCGTCAAGTTCACAGTTTTAATGTGCCAGGAAGTTTTGTTCTGTTTTGTTTTTATGCTGTAAACTCTTTATTTTCACATCAGCTGCATTGATTCCTTTTCTCATATCCTCAGTTAACTACAATAAAGTAAGGAAAAAAGGATGATTTAACCATGAATATTTGGACTGCAAAAGAGGAGAATAGATATCTCAGTTGGAAAACAACTAGATAATGACTTGATCATTATGTTGTTGAAGGAATGAATCCAGTATTTACCTGAGTTACCTTAAGGAGACCATGGAAAACATGTCAGGAAATTCATAAAAATTATGTCACTGGTCAGATACAGGAATGTAATGACAATGGTGAAGATGAATTCAAGAACATTTAGTACAGAGGAAGTTGAATGAAGAATTATAAATAGCATAAATGGGTATACAAAGTCTGAGTGTGAGGGAAGCTATTAGTGCAGCAGTGACAGGAGGATATAAAATTTCTGTTCATCAAATATGAACTGTAAAGTATAAGGTGAAGAAAGACACTGAAATTCTCACATGCACGTCCCACAACATTACATTTATGTATAATAATTGAAGTCAATTTTTGAATTGCTCTAATGCTCACAACTACAAGTCAAGATTTAAAAAAATCCAAACAAACACAACATGCTCACCTAGGGTTTAGAGTGAGAACTGCATTATATAGTATTACTGTTCTAATATTTTTTCTACAGATGTAGGGTACAACACTGAAAATTATGTGAAATTTAAAAAATATGAAGAGAATCTTTTCTTAGCCTCCTTAGAGAAGTTATGTGAATTATAAGAATGAAGATCTCTAATAGAACTGTAGATAATATTATTCATAGTTAAATAAGTCTCCCTTGTTAACTGTATATAGATGAGTATCATTATAGGGCCATAGTTAGAGTTATAAAATAAACAGATACAAGTTGAAACAAACACTAACTTGCTGCTAATTTGATGTGTGACACATAGGCACAAAAGAACTAACCAGCTTTTCAGCTACTCTTCTTTTAAACAGTGATGTGCACATTCAAAGGCAGCTGCGTTATTTATTCTGCTCAGAGAGAGAGAAAGGCAGAACTGTGCACTGAAGTTGTGCTTTCGAGTGTTCTGCTGAATTATTGTTTCCATTTTATGCATAACTTGGCAGGAACACACCATGACTGTGAATTATTGTTTCCATTTTATGCGTAGAGACCCAGAAGCACACCATTAATCATTCACATGGGGAATGCCTGAGAGATCACAATACTTTGTAGCGTTGCCAGTGTGCCCCCTGTCTCTGCCTCCCACCACATACTCAGGTGTTCTGTCCTGTGGCAGCTGGCAGTGCTGGGATATTCAGTGCTGATGAGAGACATTATTCTACTTCCAACTCACTGTTGAAAAATTTATGTACACATATCATTATCAATATCTTTGATTAATGCAATATTTTCTGTGGTTGCCATATGTCACCCATAATGATTTCTGCAGTGGCAAAATATGTGTCACCGTATGTATACTAGTACGAATCTCATTTTTAATCTGCACCTTTTAGTGTACGCTACAGACACGTACTATAAAATAATGCTATTGGCTTAAATTGCGTTGTGCATGTACACTGTCCATTGCTTCTGTGCCTTGCCCCATTACCTGGCTTCTCATGTGTACACACATGTGGCCATTCAATCACTAATGTTTATGAGAGGTTATTCAAGATGAAGGATGTGAGAGGAAGAAAATGCCTCTTCCACCAACTGGGATATTTTGTAGGTTGAGTGAGTCACTGAGTAGCACATTGACTCTGGATAAAGGGGTATGATTCAGGGTATGAGGGCATGATTTTGGACAGAATATCCTCAATCTCAGGGTGTGCAAGAGCTAGTAAAATCTTGGCGAAGGATGTAAAAGCATTTTCTATGGCTTGGGAGAGAGGAGGAATACTAGCCAGTGGTTGGATTACAATGGTTATGGATTTATTGCTGTCACAGGGAGAACTGGCATGGGAAATCTGTTTCTGAACTTTCTCAGTGGGATACTGTCTGCTTGTAAAAGCTCTGGTGAGGTTTCATCATACATAATTTGGATACCCCATTTCTCACTGCATTTGTGGTGCCCATCAGTGCTGAAGCTGTAGGAAGAAACATTGTGATTTGTAATGGACTGCTGCTATCAGTGTGGTGGTACAGCTAGTGGATGGTGTGTTTGATATGAAATGAGATTTTTGTGCAGTTATATGAGGGGTGGAGATCAAACCTCCACAAAGGTAAATCATGAAGTTGAGCAGAATCACGTGAAGTGAATTTAGGAGTAGATGAGGTTGTGGAGGAAAGAGTGGAGGCTATTCTTGCCTTGTGTCCAGATGAGCTTTAAATCATCTGCTGTTGAATGGTTGTATTTCTTCAATTTTGTTTATTGTTTTCACCTGGGGTTTTCATTATAGTAATAAATATTTAATGTTATGGTATATTGATAATTTTTACTTATGGACTGTCTCACAGCAACTGAATAAAGCACAATTTTAGTGCCATACGCGTTTTGCCTTTATTTTCTGCAAGGCATTATCAGTGGCCTGAAATATGTACATATGTTAGCTATTTAATTTACATTTTTGTCATTGTACCTATAGGTTATAAACAGTTCTGGTGATTGGTATTTCCTATTAAGTAGTAATGTGTTGAACTGTACTTTAGTAATGTTTTGAACTGTACTTACAGGTTGCGTGGACAATTTCTTACATATTACGCTCCTGTTGCATTTTTGGTGTTGTTGTTCTTCTTCTTATGAATGCCAGTTTGTGGATTTTTTCCCACATTCCACAGCACTATGAACTGAATGCTTGTTTCAATTTAATGTTTTGGTGTGGAATGTGGGAAAAAAACTGCAAACTGGTATTCATAAGAAGAAGAAGAACACCAAACATGCAACAGGAGCGTAATATGTAAGAAATTGTCCACGCAAACTGTAAGTACAGTTCAAAACATTACTACTTAATAGGAAATACCAACCACCAGAACTGTTTATAGCCTATAGGCACAGTGACAAAAATATAAATTAAATAGCTAACATATGTACATATTCCAGGCCACTGATGATGCCTTGCAGAAATTAAAGGTGACACGCGTATGGCACTAAAATTGTGTTTTATTCAGTTGCTGTCAGATGGTCCATAAGTAAAAATTATCAATATACCGTAATATTACACACAACTGAGGAAGACAGGACTACAAAAGTTGGAGATGTAAATATTTAATGTGTTTGTAGCTAAATAACACTTGTCTAGTCTAACCAGAAAAACAGTGACTTTTCAGTTTGATGAGAAACTTTAATTAGCAGTCACTTTAAGTATAAATTTAAATCATATCATCAATGTAACATAGCCAAACTAGGTATAATGATGGGGACGTAACTTTGACTTTGATTTTCATTGCAGCAACACGTTTCAAGACAACATGTGACTTTGGCTTTGTCACACTTGATTTGACTGATGTTTATGAAAGGGATCAAGGAATATACACTTGTAAAGCAACCAATTTAAAAGGAGAAGCATTTACCTCCACAACAATATACTGCAAAGGTAAATATGAAATTCACAACAAGACAACTGTTTGTAACACACATATACCTGTCGATCTTTGACTTCTCGTGACATTGCGGATTTGAATGATGCATCTTTGTAGGGAAGGAGAGTCTAATTGAACGTACACAGCACCCAAAAGGAGCTGAAGGTCTGGGAAAAATCCAGGATTTGGAAGAATCACTGAGGAGGCAAGAAGGAGCTCCTCCAGAACCCGAGGAAGGCCATCCGCCTGTCTTCACCTCACAGGTACATTTACAAAAAAAGTCTTTCAAATGTTTGAAAGAGAAATTGTATCATTAACTGAGCTACACACCCTTTAAATTGATGGCACATGCAGTGAATTTGTTGACAAATATCACTGCCTCTAATAACCATATTATGTAATTTGAACAGCTGTACATGTCATATTATAAACCCATTGTGGTTACTGTTTATGGCAAATGAAACTTTTGTACTCAATTATAAGTTTCAGCATTTTTCTGACAATTTACATACATTTTAGAGACACAAAAAGAAAATGAAAGATGTGTATTCTGTGAAAGAATGTCTGTAGTCAAAATACATATCAGAAATAAAAACCAAAATACAGGCAGTTGATGGACTTGTATTTACAAAATATGAAGACAGAATTCCCAGAGATAGGTGTAGCAGAAATGATGAATATCCCCCATGGTGTAGCAGAAATGATGAAACAACATTCAATATCCCTCATACATCCAATGTGGTATGGGTTGCACACATTTGAACAACAGTATAGGCTGGGTTGCGCATGTGTTTTTTAAGTGACAAACAATTGTGCTGTGATTTACAACACCATATCACAGAGACAAAATAATTTTTAGTACCATAGCCATAGCTTCTTGAATGTTCAGAGTGAGGTTTGTTGTCTGGTGCATAAGTCTTCAACAAGTTGCTGTGAGGTATTAAACAAGGAAGCTGATATTTCTGCAAATTCAAAGGAAAGTTGAATGCAAACCATAGGTGACTAGCCACTGCTTCTGCAAATTATCTGATTATTTTGATTCAGTTATCGATGCTTTGTCTTATCTGCAAATGTGACCATTTCTTGAGTTCCTTAGAAGCAGAAAACTTATGAAACACAAAGCAAACATTTAAATTTGCATAACCAAATAATTTCATTCCCTAGTGTGGCATATGTCCAGTGTCAAGAGTTTTCATAATCCCAGTTTTTTATTGAATTCAAAATTTATTTCATTGTGTACTTTAATTTGGCACTAAAGTACCAAAAAGTTAAAGTTAGAGTTGTATAGAATGGTCTGCTGGAAGACCAAAGGGGTAGTTAAATATGCATAGTTGGAACGGTTTTTTTTCTTTAATGATACCTTACCTTTGCAAAGTGTTAGTGTTGTGTCTTACATATATCTATGGTGAGTACATGTCATTTTAGTGCTGTTGCTGACAATGCAAGAGAAGGGAGAGGATGAAACATGGTGCTGGCACATACTACACTGAAGTCATTAAAAATCCCTGATTCTTTAAGGAATCAGCCTCAAACATTAGATTGCTGAATAAATGAGTTAACATGTTAAATATTTGAATTTGAGCATGTAAGCAAGAAGAAGTTTAGAAAATGTTTGAAATTATGCATAAAGTTTGTTAGAAGTTGCTAAGTGCTCCTGTTCTGAAACACTGGATGCGTATAGCCTGGGTAATATGCACCCCATTTTAAGCAAAAGCAAGTTTTCATGCATTCCAATGTTTGTGGCATCACATCACCTGATCTATGTGTCGTACAATGATATAATTTTGTAGGTAAATTCATTAATGTATGTGAACAAATTTGTAGCCAGGTACCTTATGGTTGAAATCGTGTTAGTGAAATAATGGTTTGAAATGAATACTTCAAGTATATAATTGTCTTAAATCAGTCATAACTAATGTTCTTATTTTTCTTCCTCTGTAGTTTCAGGATCTCAAGAACCTTAGTGAGGGAGAGATTGCACACTTTGAGGCTTCCCTTACCCCAGTTGGTGACCAGACTATGACAGTAGAATGGTTCTATAATGGAGAGGTAATCAAAGCAAGTAAGTGTTTCTGAGTACCTCTGTATGTAAAGCTAACTATAATTTTCTGTAAATTCACAGTTTTTTGCAGTTGATTGCTTTTCATTTTTGTCTGTTTGTTGCATTGGAGATACCATTCATATACAAATCAAATTAACATTTTTAATAAGAGGTGTACTCATGCAATGCTGTGAGATTTATATATATTTAGAAGTTGACTGTTTTAAAAAAACTGATAGACTTTCGGAGCTCTTCTCAGCTTTGGTATTATGTGTTTATTTCCATGTTGCTTGTATTTGACAGGTGACCACTCATTACATACATAAATTATCCTATTAATGTGACACTGTAGTAATGGGAGCATGACATTTTACTTTACTGTTTAAGTGATTTTTTAATGAAAAATGCTTTAAAGATGGAATATACAAAGGCAAGTAGTGTAAGCATTTGTAAAGCATTATTCATATGTTACTATAATCATGTCATGTACAGAGTTATTGAGTATATTTGCTGCTTGCTCCATGTGCAGTAATGTAAGTTATAGTTAGGTCCCAATGTTTGTTAAGGCTAATTTGGAAATTTCTTTAAGTGACCTCTGTCATTTCTGTTATCATACTTGACAATTTACCACTGAAATATCATTCTTTAGGTTTCATCCTACTTTTTGCAGTAAGTTTTTCATTGTTGTTTCGCAGATGAATTTATTATAATTTCTTGGTTTTTCTCTGAGCTCATAATTTTTATGGACTACATTTTGTTTATTTTTAAAACGAATCTTGATATTCTCTCTGTGATTGCTTCAATATTGTGTTTATTTTCTTATTCACAATAAATTCTACACCAGAATTCCCACACCCCACCCCCCCTCCCCACCAAGTCTGTTTCTCTGTAATGAAACTTATGTTCTGAATTCATCACTATTTATTCCATGTTTGTAAGATGTCATTTATGAAAACTCTTCCAATAGTTAACTATTCATATTAAATTTCAAATAAAAGGATGTGAAAGTAAATGAAATACAAAATAAAATAAACATTTATTACTTGCAGGTCACCGCATTAGAACTGTACATGCATTTGGGATGGTTGTCCTTGAGATATTAGGAACTAAAATTGAAGATTCCGGCACTTATACTTGTAGAGCAACAAACAAATGGGGCCGTGCCGAAATCAGTGTTGAACTGGAATGTGTTGACAAGTCAAAGGGTCAGAAACCACACTTTACAACACACATTCAGGTAAGTGAAAAGTGACTCTTGGTAACATATTGCATCAAATGATGGCTATCCCTACCAATGAGATACAGTCATAATCTTTTTGTGATAATGACATTAAACTTGTATTACCATTACAGTAACTTGAAGTAGTCAACACATATTATTTTTTGTTTGATGTCTAGAGAACATTCCATTTGTCTAGATTTATAGCACTCTAGGAAATCACTAAATCCAGTTACAAGGTCATTGAATTAACTCTTTGTGTAGTCATAACTAAATTCAAACTGACAACAGTTTTCAGACAAGGTCGTGTAACTGTAATTTGCGTAAGAAATGTATGCCGCCAATAGCATATGGGCTTTTGCCAAATCAATTTACAGCTAAATGTATTGTCCATTCAAGAAAATTGTAACTATGAGGAAAGAGAAATGTGAACATCAGCTGCGTGAGGTCACTGAAATAATTCTGTGGCAACAAGTGAAAATTTGTGCCAGACTGGGACTTGAATCCCGATTTTGCACTTTATGCAAGTGGTCACCTTAATTTCTTCGGCTATATGAGCACGCTCCATGGCCAGCCCAAATTTTCAACTTGCTACACACTACCTCTCGTGACGAGAGGTGGCGCCCTCTACGCGCACTATATAAACAGGACCTCCACGGCCTAGCAGCCAGTCGTAGACTCACCTCAGATGATGTTGCCCGCAGCTGGCAACGAAACGTCAGGGAGAAGTATTTCTACTATTGGACTACAGCCTCTTAGCCCGGAAGTTTTAATTACTGAAGACGCTGGCCATGAAAGCCTACACGCTATGATTATTTTCTGTTCTGCACCCCAGCACCAAATGACATAATTTCACTACAGTTTCTTAACCTCATTTTACTTTTATTTATGTTCTACTTATAACCACTTTTTGAAACACTTTCCTTTCTGTTCAGTCAATCTTCCACGTTCTCATCTGTTACTGACAGAATTATGTCATTGGCAACCATTAAAAGGTTTTATTTCTTCTCTCTAAATGTAATTCCCTTTCAAAATTTCTTCCCAGTTTCCTTTACTGCTTACTCTGTTGAAAGATTAAGTTACTTAGGTTGGTTGGTTGTTTGGGGAAGGAGACCAGACAGCGTGGTCATCGGTCTCATCGGTTTAGGGAAGGAAGTCGGCCGTGGCTTTTCAGAGGAACCATCCCGGCATTTGCCTGGAGTGATTTAGGAAAATCACGGAAAACCTAAATCAGGATGGCCGGACGAGGGATTGAACCGTAGTCCTCCCGAATGCGAGTCCAGTGTCTAACCACTGTGCCACCTCGCTCGGTTAAGTTACTTAGAGATAGTTTACATGCTTATCTCACTTCCTCATCAATTACTATAGCTATATTTCTCAGTAACACCAACTGATCTCTCCCAGGTTGGCTTCTACAGTAGATTCTATTGTTTCATAGATAAGTTGTATAAATATTTTGCAACCATGAGTCACTAAACTGATGGGCTTGTAATATTCACACCCCTCTATTCCTGACTTCTTTGGTATTAGGATTATTACATTTTTTTGACATTGTGGCTATGTAGCGACTATTTATCATCTTTCACAGTAAATACTGATATCGTTGCCCTGAGCAGCAGGCGACAGTAATGTCTTTGATTCGGAGTACGGTTCGCTCTATACCTCTGACTTGAATTTCACAGTGTATTGTCTATTCTGTTAATAAAGATGGAATTGTCTACTGAGAACTGGTGTATATTATTATTTATATGCACCTATCAGTACCACACTTCTTACAATATTTTAGGGTAATTTGCCTGCTTGCATACCAAGTGGAACAGTTTTGTCGTGGGTAAATTTTACAAGGAGCTTAAAAATTTTGAATAGTACAATCTACTTGAGGAGCCTTGTTTCAACATAGGTGTTCCAGTTCTTGGTCAGATTCTTCTCACTGTTTCACATCACTTACCTCATGTAACTGTGCTTCCTCTTCTCTTCAAACAGCATTTTTTTTACATAGTCTTTCTGTATACTTCCTCTGCTGTTCAGCATTCTCTTGTTTGCTTAGTAATGATTCATACAGTTGCATCTGTCTTCTCCAGTGGTATTTCTAGTTTTGCTATAAGTGGCATCTATCTTCCCAATAGTCATGACTGCTCCTACAGTTTAACATTTCTTCTCAAGCCATTCTTGCTGTGTCTTTGACATGCAAACAATTTCATTTTTTACACATGTGTTCCAATTTGCTGGTTTCATTTCTGCATTTTATATTTTCGCCTTTTATCAATTAAATTTGACATCTCAAGTGTCATTCAAGGATTTCTACTAGGCTTTGTGTGTTTCCCTAATTTTTCCTCTGATGCCTTCTTTAATTAATTGTGATTTTTTTAAAACTTACCTCCTAAAACTGTAGCATCAATGAATCTATCATTGTCATGATTCATTGCTGGAACATCCTTATATTCATCTGGATTTCCAGGAATATACTTATGAAATAACTTTGACACCTTTTGCCAGAAGTTGCCACATACCGCCACATCCAATTCTATAACACAATTTGAAAATCATATCCATTTGGTGATCCCCCTTAGATTCTTCTTACTTGATTTTGAATGGCTGTGCTGTTTAAATGCATTGCAACATTTAACAAAATATTGTGTCCAATTATTTTCTTCCTTCTTACCTTCTGTATTCATTGCCTGTAAATAAAGGTAAATATATAAAGTACCATAACTCACAGATGGTTAGAGTAAGTTGAGTAACATGAATTAGGTTTGAATTCAGTAGGCCTGCAAACTTTCTCAGAAGATTTCCTGATTTAGTTAAAATTTGCTTCATGCACACCTAGATATTATAATATAATGTTGCATGCAGGTTCTATATAATAAATAGTTCTTAATATTCATGGACAACTGATTTACCTCATTTTGTGCATGAAACACAGATTAACAACAATGCCTGAGAAGATATTTCTTTTTCAAAATCACCTTCATTGGTGACTAAATTTAATATTGCCAGTAAAATACGTAAACAGATAAATTAATGATATGAATATAATAGAGGGAAACATTCCACGTGGGAAAAATATATCTAAAAACAAAGATGATGTGACTTACCAAATGAAAGCGCTGGCACGTCGATAGACACACAAACAAACACAAATATACACACAAAATTCTAGCTTTCGCAACCAACGGTTGCTTCATCAGGAAAGAGGAAAGAGGGAAGGAGAGGGAAAGGGAAAGACTTCCCTCTTTCCTGACGAAGCAACCGTTGGTTGCGAAAGCTAGAATTTTGTGTGTATATTTGTGTTTGTTTGTGTGTCTATCGACGTGCCAGCGCTTTTGTTTGGTAAGTCACATCATCTTTGTTTTTAGATATAAACAGATAAATTCATATTTAAGAAGTTAATAACATCTCTGGTATGTAGTACATGGAACAATATCTGAAAATACAAGAATTTTTAGACTACCATCCTATATTAGAATAAAAGCTACAACATTAATTCTATACTTTTTAATTGTTGACCGTTGCTTGCAATATGAACTGCTGAGAGGAACAGTGTGGTGCAATGCTAAATTTAAAAGTTAATTCCCATTTCAGCACATCCTTTCCTCATTTTCAATTTTTATCAGAGCTAAATAAAATTTTTAAAAAACACATATATTTTTCTAAGAAAAATAAAAGAGTTACTTTTCAAAAACAATTTATTTTTTATTTTTTCAAGATCAAAAATTAATTTCAGTATTGCTGTGGTGTACACCAAATTAAAACACAATCAAAGAGCTTTAAAATGACATGAGGGTCAGCTCTGTAGATCCAACAGTTTTGAATTTACACTGAAATTCATTCCTGAAAATGTGGGAAAAACTGACAAATTTTTCAAATTTTTGGTGGTGGAACAAAAACCTGATGTCATTGAAAGCTGTTGGCATTTGTAGCATTTCATAACTGCATTGTTACTTTTAGATATGATATTAAAAAAAGTCAGTGAAAACTATGACTTCAAAGTATCATTAACCAAAAATATGATCCTGTAGACTGAAATACTCATGTTACAACATAGATGTCAGTGGTGATGTGAACTTATAAAATAAACTTTCGCACTTGCTCCGATTTTGCAAATTATTTAAATAAATTATATTTGTACAGATTTAGTCATTTAGTTTTAATGAATTGTCACTTTTTACAGAGAACTGTTATTTACTTTCTAAAATTTAATTGCAGAGTCTTGAGAATCTGAAAGAAGGTGAATCTGCTCATTTTGAATGCACGCTAACACCTGTGGGAGATCCTAACTTGAAAGTGGAATGGTTTCACAATGGCGAGCCACTGCGACACTCCTCCAGAATCAAATCAGTATCTGATTTTGGCTTTGTTGTGATGGATATCTCATATGTCCAGAGCCACGATACAGGGGAGTATGTGTGCAGAGCGAGCAACAAGTAAGTATGCATAATAGAATTTATTGATGTATCAGAAATTAGGCTACTGTCTGAATGCTGAGTGCTTAAAGCGGAAATCTTATAACACCATCGTGTACCATTTCTTTTTTACACTTTGTGAAAACATTCTTAATTTAAATACACACATCAAAAAATGTTTTGCATCACCCCGGTTCCCAGAACTCCTGAAGATAGATGTTGACTGTGGATAATGTATCACAGACACAGTCCCTTTGTCACTGAAACCACCCAGAGATGTAAACAACCATGCATGAGCAGCGCCTATTAGACAGGGGGGCGGGGGTCTGACAGATGATCAGTTCGTCATTCCACCAGGAAGGAGGTACAAGGCCCATGTTGTCTGTAGTTCAACCATGCCTAGACGGTCAATACCGTGGTTCAATTGTGTCCGCATTGTTACTTTGTGCCAGGAAGAGCTCTCAACAAGGAAAGTGTCCAGGTGTCTCGGAGTGAACCAAAGCGATGTTGTTTGGACATGGAAGAGATACAGAGAGACAGGAACTGTCGATGACATGCCTCACTCAGGCCGCCCAAGGGCTGCTACTGCAGAGGACTGCTACCTACTGATTACGGCTTGGAGGAACCCTGACAGCAATGCCACCATGCTGAATAATGCTTTTCATGCAGCAACCGGACGTCGTGTGAAAACTCAACCTGCATGATACGCAACTTCACTCCCGATGTCCATGGTGAGGTCCATCTTTGCAACCACGACACCATGCAGCGTGGTACAAATGGGCCCAACAACATGCTGAATGGACTGCTCAAATTTGGCATCACATTCTCTTCACCGATGAGTGTCGCATATGCCTTCAACCAGACAGTTGTCAGAGATGTGTTTGGAGGCAACTCGGTCAGGCCGAACATGCTAGACACACTGTCCAGAGAGTGCTGCAAGATGACGGTTCCCTTCTGTTTTAGGATGGCATTATGTGGGGCCAATGTATACTGCTGGTGGTCATGGAAGCTGCTGTAACAGCTGTACGTTATGTGAATGCCATGCTCCGACTGATAGTACAACCATATTGACAGCATATTGGTGAGGCATTCATCTTCATGGATAACAATTTGTGCCCCCATTGTGCACATCTTGTGGATGACTTCTTTTTGGATAACGACATTGCTCGACTAGAGTGGCCAGCTTGTTCTCCAGACATGAACCCTATCGAACATGCCTGGGATAGATTGAAAAGGGCTGTTTGTGGACGACGTGACCCACCAACCTCTCTGAGGGATCCACACCAAATTGCCATTGAGGAGTGGGACAATCTGGACCAACAGTGCCTTGATGAACTTGTGGATAGTACGCCACGACAAATACTGCATGCATCAATGCAAGTGAATGTGCTACTGGGTATTAGAGGTACCGGTGTGTCCAGCAGTCTGGACCACCACCTTTGAAGGTCTTGCTGTATGGTGGTACAACATGCAATGTGTGGTTTTCATGAGCAATAAAAAGGGTGAAAATAATGCAGAATAATGTTTATGTTGATCTCTATTTCAATTCTCTGTACAGGTTCCAGAATTCTCAGAACCGAGGTGATGCAAAACTTTTTTTGATGTGTGTATTATGAAATTTGATTCACAAATTGTGAGCTTAAATTGACTTCAGCTGTAGTATTTACTGTGATATATGAAAACAGATGTTGTACTGAGACTCAAACCCAAATTTCCCGCTGTAAGCAAGTGGTCGCCTTAACAACTTTGGGTTTCTAATCTCACCTCCAGGATGGACCCAAATGTCCATATGGCACACTTGTCCACATCTCCTAATGCTTGCACCCACACTGTGTGATTCCCGCCAGGGAGGGAAATTCAATGTGATGGTCATTTTTAGCCAGTCAAGGCATGTCGTACTTATTATGTTATTGTGCAATGTTGGTATTGAAGATTCACATTATATAGTGCTGCTTCAGACATGCATGCATTGTCAACACAGACATTGTATTAGGTCAATTGTCAGCATACACATTGTACAGTAATATAATACTTAATTTATGTTGTCCATCAACATATTTTCATTTAATTTGTATAAGATATAGTTGGATAAATCAATTATTTTTTCCTCTCTCCTGTGCTAGACTTGTCACAATTTAATCTTCCTGCTAGAGACAATCTGTTGGTTTATTTGGATGTTTTTTGTCTTTGTTTTTTATTTATGCTAAGGCTGAGAAATACTATCCATGTATTATTTTCTCTAAGTCAGACTGTACACCATGGAAATTGATTTTTGTAGGTATGGGGAAGACTTTACAAGAGCAACCATAAAATGTTCTGGACGTGGTGGTGTGTATTTGGACAGTCTGCAGCCTGATGCACTTGCTCGCATTCGTGAAATGGAGCTCTCCCAGGGTGGGCAACCTCAGGCTCCAACCACTCCTGTTCTTGAACCACCTGTTTTTACCACACATATATCAGATGTCACAAACCTGGTTGAAGGGCAAAGTGCACACTTTGAGGCTCGTCTTACACCAGTCAATGATCCAAACCTCACAGTAAGTAAAAATGTTTAAGAATATTGCATGTGGGGAGCTTTTCTTTCCCATTGCAAGCTTTTAATGTGAACTTCCATTGTGTGTGATGCCGCTATTGGCATACTCATCTTATCACATATGCTTCATTATTTTTTTAGAGACAGACTTTTGTAACATCATTATTATGAGAAGATAAACTGATAACTTTTCTTTTGTTAAGAATAAGCACTAATTATATAAGGGTCATTGGAAAAGTTGTGGCAACCATTTCAAATACGGTAACAAATTAAAAAGTCTGAAATATGCAATTAGAAGGTTAGTTCGAATGTAAACATTATATGCAGGAAGATAGATGAATAAACACGCCGCCATGAAGATATAGCATGTTTAAAATGTGTTTTACTGTCAGTTGTGACAGTACACAACAGTACAGGGCAGGAACATGGGCCTGCGACATCTTAGAGTCCCTAAAAATAGTCTCACAATGAATCCATCGCACACTGCCAACACTGTGGAAGATGCTGAATGCCCGTGGACTCAAACTGAGTGAATTGTTGGATCTCAGCTGTCACTGCTGTGGCAGTATCTTCATGTGTTTGAAAGCGTATTTGCGCAATGTGTTTTGCGGTTTTGATACGAGGTCATAATTGCAAGGAGATAAGTCTTGCAAATATGGTGGATGCTGTAGTACTTCCTGTCCCCATTGCACAAGCAAATTCCATACACATGCTGCTATATGGGCTCTCACATTGTCCTGAAGAATTAATGCATCGTGTAGATGTTCAGGACATTTCTTGCGAATAGCCCATCGTAGTTGTCATTGCAGGAAGTGTGACAGTAATGCAGTGAATTAACATATGAGTGAATTCCATGTGATATGGAATGGCACAAAATCACTCCTCTAATGTCATTGGGTATAGCGACCATTAATTTGGCAGTAGAATGATTGTGGAAAATTTTCTGCCTGTGTGGTGAACCTGGATGATGCCATTCTGTGGACTGGCATTTCAGTTCTCGCTCATAGGCCCTGTCCCAAAATTTATCTATGCTGACAATTCTCACAAGCATATTTTCTCCCTCCTACATGTAATGTGCTAAATGCGTGTGACAAGTTTCATAACATGTCCACTTTTCCATTGCACTTAGTTTGTGAGGCACCCACTTTGTAACAGCTTTACGCAACTGTAGCGTGTCACTTAAAATCCTGTAGAGTGTTGTCTTTTCAACACCAGTATGGTGCTGTAATACCTGCATCGTCTGTCATCTGTCATTCTCCAATTATTTGGTGATCTGGGTATGAGCACAGTCCGTGTGTACACTGACAGGCCGCCCAGATCAGTGCATGTCAGCTGTTGCAGTTCTGCTGTGCCCAAATGGATCTACCTACCAAGAAACCATTCGGTACTGTAGAGCATCATTTCCTACTGCTTCCACAAGCTCCTTGTGGCATTGTCACACATTTCTTCCACAGTGGACTGCAATCTGTACATAAGAGCACTATTCAAGTCAGGTAGCATCCACCCTGAATGGATGCTCAACTTACACTGTGGTCTCCCTTCACACTTCATTCTCTTGGAAAGGACTGCCATCTAGCATCATGTCATGTTACTGTGGATTCTTGGAGAGACTCCTGATGCCATGGAATGAACATTGTTTGTAATGTGCTATTGTGTACTGTTGCAATTGACAGTAAAACATGTTTGCAATCACAAACTTTTTTTTCATCTTTTCCGCATGCTGTATCTTTGTGGTGGTATGTGTGTGTTCATCCCTCTCCCTACATGTAATTTTACATATGAACTACTGGTAACCTTCCTTTTGCATATTTCAGAATTTTTTAATTAATTACCATTTATGAGACAAAAATTTGTTGCAATGACTTTTGCAATTTACGTATTGTTTCATCAATATTGTCAGTGTGTGATCTTAATTTGTCAGTCCTGGTTCTGGCCTGTGTTGTGAATACAGTTCAGAGACCTTTCCAGCCTATATATCTTTAAAAATCAATATTTTGTAATCTTTTGTTTTGGGTTAACACAGTATAGGTACCGTATTTACTCGAATCTAAGCCGCACTCGAATCTAAGCTGCACTCGAATCTAAGCCGCACCTGAAAAATGAGACTCGAAATCAGGGGAAAAAAAAAGTCCCGAATCTAAGCTGCACCTGAAATTTGAGACTCGAAATTCCAAGGGAGAGAAAAGTTTTAGGCCGCAGATCCAAATCGAAACAAAGTTTGTCCACTGTAATATGAGACACAATTTAGGTCGAATGAATGACTATACAGCTACAGTAGTTTGGTTCGAGTCTTAAGCTTAGCAGTTAAGCTTTACCATGTAGCCATTGCTATGCGTTAGGTGCCCCATCCGTATTTATACGGGTACCATTCCTTTTTCACGTGCTTCGTCTGGTTTGAATTGATTGCTTCTTTTTTTTTTGATCTGGTAAGTGCCGTTCTCTTTGTTATAGATGTTTACGTCACTCTAACCTGAAAATGCGTTACTGTACTGTGTCACGCATTGTTTTTCGCATTCTGATAGTGAGTGTTTACGACTTGCTTTTGTGTGCGCTACCGCCGCTTAAAAAAAAAAAGAGGAATCGTCTCATTAGCGACACAATGGCAAGAGACTGCTTGCCATTTGCTGTTACTTACACTGCTGCTTTCTTTGATAATGATCAACAAGAACCAAATAATAGACTGCGTATGATAGAAGATGTTCTGAACGAGAGTTTAGTGAAAATTTTTCTCCGGTTGAAAATCTTTGCAGACGCCTCTGTAGTACATTACATTCTGCACAGAAATTAGTCATCTTAGATTTAAAAATATTGTCAATTGCCATGCTTCATTTCTGACTGTATCACTATTAGTCATAAGAACAATACGATTATAAACATGACATATGTATATTATTCTGCGTTTGCTGTTGTCTCACTCTAGTTTTGTAGTTTATTAGGCGGACAGGATTTAAATGAGGTAGCAGCAAACACGAAAGAATACATGGCAAAATGTTTATATTCGTACATTATTCTTATGGTGAAAAGAATACTGCATGTGATTCACAATTCATAAAAGTTCTTATTAGCAACGATCTCTTGTCACAGGTAGGAAAAAATTCAGAACGTAGGGTTGGTGAAAAAAAGCTCATCTTCCACTCTCTCTCTCTCTCTCTCTCTCTCTCTCTCTTTTACTGATGCAGAGGTTTTGTTGCCAGTATTTATCTTTGTGCCTGCAAAGCATGCCTATGTAGCGCTACATAATTCGACGGCAGAAGTTAGTTGTGGCGGCACCTACCAACATTTTTCAGAACTTCTGCTTACTTTGCACTCGATTCTAAGCCGCAGACGGGTTTTTGGATTACAAAAACCGGAAGAAAAGTGAGGCTTAGATTCAAGTAAATACGGTATATGGTATGTAGAACAATATGAGGATCTATTTATGTAAATTTGAAATTCATATCAAGATGTCTTTAATTCAGACAGGATTGTCTCAGAATTAAGCAAGTATGATTTCAGGGATATGTGGGCATAGAAAGAGTAATAAAAACTTATGTGTAGCTTAGTGAAGCTAAATGACTGATGAAATGATAAAATGGATTACTAATCATCCATAAGAAGTGTGAAAGATTCTCTGGCTTCTGAAAACTGATGAAGCTCAAGAGAGAAGTTTAATCAAAGACATGACAGATAATGATGACAGATAATGATGGAAAAGGAAAAAGAAAATAATGAAATTGGGAGACCACACACACACACACACACACACACACACACACACACGCACACACACACACACACACACACACACACACACACACACACACACACACACAGTCATTCACACAAGCAAGTACACCTTACAAACATGTGACTGCCGTCTCTGGCAGCTCGGACTGGAATGCAACAGTTATGTAGAATGGAAGCAGCTATCTGGAGGGAGCGGGGAAGGGAAAGCAATAGCCATGTATGGATGGGGGCAGAGAAGAACACTTTCTGGAGGAGTGTGCAATGACTAGAATGCCAACAGGCACAGCATCATGAGGATTTGAGGCAGGGAGTTTGGGGGGGGGGGGGGGGGATGATGAAAAAGGAGAGGAGGGGAGAGGGAGAAAGACGAGTGGGTACATTGACAGATGGCGTCACACAAAGAGGGGAGGAGATGAGAATAGGGAGGAAGTGAGAGGACAGTGGGTATGGAAACTGTTAGGTGGAGGGTGTGAGGACAGTAATTCACTGTAGGTTGGGGCTGAAATAATTTCGGGGGTGGAGAATGTGTTGTAAGGGTAACTCCCATCTGCGCAGTTCAGAAAAACTGGTGGTGGATGAGAGGATAGAGATGACTCGAGTAATGAAGCAGCCATTGAAATCAAGTATGTTCAGCTGCATGTTGTGCCAAAGGTTGGCCTACTTTGCTCTAGTCCACATTTTGGCAGTAGTTGTTCATCCAGGTGGACAGCTATTTGATAGACATATCAATATAAAAAACTGTGCAGTGATTGAAGCAGAGCTGGTATATGACATGAGTGCTTTCACAGGTGGTCTGGCCTCTGATGGGGTAGGGTAATCCTGCAATGGAACTGGAATAGGAAGTGCTGTGTAGGTGTATTGGGCAGGTCTTGCACCTGGGACTCCCAATGGGATATCATCTCTATGACAAGGGGTTGGAATTGGGAGTGGCTGAGGGATGGACTAGAATGTTGTGCAGGTTGGGTGGTTGATGGAATACCACTTTAGGAGGGGTGGGAAGGATCTTGGGTAGGGTGACCCTCATTTCAGGGCACGATTAGAGGTAATCAAAGCCCTTGCAAAGTATGTGGTTCAGTTGTTCCAGGCTGGAGTGGTACTGGGTGTTGAAGGGGGCACAATATGCTTTAGGTGATAAATTCTAACTATTTTTTGTACACATAATCGTCAATGTTGGGAAAAAGTATTTGTGGCATATAAAGCCTCATATTACAATTGAGTTTATCATTGTTGACAGATGAAATACACATGAATTTAGTAGTCTTCAAAGCCTTCAAGTGCATAAAGGAATGTGACACTGATTGTATTTTGACAATTTCAAAAATTTACACTTGAGGGCTTAGTGTAAAAGATGACAAGAAGTGGATTATGTGTTTCTGCCCATTATTGTATTGGAGTTCTTTGACATCCATTTGCATATTCCATGGAGCATGTGATCATTTACTATTACAAACACTTCATAAACAAGTAAAACATAACTGTCTTGTTACTGCAAAAAATATTAAATTCAGAGGCACATGTGCTTGCCAATACCCACTTGGAAGATACAGCTTCCATGACTGCCACACATGAAAGTAAATATACAGTACTCCTAACTTCTGTTTCTTCTTAAGACTACAAAAGAGGAGTGTGCTACACAGAATGAAAGAGGAGTGTGTGGGGGAGGGGTGGGGGGGGGGGGGGGGGGAGGGGGCAGATCCTTCAGACCACAGATTAAAAGCAGCCCACCAAGTTTGAGGAGAAAAGGAGGCAGATATATCACTCAGTAATGTGGCTGTGTGTGGAGAAACGGTATCAAAATTTGCTTTGCCCGTGATCAGATACACTTTATGGGCTACCATATCGTACACAAATCAGTAAGATATGCAAAAGCAATTAATTTCTCCCTTTAACTATCAATTTAAAAACTTCTAAATAAATACTTTTTTAAATTAGTGGTAGCAGTATCATTCCAATTACAGCTGCTGCTTTTATGTGTTATGAAGGATAATTTCTATCAATTGATACTTTACCTCTGAACTCAAGTCATGGGAAATGCAGATGAAGTATATGCCAGTGATTATGGGTTTTTGGGATGGAGTTAAGCATTAGCTGCATATTGCCACTTGAGAGTGGGTACTGAAACCCAAGTTGCATTAGAGATATTGGTGTAGTGCATTATCTATTTCAATTGTTTGCATTACAGGTTGAGTGGTTTTACAACGGTAAAAAGCTCCCACATGGCCATCGTTACAGAACATTCCATGACTTTGGTATTGTTATTTTGGACATCTTATATTGTTATGAAGAGAACTCCGGAGTTTATGAATGCCGTGCAGTCAACAAAGTAGGCCAGGATGTCACAAAAGCAACACTAAAATGTGTATCAAAGGCCAATCTCATCTTGGATTCACAGTTGCCTCGAGTAAGTAATCATTCATATATATTAAGCTGAAGAATTCAATCAGAGAATAGCCGTTTCATGTTTTTCTGTATAATTTTTGTGTAGAATCATGAAAAAAGTAAAATCAGACTCATTTGGTTCACTCCACTGGGAACTGCCTTCAGTGTGAGAATCAGAGTTATGATTAAAAAAAAAAAGCAATAAGACATCAAGAACCATAAAAGTTACCACAAAAGGCTTAGAGCAGGTTTGCTGCAACAACAAGGGCATAATGCATTTACTGTAGATCTGTGGCTTAAATGGGTATAGAGAATCACTCACAAAAATGGGTAGACCTTTTTAGTCATATTTTATGCAACTACAGTAGAGAGCTAAAAAATCATAGATAATAATGGAATTATTTAAGGATAATCAGTATGATCATCAACATATCACAAGAAATGAAGACAATTTTTTGCCTCCTACTCAGCATTGAAAACTGTATTTCCAGGAGCAGGTATCAACAACAAATTAATTCTGAACACTAAGCCAGTTCTGTTGAACAAACTAAGCTACACAGTGTGCTCCAGAGATTGAATTCCAAAACAATAAACTGATTATTTAAGTTAGATGTAGTTTATTACTAGTCTCTGTGATTAGGCAGTAAATAAATCACATGTTTAAGCAATCATTGATGCCTCATATTAGCTGTAGTTTTATACCAATTTAGTTATTTTGTACTTTTTATGTCTCTCCTGTACAGCAATCACATGATTACTAAATGTAGATTATGAGATGAATAGGCCTCTCATGTACATATGGATTTCTTAGTGTTGAAATTAGTTTTTGTGGAGTCCTTGAGAAATAGTAGCCTCTATTGTGGTCACAAAGTATTTTTGTTGGAGAACTGGCCATACAACATCATTATTCAATTTGGTAACATTTTACTAATTTTTGACCATTCATGCCATTCAGCTGATTGATGATGAAATGACCTTTAAAAGTTATTACTTTCGAACAGCTTAAGCAGTCAGCAGTTGTGACTTTGCTTTTCTCCTTTTTCCTGTAGCTAATAACAGTAGTTGTATTTCATAATTATATTTGTTAGCTTGGTGTTAAAGAGGCTACATGTTGTGAACATCAGATTAGATGAACAATAAGTAAATAATGTTTTACAACAATTTTCTTCTTTTAGGGGATGGAAGGTGGATTGGAAAAAATACAGAATTTAGAAGATTCACACTTAAAGATGAGAGATGAAAAAACTACAGAAACAAAAGGCCAAGCCCCTGTCTTTACAGTCCCTCTGTCAAATGTTGACAACCTTCGAGAGGGAGAGAGTGCACATTTTGAAGCCAGACTTATTCCTACAGATGACCCAAAACTCAAGGTATGATGATCCATAACGTATGCTATAGGAACTTAACTTTATCCTGGTAAGTCTTGCAGTATATGTCTGTTCATATAGAAAATGGTGACAGAATCAGTGTTTGGAATGTACACCAATGATCTGGATGCTCATTCCCTGGATATTCCTACAGGTAGCAGATATGAAGCCAACCAAACCATCTAAAATTTGGAAGTGGAAACCATGTCCTTTGGAACTGATTGTTAAATCTGAAACCGTTCTAGAACTATTTTGTGATGGCAGACCTAATAGATTTATTTTAATAATAAGTAGTCTAGATTATAATATTATTTTTAATTCTGGTAACTGGTTTTGGTCTATACGACCACCTTCAGGTCGAAGGCTCCAGATGATGTGAGAAGCAGGTTCGTGGGGTTGTAGTACTGGTTGGTACCTGCCAAAACTGGTTACCAGAATGAAAAATAAATAATTTATTATGATCTGAACTGCTTTTTATCAGAATATTAAATATGATCAATGTGGTTCATCAATGATGTCAAAAATTAATAGATTTAGTTGATTTCAAGATGATATTCTGAAGTTAGATGGGGTTTGACGCTTGGCTGTTTTAACATACAGAAATATATTTTAAATTGATATTAGTTTATAAATTTTTAAATATTTTTATTTACTTGGGTTAGTTAGACTTTATTTAAAAATATTGGTACTCATTTTTCTTTTAAAGTTAGGCTTCTAAGAAACAATGCCAGTACCAACTTGTGCTTTTTCAAGCATTAAACCAAAAACACTGTTCTCATAAGAAATATATTTCTAGTACAAAATGTACTGGCTGTTCTACTGAACTCATAAAGTTACAAACTTTTTAACATTATTGGAAGAGTCCAAGGTTCTTTAGAATATATTAATTTTACAAAGTTAAGAGGATGTCTGTCTGTTGATGAGAAAGTAACCAAACTGCAGCAAATTCATGAGTGCGGATTATCCAATTTGTGCATTGTTAAGGAATGAGGAGGTGAGGAAAGAAGCCACAGTAAAGACATCTCCATTAGAGGCAATTGGCACATTTAGACTTTGATGGTACGGGCATGTGATGAGAATGGAGTCAACTAGAACAGCCAAAATAAATTTGGAAAGACAGGTGGATGGGAAAAGACCTCAAGGAAGACCTCTAACCCGATGGATGGACTTGATCAAGGCTGATCTAGTGACCCGAGGATGGACAGTTGATGATGTTCTCTGTGAACAGGTGTATCTGGACAGGACGAAGTGGAAGAGGCTCATTACCAGTACCCGGGAAACTGGAACTGTTGAATGATGATGATGATGATGATGATGATGACCCTCCACTTTCAGTTAATGTCACTCATGCAGCCATTGGCCATTGGACTGAAATGTGATCACAGCTGTGAAACTGCGTTAACAGTAGAATCTCAAGAAACATCGTATTCAAGTAGGTCTAGACATTATCTTTTAATCTCATGAAACATTTTATGCAAGTAGTTTCAGACATTCTCATTTTCTTTGTGAAAGTTGTAAATAGAATCCAAGGTAACACTTAGGCCAATGTAAATATAATAATAGCTTGTTTTGTAGAAGAAAATTGCAGAACATTCTGCTGAAAACGGGTTTAAAGGTTACTGTAGTGAGGAGTGTGCTGATACTTCTTGTCTGACTGGTCTTGTGAAATATATTTTTGGTTGTGGAGATATAAATGACAATAACAAAACAGTCAGGAGTGGCTGTATAGCTGTGCCAATGAACAGGGATTTGAGCAGCTAAGTGACACAGACATAGTGTACAGTGTGTGTTTGATACTGAAAGACAGCAAAGACGAGCAGATGGAGGGAACTATTACCACACTCACTGAGATACTGAAATATGTTGATTTGGTACTAGAGTATGAAAGACAAAATTTGTTTTTGTGTACTTTAGTTTTGACACTCTGGAAAATGGAAAACAGTAGATAAGAAAAAAAGTGAATGAAAAGCAGAAAAAATTGGACAATTATTTTTAGAAAGTGCCCTGATAGCAAATGATATCAAATACATGTGTTTTAAGTGTAATTATGTAACTAAATACTCAGTTTCCAACAAGTAAAATATAAGTAATGCATTGGGATTTTAATTGTGACATGTTTTGTGTTTTGTAAATGCATAATAAAGCAGTCTCTGGCAAAAACATATGTGTTTAGGATTATTTGTGGTTTTTGGTTATTCATGCAGTCTTGGGTCTATACTAATCTAAATAATAATGAGTTTGCTGTATTTTATATCAAAACGTATCTCTTTTGTATCATATCAACAAGCACTCCGAACCTGCAAGTTTGGAAGTACCTTCCATTTATATTTACATGTACATTATACTTGTTGAGAATGTTGCCATAAATGTCTCTAGTAATCAAATTACTATGGCAATGTTGTACGGAGGGCAAGAAGATTAGAATGAAATGGTATGAAATACATAAACTTATGTCAAAGGTGTAAGGAGATAGTAAATTTAGAAGAGATGAGCTACACATAGTATGATAATGGATAGCCCAAGATGGAAACAACCATTTAAAAATGAAACTAGCCAATCACTTAGCTACAGATGAACTATGGGCAATAAATAGGCTTGCAGATAATCATTTATAATTCTAGAAGTTTCAGTCTTTTTCCAGTTGTATCATACAGACACACTGACTTGAGCACACACACACACACACACACACACACATACACACATAGGTGCTGATACAAATTTCTGATCATTTAAGTGTGTGTACTCACATATACTACCTATTCTTCAAGGATAGGTGAGCCATTGCCTTTCTCGTATACTGAGTGTTGCTTTCATCTGGAAATTTGTATTTGCATTATACTGTCGTTATCCATGTTTAATTTCTTACACAGTTTGTGTCATGGTGTCCAAAAGTCACATAATGGTTGTTGCAAAACGTCTAAACCTACATCCCCAATGGTCTTTGGACCAAAATGATTAATTAATTTGTAGTTGAAGGTTTGATGGCGTTTGAAATGATGTTCCATTACTACACAAAGAAATGTTTGCCAAACTCAAATTTCGAATACATTGTGTGGAGTTACTATTATTAGTTTGTTGGGTGTGGGCTACATATTAACGAGCAGATGATTTCAGTTCCTTTACAATGTACATGAATAAAATAATTTTTTAAAATTTTATTTACTTATTTATGTATTTTTTGAATTTTTCAAGGAAAAAGATTTGTTAAAAGGCTTGTCATATGGTCACTATAATCTTTTGTATGTCAGGTAGCTTTGTATCATCATTTTTTCAGTGTCGTATCATCTTTTCTTTCAGGTTGAATGGTTCTGGAATGGAAAACCGCTAAGGACAGGGTCCAGGTTCCGTACATTCTGTGACTTTGGATTTGTGATATTGGAAATTTCTCCAGTGTACCCAGAAGACTCTGGTGAATACTCATGTCGTGCCTTCAATGACTATGGGGAAGCTGTAACAACAGCAAGTATGAAAGTGCAAGGTATGTAGATAGATTGTAAATTAGATGTGAGAAATGAATAGTTCATTTTAGTTTTGTTTTTGTTGATTATCTATTTGCCTTCTTAACTTTGCACAGTAACTTATATAATGTCCATGAAGTTACCTTATTTTGCATAATTAAATTTAGAATTTTTCTGTTAATGAATGTTTGTGAATACTCATTTTATATGTTAGGTACATCCTGTTTTGATTTTAGTTATATCTGTTTTAGGTCAAGATGTGTATCTTAATCAGATAAATAGTCATCTTACTGAATTCCAAAAGAATGTCTTGTAATTTGTTCTTCCTCCATTTAACTTTTCTGATTACCATTGCTGAACTTTTTGTTGCGTTTACACATATGTCTTCTGTAGACAAAATATTCTTAAATCACTGCATCTGTATATTATTATATTTTGGCAAAACCTTTAAGTATTGTCACAGATTATCATCTTCAAAACTGTTTACAGGAAAGAGGAGTATCATATTAGAATCTCAGTTGCCAAAAAGTATGGAGCATACTATTGAGAAGATTGCAGAACTGGAAGGTCTTGGAAGTGCTCCAGCTCCAGCCGCACCTGAGGAAGATTCTGGAAAACCTCCAGAGTTCATCACTACTCCAAGTGACCTGACACTAACTGAAAATTCTTTGGCACACTTTGAATGCCGTCTGATTCCTATCAATGACCCCAGTATGAGAGTAGAATGGTTCCATAATGGAAAGCCTCTTTGGGCAGGGTCACGAATCAAGACCATAAATGACTTTGGCTTTGTCATACTTGAAGTTGCTGGTGTATATCAGAGAGATTCTGGTCTTTATACTTGTAAGGTTAGTGCACAATGGAATGAAAATTACATAAAACTTAAAAAAATTAGTTAAATGATGATTTATGTAAAAAAAATGTAATACTTAACACGGTGATAACAATTTACATTCTTAACAGGCCACAAACAAACACGGTGAGGCAACTGTATCATGTCAGCTGCAAGTCCGCAGTCGTCAGGGAATCATTCTTGAGCCACAATTACCAACAAATTTTAAAACGGGCACTGAGAGTATCCAGAAGCTGGAGGAGGCGTTATACAAGAAAGATGAAATAGTGACAGAAGAAGAGAAACCAAATCCTCCCAGGTTCACTGTTGAATTGAAGGTAATGATTTTATCATATCACATTTGAATGTTATCAACAAGGAAAGAAGAAGTGTTATATTTATACAAAAATATGAAAGTCAAGTACAATACATTCTTTTTGGTAATTTTTTATTCTTCTATACTAGTGATCAATGATATTCATTAATCGAATTATTTATTTTTTATCACAATGAAATTTCTGGATATGACACAGGAACAGTTTGTAATGTGTGCCCACTGACTGTAGCTCGTCTGTTTGACAGTTATTTTGAATAACTCAATACACGTATGTGTTCGCAGATGATGCTGTAATTTACCGTCTAGTAAGGTCATCCGAAGACCAGTATCAGTTGCAAAGCGATTTAGAAAAGATTGCTGTATGGTGTGGCAGGTGGCAGTTGACGCTAAATAACGAAAAGTGTGAGGTGATCGACATGAGTTCCAAAAGAAATCCGTTGGAATTCGATTACTCGATAAATAGTACAATTCTCAATGCTGTCAATTCAACTAAGTACCTGGGTCTTAAAATTACGAACAACTTCAGTTGGAAATACCACATAGATAATATTGTGGGGAGGCAAGCCAAAGGTTGCGTTTCATTGGCAGGACACTTAGAAGATGCAACAAGTCCACTAAAGAGACAGCTTACACTACACTCGTTCGTCCTCTGTTAGAATATTGCTGCGCGGTGTGGGATCCTTACCAGGTGGGATTGACGGAGGACATCGAAAGAGTGCAAAAAAGGGCAGCTCATTTTGTATTATCACGTAGTAGGGGAGAGAGTGTGGAAGATATGATACGCGAATTGGGATGTAAGTCATTACAGCAAAGACGTTTTTCGTCGCGGCGAGATCTATTTACGAAATTTCAGCCACCAACTTTCTCTTCCAAATGCGAAAATATTTTGTTGAGCCCAACCTACATAGGTAGGAATGATCATCAAAATAAAATAAGAGAAATCAGAGCTCGAACAGAAAGGTTTAGGTGTAGGTTTTTCCCGCGCGCTGTTTGTGAGTGGAATGGTAGAGAGATAGCGTGATTGTGGTTCGACAAACCCTCTGCCAAGCACTTAAATGTGAATTGCAGAGTAGTCATGTAGATGTAGATTTTAAAGCTAGAGATCTACATATAAAAACTGTAAGAGTGAAGTTCATATACTGACAGTTTGACATTACGTGTAATACAAATGTCGTGCGACATTACAGCATCTTGTAAGCCCCTCCCATATTATCCTCTGTTAAGGAGGTTGCTCACTCACATTATTTCAGAGGATGCAGGTGTATAATACATAAGTCAACTAGTACAGATCGGAGACCACATTTATTCATCAGTTCTGTGCGACATGTCTCATAATATTTACTGTGTCTTTTATAACCATGTGCCACTATTATACTCATAAAATATAAATGTATTACTCGTTGCACACGCCAGCCCAGACAATGCGTCTATGAAAACACACTCTCACCCGTAGGCTACTACAGCACGTTGCCACACACCAGAGGCCAACCCCCACCACACTCTTGTGACAAACGAAGGGAAATGCATTCTCACATTGACACAACATAAGAAACACATACACTGGCTAATAAACAACTGGAACATCTATCTTTACTGGTATTACTAATTTAATAAGAAGTAAATTGTTCCTCCAACCTAATGCTCCTAAAACAGCTATTTACAATTTTTACATGCATATGTGGGGGGGCCCAATTTAATATTAATTCTCCTTATAACGAAACTCGCCATGACATTTTTTGTAATTGATAAACGATAGCACGCCAATTCCTCTCGAGTACAATGTCCTGCTTTTAATGTGGACACTGCCAGTTCTGATGACAATATCGCCAAGCGGCACAATCGATTATTGATGAATTCTACATATATGACCACAACAAAATGGACGAAGCATTTTCTCTCTAATCACAGATATTCGTAGTCATGTTATATAAATCATACGGACAAATGAAGATAAAGAGAATTAATTCATATATGATCCAGAATATTAGATCAGTTTTGGCATAGGCATTTCATTTTTTAGAACTTACCTTTTAAGTCAAGAATTGTAACTTATTGTCATATTTTGATTTTTCAAAGGATGTACTCGACGTGCAAGAAGGAGCACCGATCCATTTCGAGTGCCGTGTAGAACCGGTCGGCGATCCTACGATGCGTATCGACTGGTTCCATAATGGTCGACCATTTGCCACGGGCTCTAGAGTCCATATGCTTAATGATTTTGGCTTTATTGTTCTTGACATGGATTACACATATGCCAGAGACTCTGGTGAATACGTGTGCTGTGCCACCAACAAGTGGGGGTCAGCAACAACGAAAGCTACACTCACTTGTAAAGGTAATTTTATACTTTGGTTTTCTTTGTATTTGCTTTGTACTTTTCAGACAAATTCCAAAGAGAATTGTACAAGGAGAGGTATAGATATTATGTATCGCAGTGAAAGAACCTGCCACAAACTATAAACATTGAGGTCAACTCTCAAGTTTTCAGAAGAAAATTCTGGTGAAAGGAAACCTAGTTACAAATGGCAGTGCAAGTTATGTTTTGTGTAAATGTACACCAAGAGTATGTTTATAAGGCTGAAAAGGTGCCTCTTGCAGTGTATCTGGGTGTTGGTAACAACCTACAGAAACCCATCAACCATTGGGGCAAGTGCACAACCTAAGAAAACAGGTGGCTCATCTACACAAGGATATAAACATCTAAAGATTATCACGGGGGCTACGGAAGTAGTCAGTGAATGATACATGTATATATAATGAATAAATATAAGTAATTAAATAATAGGGACTTAGGCAATAATCCCTCAGGATATTAATGTAGGCTTATCGCCACATTTGAATTTTACTGTTGATTTATTGACAGGAGACAAATTTACTCTGAATGGTAGCCCTGCACAGGATAATACTATCCATGATGATACAGATGAAATCAGAAATAATTGTTGCAGCAGAGTGAGCAGAGCAGTTGCAGGCAATGGCTACCATAAACCAAAAGCATTGTGCAGTGCACTGAAACTCAGTTAGACTGCATAAATTCCTATTGGTTTAAGAATTCAGTCAAATCTCATTGTAAAATTACTTCACTGTACCGAAGTTCAGTCACTGTTAACTACTCTAATGCTTACAATTTAAAAGTCTCAAAATCACCAGCTGATATACTGAAAATGACTAACTACGGAATAAGTATACATAAGGAATATGCCTAACTTGGAACACACATAAACACGAGCGACACTCTGGCCACTTGGTCGACCTTATCCCACCTGCTTCTACTGGCAAAAGACCGTGATACTGGCCCTACGTGCTCTGTCCCTGTATGTATCACTTGGCACTACCTGGGTCACAAGAATATCTGTGAACCTGAAAATCATTCTTTTATACATTCATTTTACAAGCTCTAAATATTCAAAGTGCTATATATACATTATATCATTTTGTACACTTGTATTTGAATGTCTCATTTTTCTTACATATTGCCATATAATCCACTTCCTCATTACATTTTCAACATTGCACAAACTGGTACCGCAACTGCCTGCTTTCTTGCTGGTTTGCACTACATTATTTGAATGTGTTCTTTACAAATATTAACATGCAAACTTCACATTAAATAAACACAGGCAATTAAATACTAGTATAAACTACCCACTAAGAGGCTAGAGAGGCTAAATGTTTTGTGTGTATTTTATAGAACTTCGTTTTGGACACACAGCATTAGGACTCTAAGATTTTTATTTTTAATAAATAGGTTGTTTAATTTATCATTATGCCATATATATTTATTTGTTAGTGGATGTCATACACTAAGAGTTGCTATATCGTGTGCACTGGTAGTGTATCGGTATCTATTGTTGTAGTTGTTGAACGATTTTAAATAGAATTGTTAAAAACTTATTTTGTGAAGAGGTACAAGCAAAGTGATATTTTATAAGAATTATCTTGTTGTGATTTCAGCACTGCTTTCAGATTTATTGTAGCTGTTGGGGACATGATTTTAGTATTTTTGATGAATCGATTCTTAGTTTCAAAAATACTAAAACCATTTTAGTGTCCTGAGGCCAGGCTATTCCTTAGTTCCTCTCTCTCCCCTTGTTGGAAATTCCTGGCCACACACCCTTAATGACATTTATGTTAGGATTAAGGAAACCAGTCAAGTAGATCGCACTATCCAGCCTACACATTCAGGCATGCAGTGTAGGAAAAGCAGGTGATAGACGTCGGTTTATTGGTAGAATACTGTGGAAACGCAGTCAGTCTATGAATGAGATTGCTTACAGATCACTCGTGTGGCCCATCTTGGAATATTGCACAAATTTGTGGGACTCGTACCAAGTAGGACTAACAGTGAATACTGAATATATAGAGAGAAGGGTAGCATGAATGGTCACAGGTTTGTTTGACCTGTGGGAGAGTGTCACAGAGATGCTGAAGAAACTGAACTAGTAGACTCTTGAAGATAAGTGTAAACTATCCTGAGAAAGCCAAATTATGAAGTTTCAAGAACTAGCTTTAAATGGTGACTTTAGGAATATATTACAACCTCCTGCTTATCACTCACTCAGGGATCATGAGGACAAGATTAGATTAATTACAGCATACACAGAAGCACTAAGCAATCATTCTTCCCATCCTCCATACATGAATGGAACGGAAAGAATCCATAATAACGGGTACAATAGGATGTACACTCTGCCATGCACTTCGCAGTGGTTTGCAGAGTATAGATTAGATATAGATGATTGTAAATAAATCTCCAGTACTGGAATCTACAAAGGCATCTTAGAATGTTGTAAACCCTGGGGTCTTATTGTAGCAACATCATTTTTATGTGTGGAACTATGGATTGTGTTTGGTGATTGCTTCATGAAAACCTAAACTAATAATGCAAATTCTGTCATTGAGCCCATGGCTGTAAAATGTGATTGTACTTGCTGAGATAATTGAGATAGAACAGATGAACTTAAACAGGTGGTTTTGAAACATAATTTCAAAATATACTTTGGAAATAAGTCAAGAAGAAACAAACAGATGTTACTTCATAGTCAGATATAAGTTATGGAGCTAACCACAGAATTTTGAAGATCCAGAAGCCTTTAGATATGAATGAAACGAGAACATTATCGTCTTCTGTTATCTTTTTTCCCCTGATGTTTATCCTGTCTAATAACAGGGTAGCCAGCTGCCTTTCCTGACACCACAGTTGTGAAGGTAACGTAAGTGAGGGAAATTGTGTGTGCCACCTGTACGTGAATTGTATAAACTTTGTCCTGTGTGTCTTCGTATTTTAACTGTTTATGTATTGTGTTCTCTGAGGTGGAATTTGAGGACCAGCCAAGCATTTGCATAAATTAGTGTGAGGAAACTGCCTAAAAACCACACTCAGGCTGACCATTGTACCAGCCAACAAGTCATTAATCCAACTCACGGATTTGATTCAGATTTGGCTCTGGCTGAACTCACTGTCTTGCAAGCTAGTGCACTGCATGTTATGTTGTACGAGCAGCTCACGTACAAAAATTGTACATTCATAAAATGTCAAGTCTGTAAGAAGGAAGAATTACTATTTTCAGTTATTAAATTTTAGAACTTTCTGATACGGATCTAGCTCCAGAGTAGCTACGCTTGACTATTGTCTGAGTCAGCTATAATCTATCGGGAACTAAGCCTCTCCTTAAATTTTTGGATTCAAAGTAATGTGTTGTAAAGCTAGTCAGCAGGTCCATTTAATTGGTGGGAAAGTCAGGGTTTTTGAATGGTTTCCTCCCTCTCGCCTTTTGCTGGTATTACTGTACGAGATGTCTGGGGAAAATGGATGAGACAGTCATTCGACCAGAGTAGAGTTGAATGGCAGATATGTATTTACTGACTCATGTGCTCCAAGCAGGTACTACCAGTGCTGTTGTAGGAGTCTGTGAGAAAATGGAGGAAGCACTAATTTGACAAAAAAGAGTGAACAGACTTTTATGGCTTGTGCTGTAGTATAACTGTGTGCCACATACATAAGCGTTTCTTTTGTGGATACTGTTATGTTTGTAATCAGTAAGAAAATTATTTTTGGTATCTACTGTCAGAGTTTGTGTAGCCCTGTGGATAAGTACCAGATTACAAGCCAAAAGGGTTGTATTTCAGTTCCAACTATATGTAGAATTTGTTCTGTTAGTTTTCATTTATTTCATTCCTTCATCTTTTGCAATGATTTTAGGAGAAGACAGCTTTAACCTTGTTTGTCAGAATGAAAGGTAGATGTGCAGCAGTTATTTTAGAAAGCAGAGATCGGATTTTTATTTTCCCCTCCTGTATGAAAATAATGGTTGTTTGCGAGTCACTGCATGTTTAATGTCTTTAAATCTTTTAACACTTCTGGCCAGACTAAGTAATCCTTCTTTTTACATAGAAAAACTTTTATTTTATTGTTCTTAATCTGTTGTTCCTGCTGTTCCATTAAAACCAACATTGTGACATCATTTTAAATTCTGTTGAGGTATCCAAACCTTTCCATGCCCTTCTTATAGTTAGAAAACAAAGTTCACTAGTATTGTAGCAAACACTAATCCCATGTTATACATGATTCACTTTTATGAATGTGGACATGTAATTAACCTTTATTCAAAAGACAGCATTCTATTCCCTCTGAAGCACACACAAACAGCAATTTTTGAAGATTTTTATGTTTAAATGTATCACAAACTTATGACAAAAATAGAAAAGAGTCAGCTTCATCCATCTATTTGCAATTCCTGCACTCCCTGTTCAACCAGAGGGAGCCAGAGACTGAAATCGTATGAAACCTCTGCTCCATGACCAGCACTACTGTATGCTTCATTAAGAGCATAAATTATTACCATTCTGTGAGTCACTTGTGAATGAACTTCCTGGGTGTCTATCTAAGATGATGAAAGAAAACGCAAAAGCTGAGGTTCCTGTGATTTATACTTGCATATCTTTGGAGCTATGGTTGACTATTTTTCCTTTAGCTACTTCTATATCAGTCCAATGTAGAAGTGGCAGCATGGAAGAGGTGACCACATTTTTAATGTTATTAGTGAAACTGACTTATAACTCATCAATTATCATAGTAGAATAACATGAAGCAAAGAGAAAATTCTGCTGTGGATGTTTTTGTATGCACCTACAAAATTACTGTCTCTGTTGGTTGCTACATCAGAAGTATCTGCTCTGGTGGTTTCTGTTTCAGCAGCTGGCAAGAATAAATTAATCTTCTATAGGGGGAGACAACTGTCACACAATCCAAGAAATTAATCCTCTCCAAAAAGAGATAGAAGGGCTTTTTAATTTTGATTATTGAAGGAAAGGTCTGAAAGCCACTGTATAATCCAAAATGGAGAATATATAGTGAACCAATGTATCTACTATCTCCCTCTCTATATAGCATACAGCTGTGTTCTAGTTTCTTTCCTTCTATTTACCTACTTTCATTATGAGTAGTGTATGGGAAGAATAGTAATCAATAAGCATCTCTATTAGCATGAATTTGTATGATTTTACTGTCATAATCATTGCACAAGATGTGTAGGAGGAATGTTTGTGGATTCATAATGGAACTTGTGCTGTGTGATTTTGAGAGAAAATTTCTATGTAATGCACAATGCATTTCTTGTGTCATCAACCACTGTAGTTCATTAGTCATGTACGTGGCATTCTGCAGGAGACTAAGTAAAATAATGATGATTCTTGCAGATGTTTGAATGTTCTCTTTTTCTTCTACTGGGTAAGATTGCCAGATTTTCATCTTTTTTTTCCTTACCTCTTCATTAATTGCACAAACAAAAGTTATTGTGCTGTATACAAAACTTGAAGTAGAATGGATATCTAGGTACATAACCTTCAGTGTTTTCATCTCCCCATGAAAAATCTACAAATGTTGTGTTACACGAACAGTTGCTTGCAAACTATTATGAAGTATATTTTATCACTTACTGCATTGCAGTTTTTACTGTATGATTATAGATTCACAGATTACTCAGCCTCACTGACTCCTGAGTCTGGTACTTGAGTATTGCATAAGAGTACATTATATTATTCTGTTGCAGCAAAACGAGACGTTGTGTTGGAATCACAGTTGCCACAAGGAATAAGTGGTGAAAAGTTGAAGGAACTGGAGAGAGGACCACTGACAGAGGCTCTCCCTGAAGAGGCGCCAGCATCACCTCCGAAGTTCATAACTCAGGTTTGTTAGTGATTCTAATTGTGTGTATCAGTATAGTACTTCGCTGTTTAGTAAATAATTAGAAGCATATATCAAATGGACTTAGACGTAGAAAGTGTGACAACAGGCCTTTGAAAGGTACAGCTTTCATTGGACAACAAAATGAGCAGTGGGTGAGTTTAAGAAACATCAGGAACTATCATTAAATACTAGAAAGTAGACAGTACATGTATGAAAGATGGCTGGAAATCTTTAAACAAGAGTATAAGTTTTGAGTTTCTTTCATGCAGTAAATATCCATAAAATAAAATGTTTGTAAATGTGTAAGGAATCTCAGGACAGTACAGAAGTACAGATTTAGAGATATAAATTTCAGAAATTCTTCTTGAAGTCCACTGAGCTGTCTGAATGACTAGATAATATGATTTTGTCAATTTTAGAAGCAAGAACCATGTAATTATGTAAAGTAAGATTGCATATCAAGAGATAAATACATAACACTGTAACAGAGTGGTTGAGTGATCTTGTATATTTTTAATCTGGTTTCACATGTTATTTTATTGAGTAGATTTCTTTGTCAAGGTTTACCTTTAAATTTCAACCTCATACAGTGACAGACTAGTTGATGCATTGGATGCATACTTCACAGAAGTTTTGTTCAAACCCAGGTCTCGTCATCCTCATTGAGTTTCAAATGGTTTTCCTGATTCTCTTTTGGCAAATCTAGGAGTGATCTGTGTTTGGCTATGTTAAGTTCTTCTATCAACTGAGTTTAAGCTTGATGTTTAATGACCTCATTGTTGATAGGATGGTAAGCTTGATTGATCCCGTTTTGTTTTGAATTTCCAGTTTTGACGAGTCATTTCACATTTTGGTTATTATGTTTATTTTTGTAAGTATGAGTGTTTCTTTGTTGTTGTCAAAAGATATACTGTGAGAGACAAATGGTATTTTGACAAGATAATGGTATAAAATATAAGTTAGTGTATGGTCATCAAATTTCAGACTGAAAGAAAGTCAGGTAAGATTACTGCAGTGCATGAAGTTCACATTATAGGAGATGAAGAAGGAACACTTCCTAACTGATTTCAGTAAGTCAGGAAACATACTAAGAAAATAAAGTGTCATTGAATCTTAAGCTTTTGCATTTTCTGTGAAGTAATTATTTTTAAATTTGTGCAGACTCGTAATTTGAACTTTGTCAGTTATGCTGCTCTCACTCCTGTCACAGTAGATTGGTACATAGGTTCCCCTCCTCCATTTTACTTTGTATCCTGTCAATTTCAAATTCATTCATCACATTGCATGCAGTAGAGAGAGAAATACAGTGTCAGAATATCTGAGCTATTCAGTGCTTAAAATCAATATTGTGTTGTTATGGCGAAGAAAGTTAATTTCAAAATCATGGTCCACAGCTAATGACAGAATGAAAAGTGGTTTAATATGTGATGTAGATGTGTCATAAATAAATTTGAACAGTAATAATTCAAATTTTACTTGAAGTGGAAAAACATATGGTCATTGTTAAATGTATTAAAAAGTAAACTGTGATCCAAGCTGTTATAACTGAATATCTGTTTTGAGAAGTGAAGATGACAAAAGAATTTCGGTAAAGGTATAAAAAGATTTTAGTGTTTGAGATAAGGGACTCAAAAGGGCAAAGATTTGCAAGTAATAGGAAGTAGTGTGTGTGTGTGTGTGTGTGTGTGTGTGTGTGTGAGTGAGTGAGTGAGAGAGAGAGAGAGAGAGAGAGAGGGAGAGGGAGAGGACACTGCATCTGTTGTTTCCACATTTTTAATAATTTTCGTTCCTCTTTTCTATTCATATAACAAAGAAGATTGTTGTACAATGCCCTTAAAGGTTTATTTCATATATTTTATGCACCTTCCCTCTGCCTTCCCTGTCTGTGTCAGTCTGAACTGACACATCGCATTATTACCAGTGACATTTCTCTTATTCAGTTCATATTATTTCTGAAGCATTTAATGTTATCTTTAGTTTCATGAATATCACTGTGTTCCCTCCACATCTATATCATTGGATTGTCTGTACCAATATTTCATCCACATCATTAGGTCTGTGGCCCCTCTGCATCATTTTGTCTGGCACTCCTCTTTCCTTACTTTCCAACGGCAGTTCCATGTACTATGAACTGTCATTCTAACTATATCTTTGCAAATAAAAACTACTGCAGCTTTCTCTTGTCCACATGGTTCGGTGTGTTGTCAGTGTGCCAGTTAATGGCTCAGATTGGAACCCTCAGCTTCACAGTGGATGTGAGTGAATGCTTCAGCTCCTGTCGGCGACATTTGTATAACATCAAACAGTCTTTCAAGCTTGGCTATACACTTACCTCTAGCTCTGTGCAACATGCAGTAGGAATATGGGGGTAGCAAGTTTCAACAGTCTGTGCAGCTGTGGAGTCCTGTTATGTGTGTAAACAGACACATAATTAATTTGCAAGTTGCTGTGTTTGAGATAGCTGTGTTGAAACTTTGAACATACCTAGGTTCAGCATTATTGGGAGACCTAATATGCACTGAAAATTCCTTAACAAAAACAGAAATAGAATTAGATATAACTGTATAGTTTATTCCTTGTTGCAAGTAACTTTTGTTTCATTTTGGTATCACAGATCACATCAGTGGGCATTGGTGAAGGTGAACCTGTCCACTTTGAGTGTCGTGTGGAGCCCCGAACAGATCCAAAGTTACGAGTGGAATGGTATCGTAATGGGAAACCGTTGCCATCTGGACACCGCTTCCGTACAGTCTATGATATGGGCTTCGTATCCCTCGATATATTGTACACCTATCCTGAGGACTCGGGTGAATATGTGTGTCGTGCTGTCAATGACCTTGGAGAAGATACAACAAAGGCAACAGTGTCTTGCAAAAGTGAGTTCACAGTAGGTTGTAGTGACACATTTTTCATGTTATGTTCTCAGAAATGTGTACACATATAAGTATTTCATGAGAATGTATCTAATGTCACAATACAGAAATAAGAAATGAGGGTAACACTGGTAGAATGGAAGAAAAATGAGTGCTATCTACTTTTTTTTCTAGCAAAAAGTGATGAGTAGATTCTGCTTCAGGTGATGCTTATAGTTAAGGATAACATCATGATGTGGAAATACTGTAAAAGGAAGACTTGTTCAGAAAAACATAAATATATATTTAACTTACCAAACAAAAGCACTGGCAGGTCGATAGACACACAAACAAACACACAAATTTAGTGTGTCACGTTTTGCCATATCTCGATTGTGGCACTGTTGTGCTCGAAAGTGAGTCTCTTTCAAGAACTGGCAGTGGTAGCTAATTATACTAGGAGACGACTTTGGCTTGTGTCTGTGTATGTGCAGATGGATATGTGTGTGTGAGCGAGTGTATACCTGTCCTTTTTTCCCCCTAAGGTAAGTCTTTCTGCTCCCGGGATTGGAATGACTCCTTACCCTCCCCCTTAAAACCCACATCCTTTCGTCTTTCCCTCTCCTTCCCTCTTTCCTGACGAAGCAACCGTTGGTTGCGAAAACCAGAATTTTGTGTGTATGTTTGTGTTTGTTTGTGTGTCTATTGACCTGCCAGCTCTTTTGTTTGGTAAGTCTCATCATCTTTGTTTTTAGATATATTTTTCTCACGTTGAATGTTTCCCTCTATCATATAAATATATATTAGTAAATATAAGGTGTGTCACGTTTTGCCATATCTCGATTGTGGCACTGTTGTGATTGAAAGTGAGTCTCTTTCAAGAACTGGCAGTGGTAGCTAATTATACTAGGAGACGACTTTGGCATTTACGCATTGGAACTGATTTCCTACAATGATAGCTCTCAGTGTTATGTGCCAGCTATCCACTGTCACATTTTAGCACAGAAAACTGCAGTTGGAACAGTGCATCGTGTAATTTGTGTGTGTTCTGTCACTGACTTCAGTGTTTTGAGAAGGTTGTTGACCAATGTTTCCTTGAATAATGGACTTTTTGAGGTTGTGGTGTGGTTAGGACTTCAGTTCAGTTGAAGATCTGCCTGGTGTTCTCTTGTTGACTACTTAACACCAGTTGCTGACACAGCATTGTGCATTTGCACCATGTCTCATGTTGAGTGCTGACAACATTGATCCAGGAAAAATGTAAGTAACAGCACTTTTGAAGCACCCTGTGACGTCTCTGACACAGCTCTACTGCAGCTGACAGCTGATCAAGAAACATTGCATGACATGTCATAAGCATCAAATAAAAAGGTATTTCAGTCAGCATATAGTGATTATATGTTCACTGGGTATAAAAATGAGCACAATGTTTGGATGCAAAATAACAGAAAGATAGACGTAATGATTACTGTTAACTTTGATAGTCTGCTCAGTTAGATTTACCATTCAAAAGGATAATTGCTAAACTGTGTGAGAGAAAATGGAACGAATAGTTATTTATCATGTAAAATGTCATACTCAGAGAAAGCTTTTGTGAGAAGCTGATTGGTCTTCCAGTCTCTCACTGGTGCTGTAGAGTACATCTCATAACAAACTCTTCCAACTGACCAGGAACAGAGTGTACCTATAAGCTCATGACAAAATGGGAAGTTAATATGAAATATGTGGGTACCAGTTAAAGTGTCGCAAAATGTTTGACTAGCACTCATACCCTACTTCTTGTCCAGTCACTGATAAAGTCAAATTTTATCACATTTTTAGCTTAATATGTGAGGAAGTTGTTGTATTTAATTCGTATTTTCATAGAAACTGATACTATTGTATTGTTCACCATTTGTATGTGAAGTGAGCAGGTGCCACTGTCAGTAGATGTTTGGGTGATATGGATTGGTGTGGAACAGTTGAATTTGTTAAGATGATTTATTTCAAACAGATTGCAGAAGATTTACTAAGCATCGTCCTCAGAGACACATTGATAAGGAACAGACTAACAAACATTTTTCTTTTTAATGGTCTAAATATTCCAGTGCACATGAATAACAGAAATATGAAAAGTCATAATAGATATGACAGTACAATTTATATTTTTCTTCTCATTGTTAACAGGACTGGCCTCTGTTTTGCTTGAGTTGAAATGTTTCTTTCTCTATTTTTACAATGGCAGGTTAAGCAATCATTTTCAAAAGGCAAATAACACAGGAAAAGCTAAATTTTTAATTTTATTGCCATTTTCATGTAAAACTTGCAATCAACATTTTTTAAAATTTTGTACCTTATGATAATATTGATGTTAGTCATTTGATAATTTTCTATTTTTCTCATGGAGTCTGAGTAAAATTTGAAATTTATATTTCTTTAAACATTTAATGACACCACCCATTAACAAAGCTATTGTTGAGAATAAAAGAGCAGTGGCCGTAGGGCAACTTGTTTTCTTAGGACTTCTAGCCAGTGTGGTATGCAGAAGAATGATCAGTTGAACTGTTCCACAGTGACCAGCACCACACAATCTTTATCTAGCTGCTACATTAACTCATTACAAGTGGAAAAGGGGTGGGTAGTGTAAACATAATAAAAAAATGTTGCTTTTGTTACCAGTGATTGCACCCGTTGTAGGTGTAGGGTTGCCAATGTCTACAATTTTGTTATACTCCACAGTGATTGCTGACCAACAGCTGATTATGCCTGCAGAACTGTCACATTGAGTGCCACTGTAAACTCCAAACTAAGGCTAAAGGAAGCACTGTTTCAGGGCACTGTTGGAGTCCAGTGGATTCATGATCGTTAACCAGTACAAATTGAAATAAAACTTTTCCAGCAATAAGCACTTGATTCTCATTCCCCTTGACCCTATCACCCAAACAATCCACAAGATGGCAAGATCCCTCTCCTCCTTGCCATGTAGTAACTGGAGAGATTAAGATCCAGAATCATTTAAAGCTACAAGCAGCACCTTGCAGGCAGTCATCCTATTGGAGGTTAGTTCTCACAATATTGAAACACTGGTAATTTCATTTACACCATTACGTGACTGCACACGCAAAATAATTGTATTGAAATACCTCTGGCCCCAAAAGCCTACACTCTTCTGAGATACGGTGCATTTTATGGTTAGTTAAAAGTAGTTTATCACCTAAAATGTCTTTATGATCACTGTCTGTGAAGTATGGAATCAAGCTGCTTCTCTTGGTTGCTAGATTACACTGTTTTGAAAGTCATATGATGATGAACTGTTGTTAATGTTCCCACTGAATGAATCTCTGCTTTTTTTGACTGACACCTCCAAACTATTGTCTGTAGCCTCCCATCCTACATTTAAGACACCACTCACTTCCTTCACTGGTTTTCCACAGTTCCTGTCCCATTACCTCCAGTCTCTTTGTTTGTCACTGTGGATATGATGTCCCTGTACACCAACGTCCCCCATCCCCATGGCCTTGCCTCCATCCTCCTGACACCAAACCCACCACCTCTTCCTAATCCTCCTAGCCAACAATATCATGAACCACAATTATTTCACTTTTGAAGACCAAATCTATAAAAAAAATTAGTGGTACTGCCATGAGTACTTACATGGCACCATCCTACACCAACTGCTTTATGGGCCATCTGGAGGAATCCTTCCTATTCAATTAACACCTAAAACCTCTTGTCTGGTGTGGTTTCATTGATGAAATTTTTGTGGTCTGGACTCTGCCTCCATAACCTTAACACCTACTCCAAAATACAATTCAGCTAGTCGCTCTCCCCTCTACATTCCACCTTTCTAGACGTCGATCTCCACCCTTCAGATGGCTCCATAAATACGTCTGTTCATATCAAGTGTATCAGCCACCAACAGTACCTCCACTTTGACAGCTTTCACCTGTTCCACAACTCTTCCTTACAGCCTTGCCACAAGTGGATGCAGCATGTGCAGTGGAAAGGAGGATTTGTTCTATCCAGATCTCCCATGCCATCTCCTCCTATGTAGCAGTAAACCTGCCCATGAAAAACTCAATCACATTCCTTCATCAGGGCTTTGACTATCTCTAGCCATGCCCTGATATGAGGGATATCCCACTCAAAAGTCCTACCCACATGTCCCAAAGTAGTGTTTCACTACTCTACGGAATGTCCATGTCCATCCCTATTCCACTCTGCCTCCCACTCTTGCACCCCATAGGTCATTCCATTGTGGTTGACCCAGATGCAAGGTCTGTCCCTTACACCCACTCGCCACCTCCTAGCACAGCCCAGTCATTTCACACCCTACAGAAGACAGGACCATGCTTGAAAGTAGCCATTGCAAATGTAAGCTATGCTGCAATTACTGTGTGTCATTCTTTGTGGACATGACAAGTAATTAGCTGTCTTCTCACATGAATGGACACCACCAAACTTGATCATCCAGTTGCCAAACGTGCTGTGTATCACAGTACAAAAGACTTTAACAGTTGCTTCGCTATGTGTGCCATCCAGCAGAAGTTTCTTCAAACAGTGCAAATGGAGATTGTCTCTCCAGCGTATCCTGTGTCCTCTCACAACACTCCTGGCCTAAACCTCCGCTAACTTGTTTCCACTGCCTCACCTTACTTTTTCCCTTCTCTCTTATTTCCACACAACTCATTCACTGTGCAGGTTACATGGTGTACTTCCCTCTCCTATGATCTTCACCCCCTTCTCCCATTCGTGCATTCCCTCCTTGTGCCTGCCCCCTCTCCATTTTCCACTCTTCTCCCTACCTCTCTTCCCTCCCTTCATCTCCATTTTTCTTTCCTTTCCTTTTCTCCCCTCCCTTCCTCCTCCTCTCCCCCTCTATCTATCTCTTATATGCTCTACCCTGTGAACTCCTTTCATGTTGTTTAGCTGCTGAGTCATCTGTCGAAAGACCTGCCTCACACTGTTGGCCGCAGGTGTGTCTGTTTGGTTGTCTGTGTGGTTGTGTGTGTGAATGGGTATACTTTTGGTAGAGAAAGAGCAAGATCTCAGAAGCTAGTGTAACTGCTGTTTTCTGTTGTATGTTTCTTTGGTCCACACACCAGTCAGCTATAGTTGAGTGGTTGCCATTCCTTTCTTTATGTAGAAAAGAAATAGATATGTTTCTGCATATTGATTTGGTAACTCTGTTTCTCCATGTAAATTGCTAAGAATACAAATTTGAGATACATGTTCTATTCGTCACTAAATAGTAGCTGTTACATGTGAACCTATATATAAATGTTACCATGAAAACAATCAATTTTTGACAAAAGAATGTAATTGGATTGATAAAAAAATCTACTCACCAAGTAGCAGCAGAACACACACATAAAAGATGATTATAACTAGGCAAACTTTAAGAGCCAGTGGCCCCTTCTTCAGGTATAAGGGTGGAAGGGGAAGGAAGAGGGGTGAAGGAAAAGGGCTGGAGAGGTCCAGCAAAAGGGGTAGATTTAGGGAAAGTCAAGCAGAACCATGGGTCAGGGGAAAGAGGTCGTGATTGTCATGTGCAGAGCATGTTCTGCAACAGGATATTGTATGTTGGCAGTATACACCCTGTGTCTATGCCCACTCATCCTAACTGATAATTTAGTGGTAGTCATGCTTATGTAAAATGCCAAACAGTGTTTACATAACAGCTGGTATATGACATGTTGTTTCACAGATGGCAATGTTGATGTTGCCAAGGTTCTTCCCTAGAGTTAATTCAACAATATCATAAATCTCTATCATCAACTGAAGTGAAATCATGGCAGATAAAATATATATGACATGTGAAATAGTAAGGGAATGTCTGATATGGTTGAAGAACTGTTTGAACAATTTTAAGAATTATAATATTCAGGAACTATTGTGAAGAGATGTGAGCAGAAAGAGTGCACTTTTTTTGTCTTCTATTTTACTACCATGTACACCTCATTCATTATTTTCATGAAGAAAATACTATATACTTCACCTTTGATTGCATTTATAAAAAAATATCTCTTAAATAAAATGTTATAGCTTTAAAATAGAAATTATTCTGCTCTTATTACACTTACAAAGCAACCAAACCAAACTCAAAAATCATAACTTAATATCAAGAAACGTTTGCTGTTCTTATCACACTTCTGGGTGGACTAATTTCTAATTTGTTTCTAGAGCTGCCAACAATCATTCTACAGAACCAGGTTCCTAAGGGAATGAAAAAGTCTGAAGCCCTTATGCAGATGGAAGCCACCATAAAGAAATACACATCAGAAATTCATTTGACAGAGGATGATCTTTATGATCCTGATAAAAAGCAACCACCAAGGTAAGCTTAATTATGTAAATTATTATGAATGCTAATATTCTTTCCCCACCATATTTTATAATATTTTGCATTTATATGTACAGATTTGTGACCCAGATACAAGATCAGACAACACTAGTTGAAATGCAAACTACGAAGTTTGAGTGCCAGCTGGCACCTGTTGGAGACCCAAACATGAAAGTTGAGTGGTTTCTGAATGGAAAACCACTTCCTCACAGTAAGTGGTACTTCTATTTTAATGTTATTTAGAACAGATACTATTACAACATGGTGCATAATCAACATTATTTCAGTCAGGCATCTCCCTTTGTTGAACTGTGAATAGTAAAACACTTTATTTCATGAGTTCTGTCCTTCATTTGAATTTGTACTGTAAAGTAGAACATCACAATACGGCAACTCATTTTTATTTCTTTCCTACAGAAAACCGTTTCACACCAATCTATGATTTTGGCTATGTAGCCATGAATTTTGGGTGGGTGTATCCTGAGGATAGTGGAGAATACTTGTGCAGAGCAACCAATCTGTACGGTATGGACGAGACTCGTGCTGTAATCAGAACTGCTGGGAAACCTGGCATTATCTATGAATCTCAGTTACCAAAGGGAATGAAGAGCATTGAACGTATACGTGAAATGGAGGCAGCTTGGCAAATGTAAGAACTAATTTTCTGCCTTTGTGTGGTTTCCATTTTTACAGCTTTGAAAATGTAACAGACATTTAAGCTGTTCAATGATTAGTCATAGATGTAGTATGATTTTGTCCTCTTTGTATCAGATAGGTGTTCATATATATGTGTCTGTACATGTACTCGAGATACCATAAAAGTGAAAATGTGATACAGTTGTAGGTAATTATGATTTTTTCCAAATAATTTATGTTTAATCACTATCACAGAGCACCTGAAGAACCAGAAGAAGAAACAAAACCTCGTTCTGCACCAGTTTTTGTTACAAAACCTGAACCATACACTACTGTTGAAGGAGAACCTGCAAGATTCTGTTGCCGAGTTACTGGACATCCCCGTCCAAGGCTTATGTGGGTTGTTAATGGGCAAACTGTCGTTAATGTAAGTTCTAAGAATTAAATCATCCCTTGCTCCTCTCACTAAACACACTCACACACACACACACACACACACACACACACACACACACACACACACACTGTATTTAATGCAGAAGATGGATTTGAAAGCCAACTCAGAAATCTTTGTTACTGTAGATCCCTCTCAGTGCCACCATAATCACATGGATGAAAACGAGAGATAAGAGAAAGATGCTGAGAAAAGAACACGTTATTCAGAACATAGCTCCAGAGGTATTTTACTTTAGGAAAAGTTGTCATTAGGGCTTGCATTGTAAGTAACTGACTCTCACACTTTTAAAATGACATGATTTTCTTCTATAATTTCAAGGACAGATTCAGTTATGGTGGATATTATGTATGATCCAATTATGAACTTCCCAAGTCCTTCGATTATATAGATACTGTAATTTTACTTGAAAGCGGATGATCGATATTGATTGTATCTCCATTGCCTAATCTCCATAACATAAAACAATGACTCACATTAAAAGATCTATTAATAGAAGTGAAACTGGACTTATTATGTGAAGGAATCAAATATTCCACAGTAGCTTTAAATGTTCAGTTCTTTGACTTTACTTATGTTACAGACATAGACAAACAATTCACAGAAGATATCAAAAAGGTTTTTTAAGCTTTTATGTATACTGATAACATGAACAATACTAATTATGCTGCCTAAATTGCCATTACAATCAGTAGCCTAGTAAACAGTTGAAAATGCTTTAATTTGGCACAGTGTAGCATTTTTTTTTTTTTTTTTTTTTTCCCCACTGCCCATATATATTATGCTAGTCCAAACTACGAACAATGACATATAGGGTACAGAAGAAGTTGAGAACTGCACACATTAAATGAACAAGTTAGTCCAAAACTTTTTTGTATAGCAAATTAAAAGTGAGTAAACACAGCATTAATAAAAAACCTCAGACTGGTCCACAAAGCACCTTGAAATATATCTTATTCTATTAGTGTACTGATAGAAATGCACACATATTTTGCTAATCACTCCATTATTTTTATAGACTCATATAATGAAGCAACAGCCAAGACCATATGAGTACTTTATCAGTAAGAATTGGCAGTAAGCATACTGCATACAAGTTTTTTTGCAGTTGCCTTTTTAAAAACTTCTAGAATTGTTCAGCTCATTTAATACTATGCTTGTCCTTTAATTTCTTTGAGGGACTGTAGTATAAAAATATTTAATACACAGGATTTCCATCCTTCTACATAATACAGTGGATTTTTGTATTTTGGGGTGAGAATGTGTAACTGGTTACCCATAGTCATATAGGAGGTAATACAAATTCAAATTTAAGAAAGTGACCCATCATTAGCCTCTCCTCCTCCTACTACTTCAACATCTGGGTTATAGACTCCCATCTTCTGTTAGAACATTAGTATTTCTCAGCCTTTCTTTCTCCCTTTCCTTCTATTTCTCAACTGCATTTTTATTTCCACCTTTCATTTCTCTTCCTCTTTGACGCATCTTTACTTCTCAGGCTGTCCCTTCTATATGCTGTGAACTGAAGTTAGTACAGTGTTTAACAGTGTGCTATCTTTGACCTCCTACTCTATCGCTTACCTTTATTTGTGATATGACTAACAACGAGCTATCTACCAGGATGAATGGCCACTATAAACCTGTGGCGAAGAGCAAAGTGGACCATCCTGTTGCACAACATGCAGCTGAACATAAAATGCTTGATTTCAATGGCTGCTTCACAAGCTGGGCCATCTGTGTCTTGCCTTTCACCATCAGCTTTTCTGAACTCTCAAAATAATGCCGGCCCCAACCTATGGTACCCTGTCTCCACAGCTTCCACCCAAAAGTTTCTGCCCCCTCTGTCCTATCAGCTCCTCCCAACTCGTGTCCCCACCCTCATAGTCCACTGCTCTCTACCAATGCACCCACTGAGCTTCTCCCCTTCTCTGCTCCTCTCATTTCTTCTCCTGTTTTTCCCTTCCATTCCTCGCAGCCTCTCCCTGATGCCTTGGATAGCCTTGTTTGCCATCTCTAGTTCCTGCATGCTCTGCTGGGCAGCATCGACACCTCTTCCCCTACTTGTATCCTGCTATTCCTCCCCTTCTCTGCTCCACAATGGGTTGATGTTCCACTTCGACATGTTTAAGTTTCAGTTTGGTCTGAGGAGCCAGAGATAGCAGTTATTTGTGTGTGGGATGTGCTTACTTGTGTGAACACATGTGTGTTTCTTTTCTCTGATAAACATTTTGGCCAAAAGTTTAATGTGTATCAATTGTTTTGTTGTTCTTGTCCTTAACTTAATGTGTCATCCTTATGGTGCTTAACAGTCTATCTTTTTCATAATTATTGAGATTCCAGCCTGGCCTTTCCATTGTTTCACTCTTTCTTCTTCATCTTTGCCTTCTTTCATTGTCACAACCTGTGGGGCATTCTCAACCTAGGGTCTGAATGTTCTGTTCCTCACTTTCAACCTTCATAAAGAGATATGCCCTCTTCCTTTGGGCAATTTGATCATTTTTCATCCTTTTGGGCAATTTGATCACTTTTATGCACAACCACCACAAAGCTGCTAAAATATTCATTATTCTGCAACTAGTTTCAACAGCATGTCATTGTCTGACATAAAAATAACACATTAAAGTAATGTATACCACATGTCTAACAATGGAAAATCCAGGATAGAATGTAACAAACTTATGAAAAGGAAAGTTACTACTCACCATATAGCAGAGATGCTGAGTCACAGATAGGCTGTTTCAAATAAAGTTTTCAGCACATAAGGCCTTCGTCAAAAATAGACGATAGACTCACACACACACACACACACACACACACACACACACACACACACACACACAACTTACAACACATGACTGCAGTCTAAGGCTACAGAGTGAGTGTGGCTGAAAGCTTTATTGGGAACAGTCTTTTTGTTGTGCCTATCTGTGACTAAGTTTCTCCACTATATGGTGAGTAACAACTTTCATAATACTGTAGACCACATGTCTGTAATTTTAAAATGTGTGATGTATGTATGCATGGTTGAAGTGCGGTAAGACATGAACTAGCCCAGAACACAACTATTGTGTTCTATGCTAGATAGTGTCGTACCATACTCTCTCACAGTACTGAATGCTACTACAGTACCACTATGAGTACATAGCACATTTTAAAATAAATGATGCAGGAGTAAAGGAGACCACTCACCGAATAGCAGAGGTGATAAGCTGTTGACAAGCATCCACAAAAGAGAATGATAGCTATGTTATCACACGGAAGTGGTTCTTTGATGAGGCGTGTGCGTGCCCACACACACACACACACACACACACACACACACACACACACTGACACAACACAAAGATCAAAGATGTTAGTGCTTTGTGGTGGTTGTAGATAAAAATGAGTTTAATGAAAGCTGTGGTGGCTTTCACGAAAAGAAGATCCTACCCAGAACACATTCTAAACCTCATGGTCTACCAAAAATCAAGAGAAAAATCATATGGTATCACTTTCATTGATTTTCATAAAGCATATGACTGAGTAGACTAGGAATCTCTCATATCTATGCTAAAAGAATTAAACTTAGAAAAAAAAAATTCATAAACCTAATCAGAGAAACCAAGACATACTCCAAAGTCAAATTAATGGAATAACTCTCCAACCCTTTTGAGACAAAAACTGGCTCATGGTAAGGACATAGATTCTCCTCACTACTATTTAACTGCACTCTAGAAAAATTAGTCGGAGAGCGGAATATGGAGATCCATTGTGGAAACTGTCTAGGAAGAAAAAAAAGGCATCAAAGTCAATTGTCTAGCCTATGCAGATGATATACCCCTACTAACCCAGACCTGGGAAGAAACTAAAGAACACGCCCTCTAACTACAAAAACAAGCAGAAAAAGTATGTCTCAAAATCTCCTGCAAAAAGACCAAGATAATGGAAAAAAAGTCACCATAGCATTTTGAAATGGGAAGAGAAGAAATAGAGATTGCCAAAGAATTCAGATATCTTGGAGAATGAATCAGCTGGAATGTCCTCAAGAAAAAGGCAATGGAATCTAGATGAAGTAAAAGTTCCAACTCACCAAAAACACATATAACAAAAAATCCCTCTCGTACAATGTAAAAATAAGACATTATAACACAATAATCAAACAGGAAGCCCTGTATGTAGCCAAAACATTGCCCACCATCAACCATGGTCCAGTTGAGAGGCAGGAGATCAAAGAAGGAACATAATAAGTACAATCCTTAACCCAGATTCCACAACAACAAACTAATCCACATCAGGAATAAAACCCTTTACCAAATTACCAAAAAACTCTCAAACACAACGCGGAAAAGAAGAATTGTTTTTTATGGACACTTCCTGAGAATGAAATCAAATAGATGAAAAAAAAATATTTTTTTTTTGAATACATCTGCAACAATGAAACCCAGTCCAACTGGTTTTAGGACATGGAGAAGGATTTAAGAGAACTCGAAATCACATAAAATATACTCACACGTACCATACGAAAGGCTAATGAAAGACAATAAAGAGATGTTCCAAGTCAAAACCAAAACCAATCGAATAATCCAAGTCTCTGAAGAAAAAAGGAAAGTGAGATCAGAAAGAATGAGACAATACTGGGCTAACAGAAAGGCACAGAGCATTAAATTGGATTGATTTAATGTACCCCAAAAGTCAGGTGAAACAAAAGAAGAAGAATGAGAAGAAGAAGAAGAAGAAGAAGAAGAAAAGCTATAGAGCACATCTTAAAAGAAAATTTGATCATTGTCATGGCATCCACTAAATTTATAGTATTTTTACATTTTTCATTAATTTTTATATTAAAAAGACTTCCAACTTGAAACTTCTACCATCACCTCATGAAACTTTCTTGTGCACACAATATTTAATTCATCTCATTTTCCTGTTTTTGTTAAGTGAAGTAACTAACACAATGAAACATTCATTTTCTGTTGTAACAGGTGAAATTGCTGTAAATAAAAGTTTACCTCTCTTATTACTTACAAAAAAAGAAATATTGCTGCATTGTGAAACATGTTGTTCACTTTTGGTATTACTATACATACAGGTCTGATAAATAAGGCAAGAGTCTGCTAAATAATGAAGCAGCTCAAGGAAATGGAAGCTCAATAAAACTGTCTCAGAAGCATAGCCAGTTGTTATATACAGCAACATAATCTGTAATTTTCAGGGTACTCGCTACCGACTGACGTATGATGGTATGTGGCACTTGGATATTCCCAAGACACGACAATATGACCATGGCAAGATTGAGATTATTGCTCGCAACTCAGTGGGAGAAGCAATAGCTACTACGGAACTTACTGTGAAAGCACGTATGGATGATTACCGTGGAGTACTAAAGAACTCACCACGACGTAAGTCATAGAATTTTATTATTGTTTTTCCATTATGTTTTTGGTACAAAAGTTTGAGTTTAGATAAAGTGGAAACACATTGAAAATGTAGTTCTGAAGCTTGATATGCAAAATATTGTACTTGCATTATGATATTTTAATACTGTCTGCAAAGAAGGAGAGCACAGCAAGGAATTTACTTTTCAAACATGCTGATAATAGTACTTTCGGTCTACTGCAAAGTATTTCTTTCTTTCAGATTATTGTGAAGGTTTTTTGAAGTATTGTAAGAGTAAATATAAGTTTTCTTCTGTGTTACAGTATAATTACTAAACAATATACATAAATGAAGCTTTACTGAAAAACTAGAAAAAAACATGTCAGATAAACCACAAGTTGACATAAATGCATCTAATCACACTAAATCCACAGCCATTACTGACACATGTGTTACACTGCTATTCACTCTCTCTCTCTCTTTTTCTTTTACAAAACATTACAGAGGTAGTGCACTCCATTAAAACATGAGTACAATCGGTGCTGACATAGCAAGTTGTATTTCCCAACCAATAGACTTGAACAGTTCTTTACTTTTATCATGACTTCATCTTTTGAGCTATTATTGAAAAATTACTTATTTTCTATCAACGATGCCCCTTGCCAGTGATTTGACTGGAGTTGGAGAGGGCTTTGTGGAAATGAATTGTTATTGTTGTTTCAGTGAGCAAACAAATAAACTAAAATAGTTGTTTTTTAATATTATACGACACAGAAATGTAATATGAGATGAGTAATTTTAAATATCTTTTTTTGTTTGTGGTACCTCGTCTCATTTATTATTTAATGGCATAAAAAGACAAAAAGTGTATTCATACTAATGGATTGCACTTCCAGAAGCTATTTTTACTAACACTAATACAAATGACAGACAACTGCTGACACTAGACACCTGTGACATTGACACAAAGACCATATCCCACACCTACATCCTATTCCTCTGTGCCTGCTTCGCTTTTATGGTTGGCCTTGGTGGACCGCTTCGGCAGTGGTCTCAGAATAAAGACCAAAGTGACATCTTTGTTTATCTTCATGCTACCAAAAGAGGAGATGATAAGGTATGGTGTTTTTTGATGACATTAGTTTTTTATGTTGCTTTTTACAGTTTTTTTCACATTTTACCTCTTATGTTACTTCTTATCATTTCTTCCTGTTTTAATTCAGATATATATGTTGACGATTTTTGACTTACATTCAGTAAAACAATTTCCTTTCATCTCTGAATATCTATAAAGGCACTGACAGAGCAAGCCTAACGTATGTGTAGGATATTACCTCACTGTGAAATCTGTTTGTTTTACTGAATTCTTATTTCAACAATAAGACCTATCCAGGACTAACATTTAAAATGCCATTTCCTTGAATTTCTGCTTTGAATTACTTTTCTTAACTATTTTTGTTAATGCATGACTAATAAAATAAATATGTCTGCATTAATTTCTTATATCTTTGCATGCCACTAAGTAATTCTTCTGACTGGAAATTAAAAAAAAAAAAAAAAAAATCTTCTGTATTGTTTATTTGTTTATCTGAAAATGGAAATATAACTTCCATGTTTAGTGCATAAGACAAATGAAATACTGGCTTTATAAACAGCCTGGTTTCGGTCATTCCTTTTGCTATTAGGTCACTATGTTATGTATTGCACTCTTATTAAGCATCAGTATTTTATTTAGTTTCTTTTTTTTCACCTCAATTTTTAATTGTTGAATTGTGACTTGCCAGCATGGATGAGATTTTTTAAATGGTCAATACAGTACATAAAAGCAAATTGTTGACATGATCAAAGCTTAATAATTTTTTTGACATAATTATAAGTAACTTGAAAAAAAAAAAAAAAGAAAAATGCACTTCGTTTCTGTTTCATGCACAATGTTATGTTCAGCCATGCTATTATCAATAAGCATGTGTGAAACTATAAGAACTTGAAGGTAGGCAGCTACTTGCCATAATAACAATCATTATTAATTACTATTTTTTGTGCTACAGCATGGTATGACTATGATCTCACTCAGTATCAGAAAGAGCGCATTGAACTGGAAAGGGCTCAGCTCCAACATGTGGACATCAGTGAACATCAGAAGAAAGTTTCTACTGAGACTGAAACTGAATGGCAGCAAACAGTAAAGAAGAAGAAGGGTGAAGATTATTATTCCAAACTGAAAGAGGTTGGTAAACCATTATGTTGGATTTTCAGGTGTACACCTGAAAATTCCTAAATTTTAAGTATTCAGTTTTTATTCAGTGATAGTGTTGTGCAGTTTAGCTCATTTGAAAAATTTTTTGCTACACTAAGTTAATTGAGATTACACAACAGCTTCTCCAAATCCCTTTCCATTAACTGCAGTTAATTTTTTCTTCTTAGCCTCTGCATCAGTATTAGTAATGTGCCAGTAAAGAAGATAGTACAAGAACAGTAGTAAGAATGTGAAAGGAAGGAAAAGTTAAACCATGAAAAATCCCAGATGGAATAAGACAATATTATGGAAAGAATAGACTTCTTCTCACCACATAGAGAGACTTTGAGTCTGAGGCAGATGCAACAAAAGGACTGCTGTACATTTGAGCTTTCAGCCAAAAAGCCTTGTTCTAAAGTAGAGAGCACATATATTGACACATGCACAACTCACACACAAATAAACTCTCTCTGTGACTGCTGAGGCTGAAAACACAAATTGACAGTGAAGTGCTATCTACAGCAAAGAAAAAGATTGTTGATAGTGAAACTGAATGGATATTATACAGGTATTATAATATGTAAGTGTACATGCTAATCACACATGTACGTGACAATGAAATTAGAGAAGTGTATGTTCATATTAATGGGTCAAAGAGGATGAGACATTTAATCATAATGGAAGACTGAAGTGCACTAATTATTGAAGGCAATAAAGGGAAAATAGCAGGAAGATTTCAGCCTTGCATTAATATCTTCTTAGCTTTCTTACCAAGTCAGATCACAATGAGTGCATAATATTTCGGAAGACAGGTGCTCTCTGTCTGGTAAAGTACTCAGAAGGTCCAAGGCCAGAAGATGGAAGGAGAGTACCATATATGTTCTCCAAATTATGGAGGATACACTCCAAAATGTCAATGCTAGGAAGACAAGAAAATTTTGTTCAATTGATACACAACAAACATTTTGAATTGCATGTGAGGTCTGTATTCCCAAGCAAATTTAAAAGGAAGAAACATTTAAAAAATTCTGTACTGGACATAAGATTGTTGTTGAGAATAAAATTTTTCGAAATGTGTGTGGAAGATGCCAGGGGAACAAATAGTTATCAGATTGACTATATTTTGGTAAAATAAAAATTCAGTGTAAGTTATAGGGCTGCTAAAATTGATCATGACCATAAACTAGCGCTAATTAAAAGCCAGATGAAAATCAAGAAATCAAAAGAAATCAGCTGAAACATTATCAACTAGAGAAGGTGAAGGGACCAGAAATTCAAACTGCCTGGGAAATAGACTTGATAAAAGAAACAATAAGCCTTCAAAGAGTCATTGGTATGGAAAGTCAATGGAATTGTGTTTTAAAGAGGTGTAGTATATGCAGCAGAAAGTGTTGTAAGACTGAAGAAGGCAGAATGAAAGCAGCTGTAGGTGACATATAAGATACTAGAATAAATAGAGTGATGAAAATTTACAAAATCTTGAAAGTGACCAGCAACAATATAAGTCACACAGAAATGGAGTTTACCACAAATTTAGCAAAATGAGAGCAGACTATGTAGAATAGATGTCATGAGACAAATACAAAAATTGAAAACTTAATATGAAGCTATGTTTGGAGAACAAGTCTGTATGGGTGCAAAATATGAATAATGGGAAATACAGAAATGATGCAATTAGAAGCCTTTGAAATGTGGTGTTGCAGGAGATTGCTGAAGATATTGTGGAGTGATTGAGAAAGGAGCAAGGACAGCCTGCAATCAATGAATGAGGATGAAGAAAAACATCGTAAAGACCATAATGTATTGAAGAGATAGAATGACTGGACACATGTTACAACATGAGTTGTTGTCACAAACTGATGTTGAGCCGGCGATTGAAGGAAAGAAATGCAGGGGCAGCCCTAAATTCGAATATATAATGTAGAGTGTTGATGTAGGATGCAGTAGTCATACTAAAATGAAAAGGGTAGCTGGAAGGTGACAGAACTGGAAGATACAATTAAACCATTTTTAGGATTGATGGTTGAAACAATAACAGTTGCTGATGCAATCAAATTTGGAAAAAATGTGTAAGGTTTGCCTTGTATTTGTCATTCCATTTTCGCTTTTAAGTGAATTGTTGACGTGGAGAAGAAGCACATCATCTTACTAATTCTTACTTTGCAGACTTTGCTATTGAAAAGCTGATGCTCTTTGTGTTTGACAAATGAGGAGACTAATCAGTAGTACAATGCTTTGTTTTCAGTAGGAACTTGTTACCCTCAAAGCAACTGTTACATGCTCCCCCCTCCTTTCTTCCCCCTTCCACACCCTTTCCTCCCACACTGTTGATGTTTTGCATAGATTTTTCTTACTCTTCTTGACTGTTGTAGTGTGTCTAAAATTAAATCAGACTATCTACATATGCAGTTTCTTTGCTGCCCCATTCTCTAATTAATTATGTAATTCCACATCATTTTCTCATAGAACCTCTTAATTTCTATGTATTTCTGTGCTCAATGTATCTTCTCTCGATTTTTGTGTTTCTATATTATCTGCACTTTTATCCTCAGTCTTAAACCAGATTGGCACCTTGTAGGACTTACACATAAACAGTTATCTGTTAAATTACATTTGTTAGGTAAATTGTGAATATTTCTTTTCAGCTACAGCTAAGCAAGATTTTCTGGTTCTGAGCATCTCAGGAGTCAAATGAAAGCTAATTAATACAATTATTTCGAAGTTGGTGAACTGAAATGTAATAAATAATTTCTTATATATTTCATATGCCAACAGAAACCTTTCAAGTACATTAAAACAACAATTGCGCCACGTAGAAAAGAGTACAATGTTGGAACATGTAAATACAACTCAGAGAAGAAAATTGCGGTAAACAATTTTCACCACAGGTTCAGTAGTACACTGTGTAAGAAGAAATATGGTTCTTTATGATTCTTCACAGAAATTTATACATGAGGTCTGTAAGTGGATTTGGAATAATTGGTAGAAAGAAAAAAAACCTATACTTTAAGCTGACATTTATTTCTAAACTATTGGTAGAAATGTGCGGGACCTACATCTAATAGGACTAACAGGAGATATTGAACTTATATAGTGAAGGGCAGCACAAATGGTTACAGGTTTATCTGGCTAGTGGGAGAGTCTCACAGAGATGCCGAAGAAATTGAATGGTGGACTCTTGGAGACAGACATACACTGTAGAAAGCCTACTTACAAAATTTCAAGTAGCAGCTTTAAACGATGATTCCAGGACTATACTGTAACCCCTTACTTATCATGTACATAGGGATCCTAATGACAAGATTAGATTAATTACAGCACACACAGGGGCATTTAAAAAACATTATTCCCATGCTCAGTATGTGAATGGAATGAGAAGAAACTCTAATAACTGGTACAATGGGACATACCCTCTGCCATCCACTTCACAGTTGTTTGAAGTGTGTAGATGTTGATGTAGATGTTGATAAAGGCTAGTTGTTTGGGAAAGCCTAGTCTGATTTAAGCTTCTCTTTTGCAACAACCATTAAATGAAACTTAAGCTAGGAATAAGCAAATATTGCTTTGTAAATAAATATACATGATCACTTAAAATGAGCAGTATCCTTTTTGTTTGCGGGTGTGTGTGTTTCACCAAAACAGAAGGTTCTTTTTGGTACTATTTTGTTATTTCTCCACATAAGACATCTAAATATCATTGTCAATTTATACATTGCTGTACTTGTGATAAATCATAAAACTTTTGTCAAGAGGTTAACTTGAAACCAAAACACATTTCTTCAAATTTAAAGCTGTGTGACGTTCTATGATGTGCCACAGTGAGTGTAAGATGAAACACTTATTTCCTTGTGACTCAATATTAGCAAACGAAGATATAGTTACCTGCTATGTGATACACCATGTAAGGAGATTACATCTTATGTTCTTTTCGTGTGAAACTGTTTACTATAGTATATTCAAAATAGAAAGTCAGAAATCTTAAATTTCAAATATTTTATTGGTACATTTATGTGATTGCAAACACAGATAATTTTGAACACTATTTCCATTTTGTAAATTGCCACAAATGACATTTCTATATGATTACAAATTCAGTATAAATTTATTATGTCTATAAGGTTAACATCATCTTAATGATGTGCATAACAACGAAATGGAATATGTATAGGTTTCTTTATTCTTCCTTCTTCTTGTTGTCTCTAGACATGGAAGCTGCAGAATTTGGTAGTTGTGCATTGTATAACTGCCATTACTTTTTCCTATTTTTCACTTAACTCTAATCACTGGTTGTGAATATTATACTGCTATATGTCTGTGTTCACGTTTTTAGAGAATTCTTGATTGCTTTGATTGCTTACAAAATATTTTCTTCTTGGATATTATGAGAGACTGCTCTCAGAGTATTGATTTTTTCCACTCTGTAGTTGCACTTTAAAGTATGTCAGTTTAATCTATTGTTGGAACTATCATCAATAGTCTTTCCATTGTTTCTTACACAGTATTCTGTGTCAGCTGCAGAGATAAAACAAGAGTAGAATGAATGCCTTTCCAGTAGATGATTTTTTACAGTTTTTAAGTGTACCTGAGTCAGAGTCTTGAATGATTACGTTTGATATTTTGCAATTATTTTCCTTCTGTAGCTGTGGTCTTTCAACAAACTCAGGGATGACAGAAATTTCCACTTAGATGGCAGACTTTCTGTGTGTCCAGTACTGCCTCTACAGAAGGAATCACATTTTGTGCTCAGTGAATACTTTCAGTGGATGCTTGCTGCATTTACCACCACATCCATTGTTCGCTTCGGATGTTCTGCTGTCTTATAATGAATCTGCAAAACAAGAAAATTTTAACCAATAGACATCTCACCACATAATTTAGTGGAAACACATGTTTCAGCATCATCATTTGAAGTTCAGACAACATATGCTTGATGATTTTTTTTTTTCTGGCATGTGGAAACCAGTAGTCAGCTTTGTAACTGATGATAGAATGTGGCTGTCCAAATTGGACTAGAGACAAGTAATAAGTAATGTGTTGGTGTCTGTCCCAGTGACATTCATTCAAGAAAAGTGAGAATTTTGGAAAAGGAAAGACATGTCCTTTCTTAAACATAAGTTGATGCATTGTACCTTTGTAAGCCTTAATAAAGAAATCTGGAGAATGACAAAAGATATGACATTATAGTATCTTCCTCTTCCACAATAATTTAACTGTTCACAAACTGATCAAAAAAAGGGACAGTTCTTGGGAATTCTTGTGAATCCTTACACTTTCATGCCCATCTCATATTGTAATTGTTATTCCATGTGATTTATTTTTTCCTCTCAATGTTGCTAAAAACCTTCTGTGTGCATTATTTTAAGTCTCTAGAAGTTACTGTGTCTGCCCATAGAGAGTTCTTAAACAAGTTTCCCAGGGAAGCATGTAGCAGAACGCTCACTAAAGGGTTTGAGAACATGCACCAGAGTGCACAATTCAAAGTTGAATGCTTTGGGGGGATGTGGATGTAAGTGTTTGAATAATAGGGATTTACAATAAGTTTCCAAATGTTTTGAGGTAATTATATAAGCAAGTTGAAGCACAATATACATGGTGTCACAGGAAGAGTAGTGAGTATTCAGTGATATGACAGAAATAATCATCTGAAGCAAAGAAAACTTCATATGGACATATGCCCCGTTCTGAATATTTTCTGAGATAGTATACATTTAATATACATCATTATTCATTTTATGTATTATTGAGTACATTGTCAGGTTTACTCATGAGCGCATGTACAACAGTTAGTAATCATGACACCTTTTTTTTTTTTTTAATACATTTGCCTCTAATCAGTATCATTTATGCCACATTGCAGCTGTTGTACAGTTTACAACAAATGTTTGAATATCAATGCATTTGTGCATTCATGGAAAGAACATGTGTCACTTGTCATGCAGTGTCCCTGCATGTTTTTTTAATGAGGGTAGCAACATCCATGATGCGACCAAGCAGTTTATGTGGGATATTTACCATTCATTTGTACATTTCAGGCTTCTTCCAACCTCATAAACAAGTATCTAATGGCATAAAGTCTGGAAATCTTGGTGGCCAGTTACTACCATGAATAATCCAGTGATTAGGGTAATACACGTATGTGTGCATCACTTGCCCATAAACAAATCTACATTATATGTATTCTATCTTGGAAACCATTCAGAATAGGGGATTGTCCATAGGAAGTTTTTTTGCATCAAATGGGTGCTTCTGTTGTATCCTTGAAAATTGACCACATCTCCTGGGGAACCCTGTAGAATGCCAAAGGGCAGCTTATTTCAGGTCTGTATGTTGTTGAACACAGCATATGTCCTGTCTGCATTAGTCAACAACAGCTATGTCAGTGTATAGATCTAATGATTTTAACATTAAATGACACAAATTAGATTTTTTGTGTGGGAAATGAGTGTTCACTACCTGCTTTTATATATTGCAGCTTGAAGAAGAGCAAGTAATCAAGGAAACTCGTTTGCGGGAAGCATCACATCAATTTGCTATACCTGGAGAAAAAGTTGTGGCCAAAACAGTAGCCAAGGGAATGGCTCAGAGCTATGAGCAAAAACTGTAAGTTATCCATGTCTGATAGAAGTGCATAAGTTGTTGTATGACCATGGTTCCATATTCAGTTTAATTTGTGTTCTGCTTAAAAATAAATTAGAAACTTAATATTTGGTAATCAGAAATTTTGTTGAGTGTTGAGAAAAGAGTCCACAACTTCACGTCGCACAGTTAGTAGTAACACTGCATCTCTACTAGCAACGCTTATTTTCTCCCACTTTAATCTGCCAGTCACAATGCTATTTTAATTTCACAGTCAGAAGAAAATGTAATAGAGGAAAATGTTTGTGGTAAGAGATTCCTGGCAGATTAAGACTGTGTGCCACATTGTGACTCGAACATGGGACCTCGCTTTTCACAGTCACCACTCTTACTGACTGAGTTAGCTAAGCATGACTCATGTCCAACTCTCACCTCTTTACTTCTGCCGGTATTATTTTTCTAATTCCCAACTTTTCAAGGTTCACAGAAGCTCTTCTGGACATCTTGTCGGGCTAGCACTCCTGGAATAAAGGCTATTACAGGTTAATTGCCTAGCTAGAGTCTTGGAGATTGATCCAGAATGGATCTTTCATTTTGCAACAGAGTGAGTGTGCACTATTTTGAAATTGGGGAGATTAATAATGTGTGCGAAACTGGGACTCGAACCAGAACCTAGCATCTTCCGGACAGTGCACATGCTGTCTAAGCTGTTCAGGCACGACTCACAACCTGCCCTCACATCTTCAGTTCTGTCAGTATCTGTTTCCTAGCTTTCAGTCTGGTACAATAGAGTGTTTCCAGATTGAAGCAGAACTTAATGGGGATCAGAGCAACCAACCACTTTAATGTTTGTCTTTTGATATTTTCAAAGAAGAACTGTAACAAATTCTAAAATCATTATTTACAAAGGCACATGTTTTTCTTGCTGCACTATTATAAGAATTTTTGATTGCAGAGATGAAAAAGAAGAAGAAAAACCAGCCTGGGTAACGTCTCGACGACCAACTAAACATACATCAGAAACAGTTGTTGATTCCAAAACAATTCCGAGTTTGCCACCTGAGCCATCAGAGTCAGCTATTCATGCACGAGAAGTGCATGTAGCCAAACAAAAACAAACACAGAAAGAGGTGAGGCAGTAGGAAGTATGGCTATTCATTAAGTGACAGCAACAAACACGCATACATTAATCTAAGTAGATAGATAAAAAACCTACCTGTCATTCTGTTAAGTAAGTCTCCCATGATACAGAGATCTGGGCAACTTTTTCAAGCTCTACACCTTTTCTTAAACCTCACCAGTCTTTTTATTTCACCCTTCTTCCCCTTCAGCTGTGCTGCTAGAAGATGGAGCCACTGGCTCTGAAAGCTTGCAAACTTTAATACCTTTTATATGTGTGTTATCCTGCTGCCAGTTGGTGAGTAAATTATGTATCCAGTTAAATTATCTCTTCAAAAATCGATTATTTTGAAGCAAGAATAACACACAGAGATATAGCTGTAAAATACACATAACAAATAGATAGATACACATGACAATAATAAAGGGTAGTGAATGTGATCCATGGTGATTTTAACTACAGAAAACCAAAATGTTAAAGGAATGTGAAGTTGTAACAAACACTAACTTAGGAGACCCACAAGATGCAGGAGAACAGTTAGAAGTAACAAGTTATATGCAAGTGCTATTTTACAAATTGTGTCTCTTGTGATATGACGTTTGGAGCAATGTTTTCTTCCCTACAACATGAGCTCTTTATTTCATGTTTCATTTTTGCCTTTGTACTAGCAAAGAACATTGTATAAAACTGTCAGTCTTACTCAGCAGTTCCATATTTGGTGAGTGCAAAGTGTGGTTGCCTTTTCTGTCTTTAATGTTGATAACATTTATTTTTTTCTTTAATTTTTAATTAGTTGTATTTATTTATTTCACAGTTTTTGCATAAAAGATATGAGCTTTTTAGTCTGTTAAAGTTTGAAAGACTTATATGAAAATGAACATAAATTTATCACTAAAAGCTTTTTTTCCAATTCAAAATTGATTTAGGACCTGTAAGAAAGCATTATCTGAAAAATAGGTAGCTAGTCCATATTTAGATATAAACTTGCACTTTATTTGCTTGTAAGTCTCTTGGGCAAGAAGTTGAATTGATTGATCGCTGTAGAACAAATTTTTGTGATGCACCTTCATCAGGTTACTCCTGCTGACTGACATCCTGGACCAGTGGGTGCAATATATATATCGGTCATCTCTTCCCTTCGCTGAGACTGTATGTGAATCACATGATGTGCGGCCGTGGTGATGGCTGTAGCCCACACTCAGGAGTTGAGCAGTAAGCCTTTGTCTATGCTCTGCCTATGCCATCCTCAGTGCTCTGTTCCACTGTGTTTGTAGAATTTTAAGTGCTTGAGCCCACACTTGACTAAGTTGAAATTCATTGACCTTATTGATAAGGATCTCATGTAGACAGATTTTGACAGCTTCCTTGTAATGAAAGTCCCAATTGTGGGATGTGTTATGCAAAATTTTTATCTTCATATTTCATTTCGTTGTTGGTTGCAAAGCAATGTTCAGCAATTGCTGATTTTGTAGGCTGCTGGAGATTGGTGTGTCATTTGTGTTCAATTCACCTTTCTTCGATTGTGCAAATGGTTTGTCTGACACATGCTTTTGGACATTCACTTCATATGCAATATACCCCAGATTTCTGGAGTCCCAGGTCATCTTTTACAGTCCCTAAAAGGGATTTGGTCTTTGCCAGTGGGTGGCACACGCATTTGATCTTTTATCATCATAAAATTCTACCGATTTTTCCAGATATGTTGCCTGTGCATAAAATGTAGTATATCTTTTTGGAGTGGTCATCATTGGGTGTTGACTGTGATGTGGTCTTTTGCTTGAAGACACATTGAATTTGGCAGTCACTATAGCCGTTTTTCTGGAACATGTCCCTGTGGTGGTCTCGTTCCAGTTTTAGGCTTTCTTCATTGCAGATCATGCAAGCTCTGTAGACCAGCGTGTTTAGCACTCCTTCCCTCTGTGACAGGCGATGACAGTTGGAGGTGCGAAGGCACTGGTCCATGTGGGTTTTCTTCCTGTAGACACTGTGTTCTAGTGTTTCGTCCAGTTTTCTCCATACCAGAACATCCAAGAATGGCAGCTGATTGTTTTGTTCCACCTCCATGGTGAACTGAATTTGGATGTGTGCTGGTGTTGCTAGAAAACTTGAGAACTCATCTTCCATGCGAGACCATATGATGAACATATTGTCAACATGTCTCTAAATGACTGACTATTTTTGTGGTGCTGATTCTAGCGGCTTGTCCTCAAAGTCTTCCATGTACATATTGGCTGGGTGACAGAAGGATAGTTGCTACTCGCCATATAGCGGAGGTGCTGAGTCGCAGATAGGCATAACAAAAGCTTTCAGCCAACAAGGTCTATGTCAGAAATAGACAACAGACACAGACACACACACACACACACACACACACACACACACACACACACACACACACAAACAACACACGCTCACTCGCGCGAACGCAACTCATACCTGCATAAAGCCCTTGTTGGCCAAAAGCATATTGTGCGACAGTCTTTTTATTGTGACTCTCAGCATTTCCACTATATGGTGAGTAGCAATTATCCTTTTCAAAATATTGCTACATGTTACATTCCATCCTGGATTTTCCATTGTTTGATTTTGCCAGGTGACAGAAGGCTACCCATAGGTACACCATCAGTCTGTTTGTAGTGACGTCTGTCAAAAATAAAGTATGTGGACGTGATCGTGAAACTGAATAGTTTGGTGAAGGAGAGCCCAAATTTCTTTTCAATAAGGAGTCACTGGAACTTATTTAAAATAAATTAGGGTCCTCTTTCACTAAACCATTCAATTTCGTGATTTTGTCCACACATCCACATATTTCCTTTTGACAGACATTACTATGAACAGTCTGATGACATGCCAAAGGGTAGCCTTCTGTCACCTGTGGTGACCATTATGTTCATGGAAGGCCATGAGGGCAAGGCACTAGACTCAGAACAATTAAAATTAGCAGCCTTTTACAGATATGTTGCATATGTTAGTCATTTGGCGTCACAGGAAAGATGAGCTCTCAAGTTTTATTGCAACAACTGACCTCTATCCACAGTTTAGTTCACCATGGAGGTGGAGCAAAATGGTCAGCTGCCATTCTTGGATGTTCTGATATGGAGAAAACTGGACAGAACACTGGGACACAGCATCTATTGCAAAAAAACTCACACAGACCAGTATCTTCATGCCTCTAGCTGTCATCACCTGTCACAAAGGGAAGGACTGCTAAACATGCTGTTCTATAGAGCTTGTGTGATTTTTGATGAAGAAACCTCAGGAATGTGTTCCAGTAAAATGACTATAGCGACTGCCAATTTTGATGTGTCTTCAAGCAAAAGACCATACCGCAATCAACACCCAGTGAAGACCAACTGAAAGTAGTAGCCTACATTCCATCCATTGTCAACACATCTGGAAAAATCAGTAGAATTTTACAATGACAAAATATCAAATGTGTATACTGCCTGTCAGCAAAGACCGAATCCCTTTTAGGGACAGTAAAAGATGATCTGGGACTCCAGAAATCTAGAATGTATTATGTACAGTGTGAGCGAGGGAATGCATATGTCAGACATACCATTCACACAATTGAAGAAAGGTGCACGGAACACATATGGCATACTCTCCTCCAGCAGCCTACAGAATCAGCAATTGCTGAATATTGCCTTGAAACCAACCACCAAATGAAATACGGAGATACAAACATTTTGCACACACATCCCACTATTGGGATTGTATATGCAAGGTGGCTATCAAAATATGGGTACATAAGAACCTCATTAACAATGAAACTGGATTTCAGCTTAGTCAGGTGTAAGGCTTCAGCACTGAAAATTCTTCAGATGCTCTGGAAACAGAGCACCAAGCATGAGGAAAGTGGAGTGCAGACTGAGGCCCACTACTCGAATCCTGAGCATGAGCTACACCCACCACCATGGCTGGCACATCACACTACCCATATATGGGGACTGGAGGGGGGAGATGAATGGTATATTACACCCACTGGTCCAGGATGTCAGTCAGCAGGAGTAACCTGGTGATAAGGGTATGTTATATCCTCAAAAATTTGTTCTACACTGATCAGTCAACCTGGCTGCATGCCTGAGAGACTTTGAAGCAGCATGTTCACTGGGAAAACCTACAAACTTGAATTTTTCTTTCTCCCTTAGGCAGTTGAAAGTCTTGGAAGATAATTAAATATTCAATACACCAGCTCATGCTAAAATGTACTGTTCAGTGTGTTTTTCTTTAAATAATTTGGAATATGATACTAGTGAACTGTAGTTTAAGAATTAGAACTGGAATCTCTGATGGCAAATGTAAGTTAATTTGATGGTGAGAACCCATGTACTGAAGGAAGAGAACCCATGTACTGAAGGAAGTAGATTTTCATCCAAAGAATTTAACAGATTCTCCTTAGCATGGGTTAATGATAATATAGGTGCCAAATTTATTGTTTATTTGGGTCCTGTTATTTTTTATTTATTTTTATTTTATTTTTTGCTCAGTGTACTTCTTACTGCACTGTCTGTAGAATTATTCAAAATTATATAGAAAGTGACTGAAGTCAGATAACTGCAGTTTGGAGGGCTCATTTGGCTAAAATTATTAACTGAGAACCAAAATCAGTGTAGACAGCCCTATTTATGACATATTATTCCCAGGATTTGACTAATTTAATTTTGCTTTTCTTTTCCTTTATTTATAATGCAACATTCTCATTCCAATTCCCTTTCCTTTACTGTGTCCAATATCATTATACATGCTGTATTTATTCTCATAATACTCTCAACAGTCCTATTTCTTTTATTGTTCAGCATTTTTATTGTCATACACATGAGAAATGGTTGCCCATAAGAATATGTTTACAGCAGCATCCTTTGTGTGAATGAAACAAAAAATTGAGGGCCAAGTCTATTTGAATTGACTGTGTTGTTTCCTGTTTTTTATATGTATCTCTAGGAACTGCCCAGTATATATTTTCACAATGAATAATTTTTTAATGTTTCTATCTCACACAACTTGACCAGAAGAAGGGATCGGTTGGTAGGACATGTTCTGAGGCATCAAGGGATCACCAATTTAGTATTGGAGGGCAGCGTGGAGGGTAAAAATCGTAGAGGGAGACCAGGAGATGAATACACTAAGCAGATTCAGAAGGATGTAGGTTGCAGTAGGTACTGGGAGATGAAGAGGCTTGCACAGGATAGAGTAGCATGGAGAGCTGCATCAAACCAGTCTCAGGACTGAAGACCACAACAACAACAACAACAATCTCACTATTTATGCATGCACTCCTGATTTTACTCCTATCAAGTAGATGGAAAAATGGATAGTGTTATTTCCTTATCCAAATGAAGGAACCTGATTGATTTCTGAACATCCAACAGCCCTGAATTTCATTGTAAAGTGCTGCTTTTATTTTAAATCATGATATCTAACAAGTAGCATTTGTAATAACTTTTGTTCTTTGTGAGTTGGCAGACACCAACTAATTCATAATATATTCCTTGTACATCAATTTTCACTTGATAAACCATATCATTTAGTTAACTGATGTTGTTCACAGGTCAAGGGAGATGTGGAAATTACACGGAAGATTACAGCCACAGAAACAACTGAAGTTGAGCATAAGGCAAAAACACAAGAACGAGTTGTCCAAGGGCCTGTTGTAAGGAATACACATTTATTTACTGTATTTCCATAAAGTGTCCTTTGTCAAGTAGAGAGAAATGATTTTTCAGGTTTTTCTTCTACTTTTCATGTATACAGGAAAGACACTCATTTTAAGCATTATTAAATATAAGTTTCTTTATGAAGCTGTTGATTGAAGCCTGTACGACTCAGTGGACAGAGGCCAGACTGCAAATCCAAAGGCCTGGTGTTTAATCTCCATTGAGTAATAGGATTTATTTCTCATCACTTCTTCCATCTTGTAAGTGATATGTTGATGTTAAAAATATAAAGTTGCATCATTATTCAGAGTCCATGTTTAACTAAAATGGGGTAACTAACTCAGTTCAAAGGTCAGAGGCAGACAAGGGCACACAGATTCAATAGACCCATGTTCAAATCAACTTTCAAGTTGACCGCCACTTTTATTTTATTTACTGCCTAAATTAAAACAAACAAATAAATAAAGACTGAAATATCTGTAACTGATATGTATCCAGTAAAATAAATATACCAACTGTGTACACTATACTGAGGCCTTAGCCAACATAATGTGGTCAGTGATTGTGAAATTTAAGTTATTAGAAATAAATGTTCCTATCTCGAGAGCTACGGGGAAAAAGACAATACAATACAAAAATAGTTAAGAATGTTTCAGAGAGAGTAAAGAATGAATTTATTAGGAGAAAGATCAGTAATAATATATCTGTGAGAATCATTTTGTTTCTTTCTGTAGCATTCTAATAATTTAAGGTGTTTCAGATTCACTGTGATGCACCAAACTTTAGTAATACTTGATGGGTAATTTTAAAGAATACTTAAGAAACTACAAGAAACATCTTTTTTGTTACAGAAACCTGCTAAGCCTCCATTTTTCACCAAGAAGATACAGCCTGTCAGAGTATTTGAGCAAGAGCAGGCTAGATTTGAAGTTGAATTTGATGGTGATCCACTTCCAACAATAAAATGGTTCAGGGAGGATTTCCCAATCCAGAGCTCGGCCGATCTTCAAATACACACATTTGGAACAAAGTCAGTTCTCATCTTGAGACAAGTGTTTATGGAAGATTCTGGTGTGTTCAGGGTAAGTCATTTCTCTGTTTCACAGATTTTGGTACACTCCACTTGCTGTTAGTCTCATTTGAAATCTTTGTAAACTTAGTTGTACATTAACACTTAGCCCTTTTTGAGTGGGAGAACGGGGATCAAAGTGTATTAACTTCATTGTTATCTATGATTACTGACAGGAGACAAAGAGTAGCACCTGGAGTGTCACCAGCACAACAACACTGGTTCTGCAAAAGTATTCCATTAAAATAAACAGATTATTGAATATACATCCTGTCTATGGAAAACAGCTAATACCATTCTTCTAATTACAAGATATTATTGTTCACTCATTGTGTTACAACAGTGTGACAAAAAAGTTGTCAACATATGGTACAGAGATGAAAAATTTGCACATAAAATTATGGTGTTTTCTTCAGGAAAGATGTGGCATATTGTTAGGCATATGAACATCTGATTTTAAAAAATAATATGCAACATATGAAATAATAGCAGTTTTTGATGACATTGTGTGAAAATGGTAATTGTAAATGAAATTGTATGAAAATAGACATTCTTTCAGTTCTTGAGGAAAAATATGGTTTTGGGGTCAGCAATTTTCCAACATTGCCTTTATGTTTTGATCTATATGACAATAATTGCATTTCATAATTGGTCACAAAAGTGTCAAATTTATTTGTTGTCTGATATCAGGATAGCCAACAATTGTGTCTGGCTGTTAACATTAAACTTCAGGTTCTGTATAGTTTTCCTCAGTTCATCTCCTGTGACTGGTTTCAAGAACATGCTTCTGATTGATTTTTGTGATAACTTAGTAACCTTCTTTTGTGGACTATTTTTTTCCAATTTTAAGTTCTTTACCACATTTATATAGTTATCATTGGGTATGTTAGCTATTTCTCTACCATCTGTAATGACTGTGTTGTTTATTTTCATTGATCTGACATATGTTTCTTTGTTTGACCTAGCTTTTTCCTGCCTTTCACCATTAATTGCATTCCAGTCTGCCTTTGCCTTGTTTCTTGAGTTCATTATGGTAGCATTGATTGCTCTTGATTTTGCCTCTTGTATTATTTTTCTATACTTCTTTTGTAGCATTTTATAATTTTCAGCTTCATCCCTCTGTCTCAGATCCTGCAGCGTCCTTCACAGTTCTGTTATTTCATGGGTAATCCACTTTACCCGATCCTGCACCTTTTCTTGTCTCTTTAGTTTGTGGAATTCTACATTAAACTAGTGTTTAATTGTTCTAATAAATGAATGATATTTTTCATTTACATTCTGCACCTGTTGGGCTTCATTCCAGATTTCCATGCTTAATACTGTCTTGAAGATGTTACTATTTTTTTCACTGATGTTCTTGATTTCTTTGGTGGTTTGTTTTGGTTAACATATTATGTTCTTACTTCTGCAGAGGCAGATCAGCTGTCCATAATGAACAGATATTTCTGTTTGGACTACATGTGACTCATAGTTAGACCTGCTAATGTTGGCAACAATGTTGTCAATAACTGTCTGACTTTGAGAAGTCACTATGGTTGGTGCAGCCATTGTTTCCTCCATATTGCATTGTAATAACAATTCTTTAAAATCTTGTCTTCGTTTTGATTCTTTTGCCATGTCAATATTGAAGTCTCCACATATAACAACGTTTTTCTTCGTATTCATTCTTAGTAAGTTGCCCATTTTTTTCCAGAAGGATGCTAATCTTGCCGCTTGTTGATCTGTATGCAAAAACACTGTAAAGTCATTAGTCACTGCACCAGTAATTTCAAAGTCTTTTTTTCTAGCTATAGGTAATCTCACACCTTTACTGTTTGCAGTCTTTATGTGCTTTCCTGTTTTAATATATATGGAAACTCCACCAGCTTTATGTTTAGATCTACAGAAGTAACTGAATGAAATATAGCACTTTATTCTCAAGTCAGCTACCTGGGTTTCAGCTAGACCATGTGCATGGATACATAGTACGACTGGTTGTATTTCACGTAGGACTACTTCTGCTTCTAGTTTCTTGTTACTAATGTATTGAATATTCTGATGTAGTACTTTTATATAACTTTTCTTTTGTTGACATACATATTGTGGGCTGTATTCTGAGAGCATATTGTGCAGTCCCTCCTTTTTTGTGTGGTGTTTATATTTTGCTTTTTCAGCTGCGGCAGTTGGTTCTTCTCCCCCAATCATACCATATTAGTTTCCCTTCCTTCTGACTATTTTGCAGACATCTGTGAACATTCTGCTGAGTGTTATGGGCCCTAATCTGTTTAAATTCAAGCCATCTTTTCCAAGGTAGTTTTCACTCAGAAGTTTGTTTGGGTCTATGAAAACAGCATCAAGATGATCAAACTGTTCTTTGATGGCATAATTTATTTTGGAGATATATTTGTCACTCACTGGCCTTCTTTTTATGATTCTGCTAATTTGCATACACAATGTGGCTAGATTAACCTTACTGTCAAGAAAAATTGTTGGCTATCCTGATATAAACTGAAAAATAAACTCAGTACATTTGGTGACAAATATGAATTGCGGTTATTGTAACGTAGCATAGTCAACAGCTGGCTCCAGAATCATATTGCTGGCAGTGGTTGTTATCATTCTTCCAGAGAATTTCTTTAGGAGCTGCAACTCTCCTACTAAACTCTCTTTGTTTGAGGTTTCATGAGTCCTGTGCACCAGTGTGTTGATTATGGCTTATTGTTGTCAAGTGACACGAGGAGTGGAAGCATGCAAGTATAAATGTGTATACATTGTTTTATGGCTAACACTTTGTGTTAATGTGCCATTTGGTCTTTGCTTGACTAACACGAACAGGAATAAAAGCTTGTTGTTCACTTCTCTCCACTTCATGAATCTGTGTTTTAATACAGCAAGTTGAAATGTTGCAAATCGAGAAAAAGCAAGGTGGTTTGGAGACCACTGACTCAAGAGCATGCTTCCTTAAATGTGTTGAGTACAATTTGTGACAGCAGCCACTCCATCCATCTCTTAAAAGTAATTTATGTCAATCATGAAGTAAAGTCACAAAAAATATTGCCAAGAAAAATGCAAATATAACAAAAAAATTGAGAAAATGGAATCCCAACATATATCATGCAAAAAATCAATATTTTCCTGAACAATCATACTTTGTATTGGTTTACCATTCTGGTGGAAGAGTATTGAAGCAGACGGATGAGACAGTGAACAGGAGAAAGGCACTTATAAAAAAAGGTGGAAAATACTTACTTTCTGGACAAAATCTCATGATACTCTTGGTTGCCTGGAAAGCATTAGGAGAAAATAGTGGCCATGGAGCACTCTTGGTTGCCTGGAAAGCATTAGGAGAAAATAGTGGCCATGGAGCTCTCTCTCTCTCTCTCTCTCTCTCTCTCTCTCTCTCTCTCTCTCTCTGTGTGTCAGTCTCTCTCTCTCTCTCTCTCTCTCTGTGTGTGTGTGTGTGTGTGTGTGTGTGTGTGTGTGTGTGTGTGTGTGTGTGTGTGAGGGGGGGGGGGGTGAGAGAGAGAGAGAGAGAGAGAGAGAGAGAGAGAGAGAGAGAGAGAGAGAGAGAATTCTGAAGATTAAGCATTTTCCTCCTTTTCTAAATGTGTATCTACTGCTTATTGCCTCCTCTGTTTTGTTGTGGTTGTAAATACATAGCATCTTCCATCAGAGATTTTCCATGTACTGTTTCATGAAAGTAAATAATAGCAAGTTATAAACATGTGTTTAGGACTTGTATACATAAATGTTGCAAGCTTGAAGGAGAACGAGCACATTATTCTCAATGATCAAGACTTTTACAGTTGTACGTGAAAGACGGAGAAACAAAAAAGCAAGGAATAATTAAGTCTTAACCTTCAGTTGTGGTTGTTCACTGATTATGAATTGAAGGCATGGTCAGAACTAGTCAAAGACAAAAATACATTTCACAGATAGCACACAAATTACACAGAACATGTATGGAAGACAGTTGTCAAAGATGTATATTAAGAACTACCAGTTACAATACAGTATGGGTTATGTGCTTTTAATTTTCTTCATGTTTGGAAGAACTGGCTTCCATATCAGTCAAAAAAAAATTAAAGAAACTTAGGTGAATGAAAGAGATACTGTGTGCAGCTTTGACCTATAGTATCACAGTAGTGAGTCTCGTGTTGTGTTACCAGCCAGCATATTTGAAACAAATTTTTTGTACTGGGTACACACAAGAACTGTGTAAGATTCTGACTTTGCCTCTTGTTAAGTAGTATTCTAATATTTAGGCAGAATATTGTAAAGGTCTCAGAAAAAATTATTAGAATTAAGTTAAGTTGGGTATACATAATAGGTGCTTTGGGGACTGCAGTTAAATGATTCAATTTATTGTCCTCATAGTCAAATTATCTGAGGGAATGATGTGAAGAATATACTGCATACATTGCTAAAAGATGTGCAAAGTAATAGTTTCAGAGTAGTCTTTTATGTTATGTATTATGGAATTTTTATTATTATTATTATTATGGAAATAATTTTTGCATAGATTGCTATGAGATAATTGTGTGAAATGAGGACAAAGATGCATTTTAAAAAGAGAAAGGCTCATAAATTAGAATTGAATTAGAAAAATATCCATCATTTTATTGATACATATTCAGATTATAAAAAAATTCTGTGATTTCTGCACCATTCTTTTCAGGTTGTAGCTGAAAATCGTGGAGGAGTTGCTAAGTGCAGTGCAAATCTAGTAGTTGAGGAAAAGCGACGCCAAGGACGAGGTGGTGTTGTGCCTCCAAGTTTCCTTACTACTATTGAAAGCAGTGTTGTAAATTCTGGAACACTTGTGCGATTTGATGCTCGTATAGCGGGCACACGACCTATTGATGTCTATTGGTTAAAGGTTTGCATAACCACTTTTTATGTTTGATATGTTTGTTGAAAAACAAAACAAAAATAGAGGTAAAAATTCTGAAAATGGAAGTTTAGAACAGAATAAAGAGTATTTTCTGTTCTATTACAGTTACTGTGCCTGTGTCATTGTGGTAGTCATGGAATGGAGTGATTTTACGAAAATTTAAGTATTATTGGCATATAGAAATAGATAGGCAGATTGTATGAAACACTGGTTAACTATGCACATCCTTTAAAAGTGCCCACCGTCACCTTGTACCTCACAGTGCAATGGCTTAGATGTCTCTTTCAAATTGTATAGTCTTTATTTCTAATTTCATTTCCTTCCACAAAGCAAGAGCTTTCAGTTATGTGAAGTATTATCATTCATTGGCATGTCTGTTACAGCTTCTGGGATCGATGGCCCTTTAATCTATTCATACCTAATCTTAATGCATATGCATGCTATTACCTGTTGACATTATCAGTGTCTCTCAGACTGTCAAGACTCATAGGCATACTATTACCAGTTGACATTATCAGTGTCTCTCAGACTATCAAGACTGAAGGTCCTATACTTCTTACTTCTTCCAAAATGTACTCTGCCATTGACATTCACTTTTCATTTTTCAGTTAACCAACCAGGGATGAATAAATGAATTCATGTGAGAAAATAGACTTTGTTATAGTTTCATACTCTCGCTTCCTTCTTTTGTGGACCCAATATCTCCTATGCAACCAAAATTGCATTCAATATTATGAAATGGAAAGTCACCACTCACCATATAGTGGAGATTCTGAGTCGCAGATAGGCACCACAAAAGACTCTCACAATTAAAGCTTTCGGCCATTAAGGCCTTTGTCAACAGATGACACACACACACGCGCGCGCTCACACACACACACACACACAGCCATTAAGGCATATGTCAACAATGGACAACACACACACACACACACACACACACACACACAAATGCATCTCGCAGACACAACTGCAGTCTCAGGCAACTTAAACCACACAAATTACCTTCAGTTTAATAGGTGAGAAGGTAGTGTGTTTGTCCTACTTTTGGCTCTGTTAGTCATTTTATTGCTCATACTATTTTAATAGTGAATTATAGAGCTAAATAAAAATGAAATGGAATATGGTTTCTGAATATCATTAGTAATCTCAGAAGCACAAATAAAAAAAAAAATGAATGGTTGAAAATTACATAACTACTATGTACTTTAGTGGACTGAGCCAAGCCAGTGGCCATTATTTCTTGAAAAGGGAAAAAGTGTCGTGTAGCAGAAGCATAGAAGAATGTTTGAAAAATTCATTAATTATGCAATTTAATACATTATTTTTCAGGTAACAACGTTTATATTCTTTCCTGAAACTTCTGTAGAAAATTGTAATCTTAATATTCAGTTTTTTGGCCCTGAATTTCCATGTAATTTTGTAGTTTCCATAGATCATTATTCGTCTGTGCAAATTGTTTAGCATTGTTCATCTCCTGTATTTGAATTTGTTCATTATTCTCTTTAACCTGATAGGGCTTATAAAAATTTTCAATTTTGTTATAAATCTGCCATTATTTTGCCATGGCAGTGAAAAGGATCAGATGATAACACCTATATTTTGCAAAGAAATTGACAACTGACATTCAATGGAACAGCAAATTTGCTGTTCCTAGTCATTTTGTACAACAGTGACTGGTAACAGTACACTTGTTGTTTTGTTCAGTATCAGTAACAGTCATGGTAAAGCCTAACATAAATTTTTGCAGTATTATAACTTTGGAAAATTGAGTTCAGATTCAGTTAGCCCTGCTCATGTGGGCTGTTTTAAAATATATTACACAGCAGTTCATTTAATTTGCTTATCAATCTTTCACAGAATGGCAAACGCATACCATCATCAGATATTCGATACAAGACATTGGAAGAAGATAGTGTGAATACCCTGTTGATTATTGAGGCTATACCAGAGGATTCTGGAACTTATGAATGTGTGGCAATCAACAGTGCTGGTGAAGCACGTTGTGAGGCTGAATGTCAGGTTCGGTCACCCACACAACAGAAACAACAGCAGCAACAGCAACAACAACAACAACAACAACCAGCAGGAAATGTAGCACCAGCAATTATTGAACCACTAAAGGGACAGGTCGTGAAAGAGGGACAGCCTGTTACATTTCAGTGCCGAATTTCTGGCAAACCAGGTATGGATATACAAAAATTATCTAGAGTTCAAATATATTCTAAACTATCATGAAGATTTGCTCATTATAGTGAAAGACAAGCCTCCACTTTGTTACTTCTTTGTACCCATTTCTTAGATGTTTCAGAAAATATAGGGACAAGCAGTTCAAGAAAAAAATAGGAAGAGTATGTTGGGCAAGCAGCTTACATAAAATTCAGTCATATGAGAATGTGTCATCCACTTTGCCTTCTGAAATTAAGAAAACTATATATTCTCTCAAAAATAAAAGCTCATCTGGATTTGTTGAGGTTTCCAACACAGTACCAAATACTTGTTCCCATGGGATAAGCACTGTTTTTTTATATGTAGTGCATCGCTAACTCAGAGCATTTTTCCAGAGAGATTGAAATATGCCATTAGTCAACCCACCTAGAAGAAAGATGATAGGACAGATGTCAATAACTATTGACTGGTTTCACTACTGACATTTTCCAATTTCTTAGAACAGTGTGTATTCTGGAATAGTATTCCACCTGAGCAACTTTAATATCCTCAGTAAATCACAATTTCAGGTGGTGGAAGGTAGAATATCAACAGTTATGAAAAGGATGATTGCTGCTCACCATAAAGATTACAGGCTGAGCTGCAGACAGGCACAATGAAAAGACTGTTACACACAGAGCTTTCGGCCAAAACCTTCTTCAGAAAAGAAAGGAAAGTACCCACACATTCACACAAGCAGGCCCAACCCATGCACACATGGCCAGTCTGGCCAGAGATAGCACTCGTGTATGTGAGGTGTGTGTGCTTATGTGAATGTGTGGGTGTTTTCCTTTCTTTTCTGAAGAAGGCTTTGGCCAAAAGCTCAGTGTGTAACAGTCTTTTCCTTGTGTCTGTCTTAAATCACAGTCTGGATCTCAGAGCATTGCTGGACTGACTAAATAACAAAATAATGCCAATTGGTATTTTCTGTGACCTGTCTAAGGCATTTGACTGCATGAATCATGGTATTCTCCTAAATTAACTGAGGTGTTATGGAATTGATAGTATAATGAACAAATGGTTAATGTTATATCTAACTACAAGAGTGTAGAAAGCTGTACTTGATCATTGAAACAGTTTAAGCAGGGGGGATTATTCTGACTGGAGAGAAATCACTTATACAGCTCTACAAGGCTCAGTATTAGGTCTACTATTGTTTCTCATACAGCAACAGAAGAAATGTTAAATAATATTCTTGAAAGTATTATTGAGTTCGTTTTCTGCGCACATGGTCACACTCTCAAGTTCAAAAAGACAGAACATATCCAGTTCTGCACAGCTAGGGGTACTACACCAATGGTAAATGTAACACATGGTGAGGAAATAAGAACTAAGATGGAAACGTCAAAATTTTTAGGTGCCCATATTGATAGTTTTTTAAACAGAGGAAAAAAATTATTTAGAAACTCCTAAAACAATTTAGTGTAGCAACGTTTACACTTTGAATCATTGCAAGTCATGGGGAGAGACAAACCAGTAAGTTTCCTTCAATAATGTCATATAGAATAATGTACTGAGATAACTAAATTTTAACAAAGAAAGTGTTCATTGCTCAGAAACGGACTGTAAGAACAATGCGTGATCCTCACCTACAATCATCTTGTAAATATGAGCTTAACTCATTTCACAGTGTTATGATTAATAATACAAATGCTCCACAGGACATGAAAATAATTGGAAAAAGTTTGTCAAAATACAACCTTATTTTATCATTTGGAGTTGACATTAGAATTGTGACTGGGATAAAATGTAAGATAAATTACACTTTCAGTCACAAATCATGAATTTATTGACAATGTATTTCAAAGCATTGGCTCTAATTCTGTATTTTAGGCAAATGTCATCCCTCAGAGAGCCAACCAGAAAAAGTGAATCACAAGTTGTACTTAATAATGGCAGAATTTAGGGTCCTGATGTGCCTATGAATAGTTGAGTAAAGGTACTCAACGAGTGGTGTTATGTTTAGTTTACGTAAAAGTATCTGTGATAATGTCAGAAATTAAGAGGATATAAAATGCTGACTTCCAACAGCAGGAAAATCTCTACCGTACTGAGACAGAGGTATATACTAACATTGTGTATAAATTTCAGTATTGTGATGTCTTCTCTGAAAGTATTTGTCTAAAATATTGCTTTACATGGAAGTGAAACTCGAACAAGAAACAGTACAGTACTTTTATTCAAACTGAGGCAGGATGGCGGGGTTGTACGGTTGGTCATGTTCACTCTTGTGTGGAGTTTTGTTGCAAACATTCATGAAAGGGGGAGGGCAGTGAGTGATTGGCCATGTTCACATAGAATGTTGTGCTGTGATATCATAAAGTTGATAAATGATGTTGCTGTTTTCACAAATGTGTCAATCTGTAATGAAATGGAGCATGCCTGTGATAGTACTGGATTAGTATGTACTGGTTCATGTATGGGACTGCTATTATATCAGTCATTCACAGAAAGGTGACCAATGGCTAAAGGTGTTGAGAATGAAAGAGGGATAAGGCAAACTGATATTTTATGGGTTGCTCAGACAGGTGAATATCATAATGGGTGTGGTGGAAGGGATTCTGGAGTAAATATTTCTCATTTGAAGTCATGCAAGAGGAAATGATTCATTTGGTAAGAGATAATGTTTTAAAAGGTGATGGTAATGTTTTAAAAGATGATGGTGATGCTGTTAGTGCAGAGCGCTCCTGTGTTGATTATTAGCAGATGTTGGTGGAGTGTTAGGAGCATGGGATAGCATGATTATGGTTTTTTATGTTCATAGTATTGATTCATAACTTTAATACAACAAATATGTTACTTAAATAATCACGTTATGGTCTTCATTGGATGATAATTTATTTGTCATCACCTTAAGCACTTCAGGGTAAGACTCTACGAGGTGTGTTTTTTAAGTAAGTACCATTTTGAAATTAAAAAAAAGACCTGCTAAGGTATCTCAATAATTTTAGTTTTACGTGAAAGCCTGTACCTTAATCTACTTTTTTACATAATTTTCGTCAATATTGGGGCACTTGTCATAACGTTCTACCAGTTTGTGAATACTCTCCTCATAGAAGTCTGCTGCCTGACTTGTTAACCACTGCATCACCACTGTTTTGACTTCGTCATCGTCTTGAAGATGCTGACTGCCCAGGTGTTTCTTTTAGTGCAGGAACAGATGGTAGTTCCTGGGCGCAAGATCGGGGCTGTATGGAGGATGATCTAGAGTTTCCCACTGAAAAGGTGTGATGAGATCTTTGGTCTGGTTTGCCACATGCAGACAGGCATTGTCTTGCAGCAAAATGATGCCCTTGCTCAGCTTCCATGGACTGTTGCTTTGATTCTGGTGTGACATAGATCATCCATGTTTCGTTGCCCATAACTTAAGAAATCATCACCGTCCTTCTGGTACCCGCTCAAGGAAAGTCTAAATGTTTGGTTTTGTGCACATCCGTCAACATTTTCGGTACCCAACACATGCACAATTTTCGGTAATTCAAGTGCTCGGTCACAATGCCACACAAAACACTATGAGAAACATTAGAAAAGACATCCCGCAAGGAGGAAATCGTAAAGCATCTGTTTTCTCTCACCTTATTGTCCACTTCCTGCACCAAACTTTAATTAACGACCGAAGGATGCCCACTCCGTTGTTCATCATGTACATTTGTGCGGCCATCTTTAAATGCTCTCACCCACTTTCTTACCATTCCATCACTCATAATGTTTTCTCCGTGAACTGCACAGATCTCACGATGAATATCGATTGCTTTTAGACCTTTAGCACAAAGAAATCTTATAACAGCCTGTACTTCACAGTCGGTAGGACTCACGATTATCGGAGGCATTTTAAACACTAAGTACACAACGTAAACAAGGAAGAAACAGACTGTAATGGCGTCAGTGTGTAGATTAAGGTACAGGCTTTCATGTAAAAATAAAATTATTGAGATATCTTTGCACGTCTTTTTTTAATTTCGAAACGGTACTTACTTAAAAAACATGCCTCGTATGATGCATTGTTCATTCCGTATATGTGATTACTTAATTCTACACCCGTTTTACATATTGACAAAAATGTCTTTCTTTATAGTCATTAAGTAGTTTATGAGCAACTGTTTGTATTGTTCTCTGATTGGTTACTTTGTAGTTGTACATTTTGGTTCGCAATCGTATTTCTTCACCTACACCTTTGGTGCCTCATTTCTGCTAAGGTCATGATTTTTTTGCTTTATTTAATACTGATGTGTCTTTTATAGCCATTAATAGCATTTTGTTTAGGGTGAATTTCATTTGCAACCAACATTAAGTGAATGGATGTTAATCTAATGTTCATGTTCTCAGTTCACTCTAAGCCACATAGTACTTGTTTTCTGTGTAGGGTGGACATCATTTTATACTGTGGAACACTGTCCACAGAATGTCTTTTGTATCTCATTCCTGTGCGATTGCCTCCATCAAGCTGCATTCTTAATTTTTTTTTTAACTTGGTGGAGGTTATTGTGTCCATTAAATTAACTTTCCATTTTTGATTTATGAGTTTCATGTAAATACTTTGTGCTTTTTTGTTATTTTGAATTGCCACCAATTCTGATGATGGTGAATGCTCTGAATCGTAGAGGATGATGACAAATAAATGACTATTTGATCAAGATGTCACCATAACAATTCATTTCATATCATGCATCATTAAAATGCACTGCTGCTTTTCACTTGCAGGTGGCAAGTAATAAAAATAATTAAAACTGTAATGTGTGTTTTCTGTTTTCCCTTTCAGCTCCACAGATAAAGTGGCAAAAGGCTGACACTGTCATTAAGCCATCAAAATACTTCCAGATGCATAAAGATAATGACATATACACTCTGAAGATATCAGAAGCTTTCCCTGAAGATGAGGGTACCTATAAATGTATTGCTTCTAACCCTGTTGGATCTGTAACTCTCTCCGCACAGCTGAAAGTTCAAGGTATGTAACATAAATTACAGACTTATTATTTATATTAAAAACAAAGATTCCATGACTTACCAAATGGGAAAGCGCTGGTAGATAGGCACAATAAAAAAACACACAAACACACACACAAAATTTCGAGCTTTCACAACCCCCGGTTGCTTCGTCAGGAAAGAGGGAAGGAGAGGGAAAGATGAAAGGATGTGGGTTTTAGGGGAGAGGGTAAGGAGTCATTCCAATCCCGGGAGCGGAAAGACTTACCTTAGGAGGAAAAAAGGACAGGTATACACTCGCACACACACACACAGATATCCATCCACACATATACAGACACAAGCAGACATATTTAAAGGCAAAGAGTTTGCCTTTAAATATGTCTGCTTGTGTCTGTATATGTGTGGATGGATATGTGTATGTGTGCGAGTGTATACCTGTCCTTTTTTCCCCCTAAGGTAAGTCTTTCCGCTTCCGGGATTGGAATGACTCCTTACCCTCTCCCTTAAAACCCACATCCTTTCATCTTTCCCTCTCCTTCCCTCTTTCCTGACGAAGCAACCGGGGGTTGCGAAAGCTTGAAATTTTGTGTGTGTGTTTGTGTGTTTTTTTATTGTGCCTATCTACCAGCGCTTTCCCGTTTGGTAAGTCATGGAATCTTTGTTTTTAATATATTATTCCCATGTGGAATGTTTCTTTCTATTTTATTTATAGACTTATTATTTAAAAATAAATAGTATAGTTTCATCTAACATGAACTAATTTTCATATTACTTCAGCTCCTGACTCACAAGAAGTCATGCCTACCATTACACCACTGCGAGATGTCACTGTACCAGAGGGAAGCTCAGCACAGTTCAGGACAAAAGTAACAGGAAAACCAGTGCCAACTATACAGTGGTTCCGTGAAGGAGTTCTCATACCACAGTCGGCAGATTTTCAAGTAAGTTGAAGTTATATCATTCATTTAAAAGTTTCTTCTCATTGACTTCATACTTTTAGTTGTTGTGATACTATACACAAGAGATTATTTTCTGTAATAGGTCAGGGTGGAGTACAGCCAAATTTCCCTAAAAAGGAGTTTTGTTTTTGTAGTTCTGTGAGTCAGCTTATAAACAAAACTAGATGTACAGCAAAAAATTTTTGTTGTTAACTATTTTGTGCATAACTATTCTGTAGCCCAACATCCTATGACATGCATTCCAAAGTGAAGAGCATGAAGGAAATACTCTACTGGTCACAGTTTGGATCCAACCTGACATTATAAAAGATGGAAGCTATAAATGTAATGAGTCATCAAATAGTTTAGGCATTGAACTGTTGATAGACACATAAATGAGACTGGGAAATTTGCCAGCTCTTGGATGATTTCTTGTTCAGAGCTGTAGAGTACACATATGTGCATGGCTACATTGTCCTGTCTCACTGTGTTGTCAGCTCAACTAGGATTGAGGGCTTGTGTTGGCTGGAGTGGGAAAAGGTAGGAAGATAGCAGCAAGCAGGAACAACAGTTGGGGAAGGGGGATGGGAATGTGGAACCGGTGAGGTTGTTCTGGCTGCTTTGGGGGGGGGGGGGGGGGGGGGGCATAGACAGCACGTGGCGGTACGGAGGAACAGATTGGGAATGTGAGGTAGGATTCATTAAGAGGCAGACTGTGGACAGGAGGATGTGAGTGCAAGATCAATGAAGCTGAGTGTCATGAGGCAGGGATGGAGATGGATGTGGGGCATGAACTAGCAAAGGTTCAGGCCAAGTGGGTACAGAATCGAAAGATGTGTTATGAGAACAAGTTCACTTTGGAAGGGGTGGGAAGGATTGTTGGTAAGATGTTCATCATTTCCAAGCACAGTGATAAGTAGTCAAAGCCCTGGCTTATGTTACAGTTAAGTTGTTCCAGTCAGTGATATTGTTAGGTTTGTGAGGAGGAGTGCTCCTTTGCAGCTGGTTCCTGAGGGATTTTGTATACAATATCTGTACTTTATCTAATCCACAACCCCCCCCCACAGGAACCAGCTGTGAAGGAGCAGCTCACCCCCCATCCTCCCTTCCCTCAGCTGCCACTCAGTATCATCATGAACTGGAAAAACTTCACCATATCCTTTGCCAGTCCATTGAGGAATGTTGTACTCGCAACCTACCTACTCCTTCAAAATTATTTTCCACTGCCCACCCAATGTATGAAATATTCTAGTCCACATTCATGCCACACCTATTCGAAAACCCTAACCACATTATTCCTGTGGAAAACGCAAGTGCGAGGCCTGTCCAATATGTCCACCCAATACAGCCCACTCCACTTCTGTCAATGCCTTTCCTATCCTGTCAAAGGCAAGACCAGCTGTGGAAGCAGTCATATCATTTACCAGTTTTGCTGTAACTTCTGCATAGCATTTTACATGAGCAGCTGTTCCGTTGAATGAATGACCACTGCCTGTCTGTATCCAAGAGCAGAGTCGACCACCCAGCAGCAGAACATAGTGCTGGGCACAACATTCTCAATTACAATACAGCAATGATTTTTATTAGTGCTTTATCAGCCTTAACTGGGTATGAGCTAACCTCATTAAATAATGACTATCCGTTATTGCAACACAGTTCAATTCTGAATCAATGTGGTTCAGTCAAAGACATCCTTAATGTCCTCTCTGTGATAATAAAAGATCTGAAGCTGAGAAACATATTTTTGTGAAACAAACACTCATGAAGATGTGCATTTGGTATCATTTAACAAGTCATAATACAAGCCTTTTTAATAGTAAAGCAAAACTATGTAGGAAATGTGTGTTACGGATATGATTCTATTACTATAACTACTGGCATATGAAATATTACACCTCAGTATGAAATCAAAAGCTATTCATATTGTATGGAAAACATATTCAGAAGGATTTTGAGTACACAGTACTCTTCAACATATTTCTGCTTCTCTTGATTAAAAACTGCACACAAGTAGGGCTGAGATTATTCTGTTCATACTGTTTAATTTAATGTGTTTCATTTTTAATCAGAAGGTGCCATTCAATATGTTCAGAAACAGAAATTCTCAGAAACAATAACCTTTTATAGCCAGAGGCCCTTGCGTCCAGAAAAGAGAGGAAAGAGCTGGGAAATATAAAATTTGCAAACAGTGTTGGAAAGTTGTCCATGACTCTTCAGCAAAGAGAGGTGACTAACTAAATTGTTGATTTCCCACTTGTCCATTCTTTCTTTAATATCTTGACCATGGCTAACTGTTTTACATCATATCTAAATAACAGTTTTTATCATATTGCTTTGCTCTCTTCTCAGACTGAACCTTTCATTTTGCAGCAGAACATCCTCTGCTATAGAACTTTCTGACAGGTTAAAACTATGTGCAGTTCTGGGATCCATACTCTTACCTTTCACAGGCAGTGCTGTTATTGCCTGAACTATTCATGCATGTCCTTGGACCTGCTTTCATAATTTAAATTGTGCTAGTATCTTTCTTGAGCTACGATATTACAGTGCCTCTGTTTTCCAAATTATGATGCAATGTTCCTTCAGACAAGCATGCATGTCCAAAGGAACAAGCATTGTGGCGACTACAGCTGTTATGAAATACATGAACTATATCTTCAGTTGTGAATATGGACAACCATCAACTGTTGTTGTTGTGTTGTTGTGGTCTTCAGTCCTGAGACTGGTTTGATGCAGCTTTCCATGCTACTCTATCCTGTGCAAGCTTCTTCATCTCCCAGTACCTACTGCAACCTACATCCTTCTGAATCTGCTTAGTGTATTCATCTCTTGGTCTCCCTCTACAATTTTTACCCTCCACACTGCCCTCCAGTACTAAACTGGTGATCCCTTGATGCCTCAGAACATGTCCTACCAACCGATCCCTTCTTCTAGTCAAGTTGTACCAAAAACTTCTCTTCTCCCCAATCCTAATCAATACTTCCTCATTAGTTATGTGGTCTACCCATCTAATCTTCAGCATTCTTGTGTAGCACCACATTTTGAAAGCTTCTATTCTCTTCTTGTCCAAACTATTTATCGTCCATGTTTTGCTTTTGTTGATGTTCATCTTATACCCTCTTTTCAAGACACTGTCCATTCTGTTCAAATGCTCTTCCAAGTCCTTTGCTGCCTCTGACAGAATTACAATGTCATCGGTGAACCTCAAAGTTTTTATTTCTTTTCCATTGATTTTAATACCTACTCTGAACTTTTCTTTTGTTTCCTTTACTGCTTGCTCAATATACAGATTGAATAGCATTGGGGAGAGGCTACAACCCTGTCTCACTCCCTTCCCAACCACTGCTTCCCTTTCATGTCCCTTGACTCTCATAAGTGCCATTGGTTTCTGTACAAATTGTAAATAGCCTTTCGCTCCCTGTATTTTACCCCTGCCCCCTTCAGAATTTGAAAGAAAGTATTCCACTCAACATTGTGAAAAGCTTTCTCTAAGTCTATAAATGCTAGAAACGTAGGTTTGCCTTTCCTTAATCTTTCTTCTAAGATAAGTCGTAGGGTCAGTATTGCCTCACATGTTCCAACATTTCTACGGAATCCAAACTGATCTTCCCCATGATTGGCTTCTACCAGTTTTTCCATTCGTCTGCAAAGAATTTGCGTTAGTATTTTGCAGCTGTGACTTATTAAACTGATAGTTCAGTAATTTTCACATCTGTCAACACCTGCTTTCTTTGGGATTGGAATTATTATATTCTTCTTGAAGTCTGAGGCAATTTTGGCTGTCTCATACATGTAATCCATTAAATTGAACAGCTGATCCAGGCTGACATTGTGAAAGAGGCTGCATTTGTGGGTCACATGAAATTTTCTGGAACAGAGGCCAGTGACTGAGGTCCAGATGTTCTCATGCAGTAGTTGGTCAAACTGCATAAGCTTCATGAAAACTGGTCCACTGCCAGGTCACAGACACGCAGAATTATTTTGAAAAATTTCACATCTTTTTGACATTTTCACATTTGTTAAATTGTCAGAGTTCAAAACATTTTTCATAACTGTAATGTTTAGTATTATCTGACAGGAGATTTTGGGTGAGACAATATCCTTAGAATTATATCTAGAATGAACACATATCCTTTCGTAATGTCACGCTATTCTCAAAAGGAAAGTGATAGTTTCAGGGACATTTACTGGAAGTTAATAGTGTCACATGTTAATCAGCCGGAATAAAAATTGGGTGTTTTTGAGGACATGCACCTGTAGTGAGACTAGTAATTGAGATAAGTGAAATCTATATAACTGTTGCTGATTGAAGAATCAAAAATTTCAACAAACAAATATTCATGCAAGTGGTTGCTCACAAGGACATCATTATGCGTACTAACTTATTTATAACAAGGTTGTAGACCATAAAAAGCAAGGAAGAGGGAGGGGGGGGGGGGGGGGGGGGGGGACAGTGGTGGAGAAGGTAATGGTGCTAAGAAACTAATATTCCACAGCCACTGACTTTGGCATAAAGTGTGAGAACTAAAACTGTGGAGCCAAAGATGAGTATAAATGGTGCCAAGAGAAAATAAGACAAAAGAAATGAAATGTGTATTAGAGAGGAACAGAACCGATGAGATTATTTGTGACATAGAAAGCCTCTCTGTCTAATGAGGAGCCCAGGCATAATATGGAACCATGAAACCCATAGCACATTAATCCTTCTGTAATTTAAAATTGTATGTTATCAACTAAATCTCTTAACGGTACAAACAAGAGTCTGTCTAATGCCTCCTATATGTCCTGTATGTGCCAAGTAGCAACCTAACCTTTTCATATATATTGTTCAAATAAGAATCTGTACATTTCATAGTTCTGAACATAATATATACTACAGAAAGAGTGACTGTACAGTTCATAAATTGTTGGCTATGGGTGGAGCACTTAAATTTTATGACAACTACAATGTGGTTCATTTTGGCCCTTTCAGAAGTAAGGCACATTATATTACTTTTATTTTTATCTGACAGATAATTTTTGGTAGAGAGACACATTATAAAACTTTCATGTTTATCTGATAGATTGGTAATGGCTGGAATCTTCACAAGGGTGCTGTTTCAACTCCCAAGATAGCATACAGAACATTTACAGCAATTAACACTATAGCACTTTGTTCTGTATGTATTTTACTAACATAAACGTGTTGCTGCCCTCCTGGAAACTGACTTTTAAATCTTCAATTTTTTTATGTTTAGATGATACAGGATGGCGACAACAGAGTGCTGCTCATCACTACAACATACGAGGAGGATTCAGGAACTTTTACATGCAGGGCAACTAACTCTGCTGGGCAGGTTGAGTCATCTGCTAAGCTGATCGTCAAAAGTAAGAATTGAAACAGAGCATTATATTTGAGAGTGAGAATATCAATTACATGGTTCAGCTCATTGCATTATGAAATGCTTTATACTTTTCATATATAATAAAACCTACCAGGGAGTAGATAAAAAAGTGCTCACTGTTGCTACATAAGTTTCATACAGATGGCACATAAGCATATGCATGTATGTGCCTACACTTGCAAAAGGGTATACATTTACCTGCAAGTGCCTTCTGTTTTAGGAATATCTTCAGCTGTCCACTTTTTATGTTTTATTATAACCATTTCATGATTAAAAGAAGAGGAATGTCTAACATTTTCTGTGTTCATTTCCTTTTTTTTCTCCAGCAGCTCAATCAGATATTTCTTTAAAACATTTTTTGTGATATCATTCCAAATTACTGATGCTGCTTGTGCATTTTTCGTCAGAAGCTATTAGCCCTCTTCAAATTGAAATGGTTTAAATGTTCATGTAGGCTTTAAAAATATATACATATCTCAAGTAGTTTCAGCTAACTTGTTGTTTCCTGAGTGTGTGTTACTCATATTTCAGTGTGTTTAATGTTACTGAACCAGTCATGAAACTTCATATGTATATCCTTGTTTGTCATGATTTGTTAGTATAATTTTTGACACCTAAGATGCATATGAGAGATCTAGTCAGAGTATTTTATACAAATTGTAGTGATTTTTATTATTTTTGATGTTTGTTTCTCATAAAACTTCCAAGTATTGGAATTATATTTTTTCACTTCTCAGAATCATATAAAATGGTCTTACATGTTCTTATGTAATTTAGAATGTCTTATTTTTAGGTTGTGTACTGAAATGTATTTCAAGCTTACATGTAATTATAATTCTGTATATGTTCCAAGTGTAATGTTACAAAAATTGTTGTGTTCACAGCTGCAAACTGACTTGTTAATAATAACTGCCAAATGAAAAATTCTCATTTGAGAGTGTGAATAGTGAAAAATAATATGTTTTGTAAAACCTAAGTAAATTATCAATAAAATGAGGAGCAATACTGTAGTCTTTTCATAAGATACCATTTACAATTATCATATTCCTAACAATCGCACATGGTTTCACCATCTTATTACAAGTGCCCTTCCTTCATTAGCTGTGCACTCAGTCCCTCCTTGTTCCTGGATCATTCCTTATGTAGTCTGTTTCTTTTTCTATGTTATCTTGTGCTAGAGATCATATTACTTCTTCCAGACCTGAATGTGCCCAACATACATATACATCTAGAAAACAAGCTCTTGGGTGACTAACAGTCTGTATGTGCCATTACTTGCAGTGTGAATATTTGTCCCTCAGAAAGTACTTGAAATTTTTGAAGGCAGTGCATCTTTCAAGCATTACATGCTCAAGACTGGTATTATTATCAGATAGTCTCTGCTGTTGATTTTACAGCTACCATTAGCTCATGAACAAGTTACTTGGTCAACTGATCACACAAACAATCTGTGCCATCATCTAACGATTGGATTACAAGAAAATACGTAAATTAAGCATAAAACAGAATCAGAATAAAAACTGAGAGAAAGAATTATTGTTATCACTATTTGTACCAGAAATGGATATTTACCAACTGCTGAAACAGGCATAACTTAAGGCAGTTTTTATTTGTGTGTCTACTGGCTCCAGCCTAGTTGTTCTTTATTCAGTGGTAGGGAAGCAGATTTTTCTCTTCTGTCTCAAATAATTTTAAATTATTGTTTAAAATATGTGCACCTTTCGTTAGCAGAGAAATGAAATCACAAATGGACAGTAGTGATGTCCTCAGATAGGGCGTTAAATACGGATTTAGTACATGGGGGAAATACTGTTTAGCAAGAGACATAAAATGGAGAAATGCTTTCAGACCTATGACACTCAGTAATGTAAGCTACGTTTACTTTTCCTTTTGAATAATAATTGTGTCTTTTCCTGTGATCAGTGAATTCTGGCTTAGTATTTTCTCCATCTTTGGTCAACAGCTGTGCCTTTGGACAAATATGTACAGGTCATTATAAATTTTGTTACTTTAAACATGCCTTAACATGATATTTATTGCTGTCAGTTTCTTTGTGGTTTCAGTTTCTTTGGCAACGAAAACTCACTTAGACTGAATGAGTTATTATAATGATTATTTCGCTTGAAACACACAACAAATTAAAAAGACGAACTTCACTGGATAAGACTGTTCTGTCATCAGTTGATCAACAGTACATCTGAAAGGAGATTCTGAAGCATTAGTTAAAGAGAAATTTCTAAGGAATGGAGATTTTTTTTGTGAAGAGCTTAAACACACTTTACTTAAGACTAATTTCACTAACAGCTGCATACTGTTACCAGTCTTCTGCTTTGTGTTACGTAAAATGCTGTTTTTATGTATACATCTGCACTGCCAAGAGTGACATATTTGTCGGAGACTTAGGTATTATGCACTTTTATTAATAGCAAATGAAAAAGTTGTTCTTTTTTAACTTCTTCAGGAAGCAGCATGTAATTTATTCTAGTACTCTGATATTTTCACATACAAAATAAAATGCATTTGACAGAAACTGTGGACTGTTTTCAGAAATGCTCAGCAGACTGTGTGTCACATAACATGGAAGTTATAATTGCATATAATCTTATTTGGTTGATGTTAGTGTGTGGATGCCAGCACCACAGACAATTACTTAATGCATTTCTTGTAGTATTGTAGGATTTGATACACAGTGACTATAATGATTGCTGTTCAGTTAGCAGTTTTTATGTGCAAGGATTCATTTGTATCACTGATTTATTCTGACATTTGTGCAAAGCTCATCACATTCATAAAACACTAATACACATGTTTAGAGAACATTAAATAGTAGGATTTATGTGAAATCTGATTATTTTTGAGATTCACATTTGTGATACATATCAAGTTTTTAAACTGTCTATGATAAAAAGGGCATTTTTATCTAGAAGTAGATAGCTTATTGCTTTAAAAGCAGTGAGATAAAACTTACAGCTGATACATTTTCCAGGAAAACAATGAAATAAGAATACAGTCTGCTGTGCATTCTTTTTCAGTGCCACTACATTTTGTTTCAGAGTTTAATTCATTCCTGTAATGCTGTCTAGAGATCATATGTTATTAAATTGATGGAGATACTTGATATTTTTATGAATTTATAAACATTAGAAGTTCATGGATGTTGCGTCATTATTCATGACTATGAAAGGGTTACACATGACAAACTGTTGCTTAGGAACAATTCTCCAATGTTTCCAAGACTGAAATTTTACTTTTAAAAAGTGGGGAGTTCTATCTAATAGGATATTTTGAAGAAGCAGCTAATGATATACATATGTCAGGAATTTTATGTTTTTATGTGCTTAACAATGTATGTTCATGATTAGTGTTTTATTGTCACTAAATGGTCAGTTAATTGTTAACATAATCGGAAACATCATGTGATTCATTCCTGTTTTTGTGCATTTTATTCAAATGCAGTGTAGGTATTATAAATGAATTTATCAGACTGCAACCTTTTGTAAAGATATGTTCCATGTTTTTGAGAAGAATGAACACTGCCAAGCAGGCATTTATTATCTGTACCTTTTTATGTATGTTGCAGCATAATGCAAATGCTGCATATACAAAAGAGGCTTTTTATTTACAATATTAAGAAAGTTCAGTTTGCAGCTGACACAGTTTTTTTTGTATTTTGTCAAATAATTTTGATTTTTGCTGTCCACTATATTACACTTGGAATGTCAATCTTTTCATTTTCTCCATCATTCATTTTAAGCATTTGAACACTACATGCTATGGAAACCACATGAAATTTAATTTAACTCATGTCTAAGTTCTGTTTTTTTAGACATAGAATGCCTCATTCATACTCAGTTCTTTTAGTTAGAGACGTGCAGCATTATTACATTTGTAATTTTTTCTTTCACCTTTTTTCTTGTTGAATTTTCTATTCTGCTCCTCATTGAATGTGTGTGTGTGTGTGTGTGTGTGTGTGTGTGTGTGTGTGTGTGTGTGTGTCCATATCCATCCTAGAGTGTCAGTCTTTAATATGTGCCTTGATAGCAAAATTTCTTTTTATGCATTGAATGTCAGTTGTCTCAGGGTCATAACTGTTTCTGACAGTAATATGTGTCTCATAGTTTTCATGTGAATTATATTGAAGGTTCTTGAAAGTATAAATTTAAATAAATTTTTTGTATCTAAAATCTCATGTGGTTTCCTTAGCATCTATGCAGATTAATATTAATACAAATATAGAAGTATTCTTCCCACTACGATACTGCATATATTAATTGATTACAGACTCCAGGATATGGTAGAGAATGTCCATCAGCACATTTTATTGCAGCCTGAAAGACACAATTAATTGATACCTATATTTGATGATAGTTGGTTTGAGAACTTGAGTAGAAGAATCTGACAAATTTGATAATTTTACAAGTAAATGCTTCATATTCAGCTACAAATTTATTTTAAAGCTAATTGGGAAGGACACGTTAGCTGACTGAATTCAGTTTCATTGTTTTTATCCCTCATTTCACACTAGCAAACTATTGGTAGGAACACTTGGAAATTTAAAGTATGGGTACTACCACATTTTCTCATGATTTTCCCTCATTCAAATTGTAGGATAAATTATCAAAGTTAGGTAAAGCAATGATATTATAAAATTGGCTGCAAGTGTCTGAAGGCACTCAAATATGATGGGTGTTCAATAAGCAGCACATTTTTTTTCTCAGCCAATTTTGGTTGAAAACATACGAAATTTGTTTTGGGACATCACGGAATATTCCCACATCATGAAATATTCCCACTTTAGCCACTATAGTTTCATGAAGTTCTGATAGATGGTGGCACCATACATAGCCTTCAAAATGGTGTATGTAATGGAGCTGCATTCCAAGCAGAGAGCTGTCATTGAGTTTCCTATGATGGAAAACCATAGCATTGCAGATATTCATAGGCACTTGCAGAATGGGTACGGACTACTGGCAGGGAACAAAAACACGGTGAGTCATTGGATGAGGTGTCTGTCATCATCACAACATGGTCATGCAAACCTGTCCGATCTTTTGCGTGCTGGTCGACCACACAGCTGTGTGTCCCACAATGTTGAAACATGCAGATACTCTCATTTGAAGGGATCGATGGATTGCAGTCAAACATCTCACTTCAAGACTGGATGTTTCTGTTGGTAGCGCTGACATACTTGTCCGCCAGTTAGGGTATTCAAAGGTGTGTGGCTGCTGGGTTCCTCACTGCCTAAGAGAACACCATAAAGAGTGACAAACAATCATCTGTATGGAGTTACTTGCATGTTACAAGGCTGATTGTGATCATTTTTGATGCAGCAGGACATTGTGTTCGTTGACCAGTAGAGTGATACCATCGAGCATACAGGACCTCCCAGTAAGGTCATCACATTAAATGGGGGTTATGTTGAAAAAATAGGGTCTTGTAGGTAAAAGAGTGGGGAATAATGTGGTGTATTGGTCTCCTGAATAAAAACAACTTGCTTTCAGAAAAAAATGTCTTGCATTGCTTATTGAACGCCCCTCATATGTCTGAAAGCTGTCCTATATTTTATTCCTGGGTAGAAGTATTTCAACACCACCCTGACTTACTCAGCATCTCTAACTCAGCAAGCTCATAGCTAGTTTAGTGTGGGACATGAATTCATTTCATAAAAAACATATCAGGATTTTCTTTGGAATTAATGACAGCAACAACTGTATGCTATTCGCTTGGAAATCTTGAGAATGTATTTGTATTTTTAAGTGAGCACTGTGAGGATATGGAACAAATTAAATAGTATATTCATTATCTGCATTTATCTGCCTTTGCGGAATACAGAACAGCACAACTTTTCTCTTTTTATTTTATTATTATTTTTCTGTTTATTTAAAAAATAGTCACAAATCTTTGGTGTGGAACCATTACCCTGCTTAGGTTTTGTTTTGAAATTCATTGTTGTGTTACTTCATCAATTTCTTTTTCCTATTCTCGTAAAGCTGTTTTATTTGTTGTATGATATTTGTCTTTCTTTTGATTGTCACTGATATTAAAGGTGTAACATTAAATAGTGAATGAAACAGAAAGCATGGAAATGCTAAATAAACTTTATGTACTTAAGTAGCAGATCTCATGTAGGACATGCATGAGTGGTGGTTGGGGGGGGATAGAAGGAAGAGGAAATCTACAGAGTAGAGATATGTCACAGATGAGTTAATAGGATGGGAAGAGATGGAGAGAGACTTTGAGTGTATTTGTTTGATGCTGGAAGCCTCAGAAATGACTTTGATAGCATATTTCATAGTGTTTCTGTGCTGAAATACCTATTGTTTATTCTGAAAATGTATTGTGATTTTCATCATAATTGCTGTCTTATGGGGTGACAGAGTGTCCACAGTCTTGATGTACCCTCCTTTTATAAGGTCTTCATGTACTCTCCTTTTATGAAACGCAAATGATTTGCTGTAAACAGTGACTTTTACTATTACACATTCAATACTCCCTTTATGACATAAATCTATGTCTTGTATTGATTAAAATCATGACTAACATTGTTTTTTTGTAATATTTTATATGCTACATGGTTACATCAGTATTATCACTTTCGTTTCTTTGCTCATGGAATATTGTTAAATTACATGCTGTGATCAGTCTTGCACAAACACATGTCATGTAGCAGCGGTTTTAATCAGGCCATCTGTTGACAGACATTTAAACATCATAGTGCACCAAAACTAACCAAGGTAAATGTTAATTCACCTGTATTTCAGGTGTCGTTTGCAGCTGTTGATTTTCATTCAGGATTTTCCACTTTTGTGAGAGTTGCTATTTATATTTAACTGTCAAAGCTCCCAAAACTCATCATGTTACTATATAGGCTTATGGTATCCATGCCGTATTAATGTCGTGAGTGCTTTTTTCCATTTTTTCTTTGTGTCCCAAAACTCATCTTAGTTTATAGATAATGTTTTTCTTTAAAATTACAACTGATTAATATTTTGACCATCATATAAACTTGACAGAACTGTAATACGAACAATACACATAAATGTTTCATTGATATGACAGTATAAATTGATAAAAAGCTGCTGTTGAATCTGTAAATTGCTTAAGCAAAATTCGAAAGTGGGTAGTTAAATATTGATTCCTAAAAATATCAAAGGTAATTTAGTTCACTGGCGCAAATGAGGCAAGAGAAGTGTGTAACACAGATATGAATACACTGAGAAAGTACCTCAACTGTAATAAAAGGAAAATAGTGAAAGTTTATCAATCAGATGTAGATGACTGCAATTCAATAATTCACATCTTTTTGTTTTTCTGTAGTATTCTTTGTAGTTCATAAATTTTTGCCTCACCCAAACACACACACACACACACACACACACACACACACACACACACACACGTTAATATGTCAGGGACTTTCTGGATTATGAAATGTAGGATTTACATTGCCCACAATAGCTCCACTGCTACATGTTGTCAAGTCATGCTGTGAACCCGACATTTCTGCACTATTTATGCTTGTAGTGCAATATTTCATTGCCTTTCTACTCAGAAACAAAATATACATGATGAAATAAAGAACCAAAAACAAAAATTCTGAAGTAATTTCCAGATGATGAGCAAATTCTGCCCATTGCTCTGCAGTGATAGGGAGCTAATGTTGTAAAAATGTAACATTGTGATGTAGAACTTACTGTATAAAAATTTAAGTTTTTGTATTAGCTTACTCTCTTACCTTTAAGATTTTTGCAGTTGAGACGTTTCTTGGATGCGAAAAGATGCTCAAAGATTTTAATGTTGTTTTTATCCTACTTTAGGCATCTCTTCTTTCTGCCATTGCTTCTATTTCATCATTTGTCTGTCAAACAAAGGTCCTTGCATTTTAATAGCATGGTTAATTGTATGTAACTCTCTAACAGCAAACCATAACCTCTAATTTTTTTAAATGCAAAAGATCATTTTTGTATGCTCTCAAATGGAAAGAGGGAATATTCGTTCTTACTATGCTCTACCTTGTTTGTCATTGCTGAATCTCTGCATAATGCTACATGTTAATCTGTCCTCTCTGAGCACTTTCTCAACCACCATTCTTTCCCATCTTTTCCACTTCTTATGTATACCATGCTTCATACTTCTAGTAGCCTGTCTCCTACATGCATTTTCAATTTTTTTAGTCTTTTGTCAGTTTTTCTTTTTTACACTTGTACATTTTTCTAGTGGTTACAGTTCTTCTTTTTCCTTTTTCCTCTGGTTTTTTCTGTGTCTCTTTCTTTCTGGTGCTGCCTTGTCAGGCAGCAAGACTTCATCATCACTTTGATGAAACGTGTGAAGCAGTTCCATATAAGCAAAGTGTTGCAATTAATTTCATGAAGTAATGATTAAAATCTGTGAAACTATGGTTTACTGACGTTATTTGTCATTTGTCTCACATCAAACAAACAATATTGTGGGCAGATAGATTGAGACTTCAGAAACTAGAAATTGTGTTAGATGGAATAGACAAAGGTATTAAGTTATATCTGCCATTTACATCCTGTTTGTTCACTGTGTCATGTTTTTCAGTCTTTTAATGCTTTTGATTTGTCATGTTTTCTCCCATCCTCCCTCCTCCCCCCCCCCCCCCCCAATCACACACACTCCTTTTCAAATAGTAAATGATTTGTTTCACAATTGTGATTTGAGAGCATTGTTGGTTTGTTATGAGCTTCATAACATTGCATCTTCAGGGTTCATCTTCTGTAAGACATTTATTATCATGCCAATGATCAAAAAGTCAGTTCAGTTCAAATTAATTTGGAATGTATTCTTTAAAAAACTATGGTAATCATTGATTCTCGTTCGCACGTGGAACTGTAGTGCTCTGTATCTCAGAACTTTTGTCTCTGTTTGTATTTGTGGAATAATTGGATGTAAACCTCGAGTCATATTACAATATTTTTGAATGATTTCTTATGTCATTGGCCAGCTTTAGGCCACATAGATTGGAGGATATTAACAGGAACTTTGTTTTGCAGACCACATACAGTGGCTGCATTGTGACATTATTGTATCTACGAGATTTTGTCAAATTCCATGTGACAGTGTTCATCTTCCACAGTTGTGTTTTTAAGAAATCTGATTTTACCCACTGTATTCATACATCCACATTCCATGTTAGTGGAAACAAAACACTGTACATTGCATTTTACATAACACTTTGAATCTTAAGACATCATCATAAATGTGCCTGGTCTACAAAACAAAGCTCCATTAAATATCTACTATTTAGTGATGAGCCTGACAATAAATAATTTCGGAATATTTTATGCAACTGATTGCAGTTTATGCCCAAATTATCCTGTATTAACACCACACTCAAAGTATTCAGAACACAGACTGGGTGAGATGAATTTGTTTCTTTGTATTCAAATTGCAACTCTAAGGCTTTGGTATACAACTATTTTATCATCATCAGATGATTCTGATATATCTTCTTGCAGAAGTGCCAGTGTTTAAGTAGTGACATCACACTCTTAATTTTGTTGTTGTCCGTGACTGCAATTCTGTTCTCTGGACTTAAGGTTTCAAAGAGAGAGTTGGAGGCTATATTCTAGATGTTCCTGATTTCTATTCTAATGTAAAAGAGTACCATTTCAATCCCTGTTTGGCTATTCTGAGTTGTTTATCTGTGGATTTCCTAAATCACTATAGTTGAATGTTGAAGCAATTTCTTAACAGAAACTACAGCTAATATCTTCCTCTATTCTTCTCTAAATGAGCAAGTGATATGTTTGTAAGGACTTTGATATTAGCAGTAGATAAGACTTTTAATAAATCTTCATTGTAATTATTGAATGGTACCTAGCCATTAAACATGATGGAATTTTTGGCTTTATGTTGTCAGTTGTTGGATCCTAGCCTTCACTACATTTGAAAGTACTATTATGCTGACATTATTTTAAGGTGTAATGAACACTGGCATAATTGTCTGTGACAGAGAGAGTGACCAAAAGGAAATAGTTCATTATGATTGAATGACTTTGTTCTACATCTACATCTACATGGTTACTCTGCAATTCACCATTTTCATACTATTTCTCTACTATTCCACTCTTGAATGGCACATGGGAAAAAGGAACACCTAAATATTTTTGTTCGAGCTCTGATTTCACTTATTTTATTATGATGATCATTTCTCCCTACGTAGGTGAGTGTCAACAAAATATTTTCGCATTTGGAAGAGAAAGTTGGTGATTGAAATTTCGTAAATAGATCTCGACACAAAGTAAAACTGCCTTTGTTTCAGTGATTGCGACCCAAACTCACGTATCGTATCACTGACACCCTCACCCCTTTTGCGTGATAACAAGAAATGACCTGCCCTTCTTTGCACTTTTTCAATGTCCTCCTTCAATCCTACCTGGTTAGGGTCCCACACCGCGCAGCAATGTTCCAGCAGAGGACGGACAAGTGTAATGTAAGCTGTCTCTTTAGTGGGTTTGTTGCATCTTCTGAATGTTCTGGCAACAAAGTGCAATCTTTGTTTCGCCTTCCCCACAATATTATCTATGTGGTCTTTCCAATTTAAGTTGCTCATGACTGTAATTACTATGTATTTAGTCAAATTGACAGCCCTTAGATTTGTACGATTTACCATATACCCAAAATTTATCGGATTTCTTTTAGTACCCATGTGGATGACCTTGCACTTTTCTTTGTTTAGTGCTAATTGCCACTTTTCGCACCATACAGAAATTCTCTCTAGATCATTTTGTAATTGGAATTGATCATCTGATGATTTTACTAGATGGTAAATTACAGCATCATCTGCAAACAATCTAAGGGGGCTGCTCAGATTATCACGTAGATCATTTATGTAAATCAGGAACAGCACAGAGCCTATGACACTACCTTGTGAAACGCTAGATATCACTTCTGTTCTACTCGATGATTTACCGTACATCACTACGAACTGTGACATCTCTGAGAGGAAATCACGATTCCAGACACACAACTTAGATGATACTCCATATGCATGCAATTTGATTAATAGTCGCTTGTGAGGAATGGTATCAAAACTTTCTGGAAATCTAGGAATATGGAATCAATCTTAGATCTCTTGTCGACAGCACTCAATACTTCATGGGAATAAAGAGCTAGCTGCATTGCACAATAACGATATTTTCTGAATCCATGTTGGTTATGTATCAATAAGTCATTTTCTTCAAGGTGATTCATAATGTTCGAGTACAGTATATGCTCCAAAATCCTCTCTTACTGGAAGGAACTTTGTGATGGAGTAGCGGCTGATAAAGACTGAATGTTTGTTTACAATTTTTTGCTATTACCTGTTGGGCAGGTTCAGTCCACACTGTTTTACCTCCTCATACTGTATGACCTTGATAGAAGAGAAACTTGAAAGCTCACATTATCAAGGAACATTTTGCTGTGGTGTGTTAGTACGTGACTGTTTTTTTATATTTAACTATGTTCTTACACTGTGGCATGTCTAATTAAGATTAATCGACTCAGTGGCATTGTTGCAAGTGTTTACTACAGACATATTCTTGTGCTCTGCCAGAAAATGTTTCATATGAAGTCTGACTCAAAAGCAATGAGACTGGTCAAACAAATTTCTGTAGCCTACTTACTAAATATTTTCGCTTGTTGATACTAGCCTTCAAAGTAAAACCCAAGTGGTTCCAAAAATGTCTGCACCCATTTTTCCCACTTGCAAAAACATATCTGAATGCCATTTTCTTGAGGCTCCACAAGAACTTTACCATTTTCTCCTTCTGGCAAGGTGCAAGATATGCCTGTAAAACTCCCTTGTTCACTGCCACTGTGTTGATTGGTTTTTGTGCCATGACAACAAACAGCTCTTTCATAATGGAAGCAGTCTTCTTTCTTTTGTGGCAAGATAGGGTATACTTCATTTGTGAACTGCAGGATGGCTGCGTATACTTCATTTGTGAGCTACAAGGTGGCTAATGGATAAGTCAGCCTCACACTGGCTTTTTAATCATTTCAGAATTGATTAGGAATTGTTGGTCAGAGCTGGGATTTATACGGTCATGACACTCCAGTTAAATAATATATTCCACTAAAAGACTTATAACAATCTCAAGTTTGTTCCAAAACTTTTTACAGATTCATGATTTCAATCTGTATCTTGACTGCTTCTTTTACGAAGAATACATAAGTTACACCAGATATAGTCAGCCTCATTCTTCTGAAGTGAAAACACATGATCTACAACCACTTAACAGTATTATCTGAACTGCTTTATGAGCTACAAGATCTAGAGGAACACATTCATTTGCCAAGACAAATGCACACTCACTCGGCTGTACCCTTCATTAATTGCATTGTACTTCTGTACTGAAAGTCTCTGTTCTTTTTTTTTTTTTTTTTTTTTAATCATTTTGTTCTATTTTGTTCGTTGTATATGATCGGGGCAGACATCTCATGACACCTGATCGGGTTGTTCGTTGATCCGTTCACTCAGTTTTTTTTATTACAGAGGATAGCAAAACCCTCTGACCTAACACGCTGAGCTACCGTGCCAGCGTTCTTAATATCAACTATCTAAAATTGGCAATACATGCATCGGAATCAAACTGACTTGTATAGTGAACAAGTGTGTATCATGGCATTTATCAACCATCACTAGGTGATGCATTTATTGCCAATTTTAGATGGTTGACGTTAAGAAAAGTCACTTTCAGTGCAGCCTCAGTAGGTCAGGCTTGAAAATGACCCAGTTGGTTCGAAACTAGTCGCCAAAGTATATGTACTGCAACTGTGACAGTTTTGTAATAAACTGTTCAGTTTCTAAAGAGCCAACAAGCTTGTTCTAATCACATGAGAGTTCCATGATAAGTCAGTTAGCTGCACATAGTTACAGAGTTATGCCAAGCGTTAACAAAGACCTTCCATTGTCCACAGTGGCACTTAACATCTTCAGTTTCCATAACAGCTGAACCTGTATCTTCATAATGCAGCATGGAGTACTGTACCTATGGGAAATACCACTGTCGAAAAAAAAATTCATCTTTTACAAAATTGGAACATTCTCCCAGAGTAGCAATCTACAGTGATAGAATCAAGTGTCATTATTTAAGTTTATGGCCAAGGGGAAACTTTTGATGCATGTATTTAATTCTGATTTAAGGAGATGAGATGCTTATTAATGAGTGGACATTGAATGGTAAGTAAAGGGGCTGGTGACAAAATAAAAGCATGGGTATGCAGCAGGTAGCAATGCATTTGTTCTCAGACTGAGAGCATAAGTTCTGTCCTTTAATTGGAAGATTCAGCTCCTTTTTTGCTTGAGTGATTAATTTTTTTCCTTTTTTGAGTGGTGAGAAAGGAATTATGGAAATGATTATCAAATTTGAATGATATGTCCATACAATGCTTTCAGAAAAGATTGAAGATAGTTTGGAACTTGTAAACACCCATTTATTTTTTTGTTTGCAATTTATTTTCCTGCTAAATATATTTTGCTCAACTACTTTTTTCTTTATTACAAATAAAGCTGTCAACTGTATTAAGTATAAGCATTCTCCTTTTGAGAGATCAGCTAAATTTAACTCAGCCAGCTCACTGAGAATGATGTATAATATGTGAACAGCTATGAATCAAATGTTACCTAATGTTTCCCAGTCATTCAATCCATTGATAAAAGGTTTCCCAGCTCACCTCATAAACCCGGAAAGTAAACTGAATGGATGACAGAAATGGGTACTACCATGGTTCCCAAGACTTTATTCCACGTTTGTATATCCTCTCGAAAGTGAAATAGCTAATGTTAAAATATGAATGATCATATGACAAAAGATTACTAGAAGCTGCTGATGTGTAGATGATACTATGGAAAAGATAGTTACGACTCACCATATAGCGGAGATGCTTAGTCACAGAGAGGCGCAACAAAAGACTGTTAGACAATAAGCTTTTTGCCAACAAGGCACTTGTCAAAAATAGACAACACACACACACACACACACACACACACACACACACACACACACACTCATGCAAACACAACTTGTACACGTGACTGGAGATGGTCGTGTGTGCGAGTTATGTTTGTGTGCACGCGTGTGTGTATGTGGTGAAAAGCATCTATTCTTTTCCTAACAATATTATGAAAAGAAAAGTTTCCACTCACCATATAGCTAGCGGAGGTGCTGAGTTGCAGATAGGCACAACAAAGACTGTCACAAATAAAGCTTTCAGCCCGTAAATCCTTCGTCAAAAAAGACCCCCCCCCACCCTACACACACATGCTCAAACACAACTCACACACACCTGTGTGTGAGTTGCATTTGTGTGTGTGTGGTGTGTGTGTGATCTATTTTTGACTAAGGCCTTAAGGTCCGAAAGATTTATTTGTGACAGTCTTTTTGTTGTGCCTACCTGCGACTCAGCATCTCCACTATGTGGTGAATGGCGACTTTCCTTTTCATAATATTGTTACAGTCCATCCTGGATTTTCCATTATTATTTTCATAATATTGTTATATTCCAGCCTGGATTTTCCATTGTTTGATGAGTAGGTAGATGTATAACCCTAAAATGTTTAGTCATTATGGATGTGGAACACTGCAACTGTGATGAATAAAGTTTTTCAGAAATAACTGCAGCCAGTTGTCTTTTGTGATAGTTAAGTTTTTATTATGCAATGACCAGTTTTGAAGCATGTAGCGACTCATTTTCAGATGGTACACACTTTTAATGATTGTTTCTAGTATTATGAGGGTCATGTAGCTGTAACAAATCTTGCCACAGCTACAAGACCTCCACAATGCCACACACAATGATTAAAAATGTGCACCATCTGAAGATGTTACTAGATGCTTCAAAATCAGTCATGGTATAGTAAAAATTGAATCATCACAAAAGGCCACTGGTCGCAGTTATTTCTTAAAGCCTTTAGACATTTAAGCATTTGAATTCTTTTTCAAAATGGTGGAAACATCAAAACACACACACACACACACACACACACAGAGAGAGAGAGAGAGAGAGAGAGAGAGAGAGAGAGAGAGAGAGAGAGAGAGAGTTAGTTCTATTATATCCTGATAATGTTGTGTAAATGAGGTGCAAATAGTTGTCTAAGATTGAAAGCAGTACAGTTGAGAGGGAAAGTGTATCCTACAACTGTAAATTCAGTGAGTCACAGTTGGAATCAGCCATCTCATACAAATACTTAGGTTTAACACTTTTTAGGGATATTAAATAGAATGATCACAGGCTCAGTCATGAAAAAAGCAGGTGCTAGACTTCAGTTAATTGGTAGAGCACTGAGCAAGTGCAATCAATCTACAAAGGAGATTGCTTACAAATCACTTGTGCAAACATTTCTAGAATATTGCTCAAGTGTGTGAGACCCATGCCAAATAGGACTAACAAGGGATATTGAGCATGTACAGAGAAGGGCAGCACAAATGGTCACATGTTTATTTGATCCTTAGGAGAGTACCACAGAGGTACTGAAGGAACTGAACTGGAGGACCTTTGAAGGTAGATATAAATTATCCTGAGAAAGTGTATTAACAAAGTTTCAGTAACAGGCTTCAAATGATGACTCTAGGAATATATTACAATCCCGTGCGTATCACTCACATAGGGATCATGAGGATAAGATTAGGATAATTACTGCACACACAGAGGCACTCCATATGTGAAAAGCAGGAAGAAACCCTTGTAACTGGTCCAATTGGACGTACCCTCAGCCATGCATCTAACAATGGCGCATAGAGTATAGATTAGATATAAAAACAAAGATGAGGTGACTTACCGAACGAAAGCGCTGGCAGGTTGATAGACACACAAACAAACACAAACATACACACAAAATTCAAGCTTTCACAACAAACTGTTGCCTCATCAGGAAAGAGGGAAGGAGAGGGGAAGAAGAAAGGAAGTGGGTTTTAAGGGAGAGGGTAAGGAGTCATTCCAATCCCGGGAGCGGAAAGACTTACCTTTGGGGGAAAAAAGGACAGGTATACACTCGCACACATGCACATATCCATCCACACATACAGCCACAAGCAGACATACATATTTGGTCTTTAAATATGTCTGCTTGTGGCTGTATGTGTGGATGGATATGTGCGTGTGTGCGAGTGTATACCTGTCCTTTTTTCCCCCAAAGGTAAGTCTTTCCGCTCCCGGGATTGGAATGACTCCTTGCCCTCTCCCTTAAAACCCACTTCCTTTCATCTTCCCCTCTCCTTCCCTCTTTCCTGATGAGGCAACAGTTTGTTGCGAAAGCTTGAATTTTGTGTGTATGTTTGTGTTTGTTTGTGTGTCTATCGACCTGCCAGCGCTTTCGTTCGGTAAGTCACCTCATCTTTGTTTTTATGTATAATTTTTCCCACATGAAATGTTTCCTTCTATTATATTATATTAGATTAGATTAGATTAATACTAGTTCCATGGATCATGAATACGATATTTCGTAATGATGTGGAACGAGTCGAATTTTCCAATACATGACATAATTAGGTTAATTTAACAACATACTTAAGTTAATATAACAACTTTATTTTTTTGAGTTTTTTTGTTTTTCTTTATTTTTTATTTTATTTTTTTTAATTTTTTTTCTTTTTTTTTCTTAATTTATATCTAAAAATTCCTCTATGGAGTAGAAGGAGTTGTCATTCAGAAATTCTTTTAATTTCTTCTTAAATACTTGTTGGTTATCTGTCAGACTTTTGATACTATTTGGTAAGTGACCAAAGACTTTAGTGCCAGTATAATTCACCCCTTTCTGTGCCAAAGTTAGATTTAATCTTGAATAGTGAAGATCTTCCTTTCTCCTAGTATTGTAGTTGTGCACACTGCTATTACTTTTGAATTGGGTTTGGTTGTTAATAACAAATTTCATAAGAGAGTATATATACTGAGAAGCTACTGTGAATATCCCTAGATCCTTAAATAAATGTCTGCAGGATGATCTTGGGTGGACTCCAGCTATTATTTTGATTACACGCTTTTGTGCAATAAATACTTTATTCCTCAGTGATGAATTACCCCAAAATATGATGCCATATGAAAGCAATTAGTGAAAATAGGCGTAGTAAGCTAATTTACTAAGATGTTTATCACCAAAATTTGCAATGACCCTTATTGCATAAGTAACTGAACTCAAACGTTTCAGCAGATCATCAATGTGTTTCTTCCAATTTAATCTCTCATCAATGGACATACCTAAAAATTTAGAATATTCTACCTTAGCTATATGCTTCTGATTAAGGTCTATATTTATTAATGGCGTCATACCATTCACTGTACGGAACTGTATGTACTGTGTCTTATCAAAATTCAGTGAGAGTCCGTTTACAAGGAACCACTTAGTAATTTTCTGAAAGACAGTATTGACAATTTCTTCAGTTAATTCTTGTTTCTCAGGTGTGATTACTATACCTGTATCATCAGCAAAGAGCACTAACTTTGCCTCTTCATGAATATAGAATGGCAAGTCATTCATATATAATAAGAACAACAAAGGACCCAAGACTGACCCTTGTGGAACCCCATTCTTGATAGTTCCCCAGTTTGAGGAATGTGCTGATCTTTGCATGTTACGAGAATTACTTATTTCAACTTTCTGCACTCTTCCAGTTAGGTACGAATTAAACCATTTGTGCACTGTCCCACTCATGCCACAATACTTGAGCTTGTCTAGCAGAATTTCATGATTTACACAATCAAAAGCCTTTGAGAGATCACAAAAAATCCCAATGGGTGGTGTTCGGTTATTCAGATCATTCAAAATTTGACTGGTGAAAGCATATATGGCATTTTCTGTTGAAAAACCTTTCTGGAAACCAAACTGACATTTTGTTAGTACTTCATTTTTACAGATATGTGAAGCTACTCTTGAATACATTACTTTCTCAAAAATTTTGATAAAGCTGTTAGAAGGGATATTGGACGGTAATTGTTGACATCAGATCTATCCCCCTTTTTATGCAAAGGTATAACAATAGCATATTTCAGTCTATCAGGGAAAATGCCCTGTTCCAGAGAGCTATTACACAGGTGGCTGAGAATCTTACTTATCTGTTGAGAACAAGCTTTTAGTATTTTGCTGGAAATGCCATCAATTCCATGTGAGGTTTTGCTTTTAAGCAAGTTTATTATTTTCCTAATTTCAGAGGGTGAAGTGGGTGAGATTTCAATTGTATCAAATTGCATAGGTATGGCCTCTTCCATTAACAGCCGAGCATCTTCTAATGAACACCTGGATCCTACTATATCCACAACATTTAGAAAATGATTATTAAAAATATTTTCAACTTCTGACTTTTTGTTCGTAAAGTTTTCATTCAATTTGATGGTAATACTGTCTTCCTCTGCTCGTGGTTGACCTGTTTCTCTTTTAATAATATTCCAAGTTGTTTTAATTTTATTATCAGAGTTGCTGATTTGAGACATGATACACATACTCCTGGATTTTTTAATAACTTTTCTTAATATAACACAGTAGTTTTTATAATTTTTGATAGTTTCTGGGTCACTACTCTTTCTTGCTGTCAGATACATTTCCCTTTTCCGGTTACAAGATATTTTTATACCCTTAGTAAGCCATGGTTTGTTACAAGGTTTCTTACGAGTATATTTAACTATTTTCTTGGGGAAGCAGTTTTTAAATGCATTTACAAAAATGTCATGAAATAAATTATATTTTAAATTGGCATCAGGTTCACGGTACACCTCATCCCAGTTTAACTGCTGTAGGCTTTCCCTGAAATTTGCAATTGTTAAATCGTTGACTGAACGTACTACTTTGGAGGACTGTTTAGTATTGCTGAATGGAGCTATGTCATATATTGTAACTAGATGCGGATGTAGAACAGACATGGGTATAACCATAGGCATCCACAGGCTTTCTTGCCTTATGTCATTGGATTCCACCAAGGTTTCTGACTGTAGTTGTTGGTGGATATGAAATTGATTATGGGAAGCTGGAAGGAGTTGAAAGGACTATTCATATAGACAGCCCTTAATTCACTAGCCCTGCAAGCTGATGCAGATGGATGTATCATCAGTAGTGTATTTGGATGGACACAAATTACAGTTGTTCCAGAGAATAACAGAAGTAAGGAACGTTAAGACTACACAGCTTGGTGAAAATGATGTCATTGGAAATGAGGAAAGGCTTGTAATGCACAATGATGGGGAAGAAAATCACCACATCCTTTTTGACAGAATTGTGCTGGCATTTTCCTCGAAGTAATTTAGGGAAATCGGTGAAAACTTAAACCTGGATACTAATCCAATACTTTAATCACTGCACTGCCTCACTCAGTCCAGGAAATAAAAAATCTGTCTCATACACTAAAAAAAACCTATTGAACAACATTGTGCAAATGCATATACGTATTCAGTAGATGTTTTTAAACTAGCAACTCAAGTGTAGCCATAATGGGCTTGTTTACTCTTAAATGGAAGTATCTAGAAAATGAGATTGTGAATTTAAATTGAAGTAAATTCTTTCAGTTTAGTGGCATGGTACTGAAAGATATCTTATATCTCTAATATAAGTAGAGGTATTTCCAATATAAAGAGGTTTTTAAAAAGATTTCTTTGTAAATTATTTTGAATAACCTAAAAAGACCACATCCAGTGGCTGTGCAGAGTGAGTTTAGTTACTTGGAAGAAATATAAATTTAATACTGAGTTCATGGATTTAGAGGAAAAAAATATGCTGATAGATTATCTTCCAAAACTAATTTGTCTCTAATTTTATCCTTCCATCTAACTGCCCACTTAATGTACATTTGGATCTTGTTCCTTTTGATGTTCCTGCAGTCAATGCTGTGTACAAATGTTTGACTTGTAAACAATTTAGGATGGTTAGCAAAAACTTTGTGTGGTTTATAATTTTTTGCTGATATTTGGAACCATACTTTACAGTTAATTTACTTCTGCCAATGTCATTTTCATTCACCAAAGTATCAAAGTTAACTAGCTGTGGGACATTTTTATTTCATTTTGTTTTATCAAAATATTCATTGTGGTTTCTTAGAGCGATATTAGCTTGAGTATATTTAATATTATGACTGAGCTGTTCAGGAATATGGTCTTCTCATGAATCTAGCCACTACTTTACCTATAATATTCAAGCAGCCCTTGTACAATCAGTTTTAACCAAGACTAATGAAATAGCCCCATCAGAACACAATACAAGGCTCTCAGTTACAATCTTCTGTTCCTCTTCATTCAAAACTCGAGGAAGGAAGGTAGATCAGGTTTAATGTCGTTTTGACATCGTGTTCATTAGAGACGGAGCACAACCTCAGACTGTGTCAATGATGAGGAAGGAAATCAGCCATGTCTTTTCAAAGGAACCATCTGTGTCAATGATGAGCAAGGAAATCAGCCATGTCTTTTCAAAGGAACCATCCTGGCATTTGGAGCAATGTAGGGAAATAACAGAAAACCTAAATCTGGATGGCCGGATGTGGGTTTCAACCGCCTCCCAATTCCAAGTCCAGTGTGCTAAACAATGTGCCACCTCACTCGGTTTCTAGCCCACCAATCCTTTGAATTTTTCATAATAAGAGTCTTCAAAAATATGTATATGGAAGTTTTGTGTGATCTATTTTAATAAATAATAACAATATGAAAAGGACGGATTGCCACTCACCACATAGAGAAAGCACTGAGTTGCCCCAATGGCCAGAGACAGCAGCCATGTATGTGTGAGCTATACTTGTGTGAAAGTGTGTGTGTTTTAGGAAATGGATAGGTTGCTACTCATTATAAAGATGACCTGTTGAGATGCAGACAGGCACAATCAAGAGGCTGTTACACATTACAGCTTTCATCCAAAGTCTTTGCTGATGAAGGCTTTGGTCAAAAGCTATAATGTGTAACAGTTTTTTCATAGTGCCTGTCTGCAACTCAACAGGTCATCTTTACCCTGAGGAGCAATCTATCCTTTTCCTAATATTGCTGATATTCCAACCTGGAGTTTACATTGTTTGATTTTGTGTGTGTGTTTTCTGCTTCAGAAGAAAGACTATTTCATCTGAAAGCTTAAATGTTAATAGCAGTTTTTCCTATTGTGCATGTCTGTGAATCAGCGGCTCCTCTGTGTGATGAGTAGCACTCTGTCCCTTTCATGTTGTTGTTATTCCAGCCTGGGCTTTCATTTGTTCTATTTTATTAAATGAAATTCTTCTGTGTTCAGCTATATCTAATATTTGCGACATGTTCCAATTAACTGCCTTTATTTTTGCTGTATATATGTAAAATATGTTATTGATTTCAGAGTTATATAACTCCATCTTCAGACATCCATATGACAATCCCATTAATTGACTGTGGAGTACAGCAAACAAGTCAAATGGCATACACATAAAATATGTATTGTGCAAGTTAAAAAAGGCATTATCAGCAGGTATATTGATGTTGAGAATCACATGTCTGTTATTATGTAATTAATATAATAGAGGAAAACATTCCACGCGGGAAAAATATATTTAAAAACAAAGATGATGTGACTTACCATACGAAAGCACTGGCAGGTCAACAGAAACACAAACAGACACATACATACACACTAAATTCAAGCTTTCACAACAAACTGTTGCCTCATCAGGAAAGAGGGAAGGAGAGGGAAAGACGAAAGGAAGTGGGTTTTAAGGGAGAGGGTAAGGAGTCATTCCAATCCCAGGAGCGGAGAGACTTACCTTAGGGGGAAAAAAGGACGGGTATACACTCGCACACACACACACATATCCATCCACACATATACAGACACAAGCAGACATATTTAAAGACCAAATATATGTTTGCTTGTGTCTGTATATGTGTGGATGGAGAGGTTTAGGAAATAGGGTAGATTTTGGAGAAGTCACCCAGACCTGTGGGCTTAATGGCCGAAAGCTATGATTGTGTGAATCTTTTTATTGTGCCTATCGCGACTCAGCATCTCCGCTATATGGTGAGTGGCAACTTTTCTTCTCTCGTATTATTACATACCATCCTGGATTTTCCATTGTTTTATTTTTGCCTACATATACTGTCACACCTTCATTTTCCTAAATAAAATTAGTAATAACTTAAAAAATTTGAATTTTAATTGTATTCAGCGACTGTTAATGCCAGACAGGCATACAAATCTAGACATCGTTATTCCTTTTTGTATTGTTGCTTTGACTTATGTATTTCATAGCACTGAGTTTGTCAGACAAGTGTATGTATCTCATCATCAGTAGATCTTGTTGGTAATGTCTTCTGTATTTAATTGCACGTAAAATATGCTTGAATAATATTTTCTATGGGTAAGCTATTTGATATGATCATTTCATTTAGTCCATACAACTGCACAGTCATAAGGATGTGTGAAGACAAAGTTAAATAACTCTGAAATAGGCTTACGTTTTTTTGTTTTTGTTCTTTGGGTCCAACCTGGGACATATTACCATACTTTTTAGTGCTCAACCCAGAACATATTTTGGAAATTGCATAAAAGTCTTATTAGTTTACTGAAACATGAAACTTTATTTATTCAGTTTTATTTTTCACTAGGCATACCTGTAGTCAGAAATTGTTTGTGTACAATGTGGGCTGAATTACCAATTCCTAAAATAGGTCTCTCTAAATAATTTTGAACTTTTCTGAGCGAGCAAATATTCATTCCCCTTCCGCTTCACACCACCAAAATTACTCTTAGTGTTATCAGCCGTACAGCAAATCAATTTTTCTTCAAGTGTGTATTTCTTTATACACTGAAAAAAATACTGAGTCAATATCTGAGCATTTTCGCATGACACTTCATCAAAATTTGAAAGTTTAACTTGAATTCTCTCTTCCAGACTGAAATATCGTACAGCAATTCAGCACAAGTTTTACTTCACTTTGTTACTGTTTCATCCATCATTATTGTTACATAATTAATATGTTCCAAAGAACACAATACAGTAACAAATATAAGAGGCAAAATAATGTTAACAACGGCTGTTTCAGTTTTGGTCCCAGCAGATGAAAATTCTGGGTCTTATATTTTTTATGCCAGTTTAGATATACAGTCTGATATTTTGAAACTGAGTTAGCATGTAGCAGTGTGGTATAAAAATGTAGTCTCTTTAGCAGCTCACTACAATTAGCAGTTGTTATATTTGGCTCTAAAAAATCTCTTTATGTTTGGTGAACCATTAGCATTAATAACACTCCTACATTCAGTTGTTTTCCTATGGTCTGTAATATCACCCTTTCCTTTATGTGTAATGGAAAATTCTCCAGTGCGGTAAGCACATTCATTGTTATTGTCATTACACAATTTCAAAAATTCGTGTTCCTGTTGCAAATCAACTTTAAACAAACACACTTCCTTTGTACCCATTCCTAAAAAATCAAACACAGAGCAAATAGAGATAAAGTGATGAAACATGTAGATGAGTTACTTCACGTACAAAAACAACATATACACATTGTCCCTATTGTGTTGCCAAATCATTAACAAGTCGAAAGTTGTGGCAGGGCTGTCAGCCACACCTGGACATTACTATGGATTGCACAAAGAGACCAGGACTGTCCTCGCTAATCCCTTACATATGGTAAGCCAACTTTGAAATCAACAATATTTTGTGCATATAAGCTGCAAAAATAAAGAGAGCTGATTGTAATGTGTCAAACATATGTGCGTATATGGAATATTATGAAGGACTGGCTACTTTCCTTTGAATCTGGTTTCTTGATATTTGTTTTTGAGGAACACTGAAGTCTGTGGCATGGTTGATCATGTTCACCCCACAATCTAAAAAGACATAATCTCAAAACAGAAAATAGCATTCAATAATAAAACAAAAGGCGTGGGTGCAATCTGTCACTTCAGATTTTTGGACAAAGTGTTGTTAAGGTAACACATCAAGTATAATTCTATAACCTGTTTAACATAAACTACTTACAGATAAATTTTTGGCATCTTTTGCTGTTTTCAATAGATTCACTGTGTATGTTCTCAAAATGGCTGCGTTATGGGTTTCAACTCATGGACTTCTACCACAAATTATCATAAATATGTTATTTAACAACTTCAGAATTTGAAGTTTTAACACTGTTTACCCCTGTTGGTTCTGTTCACCTCTTTTCATGATATTAGAGATTGTTGCACATTATATTTACAGAAAATAAAGAAATTCACTTTAACCAGTGAAACATTGAAACTCTTGCGTACAGAATTCAGTGTCCTCTTTCATCTTACAGTAGCACTGAAACAGTGACACAAAATACCCTGTGTTAGGATCACCTTATGGCCTATAGGGTAGACATACTTGAAGGAAGGTTAAGGTTCAGTGTCCTATTGATAAGAATGTTGCTGTACATTGAACTCAAATTGGGGAGGAAGTTGGCTGTGTCCTTTACAAATGAAACATCCCTGCAATTGTCTTAAGAGACTAAGTAAACCACAGGAAATCTATGTCACAGTGTTTCGGCAGAGATTTCAACCTCCGTCTTTTAAATCCAAGTCCAGCGTCTTAAAACACTTCAGTCACTACAAGTACTTAAATTCCCTACAATGTTAATTACGTTTAGCATGATGTTTTGTGACATCAAATATTTCCCAGTATCTCTGAAGTTAAAGAATAAAAAATATTTTTTACCTTAGATATTGTATCATTCTAAAACTTGATGAAGCTATACTAAAAACTCAGCCACTATTCTTACCCTGGGTAGAAATAACTGCTAGTTTCAAAGTGATCTTTCAGATTCTGGAATAATCTTTTGAAACAAGTTTCCTCTCTATATGAGCTCTAGAAATTCAACATCCCAGATAATGACAGCATTCTGTTACCCTGACTTTAGATGCAGTGTTAATTCCTAGAAAAGAGAGAGAGAGAAGCTGTAATCCATTAATGACAACTTCCAATTTACAAAAAATTTGTTGGGTATGCCCCTTATTTCAGGTCAGAATTTTATTCACATACTTGCAATAATACTTCACTAAAAAAGGACATTCTCAGGTGTAAATAAATGATCTTGATGAAACTTGGCTGGTATATAAAGAGGTCAAAATAATGGAATACATATTTTATTTATTTTTCCCAGCTTCACTTTTAAGGGGTAAGACACACCCCAAAACATAATTTGTCATATGAGATTTAAAGAGAGGATCTTTAAAAAAAATATATATATATATATATATATATATATATAGTTTGTTGCAAAAGCTTGAATTTTGTGTGTATGTTTGTGTGTCTATCGACCTGCCAGCACTTTCGTTCGGTAAGTCACCTCATCTTTGTTTTTATATATATATATAAATAGAGGGAAACATTCCACGTGGGAAAAATTTATCAAAAAACATCCACACATATACAGACACAAGCAGACATATTTAAAGCCTTTTATATATATATATATATATATATATATATATATATATATATATATATATATATATATATATATATATATATATATATATATATAAAAAGAAAGATGATGAAACTTACCAAACAAAAGCGCTGGCAGGTCGATAGACACACAGACAAACACAAACATACACACAAAATTCTAGCTTTCGCAACCAATGGTTGCCTCGTCAGGAAAGAGGGAAGGAGAAGGAAAGACAAAAGGATATGGGTTTTAAGGGAGAGGGTAAGGAATCATTCCAATCCCGGGAGCGGAAAGACTTACCTTAGGGGGAAAAAAGGACAGGTATACACTCGCACACACACACATATCCATCCACACATACACAGACACAAGCAGACATTTGTAAAGGCAAAGAGTTTGGGCAGAGATGTCAGTCGGGGCGGATGTACAGAGGCAAAGATGAAGTTGAAAGACAGGTGAGGTATGAGCGGCGGCAAATTGAAATTAGAAATTAGCGGAGATTGAGGCCTGGCGGATAGCGAGAAGAAAGGATATGCTGAAGGGCAAGTTCCCATCTCCGGAGTTCTGACAGGTTGGTGTTAGTGGGAAGTATCCAGATAACCCGGACGGTGTAACACTGTGCCAAGATGTGCTGGCCGTGCACCAAGGCATGTTTAGCCACAGGGTGATCCTCATTACCAACAAACACTGTCTGCCTGTGTCCATTCATGCGAATGGACAGTTTGTTGCTGGTCATTCCCACATAGAACGCTTCACAGTGTAGGCAGGTCAGTTGGTAAATCACGTGGGTGCTTTCACACGTGGCTCTGCCTTTGATCGTGTACTCCTTCCGGGTTACAGGACTGGAATAGGTGGTGGTGGGAGGGTGCATGGGACAGGTTTTACACCGGGGGCGGTTACAGGGGTAGGAGCCAGAGGGTAGGGAAGGTGGTTTGGGGATTTCATAGGGATGAACTAAGAGGTTGCGAAGGTTAGGTGGACGGCGGAAAGACACTCTTGGTGGAGTGGGGAGGATTTCATGAAGGATGGATCTTCCTCAAATCCTGCCCTGAAATGAGATCCATCCTTCATGAAATCCTCCCCACTCCACCAAGAGTGTCTTTCCGCCGTCCACCTAACCTTCGCAACCTCTTAGTTCATCCCTATGAAATCCCCAAACCACCTTCCCTACCCTCTGGCTCCTACCCCTGTAACCGCCCCCGGTGTAAAACCTGTCCCATGCACCCTCCCACCACCACCTATTCCAGTCCTGTAACCCGGAAGGAGTACACGATCAAAGGCAGAGCCACGTGTGAAAGCACCCACGTGATTTACCAACTGACCTGCCTACACTGTGAAGCGTTCTATGTGGGAATGACCAGCAACAAACTGTCCATTCGCATGAATGGACACAGGCAGACAGTGTTTGTTGGTAATGAGGATCACCCTGTGGCTAAACATGCCTTGGTGCACGGCCAGCACATCTTGGCACAGTGTTACACTGTCCGGGTTATCTGGATACTTCCCACTAACACCAACCTGTCAGAACTCCGGAGATGGGAACTTGCCCTTCAGCATATCCTTTCTTCTCGCTATCCGCCAGGCCTCAATCTCCGCTAATTTCTAATTTCAATTTGCCGCCGCTCATACCTCACCTGTCTTTCAACTTCATCTTTGCCTCTGTACATCCGCCCCGACTGACATCTCTGCCCAAACTCTTTGCCTTTACAAATGTCTGCTTGTGTCTGTGTATGTGTGGATGGATATGTGTGTGTGTGCGAGTGTATACCTGTCCTTTTTTCCCCCTAAGGTAAGTCTTTCCGCTCCCGGGATTGGAATGACTCCTTACCCTCTCCCTTAAAACCCATATCCTTTTGTCTTTCCTTCTCCTTCCCTCTTTCCTGACGAGGCAACCATTGGTTGCGAAAGCTAGAATTTTGTGTGTATGTTTGTGTTTGTCTGTGTGTCTATCGACCTGCCAGCGCTTTTGTTTGGTAAGTTTCATCATCTTTCTTTTTAGATATATTTTTCCCACGTGGAATGTTTCCCTCTATTTTTTTATATATATATATATATACAAAAGTTGAAATGTAATTGACTTTCCTGAAAACTGTATAATGAACATTTTAACAATTTAAAATGTTGCAAAATACTCCACCACCATTAATTCATTTTGTTCATTTTGAAAAATGAAAACTTTTTTTCACAACATAAATTAAAAAAGCTTCCACATCACTTCCACCCATGTGTAATAAAGCTGGTTCCTGAAATACTTTTTCAGAAAAATAAGCTGCATACAATGTGCTGTCATAGTATTTTCAGCAAATCTAATGAAAATATCCAAATGTTCATTATTATCCTAATTATTTGTTTTACATATTACAATTTTAAACATAGCTTTATTTTATAAATTCATGTTTCTTTTAAAATTTCTTAAACTTTCTTCATTTATTTATTTATTTTTTATTGTTTCACATATATATAGTTTGTTAATTGAAAATAACAAGAAAATCATTTTTATGATACAAAATCACTGTAATAATGATTATTTGTAAAGAAATGCTTAAAACATACCATTTTTTGCATCATATTCATAAAATGAACGAAATTTCTTCACACAAAATGCACAGTACACAACACAGTATAAAACAAAATCCAGCAAAATTTGTAATTGTGGCGGGCGATCCTCTAAGCACAAAATACATTGTACGAGTCACATTTCAGTGTATTGAAAACCTTGATGAAGGAAACTGACCCCAAGAATGCAACAATAGTACAAATTTTTCTCGTGCACTTGGGAAGAAAACTTTTGTCAAATATCTTTTTATATGCTCAGACATTAGTTTACCAAATTTTGATGCTGTTGGAAGAACATTTGAGGCTTCAAAAAGAGATCTTGAATTCTCTGTCCAAATTCTCCATTAGCTTCTTTTAAAACTATTAAGGAGGGAGGGGGGGAGTCAGTGAGAAATCTGTATTAAGTGTCATACATGGGATCTTGTTAATCTGGTGATCCCGAAAGCTCAATGGGACAGATATACCTGTTGGATGTATACTGCTTCCGATGTTGGAAGAAGAGAAAATTTTCAGATCTATGAGAAGTTTTGCTGAATGATTATTGTGTCAGTGCCCACTTTAGAAACAATATACTCAAGCTTCAGTTCTCTTTGACAAGGTTTTCCAACGTAGTGAAATAATGGTGGTGCAAATGTGGATACTTGGAGGATTGTCCACCACAATTTCAGAATCCTGCCAAATTTTGTTTTATACTGTGTTATAAAATGTAAACTTTCATGGCTGGAATCGTCACAATTAATGAAATATTCTGGGCTATTACACTATGGTCGAAGGGATTTCACTTTAATACTTGACATTTCGTCCCCATCTGCGGAGGACATTTTCAAGGGGGATTGTAGCTTTGTTGAATGTCCAATGCACATTCTGGCTTGCTACTGTCCTAGGTCAGTAGCAAATCAGGGTGTGACTCAGACATTTGACAATGCTACAATCCCCTTTGAAAATGTCCTCCGCAGATGGGGACAAAACATCGGGTTTTAAAGTGAAATTTTTTCGACCAAGACATAATAGCCCAGAATATTTTATAAATTGTTATAATGTGTTGTTTGTCATTTGTATCATATGAAAAAAATTTGATCATTTTATGTGCATGGTATAAACAACATTAAGTTTTAAGCACTTCTTTACAGATAATCATTATTGTAATGATTTTATATTACTTGTCATATTGTTAATGTAGAAAAAAGGACATATGTGAAACAGTAAAGTAACAAAATTAATGAAATTAAAACATAAAATAAGGGTTAAAATATAAAACAAAAATAAGTAAAACAAATAATTAGAATAATCATGAATATTTGGATATTTGAATTAGGTATGTTGAAAATAATCTGACAGCATATTGTGTACAGCTTATTCTTTTAAAACAGTATTTCAGAAACAAGCTTTATTACATATTGATAGATGTGGCATGAAAGCTTCCTTAATTTATGTTGTGACAAATGTTTCATATTTCAAAATCAATTAATGGTAGTGGGGTATTTTGCAACATTTCACAGTATTGCAAAAGTTGATTATACAGTTTTTAATGATGTTAATTACATTTCAGCTTTTGTATGAAACACATTTTTTGTACATCTAGATTTCAAAGCTCTTCTCTCTAAATCTAATATACCAAATTATCTTCTAGTGTGTGTTTTACCCCTTCAAAGTGAAATTAAGAAAAACGAAAAATATATATTGCTTTATTTTGGCCCCTCTACATACACACCAAGTTTCATCAAGATTGTGTATTGTCACCTGGGAATGTCCCCTTGTAATCTGTCTCTATTTTTCTAATTTTCCTTTATTTGCTATAACAGAAGTCCAGGAAATTCACATTAGTTGAATGCTACTGTAATCCAGGATGTCAAGCTGAGTTATATTGTGGTTGTAATTCACTTGCAGATTATTTTCAAACATTACTTTTGTTTCCAAGTTAGAGTAGTTTTTTTGCTACTTCTTTTTTCGGACTTTGATCTGAGTCACAACTATGCCAGTTCCCCACATGTTCTTGCTGCCATGTACTACAGTTAAAAACTCCATGAACTGCCATTTAAATATTTAAAGTGAAAATGTTTCTTATCATGAAGTCTTCCTCTCTCATGCATACGAGGTTTGTCCGGAAAATATATATAAAAGTTGAATAATAACTTTATTTTACAATTATTCAGGTATTACAATATGGTCTCCTTCAAAGTACTCGCCCTGAGATGCAATACACTTCTGCCAACACCGTTTCCACTGTTGATAACATTGCTGAAAGCCCTCAGTTGTGATGTTGTTCCATTGCCGTGTCGTTTCCACCTTGATGGCTTCCACACCTCCCAAGTGCTGCCCCCGAAGCACCATTTTGCATTTCGGGAACATGAAGAAGTCACACAGGGCTAAATTGAGTGAGTAAGGCAGGTGGTCTGTCATGGTGATTGAGCTTCGGGCCAAAAAATCGCGCAAAATGAGCGATGTGTGAGCGGGCGCATTGTCATGATGAAGGATCCACCTGGCCCCTTTTGCCAACTCCGGTCGAACTCGGGCCACACGAGCTCTGAGAGTTGTCAGAACTTCAACGTAAAAATTTCCATTCACTCTCTGGCTGGGAGGGATAAATTCCTTGTGAACAATGCCCCTAGAATCAAAGAAAACAGTCAACATTGTCTTCACATTGGACCTTGATTTTCGCGACTTTTTTGTTCTCAGTTCTCCTGCTAGTTTCCATTCCTTGCTTTGAGATTTGAGCTCCACATCAAATTCGTAAAACCAGGACTCGTCTCCAGTGATGACTCGGTTGAGAAAGTCCCCTCATTCCTCTGCTTCCAACCAATCCTCACAGCACTCAACCCTCTTTGCTTTCTGTTCTGGCGTCAAGAGCTTCGGTACGATTTTCTTCATGTCAAGGTTTTGTGTCAGGATTTCGTGAACAATTGTTTTGGGGATTGACAGCTCATCAGCAATCATTCTGACTGTCAATCTATGGTCTTTAAGAACACAAGCCCAAATTCATTCAACATTTGCATTGGAATTCGATGTCGACAGGCGTCCTGGGCGAGGGTCATCGTTCACTTCTTCTCGGCCATCCCGGAACCTTTTTAACCACTTGTTCACGGTTGGTTCCTTCAGAGAATTGTCTCCGTAAACCTGTTTCAAACACTCAAAAATCTCACGGCCATTCTTGCCTAGCTTTGCAAGAAACTTGATGTTGACGCGCTGTTCCTCAATCAGAGAGAGCTCCATGCCGATGGCAGGTGAAAAAGGGTATCAGTCAACAAGCTGCTGCACACTCCCACCTTCACGCAGAGTGCTCTGACTCGAACTGAGCATTGATAGGATTGATTACAGCAGTAGTCCCACCTGGCGGTGACTGCAACCTGTAACATAAAGACATTATTCAACTTTTATACTTATTTTCTGAACAAACCTCGTTAACAATTATTTCAGTCTGCCCAACTTGTATTTTGCCTAGATTCCCTTTTGGAAAATCTGGAGATTCCTTCTTTTCACACTAAATGTAAAATTTGAGCCATCATTATACCACCACCTTCATGATTATGCAACTTCCAATAGCTTAATAGGAGTGTGATATACATTCTAGAACAAAGTTGAAAGAAAATGTAGTGTGCCTACTGTCAATCCATCTGTTTCCCAAATTACAAAAGAATAACAATTATGTTTTAAACTTGTTACTAGTTGCTCTATTTAGTACGGTATATTCACTTTGTTATGTATAAACAAATAAAAACAGATGATAGGAAATTTATCCTCTTGAACAAAACCTGATAAAAACACTGGTTTTTGGAATCTGGGCTGTCTTCTTCAGACAGGAGAAAGAAAATGTCTTTTGGAAATAGGGGTATTCAGAGACTGGGAAGGGAGAAACACAAGACAGCAGGTTGATTGATACAGCGAGTCAGCCCAAGAAGATGATCAACAATACGCGGCCAGTAAGAGAAGAATTTTAAAAATCTGAGATGTTGTACAACATAGATATAGATGAACAGTAACTGTAGTAAAGATAACAAGCAGAGAATTGAAGAAAGGATAAAAAGAAAATAAGAGGCAAAAAGGGTAAATAGGTATATAAGTAAATCAGAAGGATATGTAAACAAAGGCAGAAATGAAGGCAAATAGCAACAACAGAAAAGAAAGTAAATTGTCGTCAAGTGACTACTTGCATGAAATAGAGCAAACATATTCTTAGGGGCAAATTCCCATGTGTAAAGTAATGTTGTAATGAGGAAGACTAAAAGAAGCCATGTGGTGAAGCTAAATGTTTATTTTTGTCTCATGTGGAATGTTTGATTATTTTAGGTGACTAGATATATTAACGCATGGAGCTCACTGTGAACCATTTAGAGGTAGTTAAGTTTTGTCCTTCATTTATTCACACATTGTGTTTTTTTAAATTCCATCATGAAAGGAGAGTCATTAGAAATGTGATACGGATTAGCTTACACCTTAATGTGCAGAAACACCCACCACAGACAAAAATACACTAACAGCAGATTATGAAAATGTTAATCTACTACATGGTTAATTATGGAAATTATGTCTGAATTACATATAAGGAAAATCAACCTGAAAAAAAGTAAAATTACAAGAAGGCCATTACTTATCACCAGGGGGTGAAATTCTAAGTACTACCAATAAAAACATAAAAGTAGAGACAACCTTTCGCTACTGTCAAAATTGTTCCTTCCTCAATTGGGAAGGAAAGAGGGTTTGAGTGGAAAGTTTAGAATGGAGAGGTGGATACCTAGACTCAAGGTTGCCTGGGACCGATCTTCTATGTTGACAAGGGGAGAATTGTTTTTTAATTTTTTAAATTGGTTTATACTTTTGTGTTTGTCATGTTTTTTAATTGAATTAATGAGTAATACTTGTGAATTGAGTTGAGTTATTCTATGGAAGCTACTATTTCAGTGTCACTCTGGATCCAAATTGTCAAAATATCATTACTATGTTGACACCATCTAGTGATCTGACTTCTTGGAGTTGAGTAGGACTATCTCTAAGTGACCCACAGACAGATTCCAGTAAGAGGGCTCCACCCTGAATCATTTGGCTATCTCTTACTTGTTTTTATGTTTCTCTTTCAAAAATGAAATAGTCATCAGAAAATATGATACTGATTTAGGTTAGCTGAAGAAGGTAATTACTTTGCTATCCAGGAGAGGCTGGTTGAGGAAATGCTCAGCAGCAAATAGACCAAACATTTAATGTTTGTTTTAGATTTCCTTAGTACATAAATTTATTCTGATACCACTGAATGAAATGAAGTTTTCTTTATTCTTAATGGGAGTAGTTTTAATTTTTCAGCTTGTTGTCAATGATTTTATATTTCTCCTTATTTGTTTTACAATACAAGCATTAATCAGTACATAATTTCACTGGAGAAATTGAAAACTAGCTTTTGTTATTTAGTCATGCTAGTATATCCCAATCTGAGAAATAAATGGGTGTAAGTTCAGTTTCCACAATCTCAGCTTAGACTGTATTGGAGTAAGACCCATACATTGCTTTATTTGTGTTTAAAAGGCACCAGTCATGGTCTTGCACAGGGCTAATTTAGGTAGTGTTACATGGACATGGACCCATTTAACACTGCCTAAATTAGCCGTCTGCTAGAGCATGACTAGCATATTTCACCCATGAATGAATCATTGTATGAATCTGACAAATAAGGTCTGAAGTTGAAATTGAACTTTCCCATTTACCTCTCAGGCAAGGATATCTAACATCCTTTACTGACAATCATGTTAGGAAATGGTAGATTGCTACTTACAATATAGAGGAGATGTTGAATTGCAGACAGGTACAACGGAAAGACAGCTATACATTTGAGCTTTTGGCAAAAAGGCTTTCTTCTAAAGTAGAAACACACACACATGCACATGCACACAAGTACAACTCACAGACTTACGACTATTGCCTCTGGCCACTGAGTCTGAGCCTGGCCTCAATGGCCAGAGACAGTGGCCATATGTTTGTGAATTGTGCATATGTGTTTGTTTTTTCTACTTTAGAATCAGGCTTTTTTGTCAAAAGCTCAAAGGTGTAGCTGTCTTTTTGTTGTGCCTGCCTTCATCTCAGTGCCTCCTCTATATGGTGAGCAACAGTCAATCCTTTTAGTAATAGTGTCGTTATTCTTTCCTGGATTTCCCATCCTATACTGAAATATTTTTTCCTTATTTTGTCAAAAACAGCAATCTCATTTACACAATTACTGTTATAATTACAAGAAAGACCACAACTTACCTTACTTTGTATACATGACAAAGTTTTACTTAGCAGATATACAATTTTCACTGACTTAATTTTTAATTACATGATACAGAGAAATAGGTTATTTCTGTTTTGCTAAAACTGATAGATAGTATTGATATTCTGTCAGCAAACAAGCAACATGCATGTTTAACCTCCATTGGTGTCACAACATACAATATTTTCATATTTTGTTGGAAGAACATGAAGCTGCCAACTCTTTTCACAATGAACAGAGATTTAATGACATCAAAGGTACTTGCCACCAGTCTCCAATATATAAAAACAATAAATTTAGTTATGTTGCCCATCAGGCCTTTTTTAAAAATAACCATTAATTTTCATGTTTTGTCCATATTAATAAAGACACAGCTGAAACTTACGTTTCTAGTAATAGAACATAGCAAGTGCTAAGTCAGCATATACACAGTGCTTGTAAGTCATGTATTTAATTATTAAAATGGATTGCATGCGTTGGAATGCCAGGCAGTGAAGACCCAGTACAATAATTTCTCTGAGAGTGCACACATGAAGCGGGTGATTTCCACGAATTGCTGAGATGCAATCCTTTGTCTCAGTTTTGTGCCAATACTTTGGAAGTATGTTACTGTATAGACTATACATAAATGTTACAGAATGTCATTTGGGGATTTCTGGAGCAGAGGACGCTATAACATCGTCACTGTTTCTTTAAAATCAACAGATCTGTTTTCTCAGAAGTTAAAATGAAAAACATGAACATTGTTGTAGTTTGGGTTTGCACACTGATGTAGTAATAATATGCCATGTGACAAAAGGAACATTTGGAGAAAGAATTTTCCAAAAGCCAGGAGTGCTTGTACTAAGACAGGAGGACTGATCCTGCACTTGTAGATGACATCCATATACAGGAAATATTAAGAGGAGTTTAAAGAAGTTAGCAATGCAATGTTGAAGACAATCTTTTAAAATCTAGAGAGTTAGGAATAGTAGGGGGAGTATTTGTCAAGTAAGACACAGGGGAAAAAAGAAACATGAAAAAAAGAAGCATTGCAGTGGATCGAATTAAGCAGCAAGTAACGCAAAATTCTGAGAAGTGTGCTTCTTTCACTTGTCTGCTTTACTGCTGTAGGAACTCATGAGCATTAAGAGCTCAGCTGCCACAAGTGGAGGAAGCAGTCTTTTCACAGAAGTATAGTTAGTGGATTCTGTTTTTGGGAGAAGTAAATCAGATCTTCCAACTAGTGTGCCCCCTACATTTATGTGTCTTCTGTGCCATACAGGGAAGCATGTATGTTGAAGTTTATACGTATTTGCAGAGTCTTCCTATATAAATACTTTATCTGAGTGTATTATTATATTTGTAATTAAAAAATGAATACTTTTTAGATATGTCAAAGCAGAGGTTGGATGTAAGGCAGTCTTACAAAAGAATGAAAGACCAAGAAGAAGCTGTATGTACGTCATGTGGGGGGTGAAAGAATGTATAATCTCCACAGTAATTTAAAATGACACAACAAAGATTATAATACAATGGTGAACATCCACACTCACACATAAACAATATGTTAAAGTGTGTGCGTTTTTGTGCATAATCATGTGATATAAAACTTTAGTAGATCTGGAAAGAAAATTTGTAGTAAATGTGTGCTTAAAAGTAGGTTTCCCACTCAGAATTTTATGGTTTTCTCAATAATAATACCAGATGATTTTAGTAAATAGGAACAAGCAGCAGAAAACGATCTCTGAGAAGGTAAGGAACAAAAATGTGTTAATCTATTCTAAGGCAGGAACACCCTCTTGTAGGTGGAGATAAAAAAATATTTTAACAGTGATCCTGGTATCAGCATCAGGCAGGTGGCCTGCCAACACATGGCGAGCTGTACAACTGTGTGGAATGTTCTCCATTACAACTGCCACCATCCATATCCTCTGTGAGAGATGGTATCATCGACCTTCACAACATTTGCCCATGTGCTGCCAAGAGTCTCCACAATAAATTGGCAGCAAACTGTCGACATTAGTTCAACCTCAGTGTGGGGACTGTTGGCAACCACTTTGTGGGACCAGTTATCATTCCACAATGCCTCACAGGTGAGGCATATCTGCACTTCCTGGGGTGCCACTGCCTCCCCTGTTGTGAGACATGCATTTTTCGTTACTAAGGCTAGTGTGCCTGGTATTTCATGTTGCTCCAGCTCACTGCCATCTCAAATGTGGAGCTCAAATGTTCCAGACATGTCTTGCATCTTCTTATGTGAGCTTTCAGTCATTGAAACCTACACCGTCAATGATCTTTTATCGTCACCTTAAAGTGGTTGTACCTCCCTCGGAATGCATTTTTGGCCATACGTCCATATGACATGTCTTGCTTCTTATCCTCTCAGGAATTGTTTCCTGTAGTTTGTCCCCATTTAGCAAAGTTACCTCGTATACTTTTCTGAGATAGGATATACTATTAATTGTGTATTGCCTTTCTGAAGATTTGAATTAAGTACAGTGGGTTCAAGTCCACATTGCTCAAGTGTATAGGAGCATGCAGTGGTTTAATTTATAATGCTCACAAAGTATTTTATGTCATAGAGTTATTAGTTTGTAGATGTGTTTGAGGTGTACAGCGATTTTTATGAATGTGCAAAGAGCAACACAGTAAATGTAGAACAACTAGTTTGGAACCCAAAACTGCATAATTACATTGAAAATACAAATCTGATACCTTCAGGAATCTTTGAGACAAGTTGGTAATTGAATTACAAGTACTTGACACAATGGTATACTGTGAAGTAAAGTGCATTTGTGAATGAGGTAAGACAACTGGTCCAATAGCACTGATTGCAAATAAAATTTATGTGTCTAGGAATAAAATATAGCAATTACCGAGTCAGAAAATCCACAGTACTTATAAGTCATGGGTTTAGTTATTAAAATGGATGGCACAGGTGGGAAAGCAAGGCAGTGAAGACTCAAAACAGTAACTCCTCTGAGACTGCACACATGAAGTGAGTGATTTCTGTGTATTATCGAGCTGGTATGCCCTGTCTCAGTTGAGTAGTTGTCTGCCAACTGTATTTCCAAACCTTCCTTCACCACTGAATCCCAGAAGGATGAGGCTGTGTCCAGTAACTTGACTTTCACGTAAGACACGGAATTCAGTGGAAATCAGTGTTCAGCCACTGTAGATTTGGTGGGCTGCAGAAGGCAGGTGAGTCACTGGTGTTCACGGTGCTGCTCTTGTACTATTCTTGGAAACCACTACTTTCTCATGTGCACTCGCAAAGAAATTATTTTTCTAAATCTTTGCTGCTTGTCATTGCAACACATGCTGTTTATTTTCATATTTAAGAACCTAGTTTGTAAGCACTGCAGATTTGCTTATTTGGCATTTGCTACATTTTATTCTTAGACGCATAAGTTTTATTTGTGACTGGTGTTGTTGTTCTAACTGTCTTCTCTATGACACATGTGCATTTTACTACACAGTATATCATTGTGCAAAGTGGTTTTAATTCAGTCACCAACTTATCTTGAAGATGGCTGTACTGTCAACAGCATAAATATTGGAAGGTGAAATATTTCTGTCTTGGATGCACACCTGATACAGGATCAAATATGTAAATAGATTATTTGTGTCTTCAGTGTGTCAAAAATATGTAAAGTGCAACAGATGCTTCATGCTGCATATTAAATTCAAGGAAGCAACATTACCCCAGGATCATGGAGGCCAGGTGTTTGAAATTCCGTTTTTGCTGTTCAGTTGAAACAACTTGGGGTTCCAAATGAAATACAGTGAAAGATCCACCTGCAAAAAAACTGTCCCATTATGAGCACTACTGCAAAGCCTCCTGCTACAGTTTTAACTACAGTATTTTCAAAAATTGTCGGTGTTGATCTTTGTTTACATTTCCTGCCATGCCCTCTCCTGCTGTCTTTTCTTTGGCAAACAGTTTGGGTGGTGCTTCGATGATGGATGAAGGAATTTGTTGGCCCAAATGCTTATGACTCTTTTGCCTTTGTGTGTACATCTGTGAACAGATGTTATTTCAAAAGGAGATGCTGTTCATTTTTATTTCCTGAGAAGAGTTATGTGTCAGTGTGATGTGGAGTGGAGTCAGGCTGTTGAAAAATTTTAGACCAGACCAAATAAATAAAAAGGACTGTGGCAAACTGCTAAAGGGGGGGGGGGGGATAGTTTTTTTCAATATTTGTTTTTGTTGATTAGCTACTTTGTCTCTCATATCAGATGGTGATCATTGTATACTTTAAATCATTTATTACTGATTAGACACACAATTTCATTCATGGAATCTTTTGAGATTTCTCTTTAGTTGGAAAGCATTCCTTTGGAAAGTCATTCATCTTTTAAAAGAAACAAATATTCAGTGCTGTTTAACAAAAATAGAGATCACACCCTTAGAAACATATTTGAATAATATTTTTGTATAAAATGTGTATAGCAAAGATGCATATTTAATGAATACAATGTATGTACTCATATTACACCAAAAACAGACAACATGTGGCGTGTCGGTGCATTATGGCTTTGCAGGACGGAGAGATGTTTCAACAGTCCATCCAGGCTCAGGAGCACCAAAAATACCACATCCTGGATATTCTTCTAGTCATCATGGTTCAATCCCGAAAACTGGTGGGATGTCAGGAGATGGTCAAGAAGCAGATGCTGACGGTAGTGGTGCTGGACATGATTATATACAGGAGGATTCATACGATACAGTCCAGTTACCAGTTGGCGATGAGACGCTGCCGTGGAGGAAACCCAGGCGTAAGCAGCTTTTTCCCGTGCACCCATCACAAACCACAGTTCCCTGGACACAGGAGAAAATACAGCTAAAAAGAACTGCTCAGCACCGGAGGAGTATTGATAAAGAGCATCTTGAGGAAGTACAGTTGAAAACTGTCAGTGGGGGGGTACAGCTTAAAAAGAAAGTTCGGCAGGATATAGATATTAGAAGTGAAAGACCTGAAGAACAATATAGCAGGACTGACACTGATGATTCGCTGTACAGTGTTATGGACAAGACAACGGGAATAGAGCAGATAGCCACAGAAGAAGATTCAACAATTTTACATTTGGACCAAAGGAAAGAAACACTTGAAGAAAGACAAAAGACACCACATTTGCCAAAGAAAGAGGATCAAAGAAGGAAGCACATAAAAAAAGATAGCAGAATAACAGTGACAGAAGAAGATGATGTGACACTATTAGGAGTGCAACAAGAGAGAGAAAGGACAGAAAGATTCTTTCGAAAAGGAAAACCTTCAGACAAGACATTGCCAGCAGACATGTTGGATAATAATGTTACAAAAAGGAGTCCACTAGTGACAGACTTGACAAAAGATGATAAAAATGCAGAAAAATCAACAGTACCATGGAGAACCAAGAAACCAGAAAGCTTGAAAGGATATACACATGATGTGCACCAGAAAGTTGACATTGTTCCTGAAGAGGCATCACTTGAACCAAAGCCCGAGGCACCAGTACAAGAGCAGGTATCACATTTACCATGGGTACGAGGTAAGAAACCTAAGCAACCCGTCCAGGAGAAAGAGGAAATTACTTTGAAACCAGTGAAGAAGGATATTCCAGAAAAGGCAATAGAAAGAGAAATAGTACAGTTGAAGCCTATAGAGAAACAGAAACCAACAGTGGAAGAAAAAGAGAAAATAGTGCTGAAACCAGTGAAGAAAGACACAAAGGAAGTAACCAAAGAACAGGAATCACTATCAAAGGAAATACATAAAGAAGATATAAGTGCAGAAAAAACAAGAGAGATCAAGAGTATAAAGAAACCAGAGACTTTGAAAGAGACTGCACATGATTTAGAAGAGAAAGCAAACATTGCTCCAGAAGGAGTATCTCTTGAGGAAAAGCCTGAGGCACCAGAGCAGGACCATGTATCACATTTACCATGGGTACGAGGAAAGAAACCTAAACAACCTGATCAGGAGAAAGAGAAGATAATGTTGAAACCAGTGAAAAAGGATATTCCAGAGAAGAGAGACGAAAAGGAAGTAGTACAGTTGAAGCCTGTACAGAGACATAAACCAACAGCAGAAGTAGAAGACAAAATAATGTTGAAACCTGTGAAGAGGGACACAAAGGAAGTATTCAAAGAAGAGGAATCTCTTCCAAGCACAGTGCCTAAAGGAGACACAACTGTAGAAAAACCAAAAGAGGTCAAAAGTATAAAGAAACCAGAAAGTCTGAAAGAGGCTCCATGTGACGTGGAAGAGAAAGCAGACATAGTTCCAGAAGGAGTGTCTGTTGAGGAAAAGCCTGAGGTACCAGAGGAAGATCAGGTATCGCGCTTACCGTGGGTACGAGGAAAGAAGCCTAAACAACCTGTTCAGGAGAAAGAGGAAATTACTTTGAAACCAGTGAAGAAGGGTATTCCAGAGAAGATAGAAGAAAAGGAGACAGTACAGTTGAAGCCTGTACAGAGACATAAACCAACAGCAGCAGAAGAGGATGAAATAATGCTGAAACCTGTGAAGAAGGACACAAAGGAAATAAGCAAAGAAGAGGAATCTCTTCCAAGGGAAGTGCCTAAGGGAGAGACAACTGAAGAAAAACCAAAAGAGATCAAAAGCATAAAGAAACCAGAGAGTCTGAAAGTGGTCCCACGTTATGTGGAAGAGAAAGCAGACATAGTTCCAGAAGGAGTCTCTGTTGAGGAAAAGCCTGAGGTACCAGAGGAAGATCAGGTATCGCGCTTACCGTGGGCACGAGGAAAGAAGCCTAAACAACCTGTTCAGGAGAAAGAGGAAATTACTTTGAAACCAGTGAAGAAAGGTATTCCAGAGCAGAAAGAAGAAAGAGAAATTGTACAGTTGAAGCCTGTAGAGAAACAGAAACCAATGGCAGAAGAAAAAGACAAAATAATGCTGAAACCTGTGAAGAAGGATGAAAAAGAAATAACAAAAGGAGAGGAAACTCTCCCAAGGGAAGTGCCTAAAGAAGACATAATTCCGAAAAAACCAAAAGAGATCGAAATTGTAAAGAAGCCAAAGAGTATGACAGAGGTACCACGTGATATGGAAGAGGAAGCAGACATTGCTCCAGAAGGAGTGTCAATTCCAGAAAAGCCTGAAGCACCAGAGCAAGAGGAGGTATCGCGTGTACCATGGGTACGAGGAAAGAAACCTAAACAACCTGTTCAGGAGAAAGAAGAGATCACTTTGAAACCAGTGAAGAAGGATATTCCAGAGAAGATAGAAGAAAAGGAAATAGTACAGTTGAAGCCTGTACAGAGACATAAACCAACAGCAGAAGAAGAAGATAAAATAGTGCTGAAACCTGTGAAGAAGGAGACACAGGAAGTAATTAGAAAAGAGGAGTCTACCGCAATGGAGGTGACTGAAGAAGATACAACTGTAGAAAAATCAAAAGAGATAAAGAGAGTCAAAAAACCAAAGAGCTTGAAAGAGGCACCACAGGATGCAGAAGAGAAACCAGAGATGGTTCCAGAAAGACTACCTGCTAAGGAAAAGCCTGAGGCACCAGAACAAGATCAGGTATCGCATTTACCATGGGTACGAGGAAAGAAACCTAAACAACCTGAACAGGAGAAAGAAGAGATTACTTTGAAGCCAGTGAAGAAGGATATTCCAGAGAAGATAGAAGAAAAGGAAATAGTACAGTTGAAGCCTGTACAGAGACATAAACCAACAGCAGAAGAAGAGGATAAAATAGTGCTGAAACATGTGAAGAAGGAGACACAGGAAGTAATTAGAAAAGAGGAGTCTCTTGCAATGGAGGTGACTGAAGAAGATACAATTGTAGAAAAATCAAAAGAGATAAAGAGAGTCAAGAAACCCGAGAGCTTGAAAGAGATGCCACATGATGTGGAAGAGAAACCAGAGATGGTTCCAGAAAGATTATCTGTTGCGGAAAAACCTGAGGCACCAGAGCAAGATGAGGTATCACATTTACCATGGGTGCGAGGAAAGAAACCTAGACAACCTGTTCAGAAGAAAGAGGAAATTACTTTGAAGCCAGTGAAGAAGGATATTCCAGAGAAGATAGAAGAAAAGGAGACAGTACAGTTGAAGCCTGTACAGAGATATAAACCAACAGCAACAGAAGAGGATGAGATAATGCTGAAACCTGTGAAGAAGGACACAAAGGTAATAAGCAAAGAAGAGGAATCTCTTCCAAGGGAAGTGCCTAAAGAAGACACAACTGAAGAAAAACCAAAACAGGTCAAAAGTATAAAGAAACCAGAGAGTCAGAAAGAGGTTTCACGTGGTGTGGAAGAGAAAGTAGACATGGTTCCAGAAGGAGTGTCTGTTGAGGAAAAGCCTGAGGTACCAGTGGAAGATCAGGTATCGCGCTTACCGTGGGCACGAGGAAAGAAACCTAAACAACCTGTTCAGGAGAAAGAGAAAATTACTTTGAAACCAGTCAAGAAAGATATTCCAGAGAAGATAGAAGAAAGAGAAATTGTACAATTGAAGCCTGTAGAGAAACAGAAACCAATGTCAGAAGAAAAAGACAAAATAGGGCTAAAACCTGTGAAGAAGGATGAAAAGGAAATAACAAAAGAAGAGGAATCTCTTCCAAGGGAAGTGCCTAAAGAAGACATAATTCCAGAAAAACCAAAAGAGATTGAAATTGTAAAGAAGCCAAAGAGTATGACAGAGGTACCACGTGATGTGGAAGAGGAAGCAGACATTGCCCCAGAAGGAGTGTCAGTTCCGGAAAAGCCTGAAGCACCAGAACAAGTAGAGGTATCGCGTGTACCATGGGTACGAGGAAAGAAACCTAAACAACCTGTTCAGGAGAAAGAAGAGATTACTTTGAAGCCAGTGAAGAAGGATATTCCACAGAAGACAGAAGAAACAGAAACTGTACAGTTGAAACCTGTACAGAGACATAAACCAAAAGCAGAAGAACAAGACAAGTTAGTGCTGAAACCTGTGAAGAAAGACACAAAAGAAGTATTCAAAGAAGAGGAATCTCTACCAAGGGAGTTGGCTAAAGAAGACACAACTGCAGAAAAACCAAAAGAGACCAAGAAAGTAAAGAAACCAGAGAGCTTAAAAGAGACTCCACATGATATGGAAGAAAAAGCTGACATTGTTCCAGAGAAAGTATCTGATGAGGAAAAGCCTGAGGCACCAGATGAAGATCAGGTATCTCATGTACCATGGGTACGAGGAAAGAAACCTAAACAACCTGTTCAGCAGAAAGAAGAGATCACTTTGAAACCAGTGAAAAAGGATATCCCAGAGAAGGCAGAAGAAAAGGAAATAGTACAGTTGAAACCTGTACAGAGACATAAACCAACAGCAGAAGAAGAGGATAAAATAGTTCTAAAACCTGTGAAGAAGGAGACACAGGAAGTAATTAGAAAAGAGGAGTCTCTTGCAATGGAGGTGACTGAAGAAGATACAATTGTAGAAAAATCAAAAGAGATAAAGAAAGTCAAGAAACCCAAGAGCTTGAAAGAGACGCCACAAGATGTGGAAGAGAAACCAGAGACGGTTCCAGAAAGACTATCTGTTGAGGAAAAGCCTGAGGCACCAGAGAAAGATCAGGTATCGCATTTACCATGGATACGAGGAAAGAAACCTAAACAACCTCTTCAGGAGAAAGAAGAGATTACTTTGAAGCCAGTGAAGAAGGATATTCCACAGAAGACAGAAGAAACAGAAACTGTACAGTTGAAACCTGTACAGAGACATAAACCAAAAGCAGAAGAACAAGACAAGTTAGTGCTGAAACCTGTGAAGAAGGACACAAAGGAAGTAATCAAAGAAGAGGAATCTCAACCAAGGGAGTTGGCTAAAGAAGACACAACTGCAGAAAAACCAAAAGAGACCAAGAAAGTAAAGAAACCAGAGAGCTTAAAAGAGACTCCACATGATATGGAAGAAAAAGCTGACATTGTTCCAGAGAAAGTATCTGATGAGGAAAAGCCTGAGGCACCAGATGAAGATCAGGTATCTCATGTACCATGGGTACGAGGAAAGAAACCTAAACAACCTGTTCAGCAGAAAGAAGAGATCACTTTGAAACCAGTGAAAAAGGATATCCCAGAGAAGGCAGAAGAAAAGGAAATAGTACAGTTGAAACCTGTACAGAGACATAAACCAACAGCAGAAGAAGAGGATAAAATAGTGCTGGAACTTGTGAAGAAGGAGACACAGGAAGTAATTAGAAAAGAGGAGTCTCTTGCAATGGAAGTGACTGAAGAAGATAAAATTGTTGAAAAATCCAAAGAGATCAAGAAAGTTAAGAAACCCAAGAGCTTGAAAGAGAGGCCACAAGATGTGGAAGAGAAACCAGAGATGGTTCCAGAAAGACTATCTGTTGAGGAAAAGCCTGAGGCACCAGAGCAAGATCAGGTATCGCATTTACCATGGGTACGAGGAAAGAAACCTAAACAACCTGTTCAGGAGAAAGAAGAGATCACTTTGAAACCAGTGAAGAAGGCTATTCCAGAGAAGATAGAAGAAAAGGAAATAGTACAGTTGAAGCCTGTACAGAGACATAAACCAACAGCAGAAGAAGAAGATAAAATAGTGCTGAAACCTGTGAAGAAGGAGACACAGGAAGTAATTAGAAAAGAGGAGTCTACCGCAATGGAGGTGACTGAAGAAGATACAACTGTAGAAAAATCAAAAGAGATAAAGAGAGTCAAAAAACCAAAGAGCTTGAAAGAGGCACCACAGGATGCGGAAGAGAAACCAGAGATGGTTCCAGAAAGACTACCTGCTAAGGAAAAGCCTGAGGCACCAGAACAAGATCAGGTATCGCATTTACCATGGGTACGAGGAAAGAAACCTAAACAACCTGAACAGGAGAAAGAAGAGATTACTTTGAAGCCAGTGAAGAAGGATATTCCAGAGAAGATAGAAGAAAAGGAAATAGTACAGTTGAAACCTGTACAGAGACATAAACCAACAGCAGAAGAAGAGGATAAAATAGTTCTAAAACCTGTGAAGAAGGAGACACAGGAAGTAATTAGAAAAGAAGAGTCTCTTGCAATGGAGGTGACTGAAGAAGATACAATTGTAGAAAAATCAAAAGAGATAAAGAGAGTCAAGAAACCAAAGAGCTTGAAAGAGGCACCACAGGATGTGGAAGAGAAACCAGAGATGGTTCCAGAAAGACTATCTGTTGAGGAAAAGCCTGAGGCACCAGAGAAAGATCAGGTATCGCATTTACCATGGGTTCGAGGAAAGAAACCTAAACAACCTGAACAGGAGAAAGAAGAGATTTCATTGAAGCCGGTGAAGAAGGATATTCCAGAGAAGACAGAAGAAAAGGAAATTGTACAGTTGAAACCTGTACAGAGACATAAACCAAAAGCAGTAGAAGAAGACAAGTTGGTGCTGAAACCTGTGAAGAAGGAGACAAAGGAAGTATTGAAAGAAGAGGAATCTCTTCCAAGGGAGTTGGCTGAAAAAGGCACAACTGCAGAAAAACCGAAAGAGACCAAGAAAGTAAAGAAACCAGAGAGCCTTAAGGACACTCCACATGATACGGAAGAGAAAGCCTACTCTGTTCCAGAAGGAGTATCTGTTGAGGAAAAGCCTGAGGCACCAGATCAAGATCAGGTATCGCATGTACCATGGGTACGAGGAAAGAAGCCTAAACAACCTGTTCAGGAGAAAGAGGAGATTACTTTGAAACCAGTGAAGAAGGATATTCCAGTGGAGACAGAAGAAAGAGAAATTGTACAGTTGAAGCCTGTTGAGAAACCGAAGCCAACAGCCGAAGACTTGGAAAGAATTACCCTTAAACTTGAACCAGCAGTGGAGAAACAAAAACCATTAGAGAAACTTGTATATGAAAGGGAAGTACCTTTAATTCCAAGTAATGAGGAATCTCCCTTACAAGATAGTAAGGAGATCACCAAAGTACCTTGGCAACGTGGAAAGAAACATGAGGCACCTGAACTGGAAAAGGAGGAAATTACTTTGAAACCTGTCAAAAAGAGTGTTCCTGAGAAAACCGATGATAGGAAAGAATTGCGATTGAAGCCTGTACCTAAAGAGAAACCATCAGTAGATGAGGTACAGGAAGTTATGCTAAAACCTGTGAAGAAGGACGAAAAGGAAGTAATTACAGAGAAACAAGGTGTAACTATAAAAGAAGTAGGAGAAAACCAAATAGGGGAAGAAAAAAATTTGCAGGAGCTGAAATCAGAAGAGTTGCCTAAGGATGACACTCCTACCAAAAAACCCAGTGTACCTTGGAGAAAAAAGAAACCAGTGCCTATGAAGGAGGCTCCACTTGATGTGGAGGAATTAACGGACACTGCTCCAGAAGTGTCTAAAGTTACCATGACTCCTGGTATGCCTAAACTTGCAGATGCTCCAGATATTTTAAAGGAAGTTCTAGATGAGAAACCAATGCTACTTCCTGTAAGACTGATTGATGAACAAGATGAGATGATGAAAGATTTAGTATCTGTAGGTGAAATTGCCTTGGCAAAACCCAAAGCTGTGCACCCTTCAGATAAAGAGAAATTACTGTCTGAGAGCGTGCAGGTGGAAGCTACTACAGAAACTCTTGATTGGCACAAAGACATTAAGGTGGATACTTTTTCCAAAAAGAAAGTTCCTGAAGAATCCCGACCCACAATTCTTTCTGATAGTACACCATTAAGTGAATTGGAAATTGTGTCTCAGAAGCGGGTGACTGATAGCGTGTTGAAGATTCCAGAGGAACCCATTCAAGACGTGGAAAATCTTGATGTTCATCACACAGTCAGTCAGACAGTGGTACAAAAGACAGTCACAGAAGCCACTAAAAGTATTTCAAAAGCTGTACCCCCAAGATTTGTTAGAAAATTGACACCTGCCATGGTGGAACCAAACAAGAAAGCAACATTTATTTGTGAAGTTGAAGGAAAGCCTTTCCCTGAATTGACTTGGTTTGTTAATGAAAAACCGTTGCCTTTGTCAAATCGCATACAGACGTCAGTTCGTGAAAAAGTTGTGACACTTGAAATAAGGGATGTATTTAAAGAAGATGTTGGTATTTATTCCTGCCGTGCTTCAAATCCTGCTGGTGTGGCTACATCTGCAGCAAATTTGATCATTTTGGGTATGTGCACACATGTAAATTAGCATGCTCTGTCCCCTAACTACTGCATATGTTTTGTGGAGGCAAAATTTGGAAAGGAGTTGTGGATTTTTTTTTCTTAGTTTTTGATCTTATTGCTGCTTCTTCCTCCAGGTGGCATGCTGTTTGAACTTTTTTGACCATTAGATCTCATATTGTAGGAAAAAATTATTGTTATTGTGAATTGCATGTGACTTTGGAAAGTGTTGAATAATGTAAGGTGCATATCATGTATTATCAGTGCCAGATGATACAGATATGGATATACATTCATATTTTAGAGTTTGAAACATTTTAATTTGCATGTTATTTACGTTTGTTGGCTGTAAAGATTGTTTTTTATTTTTTTTTTTATTTTCGACTTTGTGTTTATTGTCGGCTTCATTTATATAAATAGCATGAAATTTCTGTGAAATCTTGGCACACTCAGATGCTTTAGGAACTTGTGTGAGACTCTTGGCTACTCTTTGGTGAACCCTCAGGCATAATGCCAGAATATTTATTCAGTAGCCCCTTAGCTTTGCTTTGCACAGGGAGCTAGCAGTTGAAGTCCTAATTTTTACTATTATCAATTAGAAATGTATCCTAGCTCAACTGTATGCAATGGCCAACAGTAAGTTTGCTTTTTTTTTACTTAGCTCTTTTAAGTTGTGTGTGAAAGGGCAAAAATTAGTTACTGTAATTGCATGAATTTCATTATTGAGTAACATTCAACACTGCTTTGTAACTCATCAGTGTACAAATTGTGTACACTTATAATGGACTTTTGTGGGAAAAATTTGAAGATTTGTTCAGAATTTACTCCGAACTCCTTTATTATGGCAAGACTCTGTTGGGAAAATGTTTGTATTAGATGTTGGTACATAACACCATTTACACATTCATGTATATCTGCAGTTTTTGTTTTGCATGGTCGTGTGGAGCATATTTATCAACTTCACGTGTTTACCTTGAATTGACAAAAAGTTGAAATACTTATTGGTTCAAATTATCTGTTTCAAGCAGATTCTGATATATTAGTTTCTGCATATTTTATGACTTGCGATGACTATAACCTCTGTTCATGGATTTCTTGCTGCATCAAATTTATATATAAACTCAAGCTTTTGTCTCCTGTCACTCACAACAGAGGAAGTCACTGAACCTTGAATTTACATACAGATCTGACACAGCAAAATAATCTGTGAAACATTAATCCAAGATTTTGTGAGCTTTATTTATTATGTTTTCATTTAAACTGTTATGATATTTTTTATTTACTCTCAAGAAATTTTGAAATTTGTACAAGTATCAGTAGAAGTCACAGAACTTTATTTATGTATCATTAATAGACTGAGTATCACACATTCTAATGCTTACATGGTTCTCCACTCATAATTTATTAACACCCTACTGCATGAGTAAGTGTAATCTTTGCCCAGAAGAACTATAAAAGTTGAAGTTTGAAATGAGTAGAAGGTGCATCTGAGGAAGTCTTTTAATATATAACAGTGTGTCCTGCAATAATGATCGTTATATCACTCATCTGGATGATAATACAGATGCAGTATCTCAAATGTACATCGCAACTACCTGATGAAGAAAGTTAATATCGATGATTTTCCTTGATCCTGGATCCACACTAGCTTTGAGTTTCTTTTAATGTCACCGTGATGCCAGCAATTGTTAATTTTTATTTTTCATGCAATTGCACAATTTCGGGTTTAGGCCTTTTTCAGTTACTTGGATGCATTTTTTTAGCTGTCTGATCATAAAATATTTCTCATTATACATATTTTATAGTGAAAGAAGTATCAAATGTATTCAGCTGGACACAATAATTAGCTGTTGTGGGCATCATGAAATTATTAAAAAAAATTAGATGCATAGTACAGCTTGTAAATCACAGTGACTGATTACTAATGTCAGTTAGTTTTTTGCATGCTAGTTTTACACAGTCAAGGTAGGTACAATTGAAAAGTATTTGCTATCAAATGATAAACATTTTAAAATAATTTAAAAGTGTTGGCTTTCAAATCATAAACATATATATAAAAAAAAGCTTAACCCGTAACAAGAAAATTTATGGACCCATATGACCAGCATGTGTGAGCATGACTGTGAAGGCACTGAAAGAGGATCAGTATATGTGGTTTTTGAATATAGTCATGCCAGAGAAGCAAAAAGTGAATTTCTGGTAACTGTCACGATTATATATAATTTTTTTAAATTTTTTTTTATTTTATTTATTTATTTATTTATTTATTTTTTTCAACGTAGTACGAGTGACACGCTTTATATCTTAGCTCTAAATTATCTTCTTACAACTTCAACAATATTAGGAAAAGGATAGATTTATTACTCACTACAAAGAAGCCACGTTGAGTTGCAGACAGTTACAATGAAGAGACTGTTACACATTTAGCTTTCATTCAAAGCCTTCTTCAGAAAAAAACCACGTACACATTCACATAAGCAAGCACACATCATGCACACATGACCACCTTGATACCAGTCGCAGCTGGTGGAGACAGTGGTCATATGTGTGTGTGTGTGTGTGTGTGTGTGTGTGTGTGTGTGTGTGTGTGTGAGGTGTGCTCGCTTGTGTGAATGTGTGTGTTTCCTTTCCTGAAAAAGACTTTAGCCAAAAGATGAATGAGTAACTGTCTCTTTCATTGTGCCAATCTGCAACTTGTCATCTTTACAGTGAGTAGCAATCTATCCTTTTCCTATTCCTAATATTGTTAACATTCCAGGCTGGAGTTTCCATTGTTTGCTTCTTACAGCTCCTAGATTTGAAATATGAATGAACTGCTGTATAACACATTTTTATATTACTTTAGTGTGGGCTGCTATAAGACTAAATAAATCTTTCATAAAACTGGGATTATAATATTATTTTACATCTGCAGAGAAACCAGAAATGGGCAGGGCTCCTCATTTTACTGAGCAACTGAAACCACTGTCAGCTGCTCCTGGACGTCCTGCTGAGCTGAAATGTGTTGTTGTTGGTGAGCCTACACCTGAAGTAGTTTGGTTACGTGATGGTCAGAAAGTGTTCTCTGGACCTGGCCAGGAAATGTACTACAATCCTGAATCTGGAACTGCGAGTTTGATTATCAGTGAACCAACGGAACATGATGAAGCAGTGTACAGTGTACAAGCCATTAACAAATTTGGCCGAGCAGAATGCCGAGCAAATCTTGTACTTGGTAAGAGAAAACAAAAATTGCTCTCCATTTTTGGTACCTAATAACTAATAATCATTTTTGTGCATATTAAAAACCAATTTTGATTCTACTGCTAATATATAATCCCATGTGTAGGTTGTGCTTGATCTCTCTGAAGTTGGTTACACTGGTCTTTTGTCTCAAAATATGTGATTATCTTATCAGTCCAAAGACTGGTTTGGTGCAGCTGTGGACATTAGTCTATATTGTGTAAGTCTTTTCATGTCTGTATAGTTATTGCAGTCTACCTCCATTTGAACCTGATTGTTGTTTTCAAGCCTTTGTCTCACTCTACGATATTTACTCCTACACCTCCCTCAGTTACCAAATCAACTATTTTGTAATGCCTCAGTTTGTTTCCTATCAACCTTTTCCTTCTTTTAGTAAGACTGAACCATAGAACTCTTTTCTTCCCAATTCAGTTCAGTTCCTCTACTGTAGTAAACCAGTTACTCAACCTAACAATCTAATCTTCAGCATTATTCTGTAGTACAACATTTCAAAAACTTCTGTTCTTGTCTGTGCTGCTTATCATACACATTTTACTTTGCCATGTTGCTATACTCTAAACAAGTACTTTGTGAAAATATTTCCTAACACTTAAATTTATGTTTCGTGTTAACATATTTTTCTTTTTCAGTAACACCTTTCAAGCCTTTTATATCCTCTTTAATTGTGTAGTTAGCAGTTATTTTGCTGCCCAAGCAGCAAAACTTGTCTACTGCTTTATTTGTCTCATTTCTTAATCCACATCAGGTGTACATCAGTTTAAATCCTATTCATCTACCCAAATTTAAGTTTTCTGTGGTTTCTCTTAATTCCTCAAGGTAAATGTCAGAATCGTTCCTTTGATATGAATACAGGTGATATCCTTCTTCGTCCTTACCCAGTATTACAATCTGTGACATTTCTAATTGTCTTGTTGTCAACAGAATGTTAAACCATAACCTTCCTTCTTTTTAATCTAATTCCCTTAGCATCATCTGACTCAATTAAGTTGCATTTCATTATCTTTGTTTCAGTTTTATTGACCCTCATCCTATAACTTATTTCCAAGATAATATTCATTGTGTTCAACGAATCTTCCAAGTCCCTTGCTATCTCTAACAGAATGATAATGTCTTGACATGTCTTAACTTTTTTATTTCCTCCATTTGATATTCAAATCCCTTGCCAAAATTTTCTTTAGTATCCTTTACTGCTTACTCATTGTGTGGATCTGAATAACATGGGGCTTAGGCTATAACTGTGTCCACTCCCTTTCCCTTCTCATTTAATGTCTCCCTTTCACATTGTTTCATTCTTAGAAATGAAGTATGGGCAATACTAAGAATGTTTCTGTGTTATCATTATTGTTAATTCTCAAGATGGTGTTCAACATTAATTGATTCCTGCATCAATAGTAACATAGTAAAACAAGATAATTTCACTATTTAATGTTACATTCTGCAGTTTCGTCATCAAGGGGAGAGCTTGCTTGTTCATTAATAGAGTATGCTGACGTGGCTATCACAGCTCTTTGGCAACAATGGATTGATTTAGGTGGAGTCGACAATATGTGTTATACAGTTGGACAATATGTCATACGATGTGAGAATTCTCCTCTATGAGTTGCTGAATGAGTTTGTGGTTTCTCCCATATTAATGTGAGACTATTTCAGTTTGTGTCTTTGGTAAGATGTTTTTGGTGCACTCTTTGTATTATAATTTGACTGAACTTCATCTTTTCTAACTTTCCCTGTATTTTTCATTTTCCATCTATCAACTTTTCTTTCAAGTCCCACAAACACTCGTGTTTACCTACACCTTGTATGCAGTGTTTATTACTCATTACACTTTCACCATCTACATCCATACCCTTTAATTCCTCTGGGGTAATGTCTATTTACATCCCTTTGTTTATCTTATTTTGTATCTCTATTTTTATTTTGCCATAGCTTCCTTATGTCTTATATCTTAATTCTTTACAACTGTGTTGCACTTTTGCTAGTAACTGGTATTTTATTTTACTTTATTGCTGTAGTTTTCACCTTCCTTCACTTTCAAGGCAAAGTTTCACAAGCACAATTATTGAACATTTTTCATTGATAGTGATAAAATAACATTCTATACTGGTAAAAATTGAATTTTGAGTCAAATGTTTGAATACAGTAAGCAGGTTCAAACAGATGTAAGTTGCAGTGGTTATGCAGAGAGAAAAGGCTTGCACAGGATATATTAGTATGGAGAACTGAAGCTAAGCGGTATTTGAACTGAAAACCACATGAGCAACAACTGAAACAAAAGATTTCAGTTTTTCACATTGCTGGAAACCTACTGGTTTGGTACCTTTATGATGCCTAGGACACCAATGTTAGCACACTACATCTAAGAATATATTTGAAAATGCAGGATGAATTGAAACATTAATGCCACTTGTGGCAATACTTAAGAAAATTATTTGTTTAACAGATGCAATAAAAAACAACACAAGCCATCATGTATTACACAACTGTTGCCTAACAATTAATTGCTTGCCTCACTCTTTTATTTATAATATTCAGACTTTTTTGCATAACTATTTTTTCAGTTTACAAAAAAGATTATTCCTTATATTTATTATAGAAATATGAATAAATTTTGGTTAGTTGGTTGGTTTATGACATAGCCTAAAATTAGTTGTCAAATTTGTTGGCTACCTTCTTACAGACATAGTTCCTAAAATAAATTGTCTTTTTGGCAGGTAAACCAATAGAAGCAAGACAGCCACAGTTTATGAGGGCACCATATATAACACGTCCCTTACAAGCCATTGCTGCAGTAAAAGATGAGCCTGTGGAGCTGATGGCAGCATTTGAAGGAGAACCTGTACCAGAAGCAAAGTGGTTTCGCAATGGAAAGGAGGTGGTGGCTTCAGAGGGAATTGATATTGTGAAAGAGACAAAACATACTGTTTTACGTATAGAAAAGATAAACAAAACCAGTACTGGAATGTATGAAGTTCGTGCTATAAATCCAGTTGGAGAGGCCAAAACATCTTGTTCTGTCACTATCAGAGGTAAATATTAGCCTTGTGCTTAGAATTATGATATATCACTACATACTTTGGGCATGGAAGCAGTCATAGTCAAATGGGTAATTGTTGAATTATTGATTATAAAGCCCTGTGTACTCAAATACTTTGGTATCTTATGATAGTCACGCTGGGAAAAACTGTAAAAGATTGATACTTTGCTTTTGTTTTTTGAAACAAAAAGCAACTGCTAGACTGTTTCAATATCTGTTGTTATTATTGTAATTTTAGAAGAACAGCCTGAAATGACTGAAGCAAGGCCACCATCTTTCATTAAGCCTCTACAGCCAAAGATTGTAACTGTTGGAGAAGTTGTTATTTTGGAGACTATTGTAAAGTCATACCCTACATGTTCATTCCAATGGTTCCATCTGTCTACTCCAGTGAAGGTAAAACTAATTTATTTTTGTTTAAAGACAAGTGACTGACTTTGTTCATTGTTGGTGTCTAACAGTAATAGATGAAATACAAACTGCCAAATTTGTGTTGCTGCCATTTTATTTTTGTTTAAAAGTTTATGTGATATGCTTTATCGTTAGCATTTATTATTTTACCTCAGAACACTAAATGTAAACTTAAAATAAAATTTTAAATGGAATTAATCATTTGCTGTATAACTATATGGGCAATTTTTTACCTTGTTATGTTATTACTAAATCAATTCACTAAAGTAAGAATTTCAAAAATGCTGTAATGAAAGCCTTGCAGAATGTACAAAGTTAAAGCATTTTGTTTTGTACCCACTGAAATCCTGGCAGAGATGGAATAGAAATCTTTTTGGTCACTAATTCAGTGCTATGGTTTTCCAGATTATGATTATTCTAATCATGCCCATATAATTGTAAACTTTCTGATCATTGTAAATATCTTATTTTTTCATAGTCAACAACAGAAACACGGATTGTGACAGAAGCAAATAAGTCATTACTAGTTTTGCAAGATGTTAATGAACAACAGACAGGTAGTTATACATGTCGTGCAGAGAATGTTGTTGGATCAGTGACTTGCACAGCAACACTATCTGTCATACCTGATGAGAAATGGGAAGATACTATAGAGTTAGAGGCTCCACATTTTGAACAGAAGTTAGTGCCATTACGAGTCATGGATGGAGAACCAGTGCAACTCACTTGCAAGGTATGTTATACCATAGCTTGGACAATATTTACTGTAATCTTTCTTTCTCTTCCAGTGTGTACTGATATCTTAAAACATAATTAATGTTCACTTTTCTTATTTAAAGTTTTAAAAGAACAGCTGGCACTCTCTTATGTGTTTGAGCGATTACATTCATAAAATATAATAGGATGTGATGCAGTTCTGCCATTTCTGCTTTGTCAAATTAAACAAATGTAATTAAAAAGAAAAAAAATGTGATCCTGTGTTGAACATTCACATTTGAGCTTAGGGAAGAGACTGACTATTAATATTAGATGTTACTGTGGAGTAAGCAATTTGTATGGCTCACTGTTATTTTGCATTTTCGTATAGTTTAATTGGTTTGTAACAATTGTGATATTACAGTGGAGTTAATTTCATTTTATATGTTTCATAAGAAAACCATATAAGTAAATCACATAATGTATCATGGCTTTTACTACCTTTCACCATCCTCTGAAATGGGTAATATCCTTCCCAAAATCCTTCCTACTTCCCACAAAGTAGTAATCACCTACCCACCCAACTTATGAAATATCCTCTTCCATAGTTAAGTCACTCCTTCATCAACATAGATCATATTGGCATGAAGGAAATTTTCAAGGGTTTGTGTAGTGATATGAGCAGTTTGTTTCAGTGTATATTCTACAACATAACACTATTGCTGGCACATTAAATTATCTTTCTTTCTTACTTGTGAATTTATGACTATTAGTTTCATTTCATTGTCCAATTTTGATTTCAGTACCCAACTTATGAGTCCATCTTAACTCACCATTCTGTGCAGTTTAAAAGTGTTTTCCTATTATAGAACTTGTGAGGCATTTATTGTTTCCTTGATGTGTTATGGTAGAACACAACAATGTGCAACTCCATGATTTTAAGATATTGACCACAACAAATGTGTTTTTAGTTGAAAGGATTTGCTGACCTGTTTTAATACATTGTATATGCTGCTACCATGACAAACTTTTCTTATGGATTGCACTTTTCTTGTTCTAATTTAACTTTACAAAGAAAGTAAAGCAGACATATACACATATATATGCACACACACAAACGCGTGCACACGCGCGCGCGCGCGCGCACACACACACACACACACACACACACACACACACACACACACACACACATTTTGACAACTGGTTAATGTTCTCAGTGTGGGGTGTGACAACCTCTGGCAGCAATATAGGCCTGACAATGACAGGGCATGCTGTGAATGATGTCATCAATCTCATTTTCAGGCAATAACACTCATTCTCCCTGCAGAGCCACTTGTAAATCTTGGAGAGTGGTTGGTTGATGCTTACATGATCCAATCCATCTCTGTAGTGCATCCCGACATGCTCTATGGGATCAAATTGGGAACGGAGCAGGCTACCCCATGTGTGCAGTATCTTCTTTTTCCAAGAAAACATCAATCACCGTGCTCTGTGAGGTCGAGCATTATTGCCCATCAGTACTATGTCTGGGCCCCACAGGACACCACAACAACAGCGCTAGGGGTCCCAAGATCTCATAACAATACCTGACGGCAGTTAAACCTTGCCGATTCACCTGTACAATTTCATGAAGATGTTGTTGAGTGGTCAACATAATCCCTACCCACACCATTAGGGATGCTCTTTGATATCAGTCTCTTTCCACAGTGTTGGGCTTCTGACATCGTGTTCCATGTTCCTTCCAGATGTGAATCCATCAATAATCACTGTACAGACTAAATTGGGACTCATCCGTGAAAAAACATTGCCCACTGCTTGACCATCCAGGTGGCATGTTGACAAGTCCACTCTACACGTTCTCTACAGTGAAGACATGTCAGAGATACACCTGCAGCAGGTTTCTGACAATAAAGGCCACTGTGCCAAAGCCTTCTGTATTCCATTTGCCTCGGTACAGAATGTCCAGTGGATGCTGCGAGTTCAGATCCCAGTTGCCGTGCAGTACTAAGGCAGTACCGTTGTGCCCTTACAGCCAAATAACGTTCCTCCCTTTCTGATGTCACACGTGGGCAGTCCTGCCCTGGTCTTTGGGATACAGTTTTAGCCTCTATAAACTGTCACCAAATCTGAGAAACAACAGAACAATTCACATTGAGCCATCAGGTCACATCCATTTGCGATTGTCCTTCCTCCATTCTTCCTATGGCCCTCCACTGCAGAGAGTCTGTTAGGTGTCTTCTCTGTACCACACTGCACCATCTGTATCTGTGTCTTTAGTGATTGTGGATGTGTGGCTACCCGGCAAACACTACACTATATGATAGGTATCCCGTTGTCACCCTTGATGTGGTTGTCTGTTGACTGGAATGCGATATTTCGTACAGAACATGATTGTATGGAAATATCTGTTGACAGTTTTTCGGTTATATGGTGAATCAGACACAAGGCAGGGAAATCACGGTTTGTTGCTTTAATTTTGGACACCAGTGTATGAATATTGTGCCAATACCTATATACTTATTGTATATACCACTGTGTGCATCATGATATGATGTTTAATAATGGCTGAAAGAATGAAATTAGCTAACTGTAAATGAAATTAAATTAAATATTTATTTGAACTAAAAACCTAAATCACATAGATAAATAACTTCTTGCACACATGAGAGGTTCTTTTCCAAGCCAAACTGGATTTTTACATTCTCTAATCTAGCTTGTACAGATCCATTTTACTTCTTGTGATCTGTCGTTTCCTCTCATTTTGACATACAAATAGAGCACATTGAAAAATTTGCACTGTCCTTTGTTTTGCTGGTTTTACTCCATATCATTTCTTTCAATCTTCATTTTCATCGTACCACTTGACATGTATTTTTCTACTCATCTTCCTCTCTCCACTCTCCACAAAATATTGTTTCCTCATGCTGGTTTCATGTCCTCACTTACTGCTCTTCTTGTGAAAAGCTATCCATTAACTTGTCCAGAATTTTTGCCACAGATTTGTTTTATTTTCCAATTGTGACTCGTGACTTGCATATGTGCCTTTTGGGCTGCGTGTTGCAGTTCACACATATCTTGCTGCACCAATATTTAAAGCCTTATGTCTACATTCTTAAATTTTCAGTTGAATGAGAACTCCTGTAGTTGCTGAATCTCGGTATTTTTTAACTTTTTCATATTTCTGTATGTTACCATTTGTCCAGTTATAGGCATATGTACCGTTTTTTATTTGGCTTCCATTCTGTGAGTGAACTGAATAACTTAAAATAGAATGAGCATTAAATTCCTTAAAACATTACTGTAGTATAATGACAAGCTAACGCTATCTATTGTAATGTTGTTTTTCTAATAGAATCACTGTTCTATATTATTCCAGATTGTTGGAAAACCAATTCCAAAAGTTATTTGGTATCACAAAGGACTACCTTTGAAAGAATCTAAGGGTGTTACAATGTACCAAGACTCAGAAGGTGTATGTAAATTAGCAATTTCAGAGGTTTTTCCAGAGGATGCTGGACAGTACACTTGCCAGGCTATCAACAAAGCAGGAGAAGCTGTTTGTGCTGCATCACTTGTTGTTGAAGGTCAGGCACTTGTTAACACTTAACAATTATGTAATAATTCAGTTTCATTCTAAGTATGTCAGTTAGCAATAATTTGTAACGTTCACCTAAGGCTTTTAGAATTTAAGTTGTTGTTTGGAGGTTACCTTACTCAGCAATGATTGTGTGTCATGGTATAACTAATTGTAATAAGATGATGCAATGGAATTACAATATTTGAGAATGACGCACTTTTAATACACAATTAAACATTGATATAATGTATATCTAATGTAAACCACATTTGACTATGACATTGTACTTTTAAAATAACTGAATCTATGTTGTTACAGCTTATGAATACGTACCTGACTCTGAGATTGCAACAACTGGAGTATCTCTTGTTACAGGACAGAGTGGTTCAGAAGAAGATCTTTTAGTAGAAAAGGTAATATATTGGAGATCAATTTATGATCCAGATTACAAATAAATGCCAATGCTGATTAAATATGGTAATTTGTAGTGACAATTGTTTTATGTCATGTTGATAGAAGTCTTTTGTGATCAGGAAAATTCATAGTGTAACTCTTTAAATATGAACTGAAAGTCTTAACACCAAAATTTATGCCAGTATTGTGAGCTGAAATTTGTTTTCAAGGAAGCTGCAATACAGTGTCTCCTTAGCACAGCTTACTTAAATACACTTATGTAGCAGGATGGAATGTTCATAGAAGCTTTTTACATTTTTCCCATAGTACATGAACCATGCAAATGCAATGTTGTGAAATGAAATGTAAATTAAAAGGAAATAAAAATTTTGAAAAATTGTGCAGTAAAATTATTATTAAAATAGTTACAGAGAAATGCATTAATTTCATGGGCACATTTAAAGATATTTACAGGCAACATTCACCTATCTCAACACCCCAATTTTCATTCTCATGTATCATGCTGATTAACCTGAAAAAATTTTTGTTAAAAGAGAAGCTTATTAATTACTTGAAGTAATAACACAAGTGGTTGATGTTGCCATGTGGCATTTCACACAGCAAACAGTGATCATGTATTCTAAATTGAACACAGTGGGTCTAAAACATTCTGTTGTGGTTTTCAGTTCAAAGTAGTTGTTATTATGTTTTTGAGATTGAAGTATACTTTGTAACATTTTTAACATTTTGTTTCCTTTTTCTATTTTTTTTGTAGGAGACAATCTCTGAAGTTTCTGAAATGACAGAATTGCAACATGGGGAAGTGGGAAAAGCACCTCGGTTTGTTACTTACTTGCCAGAAACTGTGACCTCACGTGATGGTGAACTTATAAGGTTGGCTTTGTTCTACTGTCTTATACTTTCAGCATATCACTATACTCTGTTATTTTCCTTTCACCAAAGTAATCATATTCATCCTGCTGAGAAGAATGTTTAGAACAAATTTCTCTACACTGACTGTACCAATTTCTTGTCAACAATGTGTTAAATATATCCCCACAGCTTATGAAATTAACTATAAATCTCTATCTTAGAAAGACAAGGGGGAAATTTTCATTTTATGACTGGACAGAGGAAGTGGGAATGGGAAATAAAAAATGGAGACAAAATACAGCCATACACAGAAACGAGAAAGAATTCTCCCTGATAAATTGTTATTCATTTATTCATTTCCTGGTTGTTGCGTTTGAATCTCATTTGATATTTCTGACTCCTAGTTAGTTTGTGTTTTGTATGTGTTCCATAATGTCTCCATTTGTGACTGACATTCCTAACAGCCCATGTACCTATTAATTGCCTCCCACATCAAAGCTTCTATCTTTCATCATCACAATGCATGCTGACAAGTGCTGACTGAGTACCTACACATTCATGTACTACTGATAATTTTTTTTAAAGACACACAAAAGTGAGGGATTGGCACTAGTAGATACAAACAAATTCAGGGACTGCTGATAATTTTTTTTTAAAGAGACACGAAAGTGAGAGATTTTCACTTATAGATGCAAACAAGTAATACAACACAGCAAAAGTGTCTAAACTACTTTGAGGAACACCTATACAGAGTAAAAGAAATGTGCCAATAGAAAGTCTTTCAACATAGATTTTAAGATCTAGTTTTCAGATCAGTAGGAAATACATAAAAAGTGCTGAGTTATCCATATTTTTCTCTCTAAAAGCTAAGGAAATTTTATCCTAGTGGGAATCATTTTTCTGTATAGTGTTGACTCTGTGAATGTTGCAACTCCTTTTGAATGAGTTCATATTATTAATCATAACTCTCATGATTCGGTGTTGAGGCACCTGTACAGTGTTTTACTTGGTCTATTTGAACTGATACTATAGATATACTTTTTATGAATTCTTAGTGTTGCCATTAAAATATGATGCCTACAACATAATAGATTGGACACAAAGAAAACAAACAACCTTTCCACTTCTCCTCATTCCTGAAAATTTAAAATGGATAACTTCAGTAATTATTTGATTCCAGTGTGGTAATAAAATTTAACTTTTATGAGAGTTCTGTTATAGAAACTGTATGCATTGCAGTTCAGTAACTTCCTGTTATCTCTAATCTTTTCTTGCTATTGCAGTTCTTCATTTTATATCCTCTCTATTTTGCTATTGCCAGCTGTTTTGCTACCCAAATAGCAAAACATTTCTGTCACTTATAGTGCCTCGTTTCCTAATCTGATTCGCTTTTTGTGTAGTCTGATTAAATTCTACCCTTATTTTACTTTTGTCCATGTTCATATTTTTCCTAACACTAACTGTAATTCCTTTGCCATTGTTGACAGCATTATAGTGTCATTGTCAAACCTTAAAGCTTTTGTTACATGTGCCTGAGCTTTAGCCCTCTTTCTAAATTTCTCCTTGATTTTGTTTCATGCTTGTTCACTGTGCAGTGGGTAGGCTACAATGCTCTCCCACTCTCTTCTCATTCTGTGCCTACCTTTCATGTCCTTTGACTCTTCCCACAACTTGGTAACACCAGCCTTTCAGATTTTCTGTAAATACTGCATTCCATAATCAAGTGCCTTGATGCACCCTTTAGAAGCATTTTGTAACAGAGAAGTTGGTATACTTCTCAGTACAAACTAAACTAGTCTTTCTTGCATTCAAACTTTTTTTTTTTAAAGTCTACTAAACATTTGATGTTTAACGCCACTTAGAGCAGTCTTAGACTCAGCCATAGCTATAAATTCTCTGAAATATAATATGGTTTGTGAGTCTTCAATAAATTAGTCCTTCTTGTGGTGTGACACACACACACACACACACACACACAGCTACTGTTGGTCTCTTACCATGAACATCTGACCAACTGCAGTCTCAGCAGATAGTAGTAGCTGTGTGTGTGTGTGTTTGTGTTTGTGATGCCACTAGAAGAACTAAATTATATTGAAGATTCTGAAAACATATCATATTTCATAGAATTAATAGCTATGGTTGTGACTAACACTGCTCTAAGTGGCCCGACACCACATGCTTATTAGACTTTTTTCTTTTAAGTTTGAATGCAAGAAAGGTGGGTTTAGTTAACAGAGTTTCAGTTTGTGGTGAGAAGAATACCAGCTCCTCTGTTAAAAAAATGCTGAGAAAGGATGTAACATGGCACTTGATTATGGAGTGCACATTTTTTGTGAATCATGCTTCTTTCCTTGGTTTTGAGTGCATTACTGTACTGGGCAACAAAATAAGGCACTGGAAAATGCCACTCTTTTGTGCCATGGCAACTTGCACTATTGCTTTCTTTGCTATACCGTTGCCAAGTTGACTAGAAGGCTTTGGCCAAATTTTGGGGTAATCAAATTCCATGTAGCATAGTGTGCATCAGTAAATCACATTATGGACTGTAAGTTAGGCCCTACATTCTACATGCTTTTTAACATGTGGGATACTTGCTGTGCACATATTAATGTGCATGCTCTTAATAAGACTCTTGACATGTTAGCTGATTTGTCTACTGGAATAGATAGAAATCAAATGGTATGAACTATTTTAACTGATTTTTGAGTACTGCTAAAGTGAACTGTGAAAAAATTATTTTGTAATAGCAGAAATGATGTGCCAAATTAAAAGCTGCTAAATTGTTATGTGTAACTGATTTTGGAATCTTTTATTGACATGTCAGACCCTTTGAACAAGGTGGCGTCTGCTGTCTGAAGGTAGTAGTGACTGGAAAGAAGTCAGTATCAATTACCGACATTCAATTCCATTTGACACACCTACTTCTATCAGTACCATCACTAAGAGTCTTCTTATACTGTTATTCTACTCAGATGACATACTATGTAATAAAACAGATATTATTTGTTGAAATTATTATTTTAAACCCACTTACTGGCCTTACAAAAGAGTAACGAAGTAATAGAGCACTTTTTGTAATCATTTCAAAAGGCTATGAGAGATATCCCAGGACTCTTTGTAGTGCTCACTGACTTGTATGGATGGCTGCATAAAAGAAAAAAATAAATTATCCTTTTGAAAAAAGTGGGAAGCAATGAGAAAAATGTAATAAACAGTTCAAACAATAATTTTTTTCCAGAAACCTAGAAAAATTATAGATTTTGTACAATTTTGACAATGTCTGGCATTCTGTGGACTATGGGCTAAAAGTGTTTGTATTAATGTTTTATGATAATGTGTCTTACCTTTCAGATGTTAAAGAATTTGTGCAAAGGGTTTGGTGCTGCTGAAACAAACTCAGCTATGTATAACAAAACTAACTTCCTTAGAGGCCAGCCAGTGATCTGTTATGTAAAAGCAAATAGTCTACACATGTTGAGTCTGCAACCAACGGTAGTGAGCATGGCAAAACCAACAGAAAATGATTGAAGGCTCTGTTTCAGCATTGTTCAGAAAATATTTGGATCTCCTTTTTGTTCAGGAAGTGTTCTCGTCTTCTTAAGGGTTAGGTCAGGAGAAAAAGAAAGCTCTGTCAAAAGAAATGGGTCCATGATTGGTGTTACAATCAAATAAACATAAGTTATTCAGTGACTGCTCGGCCACGTTATCCTAGAACTGCCTAAACCTGTTAGCAGAATCGTAGATATTTATTTCTACATGTGTAAGAAGATTCTGTAATGAATAAACCCACTTCCCCCCCCTCCCACACACACACACACACACACACACACACACACACACACACACACACACACACACACACACACTCCTTTCCTCCCCTTGTGATAGCCTAGGCACTCCTTATTTAAAAAATTCTTGAATATAAATGCTGGGATCGAATATTTTTTAAAGTGGAAGAATTTTTTTTTGCAAAGTCTGATACATTGTTCTTACGGTCCTTCTCTGGGCAAGAAAATGACAGAGCTAAGTGTTGTGTTGGCCTAGAATATAATTCCAAAATGGAGAATGTTACAGAATTAGGGAAAATAAGCAATTCAAACAGAACAGTATCTTGTTTTATGTAGAAGTTATCATAAACTGTAACTTTTATTTTATGTTACACTGATTTTTATTGCTGGTACCATATGTGTGTCATTTGAAATCATTTTGAATCCAAGTGTCTAGAAATTATGTTTTCAGTAACATCATAATTCTGCTGATTGGTACCAGAATGCAATTACCACATAGATAAGACAGCCCTGGCACACCTATTTTTCAGGGTGGGAAAATGATGACATATAAGAATAATAATGAAACATATAGAACAGTTGAACCAACCATGGTACATTTGTACTTACTGTCTGTAAATATGTACTGTTGACTAACATTTAAAAATAACCATAAATGAACTCTGTTAGTGTCAAAGCAATAGGTTTTGGGACTCTAGGCAAATTCATGGCAGTCCTGATGCCATTAGCCCCCAAGGGGTGGTGATGGAATGAAGAATGGGTTACATTTTAAGCAAATATCTGAACCATTTGGAGCAAATTCAGTCAAATTGGCACACAACTGATTTACTTTGTGAAGGAGAGAAATACTGTAAGAATAGGACACCATTAGTACTTTTATTTATTTATATACTCAGCTTTTGATGTATTTCAATAGGTTACGTACTGTATCATTATATATAGATTGTGATATCTTGATTATGTAAAGAAATTTGCATAGTGTGTTCTACAATTTAGTGTATATGTAGAACAGATTACAGCACAATGAATAGATGAAGTTTCACAGTGTATTAAGTTCTTCTTTGCAGCTTATGACTAATTCCTGTGTATTTTAAATTTACATACTTGTATATTGTTTATCATAATTCATTTTAGGACTAAAATGGATTTTTATCCTGTATTTAACTGACCGTGTGCTTAAAGGCATTAATGTTTTTTTTATTTGACTGACATTGTTTGAGAGGCAGCTGTATAGATGTGTTTCTCGTAATGACTTCTTCTCTATTGAATTGTTTGTAATTTCCAACAGTGAAACTCTTCATTTTTTTGCACTGACCAATGTTCTTCTTCATGTGTAGTAATATTTTTTTGTATTAGCAATATGAATTTTTGGCCTGCGGTTTGTTCTATGTTTCTCATTGGCCATTATGTGAGCAGTTCCTTTCTGTATAAGTTCTTTCTTCATATTTACTGAGCTTCCACATTGTTCTATTCTGTATGTCATGACTCCTAGGAATCTAGGTAGGGGAGGCAATGGAGTGACATGTAAGCATAATTCTGGCAAAATTTCAACTCTATTTAGTATATATAAAACAGTCTACAAAGTACTGTGGAGTGAATTTGAGATTGTCATACTTCTCCCATGGGAAACTTTGTTTCCTCAAGGTCAGGCTAACCCAGTCATTGTGGATCCTCATACCTGCAGAGTAAGATAATGTTCTTTGTGGTAAATTAATAATGCACTGAATCTGTAAAAGATTATACCTTATAATTTTATACAGTATTTATAATTTCAAAACCATGTAAATAATCCAAATTTATTTTTATGCAATAGACATTTACTTTACTATCTAATGTATAATTGGGACAAACAAGTAACCAGACAATGCTAGATAATCATGTAGTTGTCTGTCATTGAGCAGTCTTCTTTTCCTGCCACTTGAGACTTATTTCTGTTTGTTATTCATGCTTTTGCTTTTGGAATTGTGCCCCTTACTGCTCCTGTTTTCCTATCCTTCTCTTGATAGTAAGTAGTTGTATGTTTCTGTGTGTTTAACTGTGTTGCAATCTCTTACTATTAAGTAATAATAATAAATAAATAATCTTATAAGTCAGCAGATTTAGGGTTTCAAATGACAACGTACCTAGTATAGTTCAGTGTTTCTTCTCTGTGTATGCCCACCAATATCTTTTTCATTCTCAATGTTGTATTTTTTAGACTGGAGGTCAAAGCAGAGGGAATACCAAGACCAAAGATTAGATGGTACAAGCAAGGAATAGAACTTACCCCTTCGAAGGATTTTGATGTTGAAGATTTTGAGGAAGGTACTTCGGTCCTCACTATACCAGAAGTTTTCCCTGACGATGCGGGTGAGATTCTATGCGAAGCTCAGAATGATTTTGGCATTGACACAACAGTTACTGAACTTGTTGTTGAAGGTAAATGTCTGCTTCATTTTGGATTATATATGTTGTTTTGTTCTCTTTACAGATGAAAATAGTACTTTTTATTTAAAGTTTCATCTGTTCTGAAACCAGAAGAATTTATAAAATATTTTCTCTCTCCATCAGTATGAAAGATAGACAAATGAAGTTCTGAAAAGAGAGAATCAAATAGACATGGGTCTAATTTCATATATTTTGTTTTGTTATTAAATAAAACTAATAACTGTCAACTTATAGAAACCCACGTTCTTAAGGGTTGTGTCATACCAATCAACATTGGATCTCTGAATGTGTTTTTTTTTTTTTTTTCAATTTAAATCAATTGAAATGTAAATATAATACAAATGCATATTTATTTCTTACTTCTTTTTCCAGCAAACTTGTGATTGTGATGTGGAGAAGATGCTATGTGTAACATCTGCAGGCGTATCATCTCCCTATCAACCACAATCCTTCTCTAAGTTTTCACCACCAACAACAGTACATTTCCATCCACAATAACACATTTCACCTACTCTCATCACAAGCCATTTTTCATGTCACTTATAATACAGCAATCAATTTGTACAATATCAATGCTTACTTGTGTTTATTTACTAAAGAACTTTGCAGTAATTATAATGTGTTGTGAATATCATTGTATTATTCATAAGTAAATAGTATTTCTCATACTGTTATATGTCATTCTGCCTATCCTAGCATAAGAAAGTAACTTCTGAAAAAAATCCTCTAAATTTAGATGTGTACAACTTTTCCTTCATAGTGTCTTAACATGTGTTGTTCTACTCGTTATCCATAGTATCATAGCTGCATTGAAAATAATTTCTGAATAATTACCTGTTTCTGTTTAAACAGGTATTCTAGGTACAAAGGAATATCGAAAACCTGAATGGGTGACACAGATGGAACAACTAAAGGAGAAACTGATGGGTAATGGCCGTTCGGCCACTTTGCCTGTGCATGATGCTGTTGTACCGACTTGCATGCCAAGCCTCACAAATGCTATGGAGTGTTCTGCTGCAGCATCCCATTCCCCTAATCCACCTGGCTTTGCTCATTTAGTCATATCCGACTACCTGAGTTCTCACCGACATTCTATCTCGGCAGCTATAGAAGCGTTGAGTGCAGGTGGCGGAGCAGGAGCAGCGCTGCTCGCATCGCCACCACTACACCTGACTGAACGACAAGAGAAAGAGGTTGTGGTGGTGGCAGCAGCAGCACTACAACATGTGCCCGATAGGAACAATGAAACTGAACTGAAAAGGGCGTCGCGTAACCTGTCGGCATCTTGTGAGGCACTGTTTCCTACTCCGAGTAACAGTGTCGTTAGGGAATGTCATAGTTTATCACGTGCTGGTACACACGCCAATCTCAATTCCTCGCCATTATTCCCACTTGAACCCCGTGAAGTAGATCCATCTACTTTCCTGCAGTTGCATACAGCAGACAGCCAGGAGGAATTGCAAGAATTTCTGTTGCTTGAAAGTAGGTGCTGTGGAGAGACAGAGGAATGCCGTGGGCTTGCCTCTGCTTTCTCTGACAGTGATGACAATGAGCATGGCTCTGCCAAAATCGTGGCAGGTAAATACTTGTGGTTTTTCTTTCAGTGAACTATGATGTATTTTAATTTTCTTTTTTCCATGTTTTGTAGTAATTTAAATGAATGCAATGAGGGAACTCAAATGTAGACTGGGCTCTATTCAAACATGTTATAGTGTGTCATCATTTTTGAAAAATTATAAAGGAATCACTGTAAAAATCATATAGTTTGCACTTCTTAATTTACCACCTATTCACTTTGTTTCCATTGAATGTGCAGGCAATATACAGAGGTCGGACAAAAATGTTGAAACACAGTGAGATATGTGTCTCTGAATGTAAATGCAGATGCTAGCCAAACCTACAGGGTGTGCTGTTGTATTTGACCGTAAACAGCACCTGTGCAATGTCCTCAATATGTTGCATGTGTTAGTTGCGATCAGAACAGTGTTCTTTGTGGTAGTTAGTATGTTATGTCAGAGCTAAGTGAACTAAACATAGGCAAATGGTTGGTGTTTTTACAGTAGGTACTTCCATAACTAAGGTAACCAAAGTGTTTGATGTTTCGAGAGGCACCGTATAGGAGATTTATGCTGCATATGAGTAATGTGGGAGAACATCATCCGCTAAGTCACAATACGGATGAAAATGTGTGTTGAGTGATCATGACAAATGCTCATTGAAGAGTATTGTGATGATACGTAAAAGGATGACAGCTCCAAAAGTCATTTTAGAACTGACTGTTCCACCCACAAACCCTGTCAGCACCAAAACAACATGAAAGGCACTCTACAAGCAGGAATAATTGTAGGCTGACCTGGAATTCCAAAACCACTCATCACTGATACAAATTTCCACCATGTGAAAATGTGGTGCTGAAGCCATAAAACGTGGGCTACGGAGCAGTGGAAGGAAGTCAGTTGGTTGGATGAGTCTTGTTGCACATTGTTTCCAACTTCTGGCCTATGTCCCAAAAGTGAAACATGGGAGGGATTCAGTGATGATCCTGGCAGCTGTATTGTGGTATTCCATGGGCCCTGTAGGTACTCTACAAGGTTGCAATGTCCCAAAGGATTATGTGTCTTTGGCTGATCAGTTCCATCCCATGGTACATTATTTGTTACATAATGGTGATGCTGTGTTCCAAGAAGACTGGCCCCCTGTTCACACAGCTCACATCATCTAGACTGATTTTGTGAGCACAAGGGTGAATTGTCACATTTCCTCTGACCAACACGGTCACCAAATTTCAATGTTATTGAGCCCTTGTGGTCTACTTTGGAGAAAATGGTGCGTAATCACTGCTCACTTCAACCATCGCTACCTGAAGTGGCCACTATTTTGCTGGAAGAATGGTATAAGAGTCTCTTGAATATCATACAGGACCTGTATTTATTCATTGAGAGATGCCTGGAATCTGTTTTGGATGCTGACAGTTTTCCTGCACTGTGTTAGGCATGGTAATGTTTTGTGTTTTGCGTGTTTCCATATTTTGTCCACCCCCTGTATATGTGTCCAAGTGTTTTGTGTGGCATTATTAGTAACTATTTATTTCCATAATGCAGCTTACATTTAGTTCATTACTTGTTTTTGGTTTTTGTTGATAAGTAACAATAAGCATATTGTATTTTAAAGAAGCTTTCATTAGGTAATACCGTACTATAAATTTGGATCATGTTTTAATACTATGATATCCCTATTACACCTTTACTTCCTCGTCTGATTTTTTTCTTTGTGTGTTCAGTCTGTATATGCATGTTTGAGTGAAGAAATAACTATGATCATTTTTAGAGTGATAGCAAACATAGTAGTTTGTTTCATTATTATGTGAATAACTCATTAATAGCATGGTTTTTTTTGTTGTTGCTTTAGAGCACTGCTAGCAGGAAAATTCTTGCAGAAGTTCAAATAAACCCAACAATAATATCACCTCTAGTCATAGGTATGTAATAAATGTTAAAATTACTAATCTAACGTAACTTTTTCCAATGTCAGTCGTATCTTTCAGTATTTTTGTATAGTTATTGTTTATTATTTTTCATATGACATCCAAGACTTGTGTTTCAGTATTTTGGATATGAATAGATAATATTCACAAATGGTAACTTTCTGAAGTACTGTTTTTGTTGCACAGCTACCCAGAGTGCACCAACATTTGTACAGGAAATTAGGGACAACAGGGCTAAGGAAATGGAAACAGTAACATTTGAATGTCAGTTCTCAGGGACTCCACTGCCTGGTAAGTTATTTCAAAGTACATCAATTGACCAAACTTTGTTGCTATATCACTAATTCTAGTGACTTGTAGTCTTGCAATCAAATTTTGGACTTTAGATCTTCAAAAGCAGCAAAAAGTTTCTGCATGAAGGGCGACTGCAAATGTGACATCACACCATACAATTAAATAGAAATACAAAATTGAGTTCAACTGAACGTCCCAATACCAGATGTTGACTTCATCCCATGATGTGTGGGATGGCCTCAAGTATAAGACATGCTCTTTTCATCCTCCACAATTTTCTCTATTTTGGGTGGGATTAACTGACACACTAGAGTTCATCTTTTTTACATCAGCTATGTAAAAAATCCATTCATTTGGTTACATATGTTAGCTGACATCTGATTTTTCCTTTACATATGAGCAGTGTTCAATTTCTGTTGAAAAAATGGAGAATTGTTGTAAGACATTGGGGAATATTTCTGCTTCAGCCCCCATGAAGTTCCAATAGGTGGTGGCACTATATGTAGCTTTCAAAATGGTGTCTGTAACAGAGGCGAGGTGAATTCCAAGCAGAGAACCATCATTGACTTTCTTTTGGCAGAAAACCAGAGCATCACAGATATTCACTGGTGCTTGCAAAATGTCTATGGAGACCTAGCAGTGAACAAAAGCATTGTGAGTCATTGGGTGAGGCATCTGTCATACTCACATAGAGGTCATGCAAAACTGTCTGATTTCCTATATGTCGGCCAGCTGCACACAGCTGTGGCTCTTGTAATGCTGGAACATGTGGACACTATCATTTGAGGTGACTGACAGATCACAAACAGACACCTCACTGTTCAGTTGGACATCTCTATTGGTAGTGCTGACGTACACGTCCACCAGTTGGGGTAGTCAAAGGGGTGTATCTATTTGGTTCTTTGACTCCTAACAGAAGACCATAAAGAGCAACAAAGGACTGTCTGTGTGGAATTACTTGTGCATTACAAGGCCGATCATGATAGTTTTTTGTCAAACAATGAGAGTTCATCACTTTAAATCAGAAACAAAATGGTAATCCATCGACTGGTGCCACACTGTGTCTCCTCTGAAGAAAATGTTCAAAGTCACACCCTTGATTGTTAAAGTCATGGTGACAGTGCTCTGGGACTCTGAAGGGGTTATTCTGTTTGATGTTCTCCCTCGTGGTGCAACAATCAACTCTGAAGTGTATTGTGCTACCCTCAGGAAACTGGAGAAATGACTTCAGCATATTTGTTGCCATAAAAATGCAAATGAACTTCTCCTTCTCCATTACAATGTAAGACCTCACACAACTCTGTGCATCCTGAGAGGAGCTCACAGAACTTCGTTGTACTGTTTTTCCTCATCCACCCTACAACCCTGATCTTGCATTTTCTGACTTCCATCTGTTTAGCTCAATGGAGGATGCACTTTGCGGGCACCAGTACGTGGATGATGATGCAGCAAGATATTGACTCTGACATTGACCAATATTGTTGTACCGTGCAGGCATACAAGCCAAACCAGTAAGGTGGCATAAGGTCATTGCATTGAATGAAGATTATATTGAGAAATAGGGTTTTGTAGCCAAAAGAGTCAGGAATAATATGGTGTATTGGAATCCTGAATAAAACCAACCTGCTTTCAGAAAAAAATGTCTTGCATTTCTTGTTGAATGCTCCTCGTATAACCATGAGTGCCAAATAGGACCTGTTTGAAATTATGTTTTCTAGTATTTTTGTGTACTTTTGCAGTCATCTATCATTGGCTGTGTCAGGGCTTGTGTTTATTGTAATATATTGCATATTTTCGAATACTCGTAGTCTTACACAAAATTTGCGTTATATCATCAACTGTAAATTATATTTTTTCTTCTTAAAAATTTTGACAGAAGTATTTTCATTTACACATTCATCTCCCTCTAATTTTATTGTTTATTTGTATGATGAAAGGTAAATCTTTTTTAGTTTTTGGTAGCTTACAAGTATTATGGATAACAAATATGACTGTAAATCAATGATGGTGAGGTACACTTGTGTACTCTGTGAAATTTAGCAGTAATACCTTTTCAGAAAATAACTTCTCGGAATTGCTGAGTAGGTACTTACATGATTAGTGCAGTTTTCCTACTTTCTTACCCACTAATTGGCCTGCTTTTTCTAACTTGGTGTCTGAAATTTTATGATCACAATGTCAACTTACCTCTAATGAAGTAGAATGTTGCAATGTAATGTTATACTGTGTGCATACAAACGTACCTTAATCCTTGTTCCATAGGTCATAAATACAACATTTCATAATGATTTGGAATGTGTCACTTTAACATAAATTTTCTCTACACAAAATAATGAATGAGTTATGTACATTATCTACATTTGTTCTGATTGGTTGGTTGGTTGGTTGGTTTGGGGAAGGAGACCAGACAGCGTGGTCATCGGTCTCATCGGATTAGGGAAGGATCGGGAAGGAAGTCGGCCGTGCCCTTTCAGAGGAACCATCCCGGCATTTGCCTGGAGTGATTTAGGGAAATCACGGAAAACCTAAATCAGGATGGCCGGACGTGGGATTGAACCGTCGTCCTCCCGAATGCGAGTCCAGTGTCTAACCACTGCGCCACCCCGCTCGGTATTTGTTCTGAATCAGCACTGTTTTTGACATCGTTATATAAGTCTTTTAGCTGAGCATAAACAAACATTTGAGACACAAAGTTAAACTTCAAGGGATCAGTAAATTTTATCCTAGTAAATTTTATCTTAGATTCCTCTCTCATTACAAGGCAAATAACTCTTGTGGCTGTCGTAGCTTCAGATCTTACAGGGATCTCACAACCTTTGTTGCATAGCAGAGCCTGTAATTAAAACATAAACAGTGAGATTAAAGTTACTCGTTTAGTGTTCAGATAAGCATTGCACCAGTCCTAATGCAGTCCCACAGTGAAAATGCTGTTCTTGAGCATGAGATGAGTTAGTTGCTGTTGATAAACAGCTGGAAATAGCTTTGACTGCTGCAAAGTAATTAACACTTGCTTTGAGTGGATGTGTTAGGAGAACTATGGAGAGCCATATGTTGGAGATACCAAAGGTACCTCAAGTACTATCCTGTCCTATGGATACTGTCTCCCCTCCAGGTTGTAGGGAACAACCCAACGACTAGATGGTGGTTGGGGGCAAGACAGTCATGGGTCTAGAGACTCTGTACATGGAGGCAGGGACCACAGAGGACACATGGTTCTACATAAGAGGGTTGACTGAAAAGTAATGCCTCCACCTTTGTAACTCTTCAACAGTTGGCCGCATTAGTAATTGGCAGGTACTGGCTTGTTCCGTAACCTCTTCTCTACAGCTCCAGTTGGCAGGAAGCCTTAGCATTGAACAGTCACTCGTTGACCACGATGGCACCGAAACAGAGGACGACCGAAGAAAGGCAGAAATACTGAATTCAGTGTTCCGAAACTGTTTCACTGCGGAAAATCGTAACACGGTCCCTGACTTCAGCCGTCGCACGGACGCCAAAATGGAAAATATTGAAATAAACGATATCGGAATTGAAAAACAACTGCTATCACTTAGTAGCGGAAAAGCATCCGGACCAGACGAGATACCCTTAAGATTCTACAGTGATTATGCTAAAGAACTTGCCCCCTTTCTATCAGCAATTTATCGTAGATCGCTGGAAGAACGTAAAGTACCTAGCGACTGGAAGAAAGCGCAGGTCGTTCCCATTTTCAAGAAGGGTCATAAATCAGATGCGAATAATTATAGGCCTATTTCGCTTACGTCAATCTGTTGTAGAATAATGGAACATGTTTTGTGTTCTCGTATTATGACGTTCTTAGATAATACAAATCTCCTTCATCATAACCAACATGGATTCCGCAAACAGAGATCATGTGAAACTCAGCTCGCCCTATTTGCCCAAGAAATTCACAGTGCCGTAGACACTGGCGAGCAGATTGATGCCGTATTCCTGGACTTCAGGAAGGCATTTGATACAGTTCCGCACTTACGTTTAGTGAAAAAAATACGAGCTTACGGAATATCGGACCAGGTTTGTGATTGGATTCAGGATTTCCTAGAAGAAAGAACACAACATGTCATTCTTAACGGTTCAAAATCTGCAGATGTAGAGGTAATTTCGGGAGTACCGCAGGGAAGCATGATAGGACCTTTATTGTTTACAATATACATAAATGACTTAGTTGACAACATCAGTAGCTCCGTGAGGCTATTTGCAGATGACACGGTTGTCTACAAGAAAGTAGCAACATCAGAAGACTCGTACGTACTCCAGGAGGACCTGCAGAGGATTAATGCATGGTGCGACAGCTGGCAGCTTTCCCTAAACGTAGATAAATGTAATATAATGCGCATACATAGGGGCAGAAATCCATTCCAGTACGATTATGCCATAGGTGGTAAATCATTGGAAGCGGTAACGACCGTAAAATACTTAGGAGTTACTATCCGGAGCGATCTGAAGTGGAATGATCACATAAAACAAATAGTGGGAAAAGCAGGCGCCAGGTTGAGATTCATAGGAAGAATTCTAAGAAAATGTGACTCATCGACGAAAGAAGTAGCTTACAAAACGCTTGTTCGTCCGATTCTTGAGTATTGCTCATCAGTATGGGACCCTTACCAGGTTGGATTAATAGAAGAGATAGACATGATCCAGCGAAAAGCAGCACGATTCGTCATGGGGACATTTAGTCAGCGCGAGAGCGTTACGGAGATGCTGAACAAGCTCCAGTGGCGGACACTTCAAGAAAGGCGTTACGCAATACGGAGAGGTTTATTATCGAAATTACAAGAGAGCACATTCCGGGAAGATGGGCAACATATTACTACCGCCCACATATATCTCGCGTAATGCATGACCTGCATGACAAACTAAGAGTTGGATGTCCTGTGACTGCAACTACCTGGTTTTACAAGCAAAATGTTGACAGATTGATTCAGGACAGTTGCCTTATCACCCAGAGAGAAACTGCAAGCACAATCAGCATTTCACAGGAAGATGTGGGTCACATTATTGCTTTGCTTGGCTATCGGAAGATCTGTGCACGATGCGTACCCCAGATGCTGACTCCTTAAATGAAAGTGCGCAGACTTGAAATTTGCCAGGAACTTCTCTCGTGTTACAAGAATGAAGGTGACACCTTTCTCCATTTGATTGTGACAAGAGACGAAACGTGGGTACACCATTACGACCCGGAGCTGAAACATCAGTCTATGGAATATCGACACAAAGACACACCCCAGAAAAAGAAATTCAAGATGCAGCCCTCAGTCCCACAGTGAAAATGCTGTTCTTGAGCATGAGATGAGTTAGTTGCTGTTGATAAACAGCTGGAAATAGCTTTGACTGCTGCAAAGTAATTAACACTTGCTTTGAGTGGATCAGTAAATTTTATCCTAGTAAATTTTATCTTAGATTCCTCTCTCTTGTGGGATGCAGATGGCGTTACCCACGTTGATTTCCTTGATCGTGGAACAACAATAAATTCAGAGCATTGCATCACAACGCTATGAACTCTTCAACGACGGCCAACAAGGGTCCAAAAGGAAAAGGGAAATGTTTTCCTGGAGCATGACAATGCCAAACCACACACTTCACGTGCCACCACAGCAGAACTTTAGAGGCTGTATCTCACCATCGTACGGCATCCTCCGTACAGTCCAGATTTAGCACCATCTGACTTCCATCTGTTCCCAATAATGATAGACAATCTGCGGGGACATCATTATGCTTCTGATGAAGACATTGAGAGAACTGCGAGACTGTGGTTGCAGAAACAGAGTGTCAACTTCTTCTGTGATGGCTTCAGAAAACTTGTTCATCGTTGGCAGAAATTGGTTGGTGTTTATGCGGAAAAGTGAATATTGGTAATTAAAGACCACAGTCTAAGGATTATTTCTGCATTTGATTTATTAGAATATTCCCATCCAAACCCAATTAACAAAGGTGGAGGCATTACTTTTCATTCAACTCTTGTACATCTCTCTTACCAACAGTTTTGAGGTGCTGCCTTCCACTGAAACTGGGCCAGTCCAATATAGTTCACCTGTTAGAGTGTCCAGTGTGTCACTTGTCAGGGGAAGTAAACGCAAAGGACAGGTATTGGTTAGTTGTCAGCAGTTCATACATAAGTCAAATAATGGTACCCTTTGGGAAATGGGCAGCAGGGAATGAGAAGGATCACTTCATGCACTCATTCATGCCAAAGAGTCTATTCTGGTGGTCATGGAGGGAACAGGATTCAACCTATTACAGATTGTGGTACATGCTGAAGAAACAAAGACTGGACAGCATTTACCTACAATAGCTGAAATTCCATTATTGCCAATAACCACATATAAAGTACAAAAGACTATACTAGCTTTCAGATCTGTTAGTTCTTTCGTCAGGGAGAAAAGAATGAAAGGTTGGGGCAGGTTAGAAAGTAGGGGAAGCTCACTCGAAACGTAGGATGAGAGTGATACACCTCTTGAGATGGTGAGTCCAGACATAAGGGACCTAAAATGTGTATGTGTCAGCAGTACTGGGATTTTTGCCTCTTGAAGATAAGTAATGCTGGATATTCTGTCACCTTGTAGTTTCATGTTTTTCTCAAATGAATTTTGCTCTTGCTACACTATACAGTTTTCCACTTTTATAGTTAGATTTGAACGTCTTTTAATGCAAATTGCTTTCACTCTTACCAGTTAACTCTTCCCTTTGGATTTTTTATTTCAGGGCATGTTATCTTGTTACACCGTACTTCTCTACTCACAATGACATTTATTCAAACAATTCAAACTTAAGGCAGAAATACCAACAATGTAGGAAAATATAGATTACTATTTACTGTAAAGAAGACTCTTCAAGATGCAGACAGGCACGAGTAAAAGACACTCACATACAGCTTTTGGCCACAGCCTTCATCAATAAAGAAACACACACACACACACACACACACACACACACACACACACACACACACCTCATGCACACACAACTGGCAGCTCCCAGCGCCAGCGACATGCCACTGACCATATCAAACTTGATTTCAGTGGCTGGTTTGCTACCTGAGCCATTAGGATCCTTTCCTCCACCACCAAAATTTCTGAAGTACGCAGATGGGAGTTATTCTTACAACGCATTCTCCGCTCCTGTAATTATCCCTGTCTCATCTTAAGGTAACTTACTGTCCCCACACCCCCCACCCAACAGTTTCCACTTCTTCTGTCCTATCATCGCCTCCCCATTTTTGTCTCCCACCCTGTTTATTCACAGCTGTCTGCCAACGCATCTGAACATCTTTGCTTCTCTCATTTTTTGTTCCTTTTCCCCCACGTCTCTGGCCCACAACCTCCTAACGCTGGACCTGTTGACAGTTTAGTCCCTGCACACTCCACCAAACAGTGTCCATCTCTCTCCCCACCTGTACGCTACTATCCCTTCTCCTTCCCCACCCCCTCCAGTTTGCTGCGTGCATCCCACTTGATGTTTCATTCTAGACCGAGCTGGCTGGAGTTGGTGGTCGTGTCTGCATGAGGCGTGCTTGCTTGTGTGTGTGTGTGTGTGTGTGTGTGTGTGTGTGTGTGTGAGTAAATATTGTGTGTTTGTCTCTCTCTTTACTGACAAAGGCTATATGTGGCTGTCTTTTAATTGTGCCTGTCTGCAACTTGACGTGTCTTCTGTACAGTAAGTAGAAATCTATCTTTTGCTACATTGTTGACATTTACTCAGTCTTTTACAGTCTCCCCACATATTTTATTCTCCATTTCTTGCTTTATTTTCATTTTGTACTATTTTGTCTGAGAAATTAAGGGTTTTCTTTTCCTTTCTTTTCTCAATTGTAAGATTCATAGTAGAATTCTCTGCTATCCCAGGTATAAGATACATTAAATGAAGATTCAGGTTTAACATTTCATCAATGTCAAAGTGTTTGGAGACAGAGCAGTACCTGGGTAGACAGAGAAATGGGGAAAGGATTCAACTGTGGCCTTGTTAAAGGAAAAGGCTAGTGTTTGCCAGACTTGATTTAATGAAACCACTGAAAATAGAAGGCTATATGGAGAACTAAACCGAGCTTCTTTCAAATACTAATGTAGTTTCTTAACACTTTTGAGGTCCACTTAGCAAAATTTCAGGCTCAGTAAACCAGCCATTTATGTCATTATTTAAAATGTTACTGGCACATTTATCTTTGAAATATCTTAAAAGGCAGTACATGCTGAAAAGGACAGAGATTCAAGGTTTATTCTTCACCTTTATTTTAGTTCTTTGATATTCCAGAATACTATAAATGATTCATTAATTTCTGAGTTCTGCATTTTCCAAAGTTTTGCATGTATAAATATGATTGTGTATTTATTGAACCATAAACTCACGGACTTTCCATTGTTCCCCTCAATTGGTGTTGAGTGCAGTGCCTCGACAAAATGGTGACAAAGCAGGAAAGAAGTTTTTGTGTGTTGGAATATGTGAGATGTTCATCTGTTGAAACAGTGTAGTGTGCATTCAGAAATAATTATGGACAAGAATGGCCATGTTATCAGAGCACTGTGTGTTGATATTTTCAATTTAGAGACACTAGTTGTCTCTGTAAACAGAAAAGTGCCAGTTGACCAAGTGCGCCAGGTCCAACCATGTAGAGGGTCAGGGAGAGTTTTGTACATAGTCCCAAAAAAATCAACTGTACTTGCAAGCCACGAACTTAGAATGCTGCAGCAAACTGTGTGGAAGATTTTGTGATGGTGGCTGCTTTGCAGACTGTACCGTCTGCAGATCATGCAACAATTAAAACCAGAAATTTATGGCTGGTGCCTTCAATTTTGCATCACAATGTACGAAGTACTTCAGCATAAAAATTTTTGCCTCCAAGATGACATTCAGTGATGCAGCAGCCTTTCATTTATCTTGAGAGGTTAATCACCACAATGTGAGGACATGGAGCATTGAACATCCTCATGAAATTGTGGTGCCTGAATGATATTCGCTGAAGGTTAATGTTTTCTGTGCAATTTCAGAGACAAAGCTGAATGGGTATTTTTAAAACAGGTTCTTACCTTGTATGCTGCAGTTGTGTTGTTTCCACAGCTGACTGCTGATTCCAAGAATTTCAGGTTCGAACAAGATGGGACACCCTCTCATTGGAACATTGAAGTTCATCGTATCAAAATCGCTGCATCACTGGATTGGATGTTGCGGTGAAAATGATTTGGTTCTGCTCCCTTTGCCCCCAGGTTTCCTGACCTACATCTTATGACTTTTTCCATTGGGAGTACATTAAGGACCATGTTTACATACCCCCACTGCCAAGAGCACTGGAGCTCCTCAGAGAACACATCACTGCTGCTGTGATGAAAATTGAGATGATGTTGTTACATAAGGTTTGGAATGAACTTGACTACATCTTGGATGCTTGCTGTGTGAAGAAAAGGGCACATACAGAACATTTGAAGAGTGCAAAATTAAAGCTTGGTGAGCTTACAATTCTGTTTACACATCAGTCATATTTGTACATGTAATACTTTGGAAAATACAGAGCTTTGAAAATGAGTGAATCATTGTTTCTTTCCTGCTTGCTTTGCCAACAGATTGTTTCACCTCCTCTAAACAAATCTCAGAAACCTATGTTGGATGCTGCTCTCTTATGAGATTCATCTGCAAAAAGGATGAAAGGAAGACTTATAAAAAATATCTAAACTGTAATTACAGCAGCAGAATTTGTAGTGATGATATTAATGATGAAAAATTGTAGAAAAATACAATTTACCTGAATATGAATCTTCGTCAGACTGTTCCCAATCAGATTCTCCCTCTGATCCACTATAATTGATTCTGTCTTTAGAGCTTCCAAAATTTCTTCCTTTGCTCAACAAATGTGTCATTTTTGAAGCAGAACTAGAACAAACTCCAAACAATAAATAATATGCAAATGAATATAAAAAAAATGGAATTGCACTGTGGCTCAGTCAATCATGACAGCAGTTCCTACGTTCACTACTGTCTCTTTCAAAATAATTCTAGCAGTTAACAACAGAAGACAGTCCCTGCTAAGGGTTGGTTAGTGAATTGTATGTACATTGTTCTTGTATGAAACTAGTCCAGTCATTGAGCAATAGGTGGCGTGCTTGTCATGAAAATGGCAGTCCAAAATATACTCAGGCGCAGTCCTTCACATGCAGTGCTATGGTTTGAATTGCACTCGGTTCTGTTGCCAGAGTTTTAATGTCCATACAGTATTTTTGACAGACATGATTGAGGTTTGCTGAAATGTAAATAATATGGTGTACAATTCTGAATGGAACTGGACATTGATAAGGTGAAAAAATTAATGACAATTAAAATAAAAAACTGTGTCCTTTTGAAAAGAACTATTTTTGCACTCCCTTTAATGGATTTAAGGAAACTACATAAAAAATAAATCTAGATGTAAGTCTAGATGGCCACCAGGGATTTGAATATCACTCCTTCCAAATTTAGGTTGAGTGTTTTAACCTTTACACCATCTTGCTTGGTTATTTGCAAGATAACATAGATTCACAGCTGTAATGGTTCAGTGGTGCACATTTTTCTGACAGCCTTAAATTACGTCATCTGCTACCATGGATTTCTTTCCCACATTTCTCAGACTGATTTTGTGCTACACCTCTCATGACCTTTTTCTGAAATGAAATGTATACATCAAAATAATCACTTCTTGTTAACATTAAAAAGCTCCACCAAATGTCAGTGGGTATTACAGAACCTCATGGGACTAGTGAGCTGTTTCACTGGCTGAAATTCACCCCAAGGCTGTATACAATTAACGGCTCCAAATACTTACACTTATAATATCACTATTATTTTGTTATGTTGTGATAGCATTTGTGTCCATGTTACCGAATAAAACTGGGCTTGTTTAGTTTTGTGCAATCAAACTTAAATTTAGCAGCAGTCCTTTCAGTTTGCAAAGTATCCTCCAGAATGAGTCATATGTTTTCAGTGTGCATGAAATATATGAAAACAGTTTGCAATAGCTATGATAATAGCTTTCTTACTGGAAAGCACATTGTAAAGGCATGATAACTTACTCAAGACTGATCCAAGTGCTGCATATGAAAAAAGCTGCATGAAAATATGGGTCTCTTTCTATATATGTAGGGCGTGTCTGGCAAATAATAAATAAGACACTGAAAATGATTGTATGATTGTAGTAGCATAAAAAAGGCTTCTAGCTGAGTAAAAATGTTAATCTATTTGGTAGTTAACAGCTAGAGATACTCTAAAAATCTCTATTTCCTCTTTCTCCTTCTCCTCCTCTGCCTTCGTCCACCCATCTGTCTCTTCATGTAGTCATCACGTGATGACTTTATCTTCAAAGTTGGCCATACATTTTCAGTACCTACATATTTAAGAAAAGCTCTTTGTGTTTAGTAAGAATTGGGGCATACTACTGGCAGGACTGGTATTTCACATATCAAAGAATGATGCTTAGTATTGTCTTAATATTTTTCAGATATAACCTGGTATAAGAATGGCAAAATTCTTCGTAATACAAGGAATATTCAAATTAGAATTAGAAACAACAAAACTACTTGTCAAATACTAAAAGTAACCCCAGAAGATGAAGGAACCTACATCTGCAAAGCAGCTAGCGAAGTTGGAGTAACTGAAACAAAAGCAGAATTGTTTGTACAAGGTAAATAACATGTCAGAAAAATGAAAGTGTGTTATAAGATTAAATTTACATTCACACTGCACTCTTACATCAAAATTTGTTTGCAGAATTGACTCTTGAGGAGCGCCAAAAACTGGAAGTTAAGAGAGGCACAGAGCAGCATGCAAAGATAAAACTGGAGAGAGTAAAAACACAGAAGAAGCCAAAAACAGAAGAAACTGTTGTCGACACAGTTTTTGAGACAGAGAGGAAAAGGTACTTATTTTTTCCAGAAGACTATAATTTATGCTGTGAATTTCAGATTCTAAAATCACAGTCTTTTTTTGTGCATTAAGTGAAATAGTATTCTATGTGTCTGTCTTTATATATTCTGCCTCAGAAGAAAATTTGAAATTTTTTAAAAGTGAAAGTCTCTTTTTCTACTTATTATATTTTCTGCTATTTGATTATTGAGCATTCAAAACAGCTGTTTACTACTTGACCTTCAACGTTTCATTAGGTCACAAAATATCTTTCATGTCATTTGGTGCAAATTTCTATTTTAGTTATGAAGTAAGTATTATCAGCACAATTTTGAGTTCACATTTCAATTTGTGTGCAAGTGTAAGACATCTCATAATAATAGAACTGAAAATTCATACACCAAATTTCATAGGTGAAGGATTGTTTTGCAAGAAACCAGGAGAACACGTTTCTTACGGGATGAACAGACAGTTACTGTGGTTTATTGTTTGTAATATTGGTACATTATTCTTGCAAATGTCATATTCCTAGACAGATCATTTGCTTTTGTCATGCATCCATCATGCTCATGGAGTCACCCTTTTTATGACAAAGAAAGACTTACATTTGGCCGTTGAGTCATATGAAATTATTATTATTATTATTATTATTATTATTATTATTATTATGACAATATGAAGTAGAGAGGATATAAAATGTAGACTGGCAATGGCAAGGAAAGTGTTTCTGAAGAAGAGAAATTTGTTAACATCGAGTATAGATTTAAGTGTCAGGAAGTCGTTTCTGAAAGTATTTGTATAGAGTGTAGCCATGTATGGAAGTGAAACATGGACGATAAATAGTTTGGACAAGAAGAGAATAGAAGCTTTCGAAATGTGGTGCTACAGAAGAATGCTGAAGATTAGGTGGGTAGATCACATAACTAATGAGGAGGTATTGAATAGAATTGGGGAGAAGAGGAGTTTGTGGCACAACTTGACAAGAAGAAGAGACCGGTTGGTAGGACATGTTCTGAGGCATTAAGGGATCACAAATTTAGCATTGGAAGGCTGGAGGGTAAAAATCGTAGAGGGAGACCAAGAGATAAATACACTAAACAGATTCAGAAGGATGTAGGTTGCAGTAGGTACTGGGAGATGAAGAGGCTTTCACAGGATAGAGTAGCATGGAGAGCTGCATCAAACCAGTCTCAGGACTGAAGACAACAACAATGAAAATTGTGACATTAAATACTTCTGCAGCCTATAATTTTTGGTCTGTATGTAATGTATTACACTCATAGGAGTGACAAGAGAAAATTCCAAGTGTTATAACTGAACTTCAGCACCAGAAACTAGATAACTACTGCTGCTTTCCTGGGGCTGAGATTTCATGTTGTTGCTGCATGTTCCAGCTGTTGTTATTACAGTTTGATACTTTTTGCAGTGTCTCGTTTGTTTAATTTTATTTTTCTTAGACCAGTCATTTCTGTTTTGTGTTTTTCTTGCTGTTATTAATTTAAATCCAAAACACGAGAAGATTCTGAGCCACAGTATGGAAGGGGTAAGAGAGAATATGGAGATCAGAAAAGATGAAATAAGGTGAACTGTCTGCTAATAATTATAGCAATAAAAGCCCAGCAGTTGTATTGGAGAAGTCAGATTTGGACTTCATCATTGGGTGGAAGGATATTGTAACACATTGTAAGTCCGGAGACAGAAAATCTTTTATAAAATACAATATACAGTTTGGTCAGAGTGGCCGGAGGTAGTGGTCATATGGGTATGAGGTGTTCCTGCTTTTGTGGATGCCTGTGTGTGTGTGTGTGTGTGTGTGTGTGTGTGTGTGTGTGTGTGTGTGTGTTTTCCTTTCTTTTCTGAAGGAGGCTTTGTTCAAAAGTTCAGTGTCTAACTGTCTTTTTGTTG